>NC_057345.1:130128120-130783676 GCF_016509475.1 Prionailurus bengalensis
TGGGAGGGAGGGGAGGGTGGGTGATGGGTATTGAGGAGGGCACCTTTTGGGACGAGCACTGGGTGTTGTATGGAAACCAATTTGACAATAAATTTCATATATTGAAAAAAAAAAGAATGGAATCAGTTCAACCTAGTGCTTCATTATTCATGCATTTAACACATTCAGTGATTGCCAATTGCTAGCCCCTGTTACTGACCAGGGACACAACAACAAACAAAACAAAGTCCTTATTGTTTTCAAACTTAACATTCTAGTTGAGGGACGAAGAAAATAAACCAAAACAAGGAAACAGGAACAAATAAATATATGGTGTCAGGTGGTGAAAAGACAGAAAATAAAGCATGTTAAAGAGCAGTGAGATTAAAGGGGTGGGGAGTTGCAAGGCAGTGTGAACACTGTGTCAGAGAAGACCTCTTTTATTAGACACTATTTTGTAGGATCAGATTTGACACACTCTTGTGAGCTAAGTCCAGTGCTGAGGCTTTCACATAGGACATTGGAAATCCGGCTAAAAGTTATAATATGCTCCATTGATTGACTTAATCAGGTTGATTGGGTGGGCACCCCTTTCTTTATCTGTAGTCTTCCTCAACAATGCAAAGGAATGCAAAAGAGGGAGGACCTCCCCCAATTATTCTCCCCAGCATTTATAAGTGCCATATAATATTGTTCTCAATGAGTTCTAGCACGCATAAGCCTTGCCTGCCTAGTGAGAAGATAAAATCCTTAATGGGCCGGGGGAGGCTCAGTCTTTTAGTTATTTATTTACCACCCAGCAGACATGTCTTTGTAATGCAGGGTAACACAAACTCCTAAAGTGTACTATGATTTTTTTCATTTAAATTTTCATACTTTATGCTTTTCAAAAAAATGGCATGTGTATGATCCCAACAACCCTGTACTGTAGAGAAGCTCTACAATGTCTAGATATGTGGTCCTGGACAAATTCACTCATTCACTCACTAAAAACTATCACTAAATCACTCTAACTTCAAGAAACTGTCAGACTAATAGCACAGAGGCCAGTGCAAGTTGTAAAGTGGCAAAAATGAGCTTCTTCTCTTTGGAAATACTTTCAGCCAGAGAGGACACAGCTAAGGCGCACTCAATGGTTATACATGTTCTGGTGACTTGTGTGTGTACAAAGTCATTTATCCTTCTCTGCAGTCTGCCGCCACTGCCAAATTCCTTCTCCTTGTTAGTCAAGAGCATCTTCTTTAGGAAAACTCACGTGGAACAGAACATAAATCGTAGGAAAATCTGTTCTCCCAAAAACAGTTGCATTTTGTACATCTCAGATCAAAGATCATAAGGCAAGAAAGATGTTCTACCCAGAGTTGCCCATTCCAGTAATTGCAAGAGGGCAAGCACTACCCCTCACTCTTTCCACTCTGGACAGTGGAGTGCCAACAAGACAACACCCACTAAATAGGATGGGAAACACTCATCATAAGAGCTACACATTCTCTACTTCAGTTGCCAGCTACTCATGGGCTCATACTGGAACCGTATTGAATGTATAACATTTTGACTTAGACTTAGCAGTAGGGAAAGATGAAAAAAGAAGTAAAGAGTGAACTTTTTTCCTTGCATTCACAGACTGAAAGATCATCTCAGTTCTGAATTTGGAATGACTGATGTGGCAATCAGGGGAGAGAATAAACACCTCATAGTAGGATCTTTGGATTGTTCTTGGAGTTAAAGGGTAAACTGGAAAGAGGAGAATAGTTTTTGGATATATCTGCATGATTGGTATGGGGACCATGTATGCTTTCTTGGAATCTGGTTCTAGAAACTGAGTTCTACAGATTTTGAACTTACTATCTGTAGTGCACATAGTTGTCTAAAATTGAGTCTCAGAGAAAGAAGGAGTGATAAGGAAATAGAAACAATTAAGTAAACTAAAGTGCAATTTTGACCCAAGGACCTTAAGAAGACCAATAGGTTACTCAAATATTCCTTACTCTCAATAAAGAAATGAAATGAGAGAAGGTAGGTGATTACTGGTCTTATCACCTCATGAAAACCTCATTAAGATGTATTTTAATAGACCATAAACTTAATATAAAATAGTACTATATGAAAGGTATTTTTAAGTCAAAATAAATAAAAAAAGGTAGAAGATCACTGATAAAATAATGGAGTAGATTAATAAGAATGTAACATTCAGATCACATTCTTGGACTAAGCATTTTCTTAGATATTTCTCACTTATACTAGTGATTCTGGAGCAGTAGCAATGGATTTAGTATTCTAGGGTTCAAATTCTGACTCCAACGCTTCATATGTGACTTTGGACAAGTTACTTAATCTACATTTCACCATATGTAAAATGGGAATAATGAGAACAGTGATCTCAGACAGTCACCATGTTGATTACATATATAATATGGATTAAGTGCTTGGCACATGTCTGGCACAGAGTAAGTGCTTAACAAATAGTTTAAGTAAGTTAGTATAAGCGAAAGAAAGTGAACCTTAGTCATTGAGGTGATGTCTGAGTAGGATATAAACCAGGACAGAAGGTTATAGGGCCATATATGAATACAAATGGCCAAGGTGAAGTAAGGACTCTACAATATATGACACTCTCATTCAGAATAGCAATGAAAATGTGAGATTCCTTGCTTAAAAAGCAGAAACAGTTTCATTAAAAGTACTAAAATATGATTTTTTTTAACCTGTCTTCCATGTATGTCTTTTGCTCAAGTATATGCTCCATTGTACCATAGCACTTCATTTATAAAACACACGAAGATTAAATTACTAACTTTTAAGACAGCAACATAAAACATTAAACCAAGAGTGGGGTTCTTCTGAGGCCCTGCTCTCACTGTTCCATAGTAATCACTAAATTGTTGGAAATGGGGATCATTAAAAAGAATTAGGGCCTTTCAAATATAATTGGAAAGTGAGTCTCAGGCATTTTTTTTTCCTGGAAAGACCATCTGGGGTATGTTTTTGGGGGGTAAGGTGTTTTTAGTTGAATATAGCTGGATTATCAACCCATCTCACTTATTGTGCTATGGAAAGCCTACTTACACATAGAAGTATCTAGAGAAAACTGCATACTTAGTTATTTAGTATATTTTGCCCAAAATACAACCTTAAAACTAGATCTAGATTCTCAAGAAGCACCCCAGGTCTAAGCTGTGCCCCCAAAATTAGATTAATAGAATGAACTCATAGGATATGCTTGCCTAAGCCATATGGAGCCCCGATTGCTAATTTGGGAACTTTATTAAATAATGGATTAGGATTCATGGGGCGCCTGGGTGGCTCAGTCAGTTGAGCGTCCGACTTCCACTCAGTTCATGATTTCACAGTTCGTGGGTTTGAGCCCCTCATCAGGCTCTGTGCTGACAGCTTGGAGCTTGCTTCCGATTCTGTGTCTCCCTCGCTTTCTGTCTCTCCCCCATTCACACTCTTTCTCTCAAAAAGAAATAAACATTAAAAATTTTTAGAAAGAAAGAAAGAAAGAAAGAAAGAAAGAAAGAAAGAAAGAAAGAAAGAAAGAAAGAAAGAGAATTCAAAGGGAATGCTTCAGGGAATGGCTAGTGTTTCGTCAAATGAGACAATTAATATTGCACAGAGTTATCTATTGGGTCTCAGTGGGATTGCCACAGTTATGCCACTGCCCAACTCATAATCAGTAGGGCAAAGAAAAGAGGTCTACATAGACTAAATGGCCAAGAACAGATGAACAGCAACCTAATACTATAGTAATTAGGAACAAAGCCAATGCAGGCCCCACAGATGGCCAATGTTAAAGAGAGGCAAAGACAAGTGTTGGATTCTGAAAAATGGACTGATTGGAACAGGTTAGTTATCAGCATGTATTTTTATTTCTCACTTTTTAAATTTTTTAATGTTTCTTTTTTGAAAGAGAGAGAGAGAGACAAATCATAAGCAGGGGAGGGGCAGAGAGAGGGAGACACAGAATCCGAAGCAGGCTCCAGGCTCCAAGCTTTCAGCACAGAGTCCGACATGGAGCTCAAACTCATGAACCCGTGAGATCATGACCTGAGCCGAAGTCAGATGCATAACCAACTGAACCACCCAGGCGCCCCATCAGCATGTATTTTTAAACTAGGATTGGGGAAGAAGTAATAAAAAAAGTTTAGCCCCATAACTCAATTTACTTAGAGATGTGATAAAATATTTGCAAAGTCCTCTTTCTCTTTTCATATAATAATTAACATTAGAATTTGTTGTTTTCTAACGAGGGTGTTAAGATTCGCAAAGTAATCATTTTGAAAAGTAGAGTTTGAAAGAAAGTCTGCTTAACGCTTAAAGGAAAAGCAAAGGATGCTGTCTTTGAGTAGATCCTTAGATGGTTTTTGATCAAGGCAAGGTGGTACCAGAAGAGACAGAATTCCAGTCTCACTTCTGCTGTTTACTCTGTGTCACCTTTGTTAGGTTTCACTTCCTCACTGGCCTTCAGGATATTTCTCTGTCAAATTGAATGACTAGACAATTTCCAAGTTTCTTCCAGGTCAAACATTTAGTGATTTTTCCCTCAAAAGGACCCTGTGAGACAGTGGAAGAATAAATAACCACTAGAACTTATTCCAAAGTGAGACTGTTATCTGTAAACATGTGAAATTACCTATGCTTATATTTTATATTGCTATGTATTTCCCCATTGTCGCTTTAGTCTTCCCCATGTCCTTTCCATATATATTGGCATGTGTGGCCAATTTCCATAACAATAAAAACATAATTACAGTTTTAAATATTGTAATCATCATATAAGTTTGATGACACCCTTTATTTCTTCAAATTAAAATAAAACCAGATCAACCCCCAGAGGAAGTTGAGAAGACAGCTGGCCATCCTAATCCGGTTGGATTTCCATGTGCAAAGAAAGAGAGGCTGGCTTTCTAATCAGTCTGTTGTACCTTCTGTACCCACAGTTTTTTACTACCAAAAGGTGTCACTGAAGAATTTTGCTGATGATGTCCAGCACTGCATGCTTTCATTGGGCCAGCTTCCATCAATGATCTTTCAAGGGAAGAAGAGATTAAAAGTAACTCCACTTTTTGGTGCTGAATTCAACTCAAATGTACCCTACTTGGTTCCTGACATCAGCTCTCTTAGCCCACTGTCATCCTTCTCTGAAGGATCAGGAACGTTTTCTTTTTTTCTCTGTGAAACAGAGGATTATTCCACCTCTCTTCTGGACCATGAGGCCTTACTTGACAGCCCTTCTCAAGGGTAGTTATGTGTATTGCCTTAGGGAACCCATACACCTAAGAGATTTGCAATATAGTTTCAGAAACCCCTTATCAAAATAAATAAGTTACATGAGGACAAATTATTAAAATCCTTTATCCTCTATGCCTAATTAACAAAAATAATAATAAATGGGTAATATTTTCTGAGTATTTACTTGATAGTGTTGTTTTTTCTCATTCTTGGGAAGAAAACTTAACCAAAGTGTCTTATCTATGACATTTCAGAACCAAGGTTTCAAGGCATTTTTCATGTCAAGACCCGAATTTATACCTGGAGGCACAAATAGAATGATATATTTGAGCAAGGCCCACAGTGTCTAGTATGGTTACGGCATCCGGTGAGGGAAAGAATGTGATAAGAGATAAAGAGATAATTTAGTTCGTATTTCAGAAGGATTTGATGATCAGACAATATCTGACATTATCCTATTTGAAGAAGAGAACCACAACACTGTACTTTGGAGGAGAGAACTTTACCATGGCACACCATTTTGAAATATGAAGACATATGGGTGCCCCAGGTAAGCTGATAACTTGATGTACTTTCAAAATAATTTTCTTTTAATATATACTCAACATTTTCTTTTAATATATACTCAACACTTAAAGGAGAGGCAGATCACTATGTGAGGAACATTGAATAAAGGGAACCCATAGTGGAATTGCTTGGCCTTGCATGTACCTTTTTGAGTTCTGGCTCCAAGCTTGCATGTAAAATAAAAAAAGAAAAAGAAAACATTTTCATCAATTTGAAAAAGAAAGAAAAAGCCTTATATTTATGGGCATCGATCATTATTCAATCAAGTCTTTAAAGGCTTTCATTCTTCTTCCAAGGCTCTGAATAGCATCCTGAGCATTTGTCATATTTCCTGGCTCCCTAAGACTTTTCTAATACTACCCTAAGGGAGAAGCTAGAGAACTAGCTTTGTCAGCTTCTCGCAGCTGGAATTTGGCTATGCTACCTGGGCTCCACCAACTGGATGCACCTTTGCAAAACTGTGATAGAACGTTAATAGTGGTAAAAGCAAGGACTGCACAGAATCCACTTTTCTGCTGTTTTTGCTGTTGTGTTGCAAAGATTGACGTCAAGCATTAGGGGTCTATGGTGGTTGTAGAAAATGCAGAGCTGCCTGCTGGTGCAGAAGAGGCATCAGTACAGGCAGCAACAATGAATGCAGAAGCAATGAGGTCCTGATGCAAAATGGTGATGGTGCAAATCATTTTATCTACTCTGCAGTGGACTTAACTATAGTTTTCTCACAGACCAGAATTTCAGTGTGGTTTTGGAGCACTGCCCTGAGAGCTTAGTATCCAGCTTGCTTTCAATGATTCTGTGATCTGCTAAATATTTTTTTTAATAAATTCCTTTTCTGCTTAATCATCCTGAGCTAGCTTCTGCTGCTTGGAACTACAATTCTCATCTGGTATACTATATCCTTTCCTTTCAGATAAACTCAATTTTCTCTACTTTGCTGCATATCCAGTGATGTTTTCAATCCTCAGCTGATGGTTTGGCAGCTCACATGGATGGATGCCTCAGGCAGCTGTTGTGCCAACCTGCTATTGGATCTGGGAACTGCATATTAGAAGGAGAAACTCCAGGAGGGCATCCAGGGAGTGGTGAGAGAACATAGATCACTGTGTGGCAGAAAAATGGAGAAGACCACTAACATGAAGGTTTAACTCTGAAGTTGAAAAATATTACCCTCTAACTCACAGTTTGTCTTGGGCTAGCCTTGAGTACAGCTGTAGGAACATTTAAATTGTCAGCTGCTCTCAACTTCGAGTTCCCATAGCACATAGTACTCGTTTTTATTATAACACATCACATGCTGTACTACAATTATCAGTTCACTTGTCGTCTCTATCACTGGAATTAAGCCAGAACCATGATGTCACTCTGTGTGCACACTAGTACCGACTGTTGGACTTCATGGGAGACCCAGTAAAAAGCATCTCCTCATTCCCACTCCTCAAATTATGTACACATTGATATGTGAGATAAGGGAGCAACAGCAAACACTAACAAAGCATTTGCCTAAGCACTTTCCATGAACTCTTTCAATCTGTAACAATCTTATAAAAAAGTACAGGCATTCTCCCATTTTACACCTAGGGAAACAGAAATAGAAAGGTTAAGTAGTTTGACAAAGATCATCTAGCTTATAAATAGAAGTCTTTCTCGTGTCTACAACAAGGCAGAGAGAAGTAAAAAATATCAACTTTTTCAATTACAGAGGTGATAGAGATTGTGATTTAAGTGAAAAGCAACAGTAGGTTTCATAATACTGCTCCTTAATCTTGAATAGTCTGAGAAAACTGTAGGCCTCCCCAAGCAAAATCTCAGACACTAAGCTTATCTCATGGCCAAAAGCAGGGAATATACATTTCTGAAGGCACAGAGATCCCAAAAACAGGGGAAATAAGGGACTGAGCATCCCAGTTCCTCTCCCTATCTCATTAATCTGGTCACTTACTCCATCTGCCTTTGAGAGGAATAAGTAAGATGGGAGGGGAGAAGCCAAGAGGTTATACTAATGTTGCTTCTTTTGTAAACATGAACCAGAATAAAGGATGCTTTCCAATTAATATTCCCAAGACCTTGGTTCTCTTAACCCATTTGGCTTACCCTTAAATATATGGTCAAAATTGGTATGGATATCTCCTTGGGGGAGGAGATTGGTAGCCCATTAAGGTGGTCTTCATAAAGCTCTCCCCCCATACCAATCACTGGAAGACCCTCTTGAGGTTGCTGATGACACTACAGATGTTTCTTCACTGAAATAGGTCATTAACTAAACTAATTCCAAGGCCACTGTAGATAACTGAAATCTGTCTGCCTATTTCCCCCAATCCTGCATTCTGTTCAAGCACATTGCCTAATATAAGTAACCAGGAAGGGGCGCCTGGGTGGCTCAGTCGGTTGAGAGTCCTACTTCGGCTCAGGTCATAATCTCGCAGTCTGTGAGTTTGAGCCCCGCATCAGGCTCTGTGCTTACAGCCCTGGGCCTGGAGCCTGCTTCGGAATCTGTGTCTCCCTCTCTCTCTGCCCTCCCCTGCTCATGGCTCTGTCTCTCTCTCTGTCAAAAATAAATAAACATTAGAAAAAAATTAAAAAATGTATATAAGTAACCAGAAAACTTTAAATTAACCTAATAATAAAAATTCCAATACCTGAATATGAACCCCCTTCCAGAATCAAATTCCTTGTGAGAAAATAAAGTCCATGGATTTGATTTCCTTGAATATTCAAGTTCAAATACATCAAAATTCAAAGAAATTACATAAGTGATGGTGATAAAGGAGTGTGCTTGTTGTGATTGGTGCCAGGTGCTGTGTGGATGTGTTAAATCACTAAATTTGTACACCTGAAACAGTATTACACTGTATGTTAACTAACTGTAATTAAATAAAAACTTTTAAAAATAAAATAAATACTCTTTAAACAGGAAAAAAAGTCCAAAATCAGATATTCTTGAACATGGGTATGAAAATCCCAATGAAAGTGAAGTCTTTGTTGTATTCTGTTCTAGCTGAAGATGTTTTTTTCAATGCCTGAATAGAGTTTGGTTCTTTTAGATGCTATAGCCTGTGCTGCCCATCACTAGAATACAGTTCCTTTAGACCACAAGAACTGACTTAGTTCCACATCAAGTCTGTCATGTACCTCATTTAAAGAGTCCAAAGATTAGTACATAAGAGATTATTCTGGTACTGCTACAAACCTAGCAATGCATAAATGAAGGCAATTCTCAGTCTTCAAGTCCTCATCCAAGGCAAAGAAATCCAGAACTAAGGACTGCCAAAGAATACAGAAAAGATTCAATGATATTTGAAAGAAGTGATTATATGGGGGAAAATGTGGTTTCAGCTCCAAAGGATATCAGTTAGGATCAGCCTGTTAAGGAAGTCCATCACCTTGTTCATTTGAAAGGTCTTTTTTTTAAACAAGGGTTAATTTATGCACCATACCTGATTTAGGGAACTCGATCTACAGAAAGTGCCATTTAATATACTGTCTTCTGGAGTTTAGACATTCGCAATGTAGCAGTACAAACATCGTGTCTTTTTCAAGGTATCATTCTTTCCCATTTAGTGTATTCAGGTCTTTTGCAAGGTATCACTCTTTCCCATTCAGTGTATTTAAACCTTCCTAATTTCAATTTCTCCTTGATCCCTGTGTCTGTGGTATCCTGGTCCTCTATTGGGTACAGCTCTTTCTAGAAGCAACTTTCAACACTCTCATGGTGTCAAGCATTCTTCCCTATGCCTCCATGTCTGCTAACAATGCCCCTTGCTGTGGCAGTGCTTAGGCCTATGAAAGCTGCCTCCTAGAGAAAGTTTCTCCCTCTCTTTACCTGGATGTTAGTGTGACCAACACTGAGAACTGAAGCTGTCTCGACTGCTTCCAAAACTTGTGCATGGGGGCCCTGTGTGGACCCAAATCTCTAGCATGTGCTGTTCAAATACAATACAATACAGAAATATCTTAGTAATTAACTAATGGGGAGCCAATATGAATCCAATTTGTGTGGTTTTCAGGGGGCTGGAGGTAGTGATACAGAATATGTGAGGCAATTGGGACTGGCAGCACTATCTTTTCTACTAGAGATACCTGGGTCAGAGGAAAGTCAGTCATGAGCTAGGACTAGAAAAAACTGGGCCTCTTACCATGAGGCTGGGAGGCAGAAGTCTGACTGAATGAGTATTACAGTTTCACAAGGAGCAAACTAAAGACCCTTCCATAGGTCGGGCAAGTTATAGAGTCCCTTCCATAGGTCTGGCCTGCACTAGGCCTGACACAACCACAAAGACAGAGAAGCAGGTGCTGTTCTTTCTTTAGGTCTTGTGGATAAGGGGGAATTGACTGTCTTAATTCTTGACTTCCCCATTTTCTGTTGTTTGGATGTTTTCACGGGTCTCACTTTTACCAAAAGGTATAATCTTCATTAAAGTCCATATTTCTTCCAAAACAAAGTCAGAGCATAGATTCAAGATCTGTTTTAGCAGGAGAAAAGAAAAAAGGGAATCTTCTGTAGAGAAGCTTTCCATTGTCCTCAGGAATACAGAGTTCCCTCCATATTCCTGAACATGGAATGGAATTTGGGGGAACAAATACAGTGCAACCTAACATTTTACTATTAGAATCTTACCAGTGCTCTGTATGCAGATCTCAGACATGTTCAGATTTAGAAGTGGCAAATGTTCTTTCCACTAATGCCTAAAATGACCTTTCAATACCAGCCAAGCTGAACTTGAGTAATTTAAGCCATGCAGCCCACATCTAAGTCCAAACTTTTGGGCAAAGGACCTTGACAGAACCGGTTACATAATTTGTGAGGTCAAGTGTAAAATGGAAATGCAGGGCTTTGTTCCAAACTTAGTAAGAATTTCAACAAGATGATATCAATGCATGAAACCTAGTATGGGCCCATCAAGTAGCAGAGCTCTGTGTGACTGCACTGGTTGTATACTCATGATCCCAGCCCTATACTATGGTGGCCCATATGCGGTTTGTAGACCTAGCACCCCTTTGCCTGACTCCAGCCAACTTTATTATTAATGAACTCAATAGAAAACTTCACATAGGTGTGAGGCAAATTAGCTTTCACAATACTGAGTCTTCATAAGACTGACAGTTCTAGTCACAAATATCAAGGGGAAACTACAGACTGGCCCCCATTAAAATAGAACCTTTGTTGTTAAGCTTAACACATGACCAAGAGCTGACCAGATAGATTCCAAAGAGAAGGAAAATATTAAGGGACTGAGTTCTTTGAAGCTCTTTAGTGAGGTAGGTCACTGTCCCCCTGGGAAGATATAAGTGTATAGGGGTGGAAAGATACCAAGTGATTTCTTAAATGTTTATTTATTTTTGAGAGACAGAGAGAGGGGAGAGAGAGAGAGAGCATGAGAGGGGCCACGAGAGAGAGGGAGACAGAATCTGAAGTAGGCTCCAGGCTCTGAGCTGTCATCACAGAGCCTGACGCGAGGCTTGAACCCACGAACCGTAAGATCATGACCTGAGCCAAAGTTGACGCCCAACTGAAAGAGCCACCCAGGCGCCCTGTGATTTCTCTTCTTACAGAAACCTGAAACTAGGGAAGGAAAAATCTCACCCTAGCTCCTAAGATCCCTAGACTGCTACCATAATGTTTGGCATGCTGTAGATATTTAATAAATATTGTTTAAAGAAGGGATGTCCCATGACTCAGAAACATGTAACTTGGCTTACAACAGAATCCCAGGAACACCTCTTTATTCTCCACCAATCCATTTTATCTCCACCAGCAGCATAGCATTAGATGACAACATGATTCCTTGCATATGTTATGAATTCCTTTCTCTCATCATTGTGTGGATTTTCCATTCTTGGCTTCCTAGACAGCAGCTTCTTCTAATCCCTGTTCTCAGTCAATGTGCAAGACAATGTGCTGGACAGGGAATGAAGAAGACTCAGTGTGAGTCTAGGCTTTGACTCTGGTTTGCCCATGAATTCAGGACAACCAACTAACCTCTTAGCTTTAATTTTCTACTACAGAGTAAGGGAGTTGATTCACAAGCATAGCTTTCCATATTCACATTTCCCAGCAGTTTGTGTGTCTAAAGCCCAGGATCTCCAAGGAAAAAAGAGGAACTTCTTACTTTTGATAAAAAATATATGTTTACAGCATTCTGTATTAGGTTGAATATTTAAAATAGATCATCAGAAATCTATTTAAAATCCTACTAAAAGTATTTGCTATTAGGTAAAGGAGACAGAGGATTTACTATAATAATACATAACAAGATAATTCCTCATATTCCAAAAGATCCTAGATAAATCATCACTAGTAATATTTTCAATACATAACATATCACACTTAACAAATGTTGAACAAAAATTAGTTCTTGGTAATTGTTACAAAATCCCACCAATCCCCATAGACAACTTTGTGTCCCAACAGCAGCCATTCATACTACTGGAGGAGAGCCAGTGCATCAAGTGGTGATGGCTCTACTATCCTACTGTCCTGAGTAGTGGAAATGTGATGGAGAGAGTACCACTCTCATAGTGCTATTAGGAGTTTTCCCATGAGGTCAAGGCTGACTCAGGGCAAAATTATGAAACAGGTCAAGTTTTTTTCTTTGGAACTCTTCTCATGTCCCATGAACAATTCTTCTTGGCCACTTCCCTGGTGGCAGTGCTTCCTTCAAGATCAATAAGCGTAAGATAGTACTATCACTAGTATATCATGGCACATTCCAGTATGTGATTTACAACAAGGGATGGAAAGGTAAGTGGATAAAGTTCTTTGGGCTTTATATTTTGTACGTCTGGATAATTTTGCTGCCTGTTACTCTGTAAAATCTGGGTAGCAGAAAGCAGACGGCCTACCTCTTACATTCAAATGAAAAAGGAAATGATGTAACAGGTTATTATGTCCATTAGTGGTATGACAGAAGACATTTGGGTATGACAGAAGAATATGGGCTCCCTCAAGAGGGAGAAGCATAGTCCACAAGCTTAACTGCAGACGAATCTCTTTTATGTCTCCTCCTCCTAAATCAGAGTAGATCTTAAATACGTACTCTGACATTTTAAAAATTAAAGGCAAAATAACTCACTCATACCAAGCTAAGAAATTAATGTGGGTAATATTTGATTACTAATGTCATTTTGAGTAGAAAATAAAAGAACTCTGCTAAAAGCCTTTCTGTCTAAATTTTCTCTTGAATTTTCTTTATTTTCCTCATTGTCTTATAAAAAGAACCAATTAATTTGGAGTCTGAGAAGGAGTTGGGACTCTCCCATAATACCTGGACAACAATGCTCCAAAAACAGATACAGACTATTTCTCCCTGGGATGGTTTTATTATTGAAATTTCCACCTACAGTGGTTCCTCTTCCCTGTAACAGGCCCTATTTTTTACCACAAAATAGGCCAAAGATTTCAGTAACCTTAATACGAAGCTTGTTAGACTTAATTACATTTATCATGTTCTTTTACATCAGATTATGGAAGCAAAGCTACATCGCAGTAGCCAGACCCAAGGATTCAGGCAAATGTCTGTAACGTCTCTACAATTCATCTTTCCCTGCCACTAAGTACTCTATACTGCACATCTGGTTAGATTGTAGTTCCTCTACTTTTTGTTCCACATCTCAATTTGGACACTAAGCTAATTTTTAGTGTGTCTTAACTTTTCTTTTTGAAGTAATTCCAGTTCTTATAAGCGTACACTCTCTTTCCTCCTCCTTTCAAAATATTTTTCAGGCATCGTTTTCTACTTCCTTCCACCTTAGGATAAGATTACTCCTCACCTACTCCAGTGTTCAAGGCAATGGGCAGCTATGTATTTAAATTAACCTCATTTAATTTACTCAATCCCATGCAAAGCAATAAGGCAGAAGTGCTAAAGTCTGTTATGTTTGGAAGGCTAGGACTTCCACTGTGTCTTTTTAACCCTGGACCCTATGCCACTGTTCCTCCTGAGGTGTCCAGCATACTCATTCAGGCTTTCCGCTTTCTCTACTCAATGACAGAGACCTAATAACATTGAGCACACTGACATGGTGGTGGCCTAATGTAGCCTTTCTATCAGGAATCTTAGCTTCAATAGAAAAAGATTTAGGAAGAACTGAGAGTTATGCTTAATTAAAAAGGCATACATCCCTAGTCTTTAGAACAAAGTAGATGGAAGGTCACTGAGGAAGGCAACTTCTTATTTCCTCTACTTACCAAATTAAATCTGCTTGATTATTGATCTACCTAATGGTCACTTGGGCTCCATTTGCAAGAAAGCATTCAAAAACTAGTAGAGGGTATAGAATAAGTAGAAGTTTTGAAGAATACATTTGCCAGCCTTCTTATTTTACTTGAAGCCTTTCCCATTTCCCAGCCTTTTAAAATAGAAACTCCAGAGTAAATTACAACACAGAATTAAACAGCCTCAAGCAGAAGCACAGGCAGCTGAAACTTGGAAAGAGTGGTAAAACAGTATAAAGTAGTGACAAAATCCAAAGATGAGAAATGGTTTGGAAGGTGTACTGTATTGTTGTGTTTTATTTAGAGATTCAAGAAAATTTCTCTTTGACAATCTCTCTTTTTTCCCCCTTCCTTTTCTTTTCTTTCCCTTGCTTCCTCCTCCTCCTTCCTTCCTTCCTTTCTTCCTTCCTTCCTTCCTTCCTTCCTTCCTTCCTTCCTTCCTTCCTTCCTTCCTTCCTTCTTTACCCCTCCCTCCCTTCTATTCCCCATTCTCCCTCCCGCTCTCTTTCTCTTAGCAAAAGAGTAATGCAGCGCTGGGCTCAGAATTTGTTGGATCCTGAGTCCTAGTGGTCTTGATCAGCTAGATGTATTGGCAACTTTAGCACTGCAAGAGTGAAAGTTCTTTGTCTCTGTTTCTTGCTGCCTGCATAGACTGTGTTCTAGAGATGGAAAGACCACTGTCAGGTTGGATGACTCACTGAAATAAATCTGATGTGCTCCATGCAAGCAGAAACTGATCTCCAAGTAACAACACCAAACTTCAGGCCAGAAGTTAGGAAGGAGAAGCACAAATGAGATAATGAGTAAATACCTATCAAGATAAAATGGACAATAGTGTAAGCTACATACATAGCTATATGGCTGCTGGGTGTTGAAAATAGGCCTAGGAAACATTCATGTAAATTTTAACAAAGGAATGATGAAGAATGTCTTAAAAGACTATTGTGGAACTCTGTTATTCTATTCCATCATTTGGGCAACTGTCCTGGTACAAGCCTCTACCATATTTCCATGGGCCTAGCTACTTTAACAGTGTCCCCAACTCCCATGAGCCTACCTTCCTGTCCATGTTGTCACCAGGATGTTTGTAAAACACAAATCCAGTTGTGACACTCTGCTGTTTAATCTCTCCAATGGCTGGTTATCACATACAGGATTAAACTCAAACTCCTTAGGAAGGACTTGGCCTACATGTATCCAATATCAAGGTTCTATCAATATACTCATCCTTCCATATGCATATTCTGTTATCTTAAACCTGTAGGTCTTTTCTTTAACTTTTAAATTTTAAACCAAAGACTTATAGAAAAGTTGAAAAAATAGTAAATTCTTTCTGTATATTCCTTACTCCCTCTAACGTGTTACATAAAAACAGTCCATTTATCAAGTAATTCACATTGAGATAATATTATTAACTAAATTAGATGAACTTATTCAAATTTTGTGAGTTTTTCACTAACATTTTTTGCTATTCCAAATCATATTTAGGATCCCACCTTGCATTGAGTAATTGCTTCTTAGTCTCCTGCAGTCTGTAACAGTTCCTCAGTCTTTCCTTATCTTTCATGACCTTGTCCATTTTAAAGAGTATGGACCAGTTGTTTTGCTGAATGTCCTTCAGTTTTGGTTTGCCTGATGTTTTCTCATGTTTGGACTGAAGTTATGTGGTTTTGGTAAGAACAACACAGAAATGTTGTGTTCTTATCAGTGCATCATATCATGGGGTTCACAATGTTGATATGTCCTACTATTGGTGATACTGACCTCTATCTATCAGAAGATGGTTTCTGCAGGACTGTTTTTTTCCTGTAAAATTTCTATCATTGCCTTTGTAGTTAATATATATCTTGGCGGACATACTTTGAGACTATGTAAATCTTGTTTGTTCTAAAGCTTTTACCCACTAATTTTAGCATCCAACAGTGAATCTTGTCTACATCAATTATTACTGATGCGTGATCTCATTCTCATTTTTTTCCCCTTTGCCTTAAATATCTATCACCACTTTTTCCTCATGGTCAATTTCTACTCATCCTGCACATCTCAGTTCCAGATTGTTTCATTGTTTCTCTTCTGTGAAACCTTTCCAGACCGCCCCAGGCAGATGAAGAATTCCCTTGCCTCACTTCCTTAGCAGCCCACACATAGCTACATAATACACATCACTATGTTTGTTGGCTGTTTTTCTTTTCCTGTGAATCACCCCACATGAACTTCTTGGGGGTATAACTACACTGTCTCAGCATTTTTTCTGCCATTTTTTTCTGCAGTGTTGGGTCTATAATAGACGTTCAATGTGTTTGGAGAATAAATGAATGAATGAATACATCTGTTGTATTCTTTCCAAAATTCATTTCCAGGCTGAATAATTTAGAATTTTTATTGTTACAGTTAAAGAATAGTGCTCATTTCTAAATACATAATTCTGATTTTCTGCCAAAATTTGAGAAATTTACTTCATCATGTTCCTGGCAGAATCCTTACTTGATCCTTGAAAAACAAAACTAAAATCCTGCTTGCTGCTTTTTTTTTTTTTCCTACCTCCTCTTGTCACGCGACGGCCTATCTTTTCCTCTTCTACTGTGATTCAGTTTGTAAGTATATTTTTTCAGGGGCAGAAGAGAAGAAACTGCTCTTTCATTCTTTTTGCTAAGCTGCTAGGTGTTTCCTATTCTGATCCTGATGCATAAGCTTCCTTAATCCTTGGTGATACTTTTCCTCCTGTGTGTTTGCTTTATTCTGTAAATTCAAAGGAGGTTTTCTAAAACTGCCTTTATTTCCATGAAGAAGCAAAACAAACAATGGAAATTGACTTTTTGGCTAACAGTTCTCATTATTATTATTACATAATCAGTGATTTGAATCATTAATGTAGGAAACCAGGCATGCATGTGGATGAATAGCTTGCCTGGCTACATTCCCATAGACATGTCAACAGTAACTAACATAATTGTAGATGCTAAAAGGAACTTGTCCTCCATTATCATTATCAGCAGCAGCAGCATCTTGTCATTGAAACCTGTACCACATTGTGCAGTCTGCACAGAACCATACTATTGTTCTTAATCAGTAACATCGCTCTTTTGAACCCTCTTATCACTTAGAACGAACCCTTATAATACCTCATTTTGGTAGTTATGTTAGACTGCATTGTAGCCATCTGGAGTTGTTATCTCATCCTTCTCAATCCACTGTCTCCCTACCCACACTAGACCAGGAATTCTTTAAAGTCTGAAACTGAGGTTCATACCCTCTTTATCATTAGTGCCTACTGCTATGCTGAGCGCATAATAGGAGCTCAGAAGTATTTATGGAATTCAACTGCTTTTCTTCCATCTAAAACAGAAAACAAAAAGAGAAGTTGAGGAAGGGTGTGTAGGAATGAACAATTATAGCATCAGAACTTTTTTTTTCATTGATACAATGTTATTGATGAGCACATGTTAAATAGAACAAGGTTTCTAGAAGTTCTGAGAAGTTAGAGAAAGAAATCAACAATTGACATTTTAACAAAAAAACATGGACTACAGAATCAGACCTGAAAATACAAAAGATTCATTTGGATTTGATTTATGTAACACTTTTCTAATGGTGGGTGATATTCAACCAAAGAAACAGTCTAAATGTCATTCTCTTTACCTCCAGAGCAGTATTAATTTTAAGAATCTACCTCCTCTTAATTCTCATTGACAATGTCTTAGTTCTGATCCTCGTTTTTTTTTTATCAAGATAATTGCACTACCTTCAAATGATTCTCCTGCTTCCAGTTTTTTCTCCCTTCAATTCTTAAGAGATGGCTCCCATTGATCATAAGACCAAGTTCTAGTTCTTTATCATGGCATATGAGATGCTTCAATTTTGGCTATCAATCTATTTTATTAGACTTTTCTCTTACCATCCTCCTTATGCAAAGCTATATTCTAGCCACATAAAACTTCACAAATCTCCAGGAAGGAGTATAGCATGTTTTTTTTTAGCTTTTTACACATTTCCTAATGCTGTTTCTACAAACAAAAATTCCTATCATTTTCATCTGATCCTCCCAAGACCCAAGTGAAAAAAAAAAAAAAAACAACTACACACACACACACACACACACACACACACACACCTCAGTGATATATTCCCTAAATTTACAAAGCAGAGTTAATCTCTCTCCATCATTTGCCATAAAAGTTGGTCTGTACCTTTTTATAGCATTTCTCATATTGTTTAGAATTCTTTGCCTGTAAAAATTATATTCCCTAAAGCTAACAGTTATTCATCTCTGCATCACCAACACCTAGAAAGAGATTTTAGTAGGCTGTGCTGATATAACAAATTCTGAAATATCTGTGGTCTATCATAATGAGAGTTTAATGTTCACTCATGACAGACCAATATCACAGGGAGAGGAGAGGAGTTTTTGTTCCACATAGTTACTCAGGGATCAAGGCTCTTTATATCTTATGATACCACCATCTTCAACGTGTGAAGTTCAAGTGTGCCACAGAAACATTAAGTAGAAGATCACATGTGGGAGATTTTTATGGATGAGACCTAGAAGTATCATACAAAACATTAAATCACATGCCATTGCTGCAACTTGTTCACTGACCCAAACTAATTTCAAAGGGCCTGAGAAATGTAGTTTATCTGTGCGCCCAGAAAAAAAGAAAAGAAACGTGGATGTTAGAGAGCACAGCATTCTCTGTCAACATGTGCAGTAAATAGGTGCAGAATAAGTACAATGAAAGAACTGTTTCTAACCTGAAGCCATTGTGATGGATTCAAAGGGACAAAGAAAATCGTTTTTGAACAAGAAAGTCCTGGTTTCAGACTATAGCGATTCAAGCCATTTACTAACTCTGTAGTCATGGCAAATATTTAAAGCTCTCTAAGCTTTAAGTTCCTCATCCATAAGTGAAGTTAATACAGAGATTAATTGAGGTAATACATGAAAAGCATCTGGCACATGTGAAAAGCTATTTAATAATTATCTATATTTCATTCAAATCATTTTTTTTGCCTTAGAATCTGCATTGTGCTAGTACAAAGTGCTAAGTATCAAGACTAAGAAAATCTCTTAAAAATATTCCTTACCTTTAGGGAATTTACAGACCAGTTGTTGGGGCATAATAATAGATAAGAAAATATACCATTTAAAATACATTGTGATAGGTAGGCTTTTCACAACAGAGGCTATCAAAATATCCAGTAAACAAATAAAAAAGTACACACATCATTAGTTACCAGAAAAATGTAACTTAGAACCACAATAAGTTCCTATGACATACTCACCAGAATGAGTAAAATTAAAAAGATGAGCAATACTAAGTGTTGGCAAGTATATGGAACAATTGTAAACTTCTTACGTAGCCAGGAGAGTGTAAATTGATCCCATCACATAGAAAAAAAAGTTTTACAGTACCTACTAAATATTAAGAAACACATATCCCATGATCTACCAATCTCACTCCAGACATCTGCCCACAGGAATGTGTGTTTATGTCCATCATGCCAGACAGGAGTGTCCACAGCATTTTTACTCATAAAAACCCTACACTGAAAAGAGACCAAATTTTCTGGAAAATGTTCTGGTGAAAGGAAATGTCCTATACCTTGATATAGATACAGATTACACAGTACATGCATTTGTCAGGACTGTTAGAACTCACACCTAAGATCTGTACATTTCAAAGTATATAAATTATGCCTTAATAATAACAATTACAATAATGATAAAGTAACAAAGTATAAAGCAGATGCTTCCAAATCAGCTACAAGAGTCTCTTATACCTCAGTTTTGGTTGTTTAGAGGATGGCTCCTATCTTAAGATATGCCATAGTCCCTCGTGCATCCAAAGAAATTTTATTAATAGCACATTATCTCAATAATTGTTTCAACATTGTTAAAGTCATTATTATTGAAAAGCCATCCCCTGTTTTATCTTCTAGATAATCTAGCTCTTTAACGGCCCCCTGGAACCACTATTGTGAGTTACGCATACTACCTAGACTATATTTTAAGGCAGACCACCTAAACATACCATCTATTTTGGGTAAGAACCCAGACCACCATCTTGAATTACATATATATTAATCTTCTTCATAAAAAAGGTACTCTTTCTCACGTTAGTAGTAAAAAGAAAGAAAAAAGAGAAAGAAAAAAAAACACCAAGTAGAAAATATCTTGTTGCAAATCTGGCTTAAAATAAGAGGTAATGAATTTCCTCAACGTCCTCTAAAGTACTATCTTTTGAAAACTACATTCTATTCCCTAATTATACGGTAAAATATGAATATAGAAATATTTCAAAATATAATAACATAGAAAGGCAAAATTATCACCCAAACTCCTAATCCCAAAAATAACTACTTTAATCTTCTGCTAATAGGTAGACAGATAGATACACAGATACTCTTTTTAAAGCTATTTATATTAAAAAGTTAGAAGATAAAGAATAAGTATCAGCAAAAAAAACATAAAATTTACTCACAATTCCATCACTCAAATGAGGTAGGCATCATAGACTTGACACCACAGAAGAATTGCTTGTTTCCTTGGCTGTCCATGTCTTAGGAACAGAAGAATATGTCTGGAGAATAGAAGAATGGAATGTGAAGGATTTTCCCATCTGGCTCCGTCTGCAATGGAGAATTTTACTTTGATTTTGGCATTATATTAGTTTCTAATTTTAGTTCCTTTTTTCTGAGTTTTCTTCTTTTGCCATTTCCATATTTCTTGTTCTCATATATTTGCAAGCATATTTTAGTGAGAACTGGGAGAGGCTATCAGGGAAATTGTTTAAGTCAGAAATCTAACAGCTACAGGATGAGGAATCCCAATGAATTAGATACCAAGTAATATCTACTATCAAACATCATAAGGGTGTCTGTAGCCTGAGTTATTAAGGAAGCTAGAGAGGATATCTGGAAGGTAAAGCCAATGTAAAAAGACTTCTAAAGGCAAGGAAAAATATGGAGAAAATTGCCCTATTGTATTACACAAAGCAGATTGTGCTTTTGGCCTCCTCACAGATTCCTGCATGAGGAAAGAAAATAGATTTGGCATACCCACACAGTCTTATTGGAATTAATCTTCCTTTATACTTAGTGACATTTGTTTCAGATCATTAGCAACTAAGAAGGCAGTGTGTAAGCTGGCAGGATAATTGAAGTAGAGATTCTTGGTTTACTGTTTCCCACTAAACACCAAGGTCCAAATACTCAGGGATTCTTAAATAGAGGAAAAAGAAGTAACCTATGGTAAAAATAATGTGAACTTTATCTCAAAAATATAATTTTATTTGATACAGAAAAAATTATTTCATTTCCAAGAGAGGAGGTTGTTTTTTTTGCTTGTTTTTTAATTGAGGTAAAATTGTTATATAACATTGTATTAATTTCAGGCATGTGACATAATCATTTGATATTTGTATACACTAAAAGTGACAATCACAGTATGTCTAGTTACCATCTATCACCATAAAATTGACCTTCTTAACCCTTTTTTCACACCCCCATCCTGCTTCCCCTTTGATAACCACCAATCTGTTCTCTGATTCTGAGTTTTTTGTTTGTTCGTTTGTTTTTTTAATTCCATATATAAGTGAAATCATGATCTCTTTCTCTCTCTCTCTCTCTTTTTTTTTTTTTTTTTTTTTTTTGCTTAGCACAATACCCTCAAATTCACATTGTTCAAATGACAAGATTTCTTTTTTATGGCTGAGTAGTGTTCCATTGTTTATATACTGCACTTCATCAATTCATCCACTGATGAACACTAGAAATTGATCCATTTCTTCAAAATTATCCAGTTTGTTGGCATATAATTGTTCATAGTAGTCTCTTATGATCCTTTATATTTCTGTGGTATTAGTTGTAACTTCTCTTTCATTTCTAGCTTTATTTATTTGAGCCTTCTCTTTTTTTCTTGGTGAGTCCAGCTAACAATTGTTAATTCTGTTTGATAAAAAGAAAGATATACAGGCATACCACTAAAGAAAGGCACCAAACCAAAAAGAAATAGAGCAGGAGAAGAAAGGAACAGAGAAGAGATTTTAAGAAAAAAAAAGTCAGAAAACAATTAACAAAATGCAATAGGTGCATATTAAATATAATATGGACTAAATATAAATATAAATTTACAAAAAGATTCATCTATATGATTATAAGAGATTCATTTCAGATCTAAAGACACACAGAGGTTGATTGCTGCCAAATATGCCATTTTTAATAGAATTATAAATGGTGCTTTTCTTGGAGAGGAGAATCAAACATGGAATTCTAACCCTCTCAATATTCTGAAGGATCCCTGCAACATCTTGTGAAATCTGACATAGCTCATAGAAAACAGAAAAATTTTTAGGATTTCTGATAAGAAATAAAACAATGTGGGAATAGACATCTTCACATTTAAGGAAATAAGACTACCTTGCCATAGAGAACTGGAGAGAGTTCCCTCTCTCATATAAATCTAGTCTAACCCTGGTTAAATCTACTTCTCTGCCTACTACACATCTGTTTCCTAGTAATTGAGCACTTGAACATGGATGGAGAAGAAAACACAGAACTGAACTATTAGCATTACTTCACTTTTAGGACAATTAATCTGAAATTGTCCCATTGTCAGGCTATCCTCACAATAACAGCTGACATTTCACAATGCCAAGCTCTTTTAATTCACCAAACAATCCTATGATGTAAGTACTATCATTATCCCAACTTTACAGATCGGAAAACAGAAGCACTTAGTTGTTAGGTAAGTAAGGACACAGTTATAATTGATACAGCCAAGACTGCATTCCAAACAGTCTGGCTGAAGGATCTATGCAGATAACCATTATACTATATTGCCTCTGTCATCTTACCACATTTCCTAGTGAATGTGTTTTCCACTGTTAGAGACCATTATTTACAGATGCTCTCATAAAATCTATAAAAATTACTCCCCTTTCTTCATTCCTAATTGATGACTTTGTTTTTTTTTATTTCCCCAAGAAAATAAAGTATTCAGAAGACAATTCCCTCATCTTTCCATCACCAAATCTCCCAGGTTTTATAATCAGTATCTATATACTCAAGTTTCTGATACAGCCAGTGAAATATGCTTACTCAAATAGGGCTGCTAAAACTAGTCTGTCTAAAAGGGAACTGACTTTAATCCCCTCCTGCCTGCTCAGGAATTTGGTTCTTAAATTTCATTTACTCTACTATGGTGTCATTCCTACTGACTTACGTGGTGGAAGCCCATTAAATATTTCAATTGCTTTCCTAAATTTTCTAGTCATTAGGCAGGCCATGTGATTACTTCTGACCAAGTAAATGTACAACCATCTCGCACTAAGAGAGCGAAAAACCCCATGTACACTTTTCTAGTCTTACTCATCTGCTGTAGCAGCTGAACGGTTTGCATATTTAAGATCATGCACATATAAGACAATGGAACCTCAGTCAGACTGTGACCTCAAGGAACTTTGGGTAAGAGAGCTTCCAGGGGCGCCTGGGTGGCGCAGTCGGTTAAGCGTCCGACTTCAGCCAGGTCACGATCTCACGGTCCGTGAGTTCGAGCCCCGCGTCGGGCTCCGGGCTGATGGCTCAGAGCCTGGAGCCTGTTTCCGATCTTGTCTCCCTCTCTCTCTGCCCCTCCCCTGTTCATGCTCTGTCTCTCTCTGTCCCAAAAATAAATAAACGTTGAAAAAAAAAAAATAAAAAAAAAAAAAAAGAGAGAGCTTCCAGCCTACCTTCCCTGAATCTGTAGGATGGGTGAAACATAAGCCTTTGTTGTAGTAAACCACTGGAATTTGGGGCCTAATTTGTTACTGCAGCATAACTTAGCCTATCCTAATAGAGCATACAAATACATTATAAAAAAATATATATCTTAACCCTACGTTCTATTCCAGCTAGTGTCAATTTATTCTGCTTTATTTACAGAAAAATCACTGAATGTATTATCTACATTCAGTCTCCACTTCCTTGCTTTAAAAAAAAATCTATAATCAGCCTTTTTTTCCTCTTTATAATGTCACAAACATCTTTATCTCACTAAATCCATCAGTCGGTTCAATGTCCTTATTATTCAATCATTATCAAGCTTTGAAATACTCCCTTCACTTTATTCTCAGTGAAATTTGTTTATTTCACAGATGACTTCTCTTCAGTTTTATTTGCCAGTTTCTTTTCCTCTACTCTTTCCTGAATATTGTCCTGCCCCCCAATCTTGGTCTTTGGCCCTACTCTCTCTCTACCTCCTTCAGTGACCTTACAATTTTGTGCTTTTATAAAGCATATATATGCTGATGACACCCAACTTGTATTCCCCATCCAGACCTTTCCCTGATGCTAGACTCACCCCTAACTGAATATTAATAGTAATAGTTTAGAAGTATCTAAAACATAACATGTTCTAATCAAAACTTTTTATTTCCACCTCAATCCCCCCAAACATCTGTTTCTTCACTATTTCCCTCATTGCATTCACTTATTTGCTAAACTCAATCATGGCCTGTGCATGGGTGAAGTTTGTGCTCTGCCAAAATTCTAGATGGCTCCATTCTTCCCATTATTCTTTCTCCAATCTCAACTTTATCCACGTCTAATATATCAGAAAGCTCTTTTGGGTTTTACTCTCAAAATATATCCACGTCTCATTATTTCTGCTCACTTATTCAAACATCACACACTTCTAAGATACCATCTCCTTTGTGGCCTTTAGAAATTGACTCACAACTGGTCTCCTTGCTTCTACTCTCAACACGCTACAATTTATTCTCTACACAGTCACCAGGGAGCTCTTTAAAACTACATATCACATTATATCACTTCCTTTACAATACTGTTCTGCTTTTCAGCCCAGCTGCTTACCAAGGATTCCCCTGGCCTATACAACATGGCCTCTGCTACCCTCTAGCCTTACCTCCTGCTTTGCTCCTTCTGATCCTCTTCACTTCAGCTACACTGACCTCCTTGAGGTTTGTAAAACACTCTAAGCTAGTTTTTGCTTCAAAACATTTACACCTGCTATTCCCATCCTATGTTATCACCTCTCTATTGAACAGTTTGTTAGAACTTCACACTACTTTTTCCCACGTATCTTCAGATCTCTGCCTAAATATCCCTTCCTCAGAAAAGCCTACCCTGACATCCAGTCTAGAACAGCCTTTAAATTTCCTACACTCTCCCTCCTTTAATTTCTTGGTAACATCTACCACACTATAAAAGCATATTCTTGTACATACTTGTGTATTTAACTCTTGTTTCTGTCTTCCCTACTGTAACTTAAGTGTGGGGTATTTACCTTGTTTGTCCCTGGATTTCCAGCACTCAGAATAGAGCCAGGCATCTAGTGGATGTTCTATGCATTGCTATTGTATTAGCAAATGAATTAATAAGTCACACATGTCTAATTTTGCATATGGTTCTTTTGGAATTTTATCATTTTTCTTTAAATTTTAATTCCCAAAGAAAGGGAAGGATTCACTGAGGCAGAAAATCTCTCTGACATAGAGAATATCAGGAATGATCCCTAGCTGAACAAAGGTCAATTCTACAAATAGCTGACAAATTGGCTGAGTTTTGGTCAATTCATTTTTTAAAGTCACTTCCTGAATGTGTAGGTTTTTGCAGGTACTGGATCAGCCATGCAGTCAATCCAATTCAGCCTCAGAAGTGGGAAATAGATTGAATGTTTTTAAACCTATATTTTTACTCTCTCAACAGGGGGAGTCTACACTTTGGACAATTTCCAACACAGAAACCATAAGTTTATGAAAATCTCTGTAGTGCTAACCTTGTTGCATCCACTTTCCCGCTGAATGATTTCCTCTTCACATTCAAGTACTTAGAAAGCACTTGCCCTTGTTACAAGAAAAACTAATGTTGGAATCTCTTCTAATCTTCATGTTTCCTGAATTCCTATTAACAGAAGGGAAAGAGACCAACAATCTCATGTGTGGTGATTCCAAACACAGCCTCATCTTCATCTTCACATTTGAGCACTAAGTTTAAGAGTGAAACTCATTACAGAATAGAGAAAAGGGGCACATTTTAGCAGTTAAGCTTCAGGACAACTTGATCCGACCTAAATGCTTTGTAATCTCTCTTTAAACAAAAGCTTTAGCTTCTGTAATCCTCCTCTTTATCTATTCCTATGATGCCTCCTGAGGTTGAAGCTGCTGCTCATGTCATTTTTATAAACAACCTAGATCTCTGCCCACAAATTGTTTTCCAAGGGTGATGGCAGTGGTGTCAACTTAGCTCAAGTGTCATGAGTCATGTTTCCCTCCCCTTGGAGACACCTGCCCAAGCAGAGCCCGAACATCCTTTGCTTGTATTCTCACTGCACAGGCGTCCTGTTACTGAGCATCCAGGCAGCCAAGGGCCCTGGCTCATTAAAGTGTGGCTGAGAGACTACTGTGTCTGTCTGTACCTTCTGTTCTTGAAATTCCAAGAAAAGCCTTCCATTTGTCCTGTAAATATGCACTTTGCTTCACTGTGCCACACTGTACCCCAGGCTCCACCCGAAGTCTGGTGTCTTTGATAGGGTCCTTTGGTGCCTGTGAAATTCTCTTTCCTTTCCTAAAGGGAAACATCAAGGAAGCTCAGGCTCCATGACTCCAGACTGATGCCCTAAGGAAGAAACAGTCTAGCCAGGATTGAAATGGCTCATGCTGGCCCAGTCACTGTGAACAGACATCTTTTTTTTTTTTTTTCCAAGCATCGTTAATACATGCTGATGAATGTCGGCATATAGAGACAGTGAAAAACTACAAGTCAAATAAAAGCAAAAAAGTAAAAATAATTTTACAAACATCACTATGCAGAAACATCACAGAGAGCAACCAACTTCTGCTTTACCTATTATAACAGAGCCATGTGACCGCATGTACACACACACACACACACACACACACACAAAGACTCTGCAAGGAAGCAGCTGTACTTTTGTTTTCTTACAAACCAATGCCCTAGCTATTTGTGAAAGACAGACAATCTCTAGATAAATTGTCATAGGATAAAGACCTATTTTGACTTTATCTTTGACCTAGAACTCTGGGATCAGACACACTGATAAGAAAGTTGCTATCATTAGGAATCAAGAGAACTAGATTGTCAACAAGTGGCCTACCTTAATGAAAGGAGTGTGGACTTTAGCATTAAAGAGACCTGGCTTTAAATCCTTCAGATTCCATTTACTAGCTGTGCAGCTATGAGCAAGTACCTTAAGCATTCTGAGCCTCAGTTTCTTCATATGCACAAAGTTTCTTAGAAGGATGATGTATATGAAGTGGCTAGAACAAAGTAAGACCTCAGGGCTTTATAGGTAGTTTCTACTAGGGGCCAACTCTTACTCATATTGGACAAGACACACCACCTCTTTGGGCCCCAGTTTTTATCCTCAAAAAATCAATTCTAGGGCACAATAATGGAAGGAAGACTGATAATGTAAAGATTCAGGATTTTCTTGATAAAACTTGATGAGTCTCCTTCTCCCTGGTGTTTCTGGATGGTAGATGGGCAGAAGTTCTGTCTGGACATATACACAGGTGTTAATAAAATAGGATGTGGTGATGGTAAGTCCTTAGGGAAGGAAGTATAAAATTTCCACTCTCATCTTGACTTTGTGCTCACTAGCTCTCTCTCTCCCTTCCACTTTCCCATTCTCTTTCTCTCCCTCTCTCAAATGCAGAATGGAGAATCTGCTGTCTCAGTCTTACATTTCATGAGATTATTAATATGAACATCCTTATAAAATGATATATAAACACTAAGTTATTATTGCTAACTATTTAAACATTATTCGAGTGTCTCCAGTTTTCCTTGGATATAAATTACGTTCAACCCTAGACTGTCCTAGAAAATAGTAATTGAAAAGAAGCTAATGTCCTTTTGATATTATACACAGAAAACCCGATAGACTCCTAGAGTCTGCTAGAACTGATACATGAATTCAGCAAAGTCGCGGGATACAAAATTAATGTACAAAAATCAGCTGCATTCTTATACACTAATAATGAAGCAACAGAAAGACAAATAAAGAAACTGATCCCATTTACAATTGCACCAAGAATCATAAAATCTCTAGGAATAAACCTAACCAAAGATGTAAAAGATCTGTATGCTGAAAACTATAGAAAGCTGATGAAGGAAATTAAAGAAGATACAAAGAAATGGAAAAACATTCTGTGCTCATGGATTGGAAGAATAAATATTATTAAAATGTCAATACTTCGCAAAGTAATCTACACATTCAGTGAACTCCCAATCAAAATTGCACCAGCCTTCTTCTAGAAGCTAGAACAAGAAATCCTAAAATTTGTATGGAACCACAAAACACCCCGAATAGTCAAAGTAATATTGAAGAAGAAGACCAAAGCGGGAGGCATCACAATCCCAGACTTTAGCCTCTACTACAAAGCTGTCATCATCAAGACAGGATAGTATTGGCACAAAAACAGACACATAGACCATGGAATAGAATAGAGACTCCAGAATTGGACCCACAAAAGTATGTCCCACTAATCTCTGTCAAAGCAGGAAAGACTATCCAATGGAAAAAAGACAGTCTCTTTAACAAATGGTGCTGGCAGAACTGGACAGCAACATGCAGAAGGTTGAAACTAGACCACTTTCTTACACCATTCACAAAAATAAACTCAAAATGGATAAAGGACCTGAATGTGAGGCTAGAAACCATCAAAACCCTAGAAGAGAAAGCAGGAAAAAAACCTCTCTGACCTCAGCCGCAGCAATTTCTTACTTGACACATCTCCAAAGGCAAGGGAATTAAAAGCAAAAATGAACTATTGGGACCTCAAAAGATAAAAAGTTTATGCACTACAAAGGAAACAATCAACAAAACTAAAAGGCAACCAACGGAATGGGAAAATATATTTGCAAATGACATATAGGACAAAGGGTTAGTATCCAAAATCTATAAAGAACTCACCAAACTCCACACCTGAAAAACAAATAATCCAGTGAAGAAATGGGCAGAAAACATGAATAGACACTTCTCTAAAGAAGACCTCCAGATGGCCAACAGGCACATGAAAAGATGCTCAATGTCACTCCTCATCAGGGAAATACAAATCAAAACCACACTGAGGTATCACCTCACTCCAGTCAGAGTGGCTAAAATGAACAAATCAGGAGACTATAGATGCTGGAGAGGATGTGGAGAAATGGGAACCCTCTTGCACTTTTGATGGGAATGCAAACTGCTGCAGCCACTCTGGAAAATAGTGTGGAGGTTCTTCAAAAAATTAAAAATAGATCTACCCTATGACCCAGCAATAGCACTGCTAGGAATTTACCCAAGGGATACAGGAGTGCTGATGCATAGGGGCACTTGCACCCCAATGTTTATAGCAGCACTTTCAACAATAGCCAAACTATGGAAAGAGCCTAAATGTTCATCAATTGATGAATGGATAAGGAAATTGTGGTTTATAGACACAATGGAATACTACTTGGCAATGAGAAAGAATGAAATATGGCCTTTTGTAGCAACGTGGATGGAATTGGAGAGTGTTATGCTAAGTGAAATAAGTCATACAGAGAAAGACAGATACCATACGTTTTCACTCTTATGTGGATCCTGAGAAACTTAACAGAAGACCATGTGGGAGGGAAGGAAAAAAAAAGTTAGGGAGGGAGCCAAACCATAAGAGACTCTTAAAAACTGAGAATAAACTGAAGGTTGATGAGGGGTGGGAGGGAGGGGAAAGTGGGTGATGGGTGTTGAGGAGGGCACCTGTTGGGATGAGCACTGGGTGTTGTATGGAAACCAATTTGACAATAAACTTCTTATTAAAAAAATAAAAATAAAAGAACAGACTGAATATTAAAAAAAATAAAGCTTCTATGAACATTGAAGTACAAAAAAAAAAGTTAATGCCCTTAAAGTTCCTTATATAAAGAATACTGGGTGAAGGTATCATATCATCTTGTATTTGGAGAGTTTCCTAAGTCTTCTTTCCATACCCTATATTTGATTTGTATTAGACAATTTCATTTGTAATCCAGGACTGCCACTAGTCTTCCTACAAAAGAAAGTAATGCAGCTGGACTCAGTTTCATCATTTTTTAAGTGTATGCATATACAAGGACTCTCTTGATCGTTTATTTAAAAGGTAGGTAACAGAATTTAAATGGGATTAATCAGCACATAACTATACATACACATACTGTTTTGAGTTGAGTAGCTGGCATTTTTCACTTGCTTTTTTCAGGTGATCAATCTATCCTTAAATAGCTTTCAAAAGACATGAACTGGTCTGGCTCAAACACTGGCATTTTCTTTTCTTCTTGTATTGATTATAGTAACTATAATAACAAGCCAATATCCACAGGGTAAAACAAATCTCTCTCATACTGGTGAACAACTGGTAAATTACACTGACCTATTTTTCTTTAATGATGTAAACTATGTTCAATCATTAAAAATGTTCTCAGATTGCCTGATTACCACTTGTTTTTCAGCTTGACAGGGCACTAGTGAGACAAAGTGGTAATTCCACACACCAAACCTTTTGTAAATGAATTACTGAAAGACAGAACCTCCAACCTCAGAACAAATGCTACAGATAAGATGGAGTCTTACCACTCATCTGGTCCCTACTTGGCTCATCTTTAGCATCATTTTGATTTGTACTTCTAAATAGGTAAAATAGCTTTCTGTTGCTTTGTAACAAATTATCACAAACATGGGAGCTTAAAACCACACACGTATTTTATAATCTCGCGGTTTTAGTGGGTCAGAAGTTTGAGCACCTCTTAAATGGGTCTCCTGTTTAGGGTCTCACAAGGTTGCAACTGGTGTCTGCTGCATTGAGTTCTCATCTGAAGGCTTGAAATTATCCATATCCAAACCTACTGCCATTGTTGGCACAATTTACCTTCCTTGTCATTGCAGGGCTTAGGGCTCTGGCTTTTTACTGGTTGGATATTGGGGCTGCCCTCAGTTCTTAGAACCTGCCTCTAGTTCCTCACCATGTAGACTTTCCCCAATGGCTGCTAACTTCATGTTAGCAGGACGAGTCTCTAGAGCAGGTTTGGTACCAAAGTAGTCTTAAATAACAATGTAATCATAGGAGTGATATCCTTTACTTTTGCTGTATCCTATTAGTAAGAATCAAGTCACAAGTCTCACCCACATTCAAGGTAAGGGAATTATAAAAGAGCATGAAGACAAGGAGGCAGGAGGCATTGTGTGTGTATATGTGTGTGTGTGGTGGGGGGTGGGGTGGGGTGGGTATGGCTCATCTTAGAATCTGTCCAATGATAGCTACAAAAGGCAAAATATTGGGAAGGGAATAAAGGAGCATTCAGGGCCACCAGTACTCTTCAAGAAGGTAAAGTTCAAGACAGATATGGAGATGATAATGTGACCAGCCCAGGAAGACTAACATTTGGCACATTTCCAAATTCATATTTTAAAAATATTTGCTCTAGGGGAGGTGGGTTGGGGGATGGGTGAAATAGATAAAGGGGATTAAGAGTGTACTTATTGTGATGAACATGGAGTAATGAATAGAAATATTGAATCACTATATTCTACACCTGAAACTAATATGACACTGTGTTAATTACACTTTAATAAAAACTAATTAAAAATATAAAAATATTTACTCCATGTTTACATAAAGAAGAAATGAAGCACTATGAAGGAGGGAAGAGAAAAAAGTCAAACTTGACTGAGGACAGCAGTCAAGTTTGAAAACTCACTCAGTAAAATAAATCCTTGCATTTAACTTCCATCGCTTCCTTTAGAAGGTAGTCCACTTACCATCTGCTGTTATCCAGTTATGCTGTCCACAGCCTCACCATTCCAACCTAAAGTATCCTATAACATTATTCCTTTTGGCTACAAGTAATACTCATCCTAAGATTAATTTTGGCAAATTCAATTTTCTCTCTCTCCATTCCTGAGGATACAGCAAAGTCTAACAGATCAACTCCAAAGTAAAAGAGTGTATGTATTTTTATGTTTTTATGCTTACACGGAGCATTTTTTAATTTTTTAAAAATTTTAATGTTTATTTATTTTTGAGAGAGAGACAGAGCCTGAGCAGGGGAGGGGCAGAGAGAGGGAGACACAGAACCTGGAGAAGCTCCAGACTCTGAGCTGTCAGCACAGAGCTCAATGAGGGACTCGAACCCACAAACTGCGAGATCATGACCTAAGCTGAAGTCAGACCCTTAACCAACTGAGCCACCCAGGCACCCCTACACGTCAGCATTGTTAAACTTGGCAATGCAAAGAATTAGGATGGGTAACAGTCTTTACTGTTATTAGGTCTTGTCAAACACTAACTGGAATAACTTCTAACTATATAGGTTTATCTTTCTAACTGCCCAATTTAGGTTTCTGGAAACTTTACTCTGTTAGAATTCAGGTTTGGATAATTTATCATCCTACAGAGAAATTAGCGTGGGGTGTTAACATTGTAAATGAAACTACAGGACTTCTTATAAATATTCTCCTATTCTTTGAAATAAGACAATATAGATGGAAAAACAAAGAGAATACCATTTATGATCTAGATAACCTAAATTAGAAAAAAAGGAAGGAAGGAAGGAAGGAAGGAAGGAAGGAAGGAAGGAAGGAACAAAAAAGAAATATACAGTTAATTTCCACTTACAATCACTTCCTCTCAGGATTTTCTTTGGAAATTCTCACATAGACCAGCAGAACTCCTGAGGTAAGTCTCCAAAGGAAAGGGAGCCTCCCAGTTGTCTACATGCCTGGCCTCTAGAAGCACTGAACTGTGATCCAGGTTCACTGCTCATTCAATTATTTCAGTGCTTTCTCTCCTTTAGAAGACCCATGAAGGGGGGTGTGGGGGGGGGAATCTCTTGGCCAAAACTTTATCTTCTTTTTTTTCCCCCTGAATCCTTAGTTTCCCTTATTTCCAGATACACCAAAAGAAGTACCTCAAACTCACTGGAACCAAAATATTCACTGTTCCCAAAAAGCTAATCAAGGAAATCTTCATGACTACATTAGAACTTGAAGTAAGAGTATTTGTGGTAGAATAATTCCTGTTCACATACCACAGACCTACCTTGCATCTGTGCAACAGGAGGCATTAGCTTAGGTCAGGCCATCTCTTTACAGCCCAAAGTGGGGCCATACTCAAGTATGACTATTTGTTCTCCACTAGTCTCTTGACAAGCTGTCAGTTTTACTCCTCTCCATGTATCAAAATCTGGCCAAGCTTTTAGGGTTCATCTTCAGTCCCTAAGACTCCTTTCTATTTCAGTGGTCTCAGCCTGGGCTGCATGATAGAATTTCCTAAAAGATTTAAATGCAAAAAAAAAAAAAAATCCAATGACCAGATCCCAAGTATGCTTACTTAGCTGGTCTAAAATGGAGCATGAACACTTTTTTTTAATGTTTATTTACTTTTGAGAGAGAGAGAGAGAGTGTGTGAGCAGGGAGGACCAGAAGGAGAGGGAGACACCGAATCCAAAGTAGGCTTCAGGCTCTGAGCTGTCAGCACAGAGCCCGATGTGGGGGTTGAACTCACAAACCATGAGATCATGAGCTGAGCTGAAGTCAGGTGCTCAACCGACAGAGCCACCCAGGTGCCTTGAGCATGAACACATTTAAAGAGGTCCTTAGGTGATTGTAATGCGCAGCAAGATTTGAGGACGACTTTCACATTTAATTCCATTCAGCTCAATTATCATGTTTCCTTTGGTGGTTTAGTTATATCTTCCATATTTCCATGTGTAAATGTCTCAGAGTTAAAAACCCTCTTGTTACTCTAATTGTGGATCCTCCTTTGCTCATCCAAGTCAAGAAGGCCTTTTCACTTTTAAAATATAAAACTGACTTTGCTGGTCTTGAGCTTGTATATAAGGAGAGAAAGTGTCACCTTGGGGCATGGGGCCGAGAACATCCTTTATTGTATAACAGTCACTGTGTACAAAGAGTATCAGAGCCTTACTTCCTGGCAGAAGAGGAGTTAACTATGTGGTGGGATTTGAGGGATTCTTGGCAGAGCATTTGATTTAAATATGTTTTACTCTTGGTGACACATTAATATAACTTCTGTTATTAGAGATTCATTTATTTGGATTAAGCTTTCACCTCTTTAGGAACTTTTCATTAGTCATAAATAATCCTAGAAGGATTCATTAAGACCTTTGTGTGAAATAGTTCGCTAGGTCACTGTTGCTTGCAACAAGAGGAGGCATACACAATTACCACTTGTAATAGACTTTGTCTCCTTCTCTAGTCTGCACTCTCCATGAAGGCAAAGCTATGCCTGTATTAACTATTATATCCCCAGAACCTAGCTCAGTATTATGAACAAAGCAGGTTTATAGTAAATACCTTTTTGTTTTGTAAATACCTTTTTTTTTTAACACTTATTTATTTTTGAGAAAGAGAGAGACAGAGTGTGAGCATGGGAGGGACAGAGAGAGGGAGACACAGATTCTGAAGGAGGCTCCAGGCTCTTAGCTGTTAGCACAGAGACCAACGTGGGGCTCAAACCCACAAATGGTGAGATCATGACGTGAGCCAAAGTCGAATGGTTAACCGACTGAGCCACCCAGGCATCTTGATAGTAAATACCTTTTAAATGAATGAATGATGAATAAAAGAATGAATGAACACACTTGAACAAACTGATGGACACAAGTAGTTATGAATCCTAAAAGAACAGAAAGAGAAGAAAAAAATAGAATTCTTGGAGGCAAAACATTACCATGTCACGGTTTTCCTGGCAGTTTGAGGCTTTGCACAACCTTTTCTCATAAAGTATACTAAACACAACTCCCTAATAGTTCCATTTTGAGGCTGTTGGCTTTTTTGCTGGGATTTTCCATCTTTCTTCTTCAATAATATTAATAAGAAGAACAATCAGAGCTACCATTTATTGAGCTTTTACTAAGAACCAGACATTATTACTAATTACTTAGGTATTTTTACCAATCCTCTCAATAACTCTGTGAGGAGGGTATTTTCATTACCAATTTATAAATGAGAAAACCTAAGATTAGAGAGGATATGTAAGTTCTGACAATCAAATGGCAGATGTGGGATTTGAGCCACAATCTGTCTGATGCCATGTGGTTTCATTGGATCCTAATGCTCCCCTTTTCATTTGCTTTCCTCCACTCCAACATATACTCTTTCTCCTTCTTTCTCTTTCAACAGTCACATATACATCTTGGGCATGAGGATGCAGTTTACCCTGTCTAAATGTATGGTGGCCTGGAGATGTTTGTTAGGAGGCTACAGGCAATATTCCACTAATAGAAATCAACACAAATTCTGGAATTGAACATGAAATGTACACAGTTTCTTGGCTGCCAATATGCAGAGGAAAATATGGTGAGGTTTGAATGTATTTTGTTCCTCAAGGAAACAAAGTTTTCCTGCTTATTAAGCTTGCAGATTGGCTACACTGAAAGGGGACATATATGATCTAAAAGTAAACATCCTCAGCCCCTACTTCACATCAAATGCAAAAGAATCATATGACGGTCCTTACAGAGAACTCTGATAAAAGAATCATAATACCAGAGTGTAATTTATTTTATTTTTTATTTGAGAGAGAGAGAGAGAGAGAGTGTGTGTGTGTGTGTGTATGTGTGTGTGCACGTGTGTGCGCTAGCAGGGGAGAGGGGCATAGGGAGAGAGAGAGAATCCCAAGCAGGCTCCTAGCTCAGCACAGAGCCTCACATGGGGCTTGATCCCACAACCCTGGAATCATGACCTGAGCTTAAATCAAGAGTTTGATGCTCAACCAACTGAGCCACATAGGCACACCATCCCCCCAAGTGTAATTTAGTAACTCTAATTTAGATGGTATCATGCACATAAGAGTGGTCTCATATAGTAACACTTGCTGAGAAAAGGAAAAAGTATAAGTAGCCTCTGTGACCAAAGGTTGATTGAAAGCTAATGTAAAAAGTAGAGTATGAGGGTCCAATATTTTTTAATGCTTATTTATTTATTGAGAGAGAAAAAGAGAGAATCCTAAGCAGATTCTACACTGTCAGCACAGACCCCAAGATGGGACTCAATCTCAAGAACTGAGAGATCATGACCTGAGCTGAAATCAAGAGTCAGACAGTTAACTATCTGAGCCAAACAGGCACCCTAAGAATCTAATATTTAGAAGAAAATATAGAGTACACACATTTAAATATGACAGTATCTCACTATCACTCTGTACAAATTGTATGTCTTAAAAAAGAGCTGTCTCTCATATAAAGATTATATTCTCTATTCAGCAACTGAAAGATTAGTATCCTGGAGACCTAATTCTGTATATTTATTAAAGTTTTGCAAACCATACAAGTACTTGCTGAAGTAACAAGCTCTTATGGAATAAACAAATTTTAACCAACATTTTTACATAGATGGAAAGACAAGGCCCCTCCTCATGGATTGAGAATGGCAAAACCTAGTCTGGAAATTTTTCAGAAGTAATACACACACACAAACACACACACACACACACACACACACACACACACTATATATATATATATATATATATATATATATATGCACATAGACAGATAGATAGATGTGCATATATGAGAGGTTAAATTTAGACAATGATGTAGACAAAGTCCAAGAAGAGATACATAGGGCTAAAAAAGGAACAGTCACTGAGACTATTGGATTTTCTGTGTGGACTCCTAGAGAGAGCATCAGAGAGACAAGATTACTGCATTTTTGGTGTGGAAAGTTGGCAGAAAGAGGATGTTTCAAGGAAAAAATCATCATGCAGATTGATTTCACCATGGGCCAAAGCATCTCCCACTGAATGAGGATGAGGCAGGGACCTGTATTACTTATTCAAATGTAACATGAAAGTGTATATATCATAAAAGTTCCAGGAAGTCAGATATGGGAGAGGAAAAGAATGTAAATGGCCTTAGGAAGAGATGGGAGAAAGGAGGATTAAAGAAGATGAGCTTTAGATGGCAAAAGAAGACAAAGAGATGAATGGAAGATACAAAAACAATACAATAGATTGAAGCTAACGTTTCCTGAAAAAAGCAGAAAGGACAGTCAGGCCTCAATGGATACAAGGGGAAGAATGAGAAGGACTTCAAATGCCACTGCTAGTCTGAAGATGAAAGAGGCCACGTGAGAGGTTGCCAGTGGTCTCCAAGAACAGAGAGTGCCCAGCAAGAAAGAGAGACCTCAGTTCCACAACTTCAAGAAAGTGAATTCTATTAATGACCTGAATGGGTTTGGGAGTGGACCCTTCCCCCAACAAGAGCCCAGCTCAGCCTTGATTTTGGCTTTATGATATCCTGGGCACAGAACCAAATAAAGCCCACCCAAATTTCTGACCTATAGAACTGTGTGCTAATAAAAGAAAGTTGTTTTAAGTAGCTTAGTTAATAGTAATTTTTTATGCAGCAGGTAGCTAATCAACACAGCAGCTGTGACAGTCACTAATGTGGCTTTCCTGATAATCTGATTTTTCTGTCCTCCAGAATGACACTGAAGATTCTTCTCTACTCCAGGACCAAATCCTAAATGTCTGTGGTCAGGACGGGCCATTTGACCAATGGTTAGTTGGTTAGTTAGTTAGTTAGTTAGTTGAAGTAGCATGTGTCACTTCAGGAATATCATATTTAATTAGTTGTGCTAGTTACTGTATGGCTCCCATCTTTATGCCACAGGGTTCTTGGAAGCTTGTGATGAAGTGAAGCCTCCACTAGCTTGGATCCTTGCTTGAGCAATGAGCAGAGATCCACTGCTAACCCTAGTTACACACTTAGTGAGAACACAAAGTAAATTTTTGTTGTGATAAACTCCTGAGTTTTGGGAGCTTTGTTGTTGTTACTTTAGCATAACCTGGTTAGTTTGTTTTTTTTCTAATTCAGAAACTTAAAATATTTCTGGGAAGGTAGAGAACAGATTTTAAAGAGAGAAGTAAGTCTAAGTGGGTGCCACTGAATGATGAACTGATGGAGTTAGCCATGTGCAGACCTGAAGAGAGAAATATTCCAGAAAAACAGAGAACAGAAAGTACAAAAAAACCTAAGAAGTGGATAAGTAGGAGAAACATCAAGGACAGTGTGTCTAGAGTATAGCAACCAAAAATCAAAAGTAGGTAGGGGTCAAGTCACATAGGGTGACAGACCATGGTAAAGGATTTGTTGCAACTCCATCTGCATGGGGCATGTTTCAAGCAGCAGAGGACATCAGTCAAGACAGATAGGTTATGCCATAGTAACAAAAAAGAAAATTTCAGTGGCTTAAAAGCATACAGACATCCCTCATGATTTCAATGTGTGTTTAACAAGGGTTGGCTGGAGATTCTGCTCTCTATGGTGACCATCCTTGTCCTCACTCCAGGACCCAAGCTGATGAAGTCACCACTGTGTAGAACATTCCAGTCTCTGTGGCAGTGGGAAGAGAAGATCTGGGGGTCTTGAAATAGCAATTAAATGCTCCAGCTCAGTAATGCAGGTGTCACTTTTGCTTACAACTTATTGGCCAGAACGAGCCACATAAGCCCACCCATCCACAAGAAGGTGGGTAAACACAATCCCACCAGGTGTCCAGAGGGGCATGGGGACAATGTGGTCAGTGGGTAGTACTAATGAATATTGACAGGAGAGACTTGATAGGATTTATATTTGTAAAGTATCACCTTGTCTATTATGTGGAGAATATATCATGGAAGCAAAAGCAGAAGCAAGAATATCGATTTAGAGACTATTTTAGTTACCCATGAAAAACGTGCTAATGGTGTCTGGTGCACAAGCTGGAACCACAGGTTGAGGTGAGGTGGCTGGTGGGGAGAAGTGGGACCATCCTGCACTGCCTCCCTGAAACTGGGCCACCGCGTAGGTTGGTCTGAGGGCTCTCAGTGGATGGCCAGTGGACTTCTACCCAGCCTGCACCACGAGCATGGAGGTGTGCATGAGCAAGGATGGGGACCCAGGGCAGCCTGGTTAAGAGGTACAACCACATGTTCAAGTTCTTGTGGGTGGGCGACAGCAACGTGGGCCAGGGCGAGATCCAGGAGCGCGTGCAGGAAGATGCAGCCTAAGCCCCTTAAGCCTACAGCAACCGTATCGACTACAAGACAACTACCAACCTGCTGGGCGGCCAGCGGGTCAAGCTGGAGTTCTCCAATACGTTGGGCGGAGGCAGGTTCCGCACGGTGTTCAGGTCTTACTCCCGGGGCTCGCAGAGGATCCTCCTAGTGTGTGACATCACCAACAGCTGGTCCTTGGACAGCTCGGATGGGCGTATCAGGGGGATCAAGGAGCCAGGGCGCCGGGGTCTCCTGGATCCTGGCAGGGAATGGAGCCTCCAGGTAGCAAGTCGCCAAGGAGCAGGAGCTCACCTGCAGGGAGAACGGCCCAACCTTTTTCAAGTTAGGTCAGCTGTGCAACTTCAGCTTCTTCAGGTCCTTCGCTGAGCTGTCCCACGTCGTGCTTATGCAGCATGGCGTGAAGATCTGTTCAGGCCACTATTTCCTGCACTGCGTGTGCCTCACAAACTCCTGCTGCCAGTCACCTCAAGTCTTTACTAATTGGCAATTGCATGCATGAAACACCTGCGCTGTTACTCACTAGCGGGTGGGGTAGAAATGGCGGCTGCAAGAGCAACGGCCTCCAGAGGTCTGTCCATCTGTCTCAGAAATACTTGAGGAACAAATGCAAGATGCAATGGTGCAGGCCGGGGCCGCCAGGTCCAGATGCGCTCTGGCAGGGCTTGCCCTTGGCGAACGCTCCGCTCCTGACCCGGCGCTGGGTGCAGGGAATGCTATGGCTCCTGTTTCTGGGAAGCGTGGGGAAGCAGCTAGTATGCTTGGCGGTCTCAGCCAGAACGAGCCCTGCAGAGGGCTTCGAGACTCCTGCTGCGGGAGGTCTAGGCACAACAAGCCCAGGACTCTGTAGTGCAGCTGAGAAACGGCCAGGAGGCGGTCCCTAGTAACCCTGGAGGCTCGGCCCACCTTTCTTATTTTACATAAATGAGACGTTTTACCCTTTTTTTATATTTTAAAATCGTGGGCAGGATCCTCAGTATAGCCAAGCAGTGAGCCCACGTCACTTGTGGGGAGGACCTAGAGACATTTGGAGGGGAAGGGGATTTGTGGCAAACACAAAGACGGGAAGGAATCTGCTGTCAAAATTTGAATTTTTCTTTGAATACATATACACTTCACATGGGGGTGTGAGGGCTGCGCAGGGGCCCTTGGGGACCCACGGGATAAGTGAACCCTTTGCAAGCTCTGGGCAGTAAGCACTACCCCAGCTACCTGCACCAGCAGGTATGAGCACCGTAAGTTTCTGTTTTCTCATTTAGTTTAGTTTTTTAAATTGGTGTCTCATTTTAAGGTAGAGCCAACACAACTCTGGTGATAGATTGAGAAAAAGAAGTTTCAAGGGTGATTTCTGAGCTTTGGCCTGAACATCTGTGTCAATGAAGCTGTTTATTGGTAGAATGTCAATGGTAAGGGCTGGACTAGAGATGGTAGGGAGAATCAAGATGCTTGCTTTTTTGGTTATGTTAATTTTCAATGCCTAGGTTTACCAGACTGAAGCCCAGGGGAAGGCTGAAGAGTCATCACCTTAGAGGTGATATGTATATGTGAGAAACCACCATGAGACCATCTAAGAAGTGACCTTTGTAAGAGAAGATAGGAGAACAGAGGACTGATACCTTGGACAATGTGGGTAGGAAGTGTGTTTTATTATTATTATTATTTTGAATATTGGAGACTAACAATGCATTTGTGTTGTGATGGGAAATGAGTGATTCAGGAAAGATGTGGAGTACCTGGAACAGCAAATTCCCTAAGAGGAAAGAAGAATTAGGACACAATAAATGCAAACTCACTTTGAAAACTGTAACATGCTAATTCAGGAAAGTTCTATTAGTAGGAGTAAACTATGCCCTCCAGAAAGAAAAACTCAGTGTGATAAACTCTGAGGAAGAAAACAAAGAAATGTACTAAAAAATTCTGAGAGATGACTTCAAACAACCCTACCCTTTCTACAACTTGGGCACAACATCAACATGCTCTAATTTAGATTGTGAAATCCAGCTGATTTAGTGACCCTAAAATTACACCAAAAGAATGCAATGCCAACTTCATTGCTAATGTCCTTGTAAGATTCTCCTGCCTGGTTCAAATTAAAAACTCTCCCAAGATTTCCTTCAGTTACAAAACAAAGAAATATGCTCTAATCAACATGCATAATTATGCATATTACAGTGTGAAGATGATCAACTTGTCTCTTGGAAATTTATGGTAAACGCGATGTAATTGTGCTCTCATAGGGTTTCAACACAGCCTCTCTGGTTCCTGGGCTATTTCTCTCTGCCACCTAGCCACAGTTCTATATAAAGGGGAATATACTCACCCCCATTTTTCTCCCTACCCTACTGCTCTATGATGTCAGCTTTTACTACCTCTGGAAATGTAATTATTCAAATATCAATAATGCCCATTGTATTAGCCTGGTAAGCCTTCCATAAGCAAATATCACACAGACTGGGTGTCTCAAACAACATAAATGTATTTCTCACAATGCTGGAGATTGGAAATCCAAGTTCCAGGTGTGGGCAGGATTGGTTTCTCCTGAGGTCTCTCTCTCCCGGCTTGCAGACAGCTGCCTTCTCTCTGTGTCCTCACATAGCCTTTCCTCCGTGCAGGTGCAATCCTGGTATCTTTCTCTTTTCACAAGGGCATCAGTCCTATTTGTTTTGCAACTCCTCCTTATGAAGCTATTTAACCTTAACTACCTCTTTAAAGACGCTGTCTCCAAATATAGTCACATTAGGGGTAAGAGCTTCCAAATATGAATACAATTCATTTCATTGCATTGAAACTATGTTCCTAATAAATTCAATGCCAATTCTACCTTTACTTGAATAATGTGGTTTATTTAATACTATTTACAACTCTCTCCTTATAAAAATTCTTTTTAGTCCCCCTCAACTTTCCATGACACTACCCTTTCTTTTTAAATTTTTTTTTTATGTCTTCATTTTATTTTGAAAGAGAGAGACAGAGTGTGAACCGGGGGGAGGGGCAGAGAGAGGAGACACAGAATCTGAAGCAGGCTCCAGGTTCTGAGCTGTCAGCACAGAGCCTGATGTGGGGGCTCGAACTCACAGACTGTGAGATCATGACCTGAGCTGAAGTCGACACTTAACTGACTGAGCCACCCAGGCACCCCAACATTACCCTTTCTTGATTGTGCTTTTTCATTGGCTATTTCCACTGTTTCCATTCAATGTTGTTAATCTCTAGGCTAAATCCTGAGCCCTTCTCTTAAAATGATTTCACTGAGGGGTATTAATCATGCCATAGTACAAACACAATCTGCTTATTACTGATACACGCTTTTATAATTCTAGCCCAAACAACCTCTCGAGTCTCAGAGTCATGTGTATTCACTTTCTATTGAGCATCCTGGAATCTACTGAACATCTCTGACTAGGACACACACAAGGGCTCAAAAAATAGTTGGCTTTCTTTTTTTTTGTGTGCTTTATGAAATTTATTGAAAAATTGGTTTCCATACAACACCCAGTGCTCGTCCCAAAAGGTGCCCTCCTCAATACCCATCACCCACCCTCTCCTCCCTCCCACCCCCCATCAACCCTCAGTTTGTTCTCAGTTTTTAACAGTCTCTTATGCTTTGGCTCTCTCCCATTCTAACCTCTTTTTTTTTTTTCCTTCCCCTCCCCCATGGGTTCCTGTTAAGTTTCTCAGGATCCACGTAAGAGTGAAAACATATGGTATCTGTCTTTCTCTGTATGGCTTATTTCACTTAGCATCACACTCTCCAGTTCCATCCACGTTGCTACAAAAGGCCATATTTCATTTTTTCTCATTGCCACGTAATATTCCATTGTGTATATAAACCACAATTTCTTTATCCATTCATCAGTTGACGGACATTTAGGCTCTTTCCATAATTTGGCTATTGTTGAGAGTGCTGCTATGAACATTGGGGTACAAGTGGCCCTATGCATCAGTGCTCCTGTATCCCTTGGATAAATTCCTAGCAGTGCTATTGCTGGGTCATAGGGTAGGTCTATTTTTAATTTTCTGAGGAACCTCCACACTGCTTTCCAGAGCGGCTGCACCAATTTGCATTCCCACCAACAGTGCAAGAGGGTTCCCGTTTCTCCACATCCTCTCCATTAGTTGGCTTTCAATACATATTTTTTGAGTTCTTTCAATACACTTATTAATTCTTTAATTCAAAAATAGTCATTGATTTGCCTACTAAATAGCACGCACTCTTTTAGGTACTTGGAATACATCCATGAACAGATCAAGATCCTTATCCTCAAGGAGCTCCCATCATAGCAGGTAGGCAATGGTGAACATGATAATCAAGATGATTATGCACATGGAAGTTGTTAAATGCTAAGACTAAAGAAAAAGTAGGGCAAGATAAGGGGGATCAGGAATGGGTTAAGGGGGAGGACTGAAGGACTAAATTAGATGGTTAAGGGAACCTCACTGAGAAAGGGAGACTTGAACAAAGGTTTGAAGGAAATGGATGAATAAATACAGTCATCTCAAATATAGTAAGTCTGAAATCTCCATTTCCAACACATCTCTTCCCTAGAATTCTCAATGTGATTGTCATTTCTTCTTCCACTAGGGTAACCATATAAATCTGTCTGCCAAACTGGGACATGCCAGAGAATAAAAGGATAGTACTACGGGCCTTAACCAGCACAGCCCGAGACAAACTTGGAGGTCTTGAGTCCTTTTGATATTAACTCCAGAATTATCTCCTCTTCTCCATTTCTACTACTGCTGTCTCCATTCAGAATTTCAGGGTCTGTGATTTGGATAGACACATGAGTTTAATAACGATCTGTCCTTTTCCCCTCAAATCCCTTCCCTATACCTCAGACAGAATCGTCTTAAAACACTCACATCTGACACTCTCATTTCAAATATTTTTTGAGAGAAAGAGGGGAGTGACCAGTGCGGTTAGAGAACATGTACAGAGGCCTGACAGGAGCAGGGCTATGCTGGGCCAAAACACCCTCCTCTGTGACTGTCACCCACTCACAGGTGTAGGTCAACCCGGGCTGTGAGTTCCTGTTACAATCCCGCTCTGCTGAATGCCTTTCCCAAAAGGTAAGAACACAGGAGAATCAGCCGGTTTATCTTTGAAATCCACAATTTCTTCAACTTCAACTCTAAAACTCAGTGCCTCACAAAGATTAAATGCCCATTATTTGTCCTTAAGATGTGGGAAATTAAAAATATATCAGATCTCTCTATATTTCCTATTTCAGCTCAAATGAATCCAATTAGGTTTCACTGCAAACTATAAAATACTCTAGGCCTATTTCCTCTTTAAATTGATTATAAATGTTGATGCTCTTACGTATAAGTGCAAATTAATCTAGGGAATTCCATGAAATTTTATTTCTTAATTAAGCAATTTAAACTAAATTACTTAACTAAAATGACTACTCTGGCTCCTAAGATTGTTCAAGGTCAGACAAATGTAATCAAATGTAACACAGTGATTTTTCACTTGGCATAAACCTTTTTGTCAAACTCATTTCACTGCTTTGGCCTTGATAAAGACGAGAGGATGGACTTTTGACCAGGGTGATCTCTATGGAGACTGGAACCAAGATTATAGGAGGCAAGACTGGGTGACAACACTCAGGCCAACTGCAGGAGTTTCTGTAAAATGGAAACAAGGTTTCCATTAAACTGAGAAAGGAACTGAGGGCTTAGACTGCCCAGAAATTAAACTTTCTACTGATATACATCTGGCAATGCTCCAGTGAGTGCAATACATTTGGCCAGCCAGATGGACTAGTCCTGGCAGCTTTTCTGTCTCATGCACAAAGCACTTCAGCCTGGGGAAGAGAAAAATCCCCAAACAAAAATAAAAATAGAGAAGACTCCAGCATTGTGGTTAAACAATGGAGAAGACTTGTGGTCTTACAAATGAGGTTTCCACAACATTGTCTGTGCATTTCAGACATTCCAACTGTTACCTTTTTCCCTTGATTTTTAATAGCTTATTTATCATGGGTGAAGGATGAGATTACTTATCTGAGGCTCCATGCTTTTGGCAGAAAACCTTTATAATGCTCAGTTACTCTCTCCTGGAGGAAAGAAGGCAATCTCTAGCCTCTTTCTGAGAAAAGATACAAAGAATGTTGATAAAAATCCAAACTGAGAAAGATCATTTGAAAATGCAAACTTTTATATTGCTGACTATCAAAGGGAGTCGGGCTAAAAGGATGGACACACCAAAGAGATTGTTTTTTTCTCATCTGAGGAGGCTTACCCTTTTCTCACTTTCTAACACCACGAGTCCGATTCAAGTCGCCCATTAGCCTGAATGAGAATTTTCTTCTGTCAGTCAAACCGTGCATCTGAGTTGAAGTCCATTGATCATCCATCAGCTGAACTGCCATGGCTACTCAATAATCATGGCCCATTTCTGATTCCTTAAGTCGGATGCCTAGATGAGGGCATGACATCCACTGAGTAGTCCAAGCATGTTTTCTCCTTCCTTGGCCAGAGTTTGCTGAGGGAGGAATACAGAGATAAAAATCCATTCTAAGGAACCATCCCAATGTATGCCTTTTTATAGACTTTATATATGTATGCCTAATTATAGACTTCTAAAATTACTCTAAAAATATATTTTAACTCATTTATTAATAAATTATTGCACAAGGACATGTGGGAAGGTGTGACATAAAATTTTAAAAAGTTAATGTCTTTGGGGTGCCTGGGTGGCTCAGTTAAGCATCAGACTCTTGATTACAGCTCAGATCATGATCTCATGGTTCCGTTCATGAGATCAAGCCCTGCATCAGGCTCTACACTGACAGCATGGAGCCTGCTTGGGATTCTCTCTCTCTCTCTCTCTCTCTCTACTTGCTCCCACTCAAAATAAATAAATAAACTTAAAAAAAAAAGTTAATGTCTTTTATTTATTGAACTTCTTCATCAAATACATTTTTTTTTGTCCTTAGATATATGGAGTCAACCAAAACTTAAAATATGCTCCTTCCTTCCATCTCTCTTTCCCTCTCTTCCTTCTAGATTTACTTAGCTCCCATTCTGTGTACGACAGTGGGGGATTTGTGTGAATTACCAATAAAATAAAGCATTTTGGGTGAACTCGTGGTTTTACATGTAAACTACCTGCATTTCCATCAGCTAATATTTAAGTTTCTTCCATTGTTTGCATCTTGACACAATGTCAAGTTCCAGATCAAATATCACAAACACAAGCTTCCATGTGGAATGTTTTCCAATGTTTGATTGTGGTTCTTGTGGTGTTTGGGCCATATATTGTCTCGTTTGTTTGGAGAACTAGATTCCTTAACCCTCTCTTCTTCATTTACAAACACTAGGAATTCCTTTTCTTCATTTCAAGGGAGGAGTATTATTACTTTCCATCTATTCATGCCAGCTGCCTTGGCAGAATCAATCCTTTGACTTTTATATCACTTCTGCACCCAGGCCTTTGCCACTATAGGCTGAAGCTCCTGGTAAAATTCTCAGAATCATAGCATGCTACAGTCTTTTTTTTTTTTTTTAAGTTTATTTATTGATCTGGAGACAGAGCGAAAGAGCGAGCATGTGTGTGCACATGCATACATAGGTGAGGGACACAGAGAGAGGGAGAGAGAGATCCCCACACTGTTCTTGAGAAGCCTGATGTGGGCTTGAACTCTCCAACAATGAGCTCATGAGCTGCGCTGAAATCAAGAGTCCAGGATTAACCGACTGAGCCACCCAGGCACCCCCTCCAGCCTTTTTGAAAGGTCATTTTCTTAAATATGCTTTCCACCATGGTGTGAGCTCTTTATATTTCTTATGTTTCTTTCTTTTACTGTCTCTGTGAAACAAATCTAGAGTACTAGGACGGGAATTTATCAGGCAACATGCTTAGCAGATATTTTCAGAGACACAAGGAAGCTCGCTACCATCAAGCCCTCAGCACGTTTGCCAAGTGGGCATAGTTTGGCCTTATTTTGTTATCTAGTACTTTCCTTTATAAAAAGCCTTGTGCTGTTGCTTATGCTTTTATTGGCCAAAGCAAGAGCTGATTAAAAAAAATTAACTGAGGGGCGCCTGGGTGGCTCAGTCGGTTGAGCGTCTGACTTTGGCTCAGGTCACCATATCACAGTCCGTGAGGTCGATCCCCACGTTGGGCTCTGTGCTGACAGCTCGGAGCCTGGAGCCTGCTTCAGATTCTGTGTCTCCCTCTATCTCTGACCCTCCCCATTCATGCTGTCTCTCTCTGTCTCAAAAATAAATAAACATTATGAAAATTTTTAAAAAAATTATTGAGATATATGGACATGTAATTCGATGTGTCTATTTTAAGTATACAGTCTAATGCCTTTTGATACGTATATATACTGTGTAACCACCAGCACCACAATCAAGATACAAAACACTTTCATCACCCCCCAAAAGCTCCCTGTATCTCTTAAGGTCAATACCCCTCCCCATTCCACCTCCTAACTCCAAGCAACCACTGATCTGCTCTCTGTCACTATAAATTAGTCTGGTTATAAAACTATAGTTCTAGAATATCATACCAATTGAATTACATAGTGTGTTCTTTGTGTCTGACTTCTTTCACTCATGTTTTCAGGATTGATCCATGTTCCTATGTGTATTGGTAATTCCTTTTGTTTTAGTGCTACTACATTCTTTTTGTGGATCTACCACAAATTTTTATACATTCACTTTTTAATGGACATATGGGTTGTTTCCATGTTTTGGTTTTGCTTTGTTTTTTGGTTTAAGTAAAACTACTATGAACTTACCTGTATAGACTTTGGGTAGATATATCAGGGCACTTTACTAGAAGAAATATAAAATGGATATTCAAGGGCCATAAGTCCAGATGCCAAACGGAAGACACGGGTAATATAAATGAACGAAGCAGACTAAGCATTGGGTAAAAGGGGGAGGTGAGGAATGTAGCAATTGGCCACAGATCCAGTTTTTAACTCTCACCCTTATGAAATAATGTTAAGAAAGCCAAAGTGATAATATACTGCAGTATCAAAAGAAAAGTATTGTAGGTCAACTCATTCCTTGGATCAGGTAACAAACAAATCTTTTCAGATATTTTTCTTTCCCACAGACTAAGGTGTTATCAAGCATGCATCATTAAGAAAACAAATTTAGTTTTAGACAGCCTTGGGTTTGAATTCATGATTCACACCTACTAACTGTGTGACTTTAAGCAGGTTTCTCCATGTTTCTGAACCTTTGTTTTTTATTAGTAAAGGGAGATAATAATGTTATCCATTTCATTGAGTGGAGGTAAAGCATAAACAAAATTAAAGTATTATCTGAAATTAACCTAAACACTCTTTCTCTCACTTTGGCATAAGTTACAATATTTGTGTGTCTTCCACATACTAAGCCCTCTGTGAGGCACAGTACTCTCATTATCTCATTTTATTAAATCCTCACCTCCTTCGCTAGACAAGAAAATACGGCTGAGAGAGGTTGAAAGCTATGTGATGAAAGCAAAAATAAGAACCATCAGCTCTGCCTGGAATTTGCCAGGCTTCATCAAAGGATGAGCCAACAGCATAATAATTTTCATTGACTCCAGAGGTATTGCTACACTTGCAAAAGGCTGGGACACATTTAAAGGGAACTCTACTTTTTTGCAACCATTATAGCTTCTTCCACTCATCCACAACATACAGGTCTGATGTGCTGCTCATAAAAAGCTGGAGGCCTACCTTTTTTGAAAACTTGTCTTTGGCCAACTCTAACACCATCAAAAATGTGTCTCCTCTACTAGACTGTGAGCTCCATCCCCAGGACCTCACAGAATGCCTGGCACATAGTAGGAAGAGATCATTTTATGGAGCACAACTTGGACAGTTTTCCTCACATCAAATTCAGGAACCAGAATCTTTAGATAAAGAATAAATACTCCCTTATTAATCCCATTGTGTATATTGCTGTAATCTTTACAATGTCTTTAGTAGCTTAAACAACCACTTGAGTAGCCTCAGTTGGCCTCATGACCAAAAATGTATCTCTCTTGGTATAATATTGAGTCACTTATGTTTAAAATGATGTCACTTGGGGTGCCTGGGTGGCTCAGTCGGTTCAATGTCCGACTTTGGCTCAGGTCATGATCTCACAGTTCATGAGTTCAAGCCCCACGTCAGCTCTGTGCTGACAGCTCGGAGCCTGGAGCCTGCTTCAGATTCTGTGTCCCTCTCTCTCTGCCCCTCCCCCACTCACACTCCGTCTCTATCAAAAATGAATAAACGTTAAAAAAAATTTTAAATGATGTCACTTGTCTTCACTGGATCCCTGTTGTTTCTTTGTCTATAAAATGAGGGTGTAGACCAGATGGTTTATAAGATCCTTTACAGCTTTAAATTCTCTGTAATTCAAATAATACTCACTGGTTTCTCTCCCAATTCCAAGAACTTTGAGGTAACCTGGCATTTTTCTCAGGACCAGAAGTGTCAGCATCATCCAGGTCATTAAGTTTGAGAACCACCATTGCTGAAAGGGAGGATCCCATCCCTTTCCCTCTAGTCTTAGTCTTTCCTCAAACATCAACACTGGTGCCCACTCCACAGCAGCTGCCAGCTAACACCTCTTACATTCTGCAGAGAGGAGAGTGCCTGGAGAGTTCTTTAAATTCCACTTCCCCTGCCCTATGACCCAACATAATATCTCTGTCAGCCTCACTAATGAATCATGAGGATAATTAAAACACATGGCATCTTTCCAAAATTGAGCATCAGTTGGTAAGCAAAGCCTATTGAATGGTTTCTGCATGGCTAAGGGGAGAAGGTGTTTGTGATATATATGTAGGTGGAAGGATCCCATTGGGGACAAGAGGTCAAGAAACTTCTGCCTGGGCATCTTATTAATAAAGGAGCTTGAATTTAGAACTTTCATATAGTCTCTAAGTTTTATGTGAAAGATGATCACTCCACTTGAGTCCCATATCTGGACCATACTTACTGTGTTGTATTGTGAATTATGTTTAAAATAATTGCTCTACTTACCTCATAGACAACACAGTTATCTTGCATTGGGTTTTCATAAAAGTATTTCACTTGTTAATATATTAAATTCTTGGGCCATATGTTTCCATGATAGTAGACTAGAGCCTCAGTATATCAACTTGCCCAGGTCTCTCTGTGAGAAACTCTGGGAAAATAGTGTCGAGAGGAGCAGATACGAGGATACAACATTAGGTCTCAAATGGATGCAATGCAACTTATGCTAATAACTTCTCCTTAAAACTAAATTCCGTCAGGCATTTAAAGTACTCCCTAATTTCATGTCTTATCTCATTCATATCAAAAGTCAACAAACATTTATCAAGTGCTTACTATTTGCCAGACACTCTATTAATACTGAGGACACAAAGATGAAAAAGATAGCCTCAAAGAGCTCACAGCCTACCAAGGGAAGAGATTTAATAAATCCTGTAAGAGAAGGATGTCCATGATATGGAAATTCATGTTAACTGGGGAGAAGAGGAAGTGTTCTGGGAAAGACACCTCAAGTAATGACTATGAATGTGACCTACGGCCTCACAGCACCGGGACAACTGGGGCAGAGGCTAGAGCATGGGAACTGAGAGGGCGACTGTAAAGAGCCTGAGCAGCTGGCTGGGTTTGGCTGCAGGCTAAAGGCCAGGAAATGGGAGCTGGTGTTGGAACAGAGGCGCCACACCTCCCGCCCTGTGGGATGCTTAAATCTCTGAATCTCTCACTCTCTCCAACATAGGGTCCGTATTTGTTGAGAGTTTTATGGCTAAGAAAATTCAAGGTACTGACAGGGACTGTTGCATTCCCCTCCTCCAGGTGGGCCCGGGTCACCAGAAAGCTGGCAACCCAGCTAGTCAACACCTGGGCCAGCAGCTGTAGGCCGCCACCAGGCTCTGCATTCTCCCCCTGGAAAGTGCAGACGGATAAAGAAAAAGAAGGAGAAAGAAAGAAAGAAAGAAAGAAAGAAAGAAAGAAAGAAAGAAAGAAAGAAAGAGAAAGGAAGAAAGAAAGAAAGTCCTATGTGAGTGCAGACAGATCCATATATCAGCAGGGAGTTATCAAGGTTAATGAGAAAAATTATCTCATCAGAACAAACCCCGGATGGAGGCCCGCGCACCACAGCCACAGCCTCTCTAATCTGCTAGCGCTGGGCCTCCAGTACAATGTGATCCATCAAAGTCACTTCCTCTGCTTTCCTACCTTCCCGGGGGAGCGTAGCTCCCCTCCCCCACCGGGGAGGAAACCAGTGGGAGGGAGGGTCCCCGCAGGTGGGCACTGGTTATATAAGGGGGATGCCACTGCCACGTGTGCCTGAAGTGGAAAAGCGAGAAAAGGACTGCGCCCCAAAACTCCTTCAGGGAGCCAAGAATCAAGGATGGCCAAGCACATGCTAGGGGAGGGAGGGAAACATGCACCCCCCGCCCCACACACAAGCATATACACCACACAATGCATGAACGTACACACGTACACGCCACATACCACACATACAACATGAACATACACCATACACATACACACTCACTCATACCCACACACACACACCATGAATGAACACACCATACACACACACAGGCATGCTGCGTGTCCTGCTGTCACTTGTTTGTAATTGTTTGTCCTTTATGAGAAATAACAACTGTTTAGCCAGACGCATTTTCATAAACGTTTGTCCTTATGGTTCCTTTGGCAGGAGCGTGGAATCGCCACCTGCTGCCAATCCTGTGGGTAGAGAATTTTTTGTTTCCTTTTGTTGCAGTTATTGTGGTGGTGGTGTTTTGCTTTTGCTTTGTTCCAGAGAAGGCAGGAGTCCGCAGAGAAGTGGACAGGAAGCCACAGTGTTTGCAGGTGGGCCGTCCACAGTGTTATGCAGTTTGCCAGACCGCAGGCCCTCTCGGTTCCGGGACTGCACTCACTGTGCACAGCCAGGGTCCAGTGCCGGCCATTGCCGATTCCTTATGCGAACGGCAAGCTTAGCACCAGCAGGGGGCGTTACTTTTCTGTCAGACCCCCTTCTGCTGGCCACGCCTCCCCTATTCTTTATACTCTTTCTTCAAGCCCCAGCTTTAGAAGCCTTCAGCCCTCAGTGATCTTCCTTTTCCTTGGACATTCTGCACTAAAGTTACAGTAACTTTAGTACTCCTCTGTAAAACACAGTTTAGCCCATAATTTATGTCGACTTGTATTCTCTCTAGATTTCAAGGATGTCAGTCTCGACTTCTCCAGCCAGCTTGGAAGCGACTGCAGGGCATGATCAGTGTTTTAACGCATTCTGGCATGCTCCCTCAGCATCTGGCAAAATGCGGGTAGCTGAGTTGTGATTCTCATCTTAAGGCATGACCAATAGATTTTATATTCATTATATTCCTTTCTTTGACAGAAGCTTCGTTTGAGAAACTACCTATCTTTCTAGATGCTCTCTGTTCATGCATGCTAAGAACTTTTGAAGATGATCCAGGCTTACAAATTGTTCTACAAGAATAGAACTTTCTTTTACATGATTGTCAATATTCTTTGGTGAAGCCCTTGGGGGTAGGGGAGCAGAAGGGAAGTCTCTGAGACCATGATCGCTAGCACCTGAGCCATCCTGTTTGATGACCAATATGCCTTCCTCACATTAGGAGGGCAGAAACACAGTTTCCAGTAATCTCACTGAAATTAAACAACTCCCCACAAGCCTATACAAACTGGTTGGCCAATATGATTAAAACAGAGTACAATTTATCCATTCATCAGATATTTATTGATTGCCTAATAGCTATGTTCTGGACTCTGGGTGAGGTACAGGAACTATAGCACTGAACAAGACAATTCTGGGACATATTTTAGAATTGCAAATGGTGATCAACACCATGAAAGTACTGGAGAGTTGTGATGACAAGGGAGGAGCTGGGTTGGGGGGCAGGGACCAGTGAGCTAGAGGGAGTGGGAGCATAGTGAAAACTAATTTAGGTAGAATAGCTAGAGAAAATGAGGACACAGACAGTATGACATAAAGGGGGAAAGGGAGGTGGGTTTCAGAGAGGAGGGGAAGAGGTAGTTTGTCAAATGCAACAGTTGGTTTTGTTCAGTTCTACAGCCACTCATCATTTTGAGAAGCTGCCTAAACAAGGAGAGTCCTAGGTCACAATTATAATAGCTAACTAGCATTCATTGTTCAACTGCAAAATGCCAAGTTACAACAATGGTCTAGGTAAGCTTATTGCAAATGAGGAAACTGAGACTCAATGAGGTAAAGAGGAGGGGTGGAGATCCAACCTGGGTCTAATGGACTCCAGAGTGTGTGCCTCTTCCCCCTTAGCTAATTGTACGTAAGATAATGAGCATGGCTCAAAGCCACCTAATTCCAGGATCTGAACTGTTAAAAGAGTATGTCCTAATGATGGCTTGTCTTTATTTCAAATTTTAAATAAATCACAACTGTTTTAGTTGTAAAAATCAAAGATATGCCATAAAGTATCTTTAGGAGTAGGGAAGAGTCAAACAATTAAAAAAATTATCCAAAAAGATCAAGAATGGCTGTCTTGAAGCATCCTGCTATATATTATGTGTTAACATTCACTGGTCCCTGCCTGGGTAGACAGTAAACTATTATTGACTTTAATTTTTCCTTTCTTCATTCCACAGACATTTTTGAGCACCTGTTCTATGCCAGACACCATGGTAGTAGTAGGTCAGGATACAGATAAATACCATGATGCTGTTCTAGAATTTACATACAATATTTGGGGGAATAAAGAAAAGAGACCGTTATAATACACAAAGGGAACTTCTGTGATAGAGGTCACTAAAGGGGCATCTAACACAGAATGGGAGGAAGTGGTGTTAGGAGGCTCTCAGCAAATGTGCCTTGAAGGAGGTGATTTCTGAGCTAAGTCCCTGGAACATTAGGAGGAGTGAATCAGGAGAGGTATATAGTCCAAAAAAGATAGCAGTGTACATTCAGGGAACTTTTAAGTAGTTCTTGTGGCTGGCCCTAGTGTTGGGGGATCTGAGGGTAAACACAATAGGTGAGGTTGAAATCTATCCAGAGACCAGACTCTGAAGAGCTTCTATATTTCAGTAAAAAGTTTGGGCTTTACTCTAAGGTCTATGGGAAGCCATGTGTGTGAAATTATAGGCAGAAGAATGATGTTGTTTTAGAGTAATCTCTCAGACGGCTGTGTGGAGAATGAATTAGAGGGAAGTGAGACTACAGGCAGGGTGAGTAGGGTGGGTGGCTGCTTATGTGATGGGGACTGTCTGTTTTAACTGTGAACAAGGCAAACGTGGAGCAAACGGGCTAGTGAGAGAGAGTTTCAATGGCAGATCTCATTTGATATTCAGGACCAGGAACCTCAAATGGGCTCTTTGTGCTGTCTAGTAATCCTGCTTCATGTCCACTCATCCTTCCTCTCCCCTAAATACTATTTCATATTTCTCTTCCTTCATACCACCCACCCCACTTCCTCCTACTTAGATGCTGACCTTGCTTCCAACTTCACTGAGAAAATAGAAGCATTTAAAAAAGAGAACTTCTGGAGACTCTCAGCACTTACCTACCCTCAGTGTCTGCACACCTGGCTCCAGGGATGAACTCGCTGTACTCCCACGTTACGCCAATCCCTTCCATTTCTAGATCCCATTCGCTCTCACATACTCAAAGAAGTTCTCAACCTCACTCTCCCAAGACATTTTTCTTCACCCATGGATCATTGCCTTCAGCATACAAATATGCTCATACTCTTCCTGCCTCCAAAGTCGCCTCTTGACCCACTTTCTCCAACTACTGCCGTGTTTCTAGGTTCCTGGCTGTAGCAAATCTCAGAAGAGATGTCAGTATGCACTGTCCCAATTCCTCTCCTCTTAGTTTCTTTCTGTAAACATACTTCAGCTGAGCTTTAAGCCCCACCACCATACAGAAATTGGTTTGCTAAAATCTGATGGTCAATTCTCACTGCTCATCTTAAGTGATCTATCAATAATGATACAGTTGCATAACTCCATTTCATATATATATGCTTTCTTGATCTTGCTTCCAGAGCACACATTTTTCTTGGTTTTCTCTCTACCTCACTAGTCACTGTTTTTTGGTCTATTCCACCGCTTCTCACTAACCCTTTATATTAGAGTGCCCGGAGGTACTGCCCTTGATCCTCTTGTCTTCTGTCTATGTACTCATATCATCTACATGCTGATGCCTCACTAATATATGTAAACTTCAGCGTATTCTTCCACATTACAGGCTCATATATGTAACTACCTTCTCAAGACCTCCACTAGGACATCTAGTAGACATTGAAAACTTAACATGTCTGAAGCTGAGCTCCTAGTCTTACCCCACAATGCCTAATTTCATCAGCAGCCTTCCCCATCTCAGGCAATAGTATCTCCATTTGTCTAGTAGCTCAGACTAAAACTCTTGGGGACAACCTGGCTTCCCTCTGTCTTACACACACCATATCCAATCTAAAGGAAATCCTATAGCTCTACTGTCATCATATGGCTAGAATCCTATTACTTCCAGCCACCTCCACTGCTACCATTATCTTCTATTTCAAAAGAAGATTTGAAATATGACTCCTAACATGTCTCTCTGCTTTTGCTCTTACTGTCAGAAAATCTGTATTCAGCACTAGAACTATTCTCTTACAACCTATACTATGCTTTGCTTAGGGTGCCTGGGTGGCTCAGTTGGTTAAAGCATCTGACTTTGGCTCAGGTCATGATCTCGTGGTCCTGATCTCACGGTCCATGAGTTCCAGCCCCATATAGCGCTCTGTGCTGACAGCTCAGAGCCTGGAGCCTGCCTCAGATTTTGTATCTCCCTCTCTCTTCCCCTCCCCTGTTCATACTCTGTCTCTCTCTCTCAAAAAAAAAACAATAAATAAATAAACTTAAAAAAAATTAAACCATGCTTTGCTCAAAACCTTGAGTAACAGCCAAGCTACCTCAAATACTGAAAGGTACTACTTAACTTGCCTCTCCATCACCTCTCTAGTCTCACCTACTTTCTCTCCTTTAATCACTGTGCTTCAGCCATTCTTGCCTCCTACCTAGTCAATCCTCAAATTCTCCAGATGTATTTCCTCTTAATATTTTTGTATTGGCTGTTTATTCTTCTGAGAATCTTTTTCCTCTAGATATCTCCATGTACTCCTCTAGATACACCTTCACTTCATTTAAGTCTTTGCCCAAATGAAACATTTTTTCTAAGACCTTCCTTGAGCTCCCTAATTTTAAATAGCAATCCCTTACCCACCAGCACTCTTGACCAACCCTTAATTTGTTTTATTCTGTAGCACTTACTAACTTTTATCATATAATAATGTACTTATTTATTAGACTTTATGTTTATATTGCTCTCTGCCAGCTGGAATATGGGTTCCTCTAGAGCTGATATTTGTACATTTTATTCCCTTATGCATGACATGTACCTATAACAGAGCCTGTCAAATGATAGGCATTTCATGACTATTTGCTGAGTGAATGAATTATGATAAATGTTAAGAAGGAACTAAAGGGTGTGGGGCTGAAATGGGATAACATCAATGGAGAGAAGAGACACAAAAGATTTAAGAAGGTCAAATTAAAAAATCTCTTTGATTCGTCAGAGATAGAAGAAAAATGTAAACAATGATTCCCAGATTTTAGGATTTAGAGTATCTCTGTGGAGAATGGTGCCATTCAATGAGATAAGAAATGGGAACTTAATTTGGTACCTGGATGTGGGACACTAATGTAGAAAGGACTATTTGTCAAGATTTATTTTTATTGGTATATAATGCACACAAAAATTGACCCTTTTATTGTTCAGTATTCACAAATCAATCAATGTGATACATCACGCCAATAAGAGAAAAGATAAAAACCATATGATCATTTCAATAAATGCAGAAAAAGCATTTGACAAAGTACAACATCCATTCATGATATTAAAAAATCTCAACAAAATAGTTTTAGAGGGAACATACCTCAACATAATAAAGGTTGTATATGAAAATCCCATAACTAAAATTATACTCAATGGTGAAAAACAGAACCTTGTTCCTAAGGTCAGGAACAAGACAAGTATTCCACTCTCACTACTTTTATTCAACATAGTACTGGAAATCTTAGCTACAGTAATCAGACAAGAGTAAGATATAAAAGGCATCCAGATTTGTAAGGAAGAAGTAAAACTCTCACTATTTGCAGATGATAATGATACTATATATGGAAAACCATAAAGACTCCACCAAAAAAATACTAGAACTGATAAATAAATTCAGTAAGGTCACAGATACAAAATCAACGTACAGAAATCTATTGCATTTCTATACACTAATAATGAAGCAGCAGAAAGAGAAAATAAGAAAACAATCTTCTTTACAATTGTACCAAAAATAATAAAATACCTAGGAATAAACTCAACTAAAGACGTAAAAGATCTGTACTCTGAAAACCATAAAACATTGATGAAAGAAATTGAAGACTACATAAAGAAATGGAAAGACATTCCATGCTAATGGGACTGGAAGAACAAACATTATTAAAAATTTCTATACTACTCAAAGCACTCTACACATTTCATGCAATCCTTATCAAAATACCAACAGCATTTTTAAAAGAACTAGAAAAAACAATCCTAAAATGTGCACGCAATCACAAAAGACCCCAAAAAGCCAAAGCAATCTCGAAAAGAAAAACAAAACTAGAGGTATTACAATTCCAGATTTCAAGTTATATTACAAAGCTGTAGTAATCAAAGTAGTATGGTATTGGCACAAAAATAGGTCAGTGGAACAGAATACAAAGCCGGAAATAAACCCACAACTACTTGGCCAATTAATCTTTGACAAAAGAGGCAAGAATATTCAATGGACAAAAGATACTCTTTTCAACAAATGGTATTGAGAAAACTAGACACCTATATGCAAAAGAATGAAACTGGACCACTTTCTTACCCCATACACAAAAATAAACACAAAATGGATTAAGAACCTAAGTGTGAGAAATCATAAAAATCCTAGAAGAGAGCACAGGCAGTAATTTTTCTGATGTTGGCAATAACAACATCTTTCTAGATATGTCTCCTAAGGCAAGGGAAACAAAAGGAAAAATAAACTATTAGGATTACATTGATATAAAAAAGTTTCTGCACAGTGAATGAAACAATCAACAAAACTAAATGGCAACCTATGAATGGGAGAAGATATTTGCAAATGACATATCTAATAAAGGGGTAGTATCCAAAATATATAAAGAACTTATATAACTCAACAACAAAAAAGAAAATCCAATTAAAAACTGGGTAGAAGTCATAAACAGACATTTCTCCATGAATTCAGCAAGGTTGCAGGATATAAAATCAATGCACAGAAATCAGTTGCATTCCTATTCACCAACAATGAAGCAACAGAAAGAGAAATCAAGGAATCGATCCCATTTACAATTGCACCAAAAACCATAAAATACCTAGGAATAAGTCTAACCAAAGAGGTGAGAAATCTATACGCTGAAAACTATAGAAAGCCTATGAAAGAAATTGAAGAAGACACAAAAAAATGGAAAAAGATTCCATGCTCCCGGATAGGAAGAACAAGTTTGTTAAAATGTCGATACTACCCAAAGCAATCTACATATTCAATGCAATCCCTATCAAAATAACACCAGCATTCTTCACAGAGCTAGAACAAATAATCCTAAAATTTGTATGGAATCAGAAAAGACCCCGGATAGCAAAGAAATCTAGAAAAAGAAAACCAAAGCAGGAGGCATCACAATCCCAGACTTCAAGCTATACTACAAAGCTGTAATCAAAAAAAAAAAGGGGGGGGGGCGCCTGGGTGGCGCAGTCGGTTAGGCATCTGACTTCAGCCAGGTCACGATCTCGCGGTCCGTGAGTTCGAGCCCCGCGTCAGGCTCTGGGCTGATGGCTCGGAGCCTGGGGCCTGTTTCCGACTCTGTGTCTCCCTCTCTCCCTGCCCCTCCCCCGTTCATGCTCTGTCTCTCTCTGTCCCAAAAGTAAATAAAAAAACTTTGAAAAAAAATTTAAAAAAAAAAGCTGTAATCATCAAGACAGTATGGTACTGGCACAAGAACAGACAGATCAATGGAACCGAATAGAGAACCCCAAAATGGACTCACAAATATATGGTCAACTAATCTTTGACAAAGCAGGAAAGAATATCCAACGGAATACAGACAGTCTCTTCAGCAAGTGGTGCTGGGAAAACTGAACAGCGACATACAGAAGAATGAATCTGGACCACTTTCCTACACCATACACAAAGATAAACTCCACATGGATGAAAGACCTCAATGTAAGACTGGAAGCCACCAAAATCCTCAAGGAGAAAGCAGGCAAAAAGCTCTTTGATCTTGGCCACAGCAACTTCTTACTCAACACGTCTCTGGAGGCAAGGAAAACAAAAGCAAAAATGAACTACTGGGACCTCATCAAAATAAAAAGCTTCTGCACAGCAAAGGAAACAATCAGCAAAACTAAAAGGCAACCAACAGAATGGGAGAAGAGATTTGCAAATGACATATCAGATAAAGGGTTAGCATCCAAAATCTATAAAGAACTTATCAAACTCAACACCCAAAAACCAAATAATCCAGTGAAGACATGGGCAAAAGACATAAATAGACACTTCTCCAAGGAAGACATCCAGATGGCCAACCGATACATGAAAAAATGCTCAACATCACTCATCATCAGGGAAATACAAATCAAAACCACAGTGAGATACCCCCTCCCACCTGTCAGAATGGCTAACATTAACAACTCAGGTAACAACAGATGTTTGTGAGGATGGGGAGAAAGAGGATCTCTTTTGCATTGCTGGTGGGAATGCAAGCTTATGCAGCCACTCTGGAAAACAGTATGGGGGTTCCTCAAAAAACTAAAAATAGAACTACCTTACAACCCAGCAATTGCACTACCAGGTATTTATCCAAGGGATACAGGTATGCTGTTTCGAAGGGACACAAGCACCCCCATGTTTACAGCAGCACTATCCACAATAGCCAAAGTATGGAAAGAGCCCAAATGTCCATCGATGGATGAATGGATAAAGAAGATGTGATATATATATACAATGGAGTATTACTCAGCAATCAAAAAAGGATAAAATCTTGCCATTTGCAACTTCGTGGATGGAACTGGAGGGTATTATGCTAAGTGAAATTAGTCAGTCAGAGAAAGACAAAAAAATCATATGACTTCACTCATATGAGGACTTTAAGAGACAAAACATAGAAACATAAGGGAAGGGAAACAAAAATGATATAAAGACAGATAGGGGGACAAAACAGAAGAGACTCCTAAATATGGAGAACAAACAGAGGGTTACTGGAGCAGTTGTAGGAGGGGGGATGGGCTAAATGGGTAAGGGGCATTAAGGAATCTACTCCTGAAATCATTGTTGCACTATATGTTAACTAATTTGGATGTAAATTTAAAAAAAAATTAAAAAGAAAAAAAGAGAAGGGCTAAAATCAAAAACACAAGAAAAAATAAGCGTTGGCAAGGATGTGAAGAAAAAAAGAACTGTCCTGCACTGTTGGTGGGAAAACAAACTTGTGCAGCCACTGTGGAAGATAGTGTGGAGGTGCCTCAAAAAGTGATAAATAGAGCTACCCTACATCTGGTAAACACATCGTTCAAAGAATATGAAAACCCTAATTAAAGGGATATATGCACCCCTGTGTTTATTGCAGGATTATTTACAATAGCCAAGATATAGAAGCAGCCCAAGTGTCCTTTGATAGATGAATGGATAAAAAAGATGTGGTATAAGGGCCGCTGGGTGGCTCAGTTGGTTAAGCATCCAACTTCAGCTCAGGTCATGGTCTCGTGATTTGTGAGTTCAAGCCCCACATTGGGTTCTGTGCTGATAGCTCAGAGCCTAGAGCCTACTTCAGATTCTGTGTCTCCCTCTCTCTGTGCTCCTTCCCTGCTCAAACTCTGTCTCTCTGTCTCTCTCTCTCTCAAAAATAAATAAACATTTAAAAAAAGATGCGGTATATATTTACAATGGAATATTATTCAGCAATAAAAATGAATGAAATTTTGACATTTGCTACAACATGGATGGATCTAGAGAGTATATGCTAAGTAAAATAAGTCAGCCAGAGAAATATAAATACCATATGATTTCATTCATATGTGGAATTTAAGAAACAAAACAAATGAGCTCTCTATTAACTATAGAGAATAATCTGCTGGTTACCAGAGGTGTGGTGGGTGGAGGGATGGGTGAAATAGGTGAAAGGGATTAAGAGTACACTTATCATGATGAGAACTGAGTAATGTGTAAAATTGTTGAATCAGCATATTGTACACCTGAAACTAATATAACATTGCATGTTAACTACACTAGAATTAAAATTAAAATTAATTTAACTTAATTTAAAAATTAAATTAAAAAAATAAAATATAAAAAATTTAAAAGTCAAAGAAAATTGACCCTTTAAAGTAGTGTACAGTTCAGTAATTTTTAGCATATTTTCAGAGTGGTGTAACCATCATTACTACCTAATTCCAGAACATTTTCATTGTCCCACAAAGAAATTCCATACCTATTAATGTTCAGTCCCTTCCCCAGTCTTCTGTGAAACAACTAATACACTTTCTGTCCATATGAATTTGGCTACTATGGACATTTAATATAAATAGAATCATATATTATGTAATGTTTGTGTCTGGCTTCTTTCACTGAGCATAATGCTTTCAAGGTTCATCCATATTCCAGCATATATCGGTACTTCATTACTCTTTATGGTTGAATAATATTCCATTGTCTGGATATACCACATTTTGTTTATCCATTCATTGGTTGATGCACATTTGGGTTGCTTCCACTTTTTGACCACAATGAAAAATGCTTCTATGAATGTTTATGTACAAGTATTTATGTGAACATAAAAATGCCACCGGGGAGTCTCATTTTTGGATCATATGGTAACTTTATGTTTAATTTTTTGAGACCATCAGTTGGTTTTCAATAAAGTGATCATATGATTTAATTTGCCAAGCAGAGTCCTAGTCTAGGCTTGTTATCACAGTGAAGTTATTAATAGTGTCCTCTTTTATTCTCAAGAGAGCCCAAATCAGGATATTAAATCATCTGACCACCCTAGTTTTAAGGTTCTGGGCCTGAAGAAAGTAGCAAGAATTATAGTCAATACTTGGAAGTCATAGGAACGTTGGTACCAAAAACCGTACAGTCACCAAGAGAGTATGTAAATGTGAAGAGAAGGGGTTTAATTTGAGTGTAGTTAACATACAGTATTATATTAGTTTCAGGTGTACAGTATAATGATCCAATAATTCTATACATTAATTCTGTTTCATTTAACAGGTCCCAATTTTTAGTTTAGTTTTTTTTTTTAAATCATTTTGCAGTCATTGTATACTACTGCTTTCTTTCTCCTTGCTGACCCTTCTTTTCCTTGAGTTTTATGTACTACATGGCTTCCCTGCTACCACTCTGGAAGATCCTTCTCAACCACCTGTATAGGCTTATATTCCTTTAACCCTTTAAATGTCCATATGTCACAGACCAATAAAGGTTGTTCAATGGAATAGCATTAATGACCCTGGTAAGAGCCGTTTTGCCAAAATGGTAGGTGGAGTCTCAGACAACAGCAAGTAGAGGTCTCTGGAAAGGGAGGCAGTGAAGATATTCTGTGTGGGTTTCTCTTCTAAGAAGTTTGTGAAAAGGAAAGGGATAATTGCTTACTCATAAAGTGAGGTATATATTTGGGTTTTTTTGTCAATGTTAGTTTTTTTTTTTTAGATAGGAGAGATTGAAATATGTGCAAAGAAGTGGTTGAACATGACAGAAAGAAAAAGAAGAAAACTGGGGAAGTGTGTCTGCTTGCATCTAGCTGGGCTGGCAGGTAACAGGTACAGGGCAGAGGTGGGGAAAAGAGCTCAGATGAGACAGGAACCACTTCTATGTGGGGTTTGAAGTGTGGCAAGGATGGGAGGCTTTGGGGATCATTTGGTGAGTGTCAAGACCAGTGTAGATAGGGAGAAATGAAAAAAAAAATGAGGACACTTAGTAAGGCATCTGTTTTCTGTGACAAAGGCAGAGTATGAGGCAGAGTGCGGAGCAGGTGTCTTAAGGAAAATAGTCAAGGCATGGGAAAGACAAGATGCTGAGGAAGAAAGTTAAGCATTATTTACAGCATTAGGAGCCCAGAAGAAGTTGAAGATCTTGACTTCAGAGTACTTGGGCATACCTTCCAATAGCAGGATGGGAGAAACACAGAGAAAGCAACACCTGAGCTGATCCAGAATTGGATTTCTGCAAGGTGGGCAATTCATATATTAAGGGGAAAAGGAAGTAGAAAGAGCTGGAATTGTTGAATGTGGGCCCTGATATGTGGGTTGAACAGGAAAGAATTTTTTTTCACCTAGCCAGTTAAACTTTAGCATATAACAGAATTTAAGAGAAAGCAGACAAGCAAAACACAACAAAGGCACAACAGAGAACTTGACTTCTTACCCATCCCCAAATAAATAAATAAATAAATAAATAACATTTTTAGATGTTTTCTTAACACTGAACTGTGAACAGTTATAAAATGTCATAAATACCCATTTATGTTGCAATCTGCTCACAGGGAAGAGATGAGTTTAGCTGCAATAAAATTAAATAGACCAAACATTGAAATCCAACAGAATTTTTTCACCTATGTTGCATTGCTAAGGTTTCAGATTTATATTTACTCTTTCACAATAAATATTTTTTTTAAATTTATGATCAGTTCAGTTGCACTCATCATTAGCCTCACAAGACTGATAATATTGGACATTATTGTCCATTTCCCTTTTATGGTTAAACTTTTGATTTGTTAATTTTAAAGCTGGTACTTTTGATTTAGATGGTATTTCAAATTTCTGGAATTGGTCCTGAGTTCCTCATGCCATTGAACATAAGGTAGTGTGGTAAAGGAAAAACTGAGATTCTAAAAATGAGCTTCACATTGATTATACCTAACTACCCTGAAATGTTAGTTAAACTTAAAGTACTATGGCAAAGGTTAGTTCAGCTCCACTTCCTAACAATGAATGGAATAACTGAAGGAGCAAAAGGCTTTCATATCAGTCATAATATAAATCTGATTTATATCATGATCTCATTGTCCTAGTTGACCCTATGTTCTTCTCCACCCTCAGTCCGTGTAAATCCTACATCTGAGAAACCGATCAGTGGTCAGTTTCAATTCTGCTTCCTCTGACTGACTGGTGGTTACAACACTGGGAGTTCCCTGGATAAAACTCAAGACTGGCCCCTTAGTGTAGAGGGCAAGGAGAGACCAAAGAAAGAGGCCGGACACTCAGATTGTTAGATGGATGCTCTAATAAGCAAAGCGAACATATATACAAGGCTTTTCTTGGGCAGCCACAAGACAAATAGATCACCATACCCCCTCACCAGAATCCTAAGAGTTTATATCAAGACCATAATGGGATTCAGTTACATGTGTCATCCAGATAATCTGAATAATGCATTATTCTCTCAAGGCTATGTCCTTAAAGCTCCTAATATGGGAATGGTAAGTGGACGGTACATTCCAGGAAGAGGGGAGGGAGTTCATGGGTCAAAGGGCAGTGGTCATGTCTTCTCAATGACCTCCTCCAAACAGAGCCTTCCAGTAGGACCTATACTGACCCCATATTGTTTATGATCTATTCTGTGCTATTGCCTATACATTCCTGAATGATCTGACCCTAGCATTCTTCTCCGCTATCATCTTATAAAATTTTCCCCTCTGTTAATCATGCTCTAATCCCGCTGGGTACCATGGTTAATTGTATGTGACAACTTGACTGGGCCACAGGGTGCCAAGACTTTGGTCAAACATTATTCTGGGTGTGTCTGTGAGGATGTTTATGAATGAGATTAACACTTGTCTCTCCTGGGGCTCCAGCTTGTTGACTACACATCTTTGAACTTCTTAGCCTCCATAATTACTTGAGCCAATTATATATAACATACAGATATATGTCCGTGTGCATGTGTATGCATGTGCGTGTGTGTATACATGTCTATCTCCTATTGATTCTGTTTCTCTGCAGAGCCCTAATATACTGGGTTTCTCACTGAGCTCTTTTCTGCCTCAGGGCCCTCCTGCATGGTGTTCTCTTTGCCAAGAATCCCCTTTCCCCAAATTTTCCCATGGCTGCCTGCTCCTCATAATTCAGGTCTCTGCTCAAGCATTACCTCCTCCTGCCAGTCTTCCCTGACCACCCTAATAAAACCCTTCCCTCATCACTCCCCAAGCTCTGCTTCTCCACCAAGGCACTCTGCTTGTTTTTCTCCTTAGCACTTAGTGAGGTCTGGCATTGTATTGCTTACTTGTGTATTTGCTTTCAGTCTACATATTCTTTTCCTCAGTGTTACATTCCAAGAGGATCAAAACCTCTTGTTCTTATTCACCAGTGTATCTGTGTGCCAGGGAAAAGCCTGGCACATACTAGATCCTCAAAAATACATACTACCTTTTATTTAATGGTATTAGGAACTCAGGAACAGTTTGGGAAAATTGACACATCTTATAATTATTTTAATCCTTTTTACATATTACCAACCTGAGGGGGAAAAGTGCAGAGCCTATAATGATAAAACCTTAGCTTTGAATCTAGTTCTTCATCAACCCAAGAAGGCAGGTAATGCTTCCCCTTCCTACCAAATAAGGATCAAATTGGCTATGCACAGGGAAGTGCCCTGACTACACAAGTGATGGTTAAATATGATCGTGTGACGAGATAACTGTTATTATACCTATCCCACTTTGTATCAGATTTTATTTCCATTTGACACTTTGTGAGCACTTCTGCATATTATTAAATATTCTTTGCAAACATGACTTAGTGACTATATAATGCTTTTTGTGGATGTGTACTTATTTTAAATCTTCCCCCAATTTCTGGACATTTAGAGTTATTGTATTTACATTAAACTTATCCGGTAGTATACCACAAAAATCAATATATATTGTTTCAGGATGGTCCTTCAGACATAGAAATAATACACAAAAGAATTTTTATAGCACTCTGAACATTATGGCAGATTGTTTTCCATTAGGGGTTGTACCAGTTTTCACACTCACCATCTTCTAAGTGTTGAATAAGATTTTGTTTTTGTCTTTTTTACCCCTAAAGGTAGAAAATAATTTTCCATTGCTTAATGCTTGGATTATTGGTGAATCTGGGCATGTTTTGTGTATTTATTGGACATTTGTATCCCCTTTCCTAAGAATTGCTTGCTAAGTTATTTTGACCATTTTTCTATTGGGTTTAATGATTTTTTTTTCCTTTTATCAATTTATATGTGCATATTATAGATTGTTGGCTCCCATCATTTATCATGAATGTTTCAAATATTTTTCCAATGTGTCTTTTGTCTTTAAATTTATATATGACACATAACTTTGTATTTTTAAGTTGTCAAATTTATTGATAGTTCTTCTGGCTGTGATTTCCTTCATGGCTATTATGCTTAGAAAGTTCTTCCTTATATTTATATCACATAGTTATTGATATTCTTTTTTTTTCCTCCTAGTTCTGATAGGACTTCATTATTTACTTTAATTCCTAATCCACCTGGAACTTTTTGGTACATAAATTGGGGATCTTACTTGTTTCCCATCCCCATGTCTAATCAAGCATTATTTGCTCATTTATGCTATCAGTCTCCATATACTAAATGCTCCATAGCATAATATCTTTCAGTAGGGTGTTCACTTTGTTCTGGTCTTTGAATCTTTGAATCTCTGAATCTTACACCAACACCATTCTATTTCAAATTATTAAGGATGATCGGGCAAAGTGAGTTCATCATTATTACTCTCCTTTTTAAAAACAGCATTGGCTATCTTTACTTGATTGTGCATTCACATGAAATTTAGACTCTTTAAATTATAACAACTCAAACTTAACTTATACTTTTTGTCAATATTACATTGAACTTATAAATTAACTTGGCAGAATCTTTTATTTTTTACAATTTCAGTCTTATGTCACAAAGTCAAGACTATGTTTCTCCATTCATTTAAAAATTTGTATTAGGTTCCACAGTTAAGATTTCTCGTTTTCTTTACAAGTCTTTTAAAGGTTTCATTAAGTGATAACCAAATATTATATATTTGATTTCAGTTCTTATTTAGGTAATCTTGATGTTATACGATTTCTAAGGAAGAAAATATTGCTCATGTGTGTTCTCAGTTTAGCTCATATATTGGGAGAAGATTTGAGGGAAAACAAGACATTCAGGGAGTGAGTAGAGAAAAATGTGTAAGAGAGGGGACAGAGGGTTCAGGTGAGGAGCCATTTCTACACAGAGACAAACTTTATAAACTCCCATGTGGTTTGATTTGTTCCCAACATGCATGATTTTCCACTTTTAGACAATCATTCCTTTGATTTAAAGTATGATATATCCAAGAGTCCACGGTAAAACTTCATACCATTATTATAATCCTGTATCAGATCACTAAATATTTTAGTGGATACAGGAGCAAAGGTAAGAGTCAATGGTAGTTCAACAATATCAGAGTAGATATAATACAGGTATGCGAGAGGAAAAGGTATTATCCCTGTGCTAGTCATGGCTTAGAGGTAGTGTGGGTCCAAAACCAACATGCCAGGAAAATATTTGTCAAAAGTAGAAGTTAGGGTTTTAGTCAAAGTCAGAAATATAGTAATTAGTCTCTGCATGAAAAGGTTGAGCAAAAGCTCTCACCACTAAAACATGTAAGAGCCTTGTCAACATATTAAGCAATTGCAGAAGAATCCAAGACAGAGAAAGGAGATGATGAGGTGGCGTGAAGATGAAACTTCCTGTCAGAAAAAAAGAAAGTACAATATTGGAAATAACAGTTCCAGTAAAGACAACAGTACTTGGGTCCTTAAAATCCTAGTAAACATAGTATACTTCTCTATTCACCAAATTCTGGCTTAAAAGTTTTGGCTTTTGATTGCCCAAATCACCTTTTTTCTCTCTCACCATCCTGAATATGTTGAAAACAGACCAAGTTTGCTACTACATCTACAGCCTGGACAGTCAGTGAACAACACCAGGAATCAAAAGAGGCGAGAGTGGCCTAAAATGGAGTTAGAGAGTGTGTGCCAATCATATATCATGTAGCTTCCAGGTTTGCCAATGTTGACTAAGTGTAATGAGAGATTAGAGATTCTGAAAATCTGCCTTGCCATATTATGATGTTCTATTAATAACACTTTGCATTCAAACTGTATGCTTTAGTTTAAAAAGTACTTCCCAAACCACGAAAGACCACGATCTTCTAAATTTTCCTCAGAATCTGCTAGTCTGAGCAGTTATAATTAACTCTATTTTATAACTAATGGAAACAATTCTCTGAGAGGTGTAATGACTTAACAAAGTTAGTGAGGTGCAGAGATCTTGAACTCAGTCCCTCTGATGGTCCACATAATTCTTTCTCCACAATGTTTTCATTTCTGCTACTCCTTCTGCCCAGCCACTGTTTCTCAAACTTGGTTGCACCTTGAAATCATCTGGAAAGCTTTAATGAAAACTATGTCCTACTCCTGCAGATTTGGATTTAATTGATGTGACACATAGCCTGGAGTACAGGATCTTTGAAAGCTTTGATATGATTCTAATGGAGTAAAATGTGAGAACCACCACCACCAGACTCATGGATTAACACTCTAATGACAAATGCTTTATTCAGAAAGGTAGCTGGGGATTTAGTGATCCATTCCAGTATCAGCCAAAGTATCTCATTTCAAATCAACTGGCTGGGTTGATGGGTGTGGATGGGTGGTCTGACTTAGAGAGGTCGTTCCCTTAAACAATTATATAGTTAGTAAGAGTTAACCAGAGCTGATAAATCTCTCCCTTTTCCCCTTTCCACACTCTTCTTTGGAGTAGCTTCTCTTCATTTCTGTATGTAAGAGTTGGGGAAGGTAGTCAAGGGATGATTAGTGTCAGGCAAAGCCATATATCAAAGAAGATACCTTACCCATGACCAACGTAGTAAGATGGGTAAAAGTGGATTCATAGAGACTGGGTGTTCAGAGTAAGAGTCAACGAGAGTGGAAATGCTGAGACAGCATGGTAGCGATGAATCAGGAGCAGAAACAAGGCTGGGCTGGAGGTAGTGGGACATGGCTCTGCATGGGAAAAGACATTTATTTTGCTTGTGCTACCAAAACTAGTTAGGTTAGGTGAACCAGTAGGCATGGATAGCAAGGACAGAACCAGAGAAATGTGTCTAAAAGAATGATGAAATATGAACAGCTGAAGTCAGACCTGCCATTGTCAAGTGCTTATGCATGGAGCAAGGGGTCACTGTTGATACATCTGCAGGCAGGGAGCATTCTGCCCCTCACCTCTTTCAAGTGACTTCACACAAGGAAAGTCAGGTATTTGAATGAGTTCTTTCAGAAAAGTATTTCCCATGCCCTATGCGGGAGCTCAAAATATATTTCTCCCAACATAGAAAAAAAAATAGGGGCACCTGGGTGGCTCAGTCAGTTAAGCATTGACTTCTGATTTAAGCTCAGGTCATGATCTCACGATTCTTAAGTTCAAGCTCCTCATAGGGCTCTGAGCTGACTGTGTGGAGACTACTTGAGATTCTCTCTCTCTCTCCCTGTCTCTCTGCCCCTCCCCCATTTGCATGCTTCCCCCCATCTCTCTCTCAAAATAAATAAATTTTTAAAAAAGAATGGCTTGAAAAAAAGAAAATAAAAAATGATAAGAGTGCTAGTGAAAGAAAATTTGAAATAGCCTTATTGGAGTAATATTCCAGAACAAAGGGATTGGGAACTGAAAGCCATCTGCCATATTCACATAATTATCTCTATGGAGAAGGCCTTATAGGTTTCAAATAAACTTCCAAATAAACTTTTGGTTCCATTGTAGCAAGTTTCTTCAGAGCAAAGTCTCTGTCTTTTTTATCATTGTACCACTGTGGCTTAGCACAGAGCACATTTATATTGAATTAGTCAAACATGAACCCATTTATGAGTTGCCAACTGCCTCTACTTAACATAGGGATAAGTAATGTCTCAAATACTTTCATGTAGCCTTTTTCCTCTTTCTTATTTTGACAGGAAGCAAATTGAACACTGTTTTATCAAATATAAATTCTAGTACCAGAAGGCAAGTCTAAAGACTTCTCATCTTCCTGGCATTCTTCTTTGTAGTTTTCAGAGGAGGTTTTCATCCACCTGCAGTCCAGGACACCCACAGGCAATAATCTGAGAATCTCCCTTCCATTTAGCATATTGGTCGCTGTACTGGTTTTGTCTAGGACAGATTGTCCTTCTGGTTTCTCTCTCTCTTTTTTCTTCACTCTGCTTTATCAAGATGCAGCCCTTTTTATCTGCTCACAAAAGTGAACTCCTAAGTGCTGGTTTGTGATCAAGAAGCAACAAAGCTGTCATCTTCCTAAATATATTTTTATATTTTGCTTGGGGTTGTCACTATAAATAAGAGAAAGTATTGCTGATGGGGTTTTTCATGTGTGTGCTCTCTTTCTCTCTCCCTTCTCATTCACTTCATCATCCCCAGGCCCCCAGAGCTGTGTCACCACCCTGAAACAAATGGGGGAAAGCAACCAATTACATTAAAATGCAATATAAATAGAGGGAACAAGCAATTTTTAACTTGGGTTTCTGAAAAACTGTCCACATTCTGGTGACTAGTCAAGGGAAGGCAACAAATAAAGAAGTTATTTGGCTGTCATTTCATTTGAACTATTATAGGATCTAAGTGGCCCAGGGGAATAGTCCCATTGAATCCTCTCTCCCTTACAAATAGCTTAGTTTTTGTCTGTGTCATTCATTTGGGAGAATACGGAGACTGATGGAAGGCATTTCTGGCAGAGTTGTAGGAAAATTGTTCTGGGAACATGACCAGTGAAGAGGGTTGTGAGAATAATGAACATGGAGACTTGAATTCCTCATGTCTTCTAGAAATGGAAAGACAAGAACATATAGAAATGCCTCTGCCAGTAATTGTCATACAGGTGCCAATCACTCACAGCAGGCAATGTCACCAAGCATCAAGGTGACCTTAGAACCTGAGAATGTGGAAGTAAGAGGCAGTCATACATTTAGCAGGCTACTCAGAATCATGTGGAGCAGGAGTGGTAAATACCCTTGGTTGCAATCACCCTTGTCATGCCCGTGGTATATATTGCAAACGAATTACAACCCTCTCTTCCCCACAACCCAAACTTAGCTTGGAAATGTGTTTTAATACAGAATTCCAGATACATTATCTACCAAATGGTGTCAGCCAACCAGAAGAAATCTATTTGCTGTCCATGATCTGGAGGGTCCCCAAACACCTGCCTGTTAGTTCAGGTCCAAGGACTTGTGATCTAGGCTCAACTGAAGTAAGCAAGCACCTACTGTCTGACCCTGAGCTTTCTACTCCTACTCTAGGTGTGAACACATCCCTTACCACGATTGCTCTGTCATGGTCTCTTACTTTTTTCTTGCTCACACATCCACTTCACTTTGCTTTCTACTCTACTCTGTGACCTCCTGCCTCCATGATATCCAAGCCAGATTGGTGGGGGCCTGGGCGGGGTGGGGGGGGGGGAGATTTATGTCTGTTTTCTTGAGAACAGGAATGGAGCGGATTGAAAATGATGATGAGGGGGCACGCCCGGGTGGTTCAGTTGGTTGGGCATCCAACTTCGTCTCAGGTCATGATCTCGCGGTGGGCGGGTCTGGGCCCCGCTTCGGGCTCTGTGCTGACAGCTCAGAGCCTGGAACCTGCTTCAGATTCTGGGTCTGCCTCTCTCTCTGTCCCTCCCCCGCTTATGCTCTGTCTCTCTCCCTCTCTCAAAAATAAAAAATAAAATAAAAAAATAAAATAAAACTTAAAAAAAAAAAGAGAAAATGATGAGGGAGATGGTACAGGTTTTCTCTCTATCTGCACCCGGGTATATAGTATGTCATTTGCTGTTCAATTCCGGGCACTGAGATACACAACAAAGTCTCGCGATGTCTCAACCGGAATTCCACTTAGCTGCTCTGCTGTCCCTTTCTCATTTTTAGGTTATCTGGGAAAACATGGCACTAGTGATGACCACTCTAATGACATCTGTAAATAGTTTTCCCACAAATAAACATACAGAGATGACATGTGAGCTTCACCATTTTCAGATGAAGGCTCCACACCTGTCTTCATATCATTTATAGCAATAATACTGACTTCTGTGTGTTTTTATGAGATCTTTTGGTATATTCTATCTCCTTCAATTCTAACACCCACTTTGGACTTTGATAACAGTCTCTGAAAACTGATTTCTGAGGATTATCCAATCATACTAGTCTCCAATAATGGAGATAAATTTCAGCATCTATAATCCAAAATAATTTTGAGTCATGGTAAAAACCTTATCTGAAGTCATATTTGTTTTCATAATGAGTGTTGTGTTTTCTGAAATAGTCAAGTTTATTATCAATAAACACTTGCAGTTAGTTGGAGGGGCCAAAGGCCCCAACGGTTCACGTGAGTGCTTCAGAGGTATGCTCTGAGATTCTTAATCTTCAGAGGTTTCTTTCCCCAAACTGATTTTTAAAATGAAGAAAATTGACCATAGGAGAAATAGAAGAAAGTGGTTCGGACCTTCAGATAATGCAATTGCTGCACAGTGAGCGAGTGTGGCGGCTATTTTCAGGTATTAGAAATTCTGAAATTCTTGCCTACCTCAAACCTGACACCTAAATTCCCAACATTAAATGTACCTCACTGAGTGAAGACAACTCTCCTCTCGGGGAAGAGTCACTCACTGAACAGTCATTGTTCTGTTAGGTTTTGATGTAAAGCAGGGTCAGTGGGAATAATAAGTCTTGGCAAGGGAGAAGCATTAGACCCATGACTCACATCCTCTCCTCTAGCTGGAGTGGCTTTATGCATACTTTAGGGACATCTTAAGGTCACGAGAACTCCATCTTTCTGCAACCAATTTTATGTAACAAGAACATTTTCGCAACTAGGTTTCTAACAGAGCTATGCCCTTTGTGGAAGCTCAGATCCTTGCCATGTCTCCTCCCCCTCCCATCCTCCATCTTCTGCCAGATGCTAAGCTGGACCCTACACCTAGTCTCCTCTACAAACCTCTGAGGTTTCCTCAGAGGCCACCATCTCTTTTCTCCCGTATGGCCTTAAATAGGCAGCAGATCTCTTCCTAAATTTCATAGCTCAGAGTCCTCTCTGGGAGGCTGATTACATTCCCATTTCCTGGGAAAAGGATACCCTCCCAGTTTTCTCAGAGAAAGTGGTGATTGATGCAACTTGTTGACAGTGACATTAAGTCTATCTGGCTTTTAGTAGCCTAAGGGAAAGCATGAACAATATGAGCACTGGCTTAAACTACATGAAGCAAGACAAGAGGCTTCTGGCAGACTTAAATGATTTACAAACATACATGAAAAACACTTTGATAGGTTTAGAAGCAGTGGTGGCATGGGAGAAATGCAGGACACAGAAGAGGGCATGTTGAGGTTCTGAAATACGCACATGGGGCTTAATGAGCTAGGTAGGGCCTTACGGTTCACTTGACCTCACAGATACTAGGCTGCTGACCCCTAGGAATATTTGGTTTACTACAACTACATGATTTCCATAGATGTAGAATCAATTTCTCTTAGAAAATATGGGACTCCTCATGAGCTCTTAAGTAGCTTTAATATCAATAATTGTCCACAAGAAAATAATTTTGACAAAGCCCCTCCAGATTTATTTTAATAAGCCAGTTGATTCAATAAATAGTCTTTGGAGACCTCTGTGAGTATAAATCTCATTAATGTTTGGCTTAATAGAAGACAGATGGATCCCCATATCTGCTTCTGTATTCAATCTGTTGTAGGTTGTTTTGCCCAGAAATATATGAAGAAAATCTGGCATCAGACAGGCATGTAGTTGGAAAAGAACTCTAATTGCTTTTTCATATAACTGTAAATACTCTTTCTTGATAGTACACCAAAAATCAACAAGTAGTAGTTTTCCAAAGGTTAGTTGCTTGTACAATTTGAAACCTTATCAATGAACTTTTCTTAGTCTGTTGCATTATAGTCCATAGTCTATCTTGTACTTTGAATCGATCTTTTTACTGTGTGTGAATCTTTAACATCTTCCATTGGTAATCTGGAAGACACTGATTCACTGAATTAAGAAATTTTACAAATGTTGACATATTTCATTATACAACATCAAAAATCACATTTATTAATTACATCACCAATCTCATTATAAGATGTTTTAAATATTGGACCCTGGCAAGCTCATGGTGATGGATACAAGTTTTCAAGTGAAAGGTTGAATTTTATCATTGACAACAAATACTGGCAATTGTTTTTCTCGAAGTGACTGATAGTCATTTTCATATTGTCTCCCAAATACCCAAATCTGAATATCTATAGTTTGTCTCTCTTCTGTGCTTTCAATTAAAAATTGAATTTATTTAAGAAATTAGTAGTTCAGCTTGCAACTGAAATAATTGCACAAGTGCTTCTTGTAAAGATAACCATTGTATTTCTGCAAGCAGTGGTTCATTATGTAGACTTCCCATCTTGTCACCAGAATATTTGTGATGGTTAATTGTATGTGTCAACACAGAGGGTGTTTTTGGATGGCTCTACTTTCCCTCATCTCTTCTGAAAAATAAAGGGAACGGAGAGATTTCGAGAAACTGACAACCAAATGAATGAAATTAAAATCATTCCATATGGCATCCTTCCCCCAAACCCTAAGAGCTAGCTGGGGGGGAATGCTAGCGACTCTCTAGATCTCACCTCTGTCAGTGCCACAGCAGGTGAGGGGGTCAGCCAACAGTACCACCTCTTACCCTGCTCAATTTGCTTCAACCCAGTGGGGCCTCTTTAAATAAGAGTGAGTATGCCTGCAATTCTAAACCTCATTTCATGCATAATTGATAGTTCACAAGAAACTTTATCAGATTAATATATATATATAATGATGAGGTTGAGGTCCTTTAAGGTTGTTGTAGATTCATATCAGGAAGAGGAACCCTTTAAGGAGAAGAATATGTTTTTTTTTCATTTGCCTAAAGACAATAAAACTCTTTCAGCAGCAATTTCCCCATATATAAAAAGTGAGAATATAGCACCTCGGTGACACAGACATCTGTTACTTAAACAGATGCCACCTTCTAAACTCAGTCAAGCAACCCTCTGCTCCAACCAGAGACCCCTAAACCAAAATTCAATGTGTGGATCGAGCTTAAACGGGGGACTTTGAATAATGATTGACTTTACTTCCCAGCTTTACCATGAATTTGCTTGATTTTTGTTGTGTTTTTAATTTAGCAAAATCTCCATCATCTCTCTCAGTAATTCCTTGCTTCTAACTTAATCTCCACAAACTGCAAAATTCAATACTTCCTTCCAAGATTCATTGCTGATTAGCGTTAGCCCTTCAGAGAACCAGATAAACCATGGCTTTTGTTTATTTGTTTGTTTCTTCTTGCAAATACATTTTAAGGACTTCAGAGGGCAGGACTCGAGCACTATCTAAAAGAGAAATGAAACTTGGGTTTCTTTTTTCTAAGTAGCACAGAGAGTCCCGGACTGATGTTTTCCAGTTAAGCAATACTTCCCCAGTCTGAGACTGATAAGTGCCTTCAGAAGTTAGGCTTACACTTCTAAATCAGCAGTTCATGAAAGGCATTACGAAAAACTATTATACTGCTATAATGGATGACAGCACAGTTGTATATGTTACACCTTGAAGTAAGCAGTAGGATTTTCAATCATTTGATAACCTTGAAACTGCTAAGGTATCAAATTGCTATCATGAATATTGTGCAGGAGCAGAAATAACTCAGGAAGCTGCCTTTGTGAATAATAATCAGAAAACTGCAGGATTTTTACCAAGAAAATGGATTTGAGGCACTGGTGTATTGACAAGCTCTCCACAGGAAACTAAGGGAGACATTACAAGTACATTTGCATTGGACGATGCATCAATCCATCATAAATTCCAACAGCATTGGGTTTGTAAGATCTGGTCAGTTAAAAAATTATTAGCAAAGAATTATGTTGTTTGTTAAAATTTCAAGTATAAAGGAGAGCCTACATGTTATTTTATAGCCAAAAACAATAGACAAGATATTTATTTAATATTTAAACTTCTCAGTGTACACTCAAATCTAATTCATTTCAGCAGACAAATGACAAGAAGGAGTTTGGAAAGTGAGGATTTGCTTAATAGGCATTTAAATCAATAGCGACATGAAGACATGGTAAAAACAGACAGTAAATGTATATTACACATCTCTTTTCCTTAAAAATGCATCTGTTTATTTTTACCAAAATCCCAGCTTTGCTCGTGAGCAAAGCACCTGGTGCTGGTTGGTAGCATTTCCAGACAACAGAGTCTACTGAGAACCCTCGACAGCCACATGAAAACTCAATGTCTGGAGTGATTCATCATTGTGTCAGATTGGCCAGCACTTTGTCACAGTGACTGACAATGGGAGAAACTTGGAAATAATACAAAGATTCTCTGTTCACTGATAGTGTCTGCACTGTGATTAGAGAAGAAAGGTTTGAGGCTGTGAGGGGAATCTTAATTTTCCCTCCAAACGAATGTTGATGTTTTTACTCTTTGTAGGTCAAACCCTACCCAACAATGAGTCTTGCTCAAAAGTGGCCATTTTCATTTAAAATACTTCCTGGAGCCTAATTATTGAAATCATCACACACCCAACAGCTTATTGGGTAGGGTGAACTGTTTTTCAAAACTGTAAAACTAACTACACCTGCTTTATATGGGGTCACTGCATCCACTTGAAGAGATAAGAGCCATCCAGCAGAAGATTGTCTAAACTGACTGGCGACTATGGATGGTGGTACCAATACAATCTAAATTTACTCATGCTTAACCCTTTCATTGGAGTCTGGAATCATTTTATATTCAATTTGGCAAAATCCTAAAAGGGTAATGAATTAATTCCTGACTTCAGGTAAATTATTGCTAAATGAAGTAATGCAGAGCATGGACATTAGTTTTAGAAGTCCTAAGAAACAACTGTAGATGACTTGATGCAAATCCATCCCCACTATAAGAAATAAATGACATAGCATCTCCCACTGATAATAGATCAATAATGTCACCCTCTTATTAAAAAGAAAAAAAGAAAGCTAAAATGTATCCTATTTGAAAATATGATTACAAGAGGAGTAAATTATCAGAGGAGATGGGTAATAAAGCTAGCATTTACTGACTTATTATGTGCCAGAAATTGTACAAATAATATCTCATGTATTCGTAGGAAACTCTATAAGAGATGAATTATCATCACCATTTTATAGATTAGAGAATGGAAACATAGAAAAGAATAAATACCTTCTGCAATATTATACAATTGGTAAATGGAGGAATTCAAATTTAAGTACAAGTATGCCAGATATTTTAAATTCCAAGGACAGTAACCATCCCTCCAGAGTAAACAAAAGAATTTGAGGTGGGGTGCATGAAAGATAAAATTAAGGAATAAGAAAAGAAATGCAGTCAAGTATCTATAAGAGGGATGGCCTCAAAATGTGAATCCAGCCATACCTCTCTCCCTCTTTCATTTCCTCTAAAACTTAATTCCTCTTAGGTTAAAGTCAAAACTCCTTATCATGACCAACAAAGCAATGTGTGATCTGTTGCATACCTGCCTTCCAAGCCTCATCTACCACCTCATCCTTCTCTCCAGTACAGACACACTGGCTTATTGGTGGTCCTTTATATCCAGCATGCTCCCTCCTGACTTACGCTGTTTTTAGTCACTGAAATTCTCTTGCTTCCCCTCTTTACTTGGTTAAATTGTTTTCATTCTCCATAGCTTAGCTAAATGATACCATAAGGAGGTTGCATCTCACATATCATATGAACCACATACCTCTCCTTTATAGCCTTTGTCAGAATTGTAACTCATATTTGTTAGAATGATTTCCTACTTATATCCTCCTCCTCCTCCTCCTCCTCTTCATGATGATGATGATCATCATCATCTCACTTGGCTGGTAGCCCCAGTGCTTAGCTCTCCCTGACACATAAACAGGGGCTCAGTGAACTCTTTGAGAGTGAATGAATGGGTAGATGGATAGTTTCTACCTGTATTTCTTTCAATAGTTTGTATTTAGAGTTTCATCTGATTTATATTGCAACTCAAGGACAAAATGAGCTGGGTATCACTTTCCCATTTTCGTAAAGAAGCATTTAATGCTCAGAGAAGTTTAATACTAATCTAAATTTCCATTGGTAGTGGCAGAACCTGCTAAAATCTGACCCTTCTGAATCCCAGTTCACTGACGATTATACCAAGTCTTATGTCATCACTGGAAATGCAACACATAGTAGATGGGGAAAAAAAAAGTACAAAATTAGGTCCTCTGTGCCCATGGAGAAAACATGAGTTAGGGAATGAATATTGCTGATAGCAGGACTGCCTTTCCCCTGTGGAGCTCCCCGAGCCAGCTCAGGGTGCTGGTTAAGCTCACGAACTTTCATAAAGATCCTGGAGAATGAATCCAAAAACTTGAGTTAGGAGTCATGTCTCCCAAATTAAGGAGCTGATTGTGGACTCTGAGTAAGTGGCCAAGGTTCAAACACATAGAAGAACACAGCTCTGGCCAAGTGTGCATGGACAGAGGCTGAATCTAAGTCCTCATTGTAGTCTGGTCTAAGATCCACTTGGGAGTGGGGCACTCATGAGTTAAAAAGAAATCCATCTCAGATTTCTACATTTCAGATTTTCCACAGTGAACATATGAATTGCCCAATGCTGCTCTTCAAGCCAGCATTAGGATTCTGTCCTCACACAGCAAGGGGAAAAATGCTTAGGCAAGTCTAAAACTTCAAGAGAAGCACCATCAGAGAAATGTCCAGTATGCTTATTGCATATGGATCCAGACCAGTCACTCTGTTTAATTTGTGCTCACCCACTGATACTGAATGTTGGTACCAATTTTCACCATCTCACCCTGTACTTTATTAATCTCCTTGTGGTTTTTCTACTCTTATAAAATCTCTATATAAAATCTACATAAATCTTCACAGGCCCCTGGATACTTTGTTACTAGTTGCTTCTTGCCCACCTGAGCCAAATTCTTAACTCCAGAAGTCTACCAAACAGCCTTTCTATATGTCACTGGAGATTTTTTAAAGTGAGTAACACTGGTCATGAAATTAGTGTCATGTAAACCGGTATGGTAGGAATAACACAGGTGGTTCCAGTGTGCACTCCATTTTAGGAGCTACGCTGTTATACATTCTTAGAATGTATAGCGTTATGCCTATAGAAGTTATGCCTCAGGGACAACATAAGAAACATGCTGAGGAGGCAGACAGAAGCGTATCCAACCTAGACCCTTGGATGTCAACCATTGCTACAAGTAGCACTTACTGGACACAGTGAACTCACACTTAGTTCATGCATACAACAAGAACATCAGCCAGCCCTAGGCTTGTAAACATCCCTAGAGACCACACAATCCACCTTTCCACCTCCTGATGACATCTCTTGAGCATCAAGAATTACTACTGTGTAGTTCTAACAATCAACTTGCTGACAAAGTCAGATCCCACATTGATTCTGATTTTCTGGGCAGTCCTGTGAGATAGGCAAGACAGTCATTATTTTTAACCTCCATTTTGTTGATAAGGGTAATAAGACTCAGCATGAGAAGTGATTTGCCCAGGCTCACATAGTTATTGAATTCAAGGCAGGACCAAGATTGGACCTTAGATCTTCTCATTCCAAATCCACAATTCCATTCACTTCGCCACTCTGTCTAAAAGGATTGCGAATTCCTTGAAACACAGAGGTCAGTTTAGGTTGTAATGACCCCTGCTTTGCAGGCTGTGGCTGGATTGATGTCCTTCAGTGCGTGGGAGGGATGTTTGTTTCCTCATCAGTAGGATCAGTGGTTCTTGAGGGAAATGGTACCACTTCTGTGATGCATTTGGAAATTTATATGGAGAGGGTTTTGGTTGTCATAATGATGGCATTTAGTAGATGGGGGCCAAGGATGCTACAAAAGTCTCTGTTCATATTACATTCCCACACAGCAAAGAATTCTAGCACCACAGATGATGTTTAGTGCCCAGTGGACATCACGTTGGTGAAAAACCTGTATATAATTACCCAAGTCAAGAACTCAGCTCCATTTTAAATATAAGCTCAAAGTAATTTACATGGTTTTAACAGTTACTGAATTTTCAGGACTGTCACTCCCAAATAAATCCAGAAAAAAAATTGTATATAGTTTTATCAGAACTTTACAAAGAGTTGCTCATCATTTTTAGAAAACCATATTGCATGTGATTTTCCCTTGACTTTATTTGCTGACTTTTTAATCTGGCCCCAGAGCAGAGGTGGAAGGTGGGTGGATTTTCACTCTATAGCTGCCAGAAATTGACTACTACTTTTCTTAAACTTGATAATTTTGGATACTTGACAAATGGAGGTATAATTATAGCATATTGAACTTTGTTCTGGGAAAGGCATATAATTTAATAACATCATGCTTCAATGATGAAGAGCCAGTATTTTGGCTGAAATGATGGGTGAACCAGCTCTCTTCACTGGATCATCCAGAAACTTAAGTGACAAGTTTGAAGTTGAGATTGAAATGCCTGAATTGGAAAACATTCAACAAAGTGAGTTTGTTCTTTGTATCCTTTCTAGGAGAAAAGATGGAAAGTTGAGTCTGGATAACACATTCTGTCACCAATTCGTTTCAGCCTTATGTCTTAGCTTGTGTATTATTTAGAGGTAATTTAAGATTCCTATATATGGTAACATACATTGAAACTTTCATTTCATTCCACCTTCTGCATTTTTTCCCCTGTGCTTTCCAATTCCAGTCTTTGTTTTGGAATGAAACTATTAAGCTGCAATATGAAGTTAAACACACTCGACAGGGAAAGGTGTGTGAGTCAGCAGTTTGTAGCTGCCAAGAAAGGTATGAGAGGGCTTTCAAATTCATGTTATTGATGTGAACTATTTTGAAGACTGTATGGTTGGCTGTTTCAGTGAACTTTGGCAGGGATCAGCAATTTACTGATGATGAAAATAAACTAGAAAACACCATTACATTCTACAAACAGGCAGCAAAGCTGATCGTTTGGTAATCAAGATTAAAGAAATAAAGCTACAGGTGATCATTTTGGAGTGACCCATAGAGAGGTCCCCTGAACTGAGCTCACTATCTCAAATGGTCAGATCACAGGTTCACAGTGAATGATAAATCTGCCCCAAATCACATCTGGGGTGCAATTTCTTAGAGCCTGCATTCAGTTCTTTAGTGACAACTTTTGTGGAATCATCTCTAAGCATTATGTACACAGCAATTGTGGGCCATTCGGGAAAATTTAATTCAGGTCAACAGCATCAAGATCCTGGGGAAAATAAAACAAAAGAAAAACAAAAACACAATTCCTAAACTCAACTCACAGCACTTCCAATTTAGTAGTGCTGGTGTGAGGCCTGAAAATTTGTATAAGAAAAGTACTCTCTGGTAGTTTGTAATGTGCCAAAAGGTATTTTACCTACTGCTTTTGACCACTTGGCTATTAAAGAGCAGAATAAATAAGAACATGCAGAGTTTCTCTGGGTTCATTTGAATAATTTATAGTAAATTCTAATTCTCCTCGCTGATTTTACATATTTGATCTGAATATAAAATATTTAATACTGAGAACATTAGAAATACAAGAAAGCCACTTACTGTGGACAAGGACAGAAAGATACATGCAGAAGGGATATTAGCAGCCTTCTTCTGGCCCAGGGTGGAATAATGAGGTATGAAGGGCTGGGAACATTTTTTAGGCATAGATGTAGAAGGTGACCCAGTGTTAGTGACTACTCCTGGACTGTAGCTCAGCTTTTGTGGGGCACAATATTTCAGTCACAGGAAAGCTGGTGAAGGAGAATTTGGTTTCAGAGTATCTGTGGAGATGGATAGAAGACCTATCCTCAGATAGTTTCCAGACTCTGACAGTAGATTCCGTATTCTTTCTGCCTATCAGACCAGGAAGAACCACCAAAAAGGGGAATATTTCTTAAAAAGTAGAGGCTTATAGTTTAATGAGTTTGGGTTAAAATACTATGTTATCCCAAGGTATACATGGTTAAAAACTTAGCACTTCCTTCTGATTGTGCTCTGATGCCTAGTACAAAATTATTTGCTGATAATACATATTGAGCCAATGCATGTTCTCACAACTCTGGCCTTGGCTTTGTGTTTCATTTATAGCAGAGGTGAGCAAATATGAATGAACCATAGGCCAAATCCAGCTCACCACTCTTCCCCCATCTTCTAAGACAGATTGAAAACAGATTGAAAAGGGAAAATCAAGTGAGAGGACCCAGGCACTTGTATTGGGGAAATTTTATGAGAATGACAAGGTATTGTCTAAACTCAGCATTGTCAGAAGATTTCAGAGCCTCACATTCATTTTTTACACCTGGAAATAAGGATACCTGTTTCACAGATAAGACGTGAGAATGAAAGGCTATATAAACTATGAAAGCACCTCACTTAAAGCATATTTGGGGGTTGTTTTGGTTTATCTGCTCTTTATCCTAATTAGTACATTTCTGCTTAGGTACGACAATCATCTAGAAAAATGCATAAGTCATAAAGGCATAGTGATGAGCTAGCACAAAGTGAATGCACCTGTTTTACCACTACCCAGGTTAAGAAATAGATAACCAACGCCTCAGAAGCTCTCTTAACGCTTCCTTCAGTGACTTCCCACTAGACTAGTTTGGTCTGTTTTCAGATATTACATCCATAAAATCATGCAGTATGCATTCTTTTGTGTTTTGGTTTTTCATTCCGCATTATATATCTGATACATGTCAGTATTATTGCATGTAACATTAGCTTGTTTTTTATTGTTGTGTTGTCATAGCATTCCATTTTATGACTATCCTCTGATGAATCTGTTCTCCTTTAGACTGATATACAAATTGCTATCATTGTGGGAAGAGTATGAACTATGTTGCTATAAAGGGTTTTGCATATGTTTTTTTTTTTTTAATTTTTTTTTCAACATTTTTTATTTATTTTTGGGACAGAGAGAGACAGAGCATGAACGGGGGAGGGGCAGAGAGAGAGGGAGACACAGAATCGGAAACAGGCTCCAGGCTCTGAGCCATCAGCCCAGAGCCTGACGCGGGGCTCGAACTCAGGGACCGCGAGATCGTGACCTGGCTGAAGTCGGACGCTTAACCGACTGCGCCACCCAGGCGCCCCTGCATATGTTTTTGAGCAGCTGTAAGTACTTATTTTTGTTGGGTCTATAACCTGGAATTAATAGCTGACTCACAGGGTGTGTGTATGTTTAGCTGGTGCTGTCATTTTTTTAAAAATATGGTTGTACTAAATTTATCTTTACACCAGTCATTCAAGGAAACTCCAGTTGCTCCATATCTCTGCTAACACTTGGTATCTTATTGTGTTTTAATTTGTCTGTCTCTAATCACTCAAGAAATTAAGCACTTTTTAATCCCAATGCTGCTTTGGCAGAATTGATCTGCTGAGGTGATGGATTTAGCTTAGCCTAGAACTGCTCTTCATGGTATCCAACTAACTACTTGATGCTCTGAAAAGTTTTTCTCAGAGAGTACAGATTCCTAGTATAAAAAATGGGAAAGTATGTTACACGGATATGTTCCTCATATAATAGCACAGTTAAGAGTCAACACCTTTTCTAAATACAGTTTTTAAAAATATTTCTTCATCTCTATACCCTGATAAGTATTTGTCAAAGGGTACAGTAATTTTATTGGTGTTAATGGATATCTCATGATTATCAACAAGTGAATTAGAATTCTAACTGTAATATTCAGATTCCTTTTGTATCAAAAGTTACCTAGAATGGCATGTGAAATGATAATATCTGTGTTCTTCAAACCATTAAAAACCATCCCCACTACCAATCACCCTCATCACAGAAAAAGGGAAAAAACAAATCCAGCTACATGAAGGTGACAAATATGTACAAAGGGGAATCTGTGAGGACAGATGGATTTAGATTTTTGGCTTCATGTTAATGTTTGATGTTTTCTAATCCTAACTTGTACTGATTTCAATGTCATTTTTATATTCTGATTAGGCAGGTCAAATCCATGTCTACAAAGAATTTTTGAGATATATGATGTTACTGTAGACCATAATAAAATTATTTGAAGACACAGGCAACACATTTGGTTTTTTAAGGTTTTGTGTGTCTGAGAGAATCTTTGTTTTCATCACTTCACTACCATGCCAAAGAATCTCCAGTGAACAAACTGGAAATTGAGAAGCAGAAACAATGCCAAGAGCATTATTTTATTGGGGATATTTAATCTTGTTTTTTTACTGGTTTTTACAATAGAGAAAGCTCAGTATCTATTCTTGCCAGTGTTTTTAAGAAGCATTTGTGTTGGTTTAGATTACCGTTCAATAAATATGAATTTCCTTGCCACTCCCACTGTGGGAAGAGTAAATTTCCTTGCCTTATTGATATTGGACTTGGAAAGATGAGACACAGGAAGAGGCCGTAAATACGCTTGTATGCTTTGGCTTGGCTTTGGGACTCCTGACATTCATTATAAGAAGAAAATGACCAGGTGGCCACCAGTCCAAAGAGTGTGAAAATTATGTGTAGTACATCAGAGCCCAGTCTGGATCCTGGAGCCCAGAGTCTGGAGTCCAACCTACTTATACTGAGCTTCAGGTGACCTAAAAACTCATGAGGGAAAGAGATAAGATCTTGAGTTTAAGCCACTTTATTTTTTTAATGGTTATTTATTTATTTTGAGAGAGAGTTGCATAGGCAGCTGTACAAGTGGGGGAGGGGCAAAGAGAAAGGGAGAGGGAGAGAGAGAATCCCAAGCAGGCTCTGGGCTCTCAGAGCAGAGTCCAATAGGGAGCTCAACCTCAGGAGCTGAGCCATCAGATTATGACCTGAGTCAAAATCAAGAGTCAGAGGCCTAACTGACCAAGCCACTCAGGTGCCCCAAGCCACCTAGTTTTGGTGTGGTTTGTTATGCAGCATTTTTATGGCAAAAGCTGAGTGAGATAGTTTCTGAGTTTATTTATAGGTATTAACATTAAAATCCTCAAACATAAAAATTAATTTAGTAAATTAGTCAATATATATTATATTATATTATATTATATTATAATGTGCCAGTCACTGTCTACATACTGGAGAAAGATAGTGAAGAAAATAGACATAGGGAAACTTGACAAGGTAATTATAATACACTGTGATCTGATATGGATAAGCACATATTACAAGATGACTTAGAAGAGGGACTGAAACTAGTCTTGACAACTCAAGGAAGCTTTATAAGAAGTGAAGTATGAGGGATAATTCATATTATTATAGGCAAAGTCAATAACATACTCAAAAACTCACAAATGAGAAGATATGGTCATTTAGTGTATGCCAAGACATGTAATATGACAGAGACTGAATGGAATACAAAGAAGGATATAAGTCTGAGGGTAAATAGTTTGAAGAAGCTAAGCATGTAGAAAGTATGTCTCGTAAGTGTAGGGGCTCCTAAGTGTAAAGAGCGATAAAGCTCTAGATGATATCATTGGTTTCTAAGATTTAGTTATGCATGAAACCAAGGATAGGAGTCTGCGTAACTCCTACATTTATGAGATAAAAGAGGCAATAGGATCATTAATTTAACAAATATTTGTTGAGCACTGTAAATGTGATGGTAAATGAAAGTAATACAATTACTTCCCTTAGAGAGGTTATTATCTAGTTAGAAACATAAAGAAGCAAAGAGGCAATTCTAATATATGGCATTAAGTGTTATAATTTGGAAGTATATGGGACAAAGTAGGGAGAGGATCAGAAAGATTTCACAGAGAAAGTAACACCTAAGCTGAAAACCTAAAGGAGCAATAAGAATTACTCAAGTCAAGAGTAAGAAAAATATCATTCCAGGTAGAGCGAATGGAATGTTTAAGATTCTCAAGGACAAGAGAAAAGATGAGTCCAGTTAGGGGGTGATTTCTCTTAAGAGACAAAGTGGGAAAGGTAAGTAGAGCCAGATCATAAGTCATGTTATAGGACTAGAATTTAATTTGAGAACAAGGAGAAACCATTGAAGGATTTTAAGGAAAACTGAGAGACATTCTTGGGGTAGAACTGGCAGAACTTGATGACTGATAGCATGCCTGGGTTAAAGGAGAGGGAAACATGGAGCACCCTCAGCAAACTGACTTGGGAAAATTAGTGAAGGATGATGCCATTGGGAGCACAAAATGTGGTGCAGGCTTAGATTGTTGCTGATGAGGATTTACAGGTGGTGTTAAAAAAAAAATTAAAATGAGGTGGACAAATAGCTTTTAATGGCAAAGAGAATCAGAATAATTCTTATTCACCAATCAAGGAGAAAACTTAATTTTAAGACAGAGGTGCCAGTGGGGCAAAGAATATGGGGATATTAGGTAAGAAATAATATTCATATTTTGATATTATAAGTTTTTGAATGACTTTTAAGTAGTTTTAGTAAATTGGTGGGTGAAGAGGCCAGAGCATAGAAGGCTTAGGAGTGAGTGAGTGAAGAAATGGAAGGGAAAGTAGAAGAAATGGAATGGCAGCTTAGGGAAGTAGCTGTGTTGGGAGGTAGCAACATTAAGAGAAGGAACCCAAGCTAGTTTGTGTGCTGAGTGGAAAGAGCCAGAAGAGAGGAGGAGATTTAAGATGTAAGGTATGAGTGTGATTGGGGGAGTAGGTTAGTTCTAGAGCATGATCCAAAGGAAATGGAAGGCTTCAGTTCAACCTCAAAGCTAGAGACTTCTCCCTGATGAGGAGCAGGGACACATCATCCTCAGGACAGAAGAACAGGGAAGGGCAAGACAATGAAAGTAAGAAATTTTAAGGTGATGGAAAGGAAGACTGGAGGAGCTATTGTTTATTGACTTTTACTCCAAAAGGTAGAAGAAGAGGCCATTGGCTAGCTGAGTTCGAGAAAAGCAGAAAAGATTGTGATCATTCTTCTGCAGAAACTGCTAAGAAGGTATTTTTTTGTTTGTTTGTTTTTTGTTTTTTAGCTTATACATTTTGAGAGAGGCAGAGATAGCATGAGTGGGGGAGGGGCAGAAAGAGCAGAGACAGAGAATACCAAGCAGGCTTCTGTGCTGCCAGCGGACAGCTGGACAAGGGCTTGACCATGAAACTGTGAGATCATGACCTCAGCCAAAACCAAGAGTCAGACACTTAACTGACTGTGCCACTCAGGTGCCCCAAGGAGATGGTTCTTATTTGTAAACCGTAACTCTATGGTTTATAAGTTCTAACTACAGTTAGTTTGGGTAAAAGTAGAATTTATTAAGAGATATCAGCTAGCTCACAGGATCACCAGGAGATCACTGAACCACAGCCATGGGCAACGTTCACTGCAGTATGATCTCTTGTAAAAAAGCCACTGCTATCAACATGTGGTGCCTACATCTCAGTTCATTGAAATATCACAGCTTATACCTGCCAGACTCAATAATGGATATTAGATGCCTGTGAGTAACAAAATGCTTGAAACCACTGGGAATTACAAAGTATACTAAAAGATGGAGTCAGTGATTTCTATGTCCTCATATTGCTCCCTTCTGTAGGAGATACCCCAATATATATTGTTTCTTTCCATTGTAATAGAACATTTAGTTAGCCACATGATGGCTGCTCAGAGTAAAAATTACATTTCCCAGCCTCTGTTGAAGCTGAATGTGGCCATGTGACAAGTTTTGGCTAACAGGGGATATTCAGAAGCATTGTGGGGCAGCTTCTGACACAGCGAAGTTGAGTCACTCCTTAGGATTGGTTAAGTAGTCATCTGAAAGAAGCCTGTGTCCCAGTGGACTTCATAGAGCGGAGACATCATACCAGGCAGGATAGTAGATGTTCACTCTTTCAAAACAGAAAAGTAAATTTTTATCTTGTCCAAATTCAAAAAAATTTTTTCATGGATGTGTCTGTTTTGTGGCCCAGATCCCTTGCCTGAACCCAGGCAGCCCAAGAGAATGAGAGAAAGGGCTCAGGCAGCCAGGACTCATAATGGAGGGAATGTGCCTCAAATTGGGAAGGTATTCAAAAGATGTGAGGCAACCACTAATAAAACAGAAGTTTACAACAGGAATGTGCAAAGGAGCAACAAAAGGAGGAAGGAAATAAATAACAATAATGATGATGATGATAATAATAATAATAATAATAATAATAATAAGTGGCAAGGGGGCCCAAAAGAGCATGAATTAACCAAGATCTGATATCATGACTTTTTAAAAAAAGAAACTCTTGACACCCTGGAGTTGCGAACAGAAATTAGACTTAGCTTAGTGAAAGTATTGTGGAATTGCCAGACCGTAGAATTAAAAGTGATAGAAACCAAGAGAGGTGGAAGAGAGTGAAAGACAGGACATCTTTCCCTCCCTAGTACTTTACCCCAGGGCCCAGTAGGAGGATGGGTATGGGCAGTAGTTGTGAAGACCAAGTGGCAGTGGAAGATGGCAAAGCTTTGTAGTCAGATGCTTAACACACTTACTGTAAAAACTTAGGAAGTTACTATCTCTTTGAGCTCATTTCCTCATCAGTAAAATGGAAGTAAAGATAACACCAGCAAACAAATAAAGGACACAGAGTCTGCTCAGCTCCTGGCACAGTGCTGGGTACCTAAGCCCTCCAAATCATGGTAAAAACTTTTTAGTACAGCCCAAGCACTACATTTACTCCTGCACTGTGATCTCTTTACCCCATATCATAGGTTTTAGGCAAATAAAAATATCTAGTCCTCTCTGGAGCTGAACACCACCCACCATAATTCAAGCCATTTTCAGGAATCAAGCATTTGGACATAGGGAAGAAAAGTCATGATTCACAATTAGAGGATTGAATCCTCAGGAAAAACCAACATTAGCATCTAAACAAGAAAATGAGCTTGTTGACATTGAAAAATGTTACTATGTTTTCAATTTCATTAAAGTCTCAAATAGACAAACACATTTATTTCTATGCCATGTGTTTGATAGCAAGAATGGGCGAAAACATCAGTCTACAAGCTCTGAGACTCTAGACTGTGACAGCGTTGATGAAATATATGTTTCCTGAAGAGACATGCAATCCTCACTATCTGTGACCATTGAAATATTAAGGAAATTACTTATAAAACAGATAAAAATCCATTATGGGAGCATAGCTTAGAAATTGCAAAGGAGGATGGGAAGGAGTAATTTCCAATCCTCCTTGAAAATAAAAAAAAAAAAGAAAGAATTTTTTTTCTCTTGTTATTATCCTGGTGAAATTAAATTTCATTGTGCTGTTCTCATCTTCATAATTACTGGGTTGCTTTGAGAATTAGATATAAAAAGCCACCTCATATAAAAGTAGCAGCTGATTTTTCTAAATATTATATTTTTAAAATGATAAAAGCGGAATAACATTTCAAATGATCATTTTAATCACTATGCTTGTTCTGTGTCAGTCCACCCACCTTTCTCAACACACTCATTTACAGGCATTGAGGCAGGATACCTATAGGTACATCCACTCGGGCCCTAAAACTGTCTGGATTTGTACAGGAATAGGATCCCCATGAACATGTACTTGAGTTTCTAGAAGAAGCCTAAAGGCTGAAAGCATGGAAATCTATGAGTCCTAAAAAGTATAGTAGGCTAAATAACTGTCCGCATAGATATCAACACCCTAATCATCTGGAACCTGTGAGTCTATTACCTTACATGGCAAGTAGCACTTTGCAGATATGATTAAGGTTACAGACCTTGAGATGGGGATACTATCCTGGATTATGCAAGTGGGCCCAATCTAACCACATGAGTCTTTAAAAGCAGAGGATCCTTCCTGGCTACCAGAGAGAGAGATGGCTCTCTCTCTCCTGGCTACCTGTTCACCAGAGGGAGAGATGATAGAAAAGAACCAGAGAGATGGCAACATGAGAAGGACTCAACCTGCTGTTGTTGGCTCTGAAGACCAGAAGGATCATGAGAAAAGGATACCTGTTGAACATGTTCCAGAATTTTTCTAGGATCTATAGATACAATAATATAGACATGAAAATTCCTACTCTCACACTGCTTACATGCTAGAATTGGAATAAGACAAAAAAATAAATAAGAAAAATTTCAGATAGAGATAAGAGTGATGCAGATAAAAAATCTTAAAGTGACAGAGCAGTGATCCTTAGACCAAATGTCAGGGAAGACCTCTATAAGAAGATAGCTTTTAAGTTGAGAGAGAATGTTTGGTGTAATGGTCTTAAGGTGGGAGTAAGAAACAAAGGGACAGGCAAATGGAAAAGAGAGTAATAAGAGATGAAATCAGTATGTTGGGCAGGAGTCAGACATAATGTAGGTCGTTTTAAACAGGGTGAAGAGTTTGGATTTGATTCTAGGCATGATGCAAAGTCTTTGGAGGTTTCGGAGCATGGTGCAGATGCATAGGAACATGGTCTGATAGACATTTCTAGGAGCTTCTTTCAACTAATGTGTGGCAAATGGATGGTAGGAGTGGGAAGAACTGGCATTACATTAGAGGGACCACTTGGGAAACTATTACTGTAATTCAAGTGAAAGATTGTGATGATTAGAACTGGTTTGAATATGTTTTAAAGGTAGAATTTACAAAATTTGAAAATGAATTGGATGCCAGGTGTGGGTAACAGAATACAGATAAGTCGTGTAAGCTGGAAATGGGTAGTGCTCTTTACTGAGATAGGAAAGCTCAAGAGAAGCCAGTTTAGATGAAAATGTTGCAATCATCAAGAGTACCAGTATGTCCATGCTATATTTGAGATGCCTAAAGGATATCCAAGTGATGACAGGAAGCAGACAGTGGAATATGCTTATTTGAAATTCCAGGAGGGATCAGGCCTGAGATATATATTTATGAATTATTTCCAAATGGTTTGTATGTAAAGCAATGAGACTAGATGAAGTCATCTTAGGAGAGAGTGGGTAAATGGAGATGAGAAATGACTTAAGAAGGAACCTCAGAGCACTCTTCCATTTAGATATTATGCTGAGGACAATCAGATATCAATCTACCAGCAGCAAATTCTGAAAAGTGGTCAATAAGAAAGGAGAATGCAAAGAAACCCAAGAAGAAAGTTTTTCAAGAAAAAGAGTATATGGTGAACAGTGTCCAAAGCTGCTGAGGAAGCAAGTGAGAGGAAAGTCAAGTGAGAAAATGGAGTATCGACGTGGCCCTCCACAGGTCATCGATCACACTCACAAGTGTGTTCTCAGAGGAGTCGGGAACCGAAGTCATCTTGGAGTGGGCTGAAGAAAGGAGGGAAGGAAATAGAGACAACAACTACACAGAACACCATCAGGAAGCTGAGTCGAAAGGAGAGTAAAGAAATAATGTACTCACACTGAAGAGGTGATATGAGAGCTTATTTGTGTCCTGTAGGGAATAATTCAGGGATAGAGGGAGAGCATGTTGTTGTAAAGAGGACAAAACTAAAGTAGCTCCTACACCTGATATGACAAGAAGGGATGAGATGCAGGAAAAACCTGGAAGGAATGCCTCAGGTACAGATAAGGTCATTTATCCATAGTCATGGAAGACAGGCAGAAAATATGGGTACAGATGCAGATAAATTAGTAGATCTGGAGGTGGGATGATAAAGTAGCTAACATCTGATTATATTCATTTATCAGAAAAGTATTGAGCACACCATCTTCTGAGAGGGAGTTGTGGGAGGGGATGTAGATGCTCTGAGGAGAAATAAGTTATAAAGAAGCCATTTTGGAGAGCATGAAAGCAGACATAATACAGAAATTCAGTAGGATTTCTCAGGATTAATTGCTAACCAGATCAACACTGTTGGAAAGTTTTTTTCTCAGCTGTGTGATTGCAAGACACGAAATGACAGACAACTGAGAATCACTGAGATTGACAGTTTTTAGGTGAGTACAGAAGAGGGAAAGAGTAGTGGAGAGGTAAACAGCTGTTATAACCGTGGACTTTGGAAGCTGAGCTGGTTAAGGACAGCAGAACTATAGGTGTGGTGAACAGCGAGACATTAGTTGGTGGCTTTGAAACCTCAGCCCAGGGTGTTGAAAATACTAAAGAGAGTAGTGTGGAAGGATGTTGTCAGGGAATAAGACACAGGAAGTTAGGATTTTAAAGGAGGAGCAATTCTCAGAGGAACCATGTATCAGAAGAATGTAGCATGTGAGAGAAAAAAAATCTAACCCCAATGTTAGAAAGCTGTATGGATAGCATTTACATTGTCTTCCCTAACTACATTGAAGTCTTCTGTGCCTTTAAGAATGATTCTAGAAATTAAAAAAAAAATACTGAATTTGCATTATTATGTAGTTTGTAAGTAGTGCTTACATGAGATTTGGCAGGATGCTTGAACAGACAAGGAAATAAAGGCCTATCTCCTCACCGGAACAGACTTGAGGGAGAATCAGAGGTTTAATTTTTACTAACACCCCATCAATCGGTAAATCATGCCACATACTTCATATTTGCAATGCCTTTATATTTCTTTTTCATTATATTCTTAGCTGCTTAAACTTTACTTCTACCATTTCTATTGATTGCTCTTTAAACTTCAGCAATTGCATTGTTACTTTTCAAGGACCACATTATGTTCTCTGTTTGCTTTCTTCTTATACCAATCTTTCCTCCTTTCAAAACCATTTGAATTTGTAGTTTGAAATTTTTTCAAAGTTACCTTTTGATTCTCTGAATTATACCTATTGCTTCTGGAGCCAATGTCTGTCTGTCTATCTCAGGCCTTTAGTTTGTGCTGTTTGTTTTCCTCAAACATCTGCTGAGACTTGGCCATCTAAATATTATTAAGATTAATATAATTAACATTATTAATACATATAATAAAATTATATTATTATTGGAGGCTGATTGTCTTTTTCCATTGATTGTAATTTCCCTTAACCCTTGGGTACTGTTTTTTGAATCCTGTGTTTGCTAGGATTCTCTCCAGAGTGCATAAGCAGGAAAATATGACAGAGAACACTCCCCTCCTTATACTAGTTTTATGTTGATAAATAACATGCTACTATGGATTTAGCAGCTTATAGCAACACAAAATCTCATGTAAGATCATTCTCTTGGTTTCTGTAGATCAGGAGTCAGGCCCGGCATGGTTGGGTTCTCTGCTCTAGGTATCAGGCTGAAATCAAGGAATCGGCCAGATTGAGATTTTGTCTGGAAGCCCTACGGAAGAATCTATCTTCAAGCTTTTTCAGATTGTTAGCTGAATAAAAGCCCTTGTGGTTGTAGGACTGAAGTCCCTGTTTTCTTCCACCGTGTCAGATAGGGGCCACTCTCAGTTCCTACAGGCTGCCTGCCTTGCTTGACATATATACCCTTCCGGCAATAGAGAACCTCCCTCACATCAAGTGCTTCTCCTACTTTGAGTATCTCTGACTTCTCTCAACTCTTTTAGACCGAGATTTAAAGGTCTTGAGTAACTAAGTAACTAAAGGTCAAGCCCACCTGAATAATCTATTTTTATTAACTCGAAGTCAACTGATTAGTTACCATAATTACATCAGTAGAAGCTTGATGATTCTTAGGCATATCTTTCAGTTTCTTTGAAGAATAGTTCTAATTCTTCCCTGTGCCCCTCCCTGCCCCTGGAATGAATTCAGTACTGGCATTGGCTTCCATGCATGGGAATAAGTCAGGACACCTGGCATAGTTCTTCACAAGACAAATGTCTATCTGTGCACTTCCAAATGCTATGTTTCCTCTTTGAGTTTGGAACCCCTCCAGGGTTTTCCCAATTCCACTGACGGCTTTCTCGGGTCTCCTTTATTCAAGAATATATGTAGTTTCTCTCTTAAAGAAATCTATTAGTACCACATTTCAGATTCAAACTCAAGTAAAGAATATGCACATTTTTCTAAAGGATAGATTTCTATTTATTCAATTGCTTAAACAAAGAGTAGGAAATTTCTAAGGGAGAAACCCTCTATATGAGCCGATAATCTATATTGGGTGAGAGTTAAATAATTTGGCCCTTTGTGGAGTTATGAAAAAGAACTGTTTCCATTCCTTAATGTTAAGGAAATACAATTTCCTATGGCAAAGTTGCACCCTTAGTTTCCAGAAAAACAAGGGCTCTTACAAGTAGGCTAAGAGGGTAGTCTTTTTTAGTAAAAATGAGCAGTTGAAATTCTTTCAGGTAATTGTCAATAATTTAAGTTTATTATTTGTTTAATGTTTATTTATTTTTGAGAGAGACAGAGACAGAATGCGAGTGGGTTAGGGGCAGAGAGAGAGGGAGACACAGAATCCGAAGCAGGCTCCAGGCTCTGAGCTGTCAGCACAGAGCCCGACTCAGGGCTCAAACTCACGAGCTGTGAGATCATGACCTCAGCCAAAGTCAGATCCCCAACCAACTGAGCCACCCAGGTGCCCCACAATAATTTAAGTTTAGAGAATAGCTAGAGCACATGGACCAGAAAATAAAAGATGAAAATCCATAGGTGAGGTGTAGGTGAGATCTTTGAGTATGGTTACTTGCACAGGGAATTGACTGGAAGCAAATAGATGAGTGCCTATCAAGTTTCTGAGAGAACTCTATTTCCAAAAACACTTCTAGGCCTGACTTGGCCAACAGTGGCCTTTGTTCAAATCTAAGACTGTCTCTATTCACATCCCACAACACATCCCTCATCTTGCACCCACAGACTCACAAAGAGAAAGCAGGCTATACATGCTGTGCATCCACTGGCAAGGGATTCAACCTGAATTTGAACATCAGAGATGATCCCCTCAGAAGGCAAACTCAGACGTATGGAGAATAATGGATGAGAGAGATTTTCCCAGGGAACTGCCATGTCAACTAACCAAACAATTGACTCCACAGGCAGAGCAGGGCATCTTTGCTAGGGCATGTTTGTTAGTGACTGCTGTAATTCTTATTTTCTCTTGTCCTGATCACTTTTTTAACTCCAAGATCACTGAAATCATGAGAAGTCACATCTGCCTCTGGTGGAGAGATGTACATTTCACCTACCACAGAACGTAGAAAAGTCTAGTCTCTCACTCGGTGGTGTGTTTCAGGGATCCTGAGGAAGAAACTGCTCAAATGGAACTTGAGCATTCTGCTATCTTCCCTCTAGCAATCTTTTCTTCCATCTTAGGAGAATAGAGAAGACAAATACATTGCAACATTTTTGGAAAGCAAAGTATGACAATCAAGGTCACTGTGCTTTTCCTTTAAGCTTTGTTCACAGTTGTTCCAAGAAGAATGAATTACACATGGACATCTTCCACATATGCCCTTTCATCTCCAAGCAACATAAAGGAAGATTATGTTGTTTCTTTACAAGGGCAAAAGTCTCCTGAGATTTTACTACCAGTTATACCCAGGCTACAATCTTGCCAGAGGGTTGATATAAGAAGGCCTACAACTTTAGTAGCCCAGAGGAACCTGGAGAAACAGAGCAGAGACAACCACTGTGTCATCATCAGGGATCCAAAACCAAAGACTCCTGCCATTTCTAGAGCCCAGAATCCTCCAGGTGCATTGAAGTTTGCCATCACCAGGCAGAGAAATGATAGCAGTGTCAGTAACATCCAACTATCATGTGGACATTCCCAGAGCAAAGAGAGAGCCTATGAACCTCATGGCCAGTCTCTGGTGTCCTCTGCCATCTGCCATCCTAAAATTCCCACTTATTTGATTAAAAGACTCAAAAACAATCTATCCCAAGGGAAAGCTACCCTATAACTTGACATATCCTACCACACCATCGCAATGTATTATAAATGAGACTTAAATACCAACAGCCATCTGAAAGAGATGATTTTTTACTGTATCTTTGACACATTTCGCAAATATTTATAGACTATCAACTGTGCAATATAGAGTAATTTTTAATTAACTAGCAACTATTTGTTCAGCATGGATGCTCTGAAATAACAGACTATAAATAAATTAAGCCCCCTCCAACATGTGTCATCAAGGAAGGAAATATGTAGGAAAAAAATTAGAATTTTCATTTTTGTTTATAAATCTGATACATTTCAATTTAAATTTCAATATAATTTTAGTGTATATTTTTAAATTAAAAAATAGTACTATAAAGATAGATGTAATATTTATATGAGTTTAATATATATGTTAAATTTTCTTTTTTAACAGCCAGTATTACAATCAAAATACTTTGAGAGAACTTTTCTATAGACTTCTGAAGTACGAGTTGAGAACCCCTTTCTGTATAATACTACTAGTACTAATAATGATAATAATAATTACATAAATTGTAATCACATAAAAACAATTACATAAATTGAGCACTTACTATGTACATTGCTCTGTTGGGGGAATTAATATAATTATATGCATTCCTTACATCAATCCAGTAAGTAGGTATATGTTTTTTCCATCTTTTGGAGAAAATGATGCCTACACAGTTTAAATAATTTTCCAGGTAAATTTCTCCCAGTGGAAGGAGCCAGGGCTCTTTCTGCTTTATCATTAGGCAACAGATTGGAAGAGACAGGTCTAGGTAACCATGGCATGATGCTTCAAGCTGATGAACCCCCTGAGTGTCTCCTTAAAGCCAGTTTGATAATTTCAAGCCAATGTTGGGTATAAATGCTGTAAGAAATGGAACCTAAAAATCACAGACCTGGAGATAATGGCTGAAGGAGTGGGAGAGAGAAACAAATGTGAAATAATCTTGTGAATTTTGCAGACCCTTGGGCTCTTGCCACTATTGTCCTTAAAACACCTACTATGTTTTTAGATCTTGGTTTAGACAGCATCTCTGAAAAGCTTTCCTGACCTCCCAAGCCAGAGCTGAATTACAATTCCTTCTTTTGTGCTACTCCGCCTCCCAACATTTTGTTAGCCCTGGCTCATGCAACACTGAGATATGTTTGCTGTTTTACTGGCCTGTCATCTGTACTAAACTGTTAGTTTGTTGACTTCAGGGACAGGTTATTGCTCATTGCTATATCCTCAGTGTTTCTAAGCTCCTAGCATATAGCATGAGCACAATACATTCACAGAATATGATAAATAAATACATATAAATTGATGAAGAAATACCAAGTTAAAAAATTTTTAATGTTTATTTACTTTTGAGACAGAGGGAGACAGAGTGGGGGAGGGGCAGAGACAGAGGGAGACACAGAATCTGAAACAGGCTCCAGGCTCTGAGCTGTCAGCACAGAGCCCGACGCAGGGCTCAAACCCACCAATTGTGAGATCATGACCTGAGCTGAAGTTGGACTCTCAACCGACTGAGCCACCCAGGTGCCCCAGAAATACCAAGTTTTTAAAATGATCAACAGGTTAAAAGAAATGACCGGGTGGCTCAGTCGGTTAAGTGTCCGACTTCAGCTCAGGTCATGATCTCACAGTTGGTGAATTCGTGCTGACAGCTCAGAGCCGGGAGCCTGCTTCAGATTCTGTGCCCCCCCTCTCTCCTTGCCCCTCCCCACTTGTGCTCTGTCTCACTCTGTCTCTCAAAAATAAATAAATGTTAAAAAAATTTTTTTAAAAAGGAAGGCAGCTTAAACATAGTACAGGGAATCAGTAAAGTAGAGGCACCAAAAATGTAGGAAAGGTCCTGCTTCAGCAAATTATTCCTTTTGCAACCAGAAAAATCTAGAAAAAAAGCTACTCAGTTTCAGCATATATGTAAGCTGGGGATTCATTTGGCCTTGATGATTGCCCTCATCTATAGAAAGTCCAAACAAAAAAGCTTCACTAGTAAAGGGGAGCACAATACTCCAAAATATGCCACTTTGGCAGGTTGATTATTCTGAATTAAAAGTACTTGCAGAAGTAGCCAGTGCAAAAAGGACACTCTGACCCTGCTTTGTCCTCTCTGAAAGCAGGAGATAAATGTCCCATGTGAAGGGTATTCTCCTTGTCCCAAGAGGGTAGGAAGCATCCTTATCACCAAAGATAGGGAATTTAGGGCCCAGAAGGCTATATAAACATTGTTACTTCTTCACCAATTTATTACCCTAATCCTAAACCCCTTGGTTTTATCAGTTCTTCATAAATGTATTGTTTCTTTGTCTAAAAGGTATAAACACTTCCTGCTTTGGCCACTTCTTTGAGTCTATTTTTATAAGGCTCCTATATATACAAAATTAAATTTGTTTCTCTCCTGTTATTCTATTTTCAAGCAATTTAATTATTAGAGCAGCCAAGGAACCTAAAAGGGAAAAAGGAAATTTTTTTTTCTGCCCCACACTAGTTGTCTAAAAACACAGCTGAATGCATACCCGAGGTCTTCTGGTCTCACATAAACCATCCTGTAATTTGGGTTCACACAATTCCCCTCTCTTGTGTGTGTTTAATTCAAACATGAAGATCCCAAGACAGGCTGGGTGAAAACAATCAGTTCTTGACACCTTTGTCCTTGAAATCATAAATCATCTACGGTCCAATGGTTACTCTTGACACAAGATTTACCTTGTCCCTCCTTCTCTCAATCCCCAAAGATTAAAGGCATCTCTCCCAGTCAGAAAGTTTCCACTAGAACTTTTCAAATCTCATCCAACCTCAGAATGACCAGTTGTGGTTCAGGTACTTGAGGAAAACCTGAAGAGGCAGTGTCCCAAATTACTAATTAGTGTCACATGGCAGGACTTGATGAAGAGACAGCAGAAGTAGAACAGTAGTGAGTGGATAATACTCAGTAGTGAGTATTTTTGTAAACCCCCCCATTCCATTCATCTAGTAATTTAACATACTATGATAATAACCTATCAAGACTGATTTTACAAATCTGCTTTCTATTTTTTGGTGTTGCAACTCTGTACCTCTCAGGTCTTTTTAAGGATTATTTATTTATTTATTTATTTAAGTTCTAAGAAGCTGGGCAAATGGTTTTAACTGGAGAACAATGTCAGGACTCATTGTACTTAAACTGCCCATCATTAGTATGGTTCCTAATAGGATTTAAACTCCTAAATATTGGCAATTATTTGTGTTTAGACTGCTTTTTTAAGGGGGAAGTCATTTCTGTGTGGCTAAAAGACCTGGTGGTCCTCTCATGCCTAATACAGAAGTCATAATAAAATAAATCTGCATGGTGATTTCTAACATAGACAGATGCCTTTGTCCATATTGGAGATGGTGAGACATGTCTTTAACCTAAGTTACAAAATACAAAGTTCCTAGGGCCTCTGTAGAAATGCACAGAGGCTCAAGCTAATCAAATCGATGGACTAAAAGCAAAAGTACTTAACCATTAAATTACAAAAGCTTAGCAAACCAAAAATGAAACTGTTTAACACTGGGCAGGGACAACAAATTTAGGATCTCTAACCTCTATGGAGAAAGAAATGGTAAGGACAGGAAATGTACATCTATCTTTGTTAGTGAGAGAATGAAATTGGGTGGAAGAGTAAGAAACAAATGAATTCTCACTTAAGTGATATTTTGTGTGGTGATCTAAACAATATGATAGGCTTGTCCCCAATTGAGCTAGGGTAATGAGATGCCGTCCTAAAGACTAAATTGAAACAGTATGGGAATATAGCAGAGTATCTCTACTAAAAAAGTCTACTAGACAGGACTAGAAAGGAAATAAGAAGACTTGGGTTTTGCTGTTGCTAGTGACATTTCCTAGCTTGGAGCACTTAGGTCCTTGGGAAGGTTATTCACGGAATGGTACTTTATACCTTTTGCTACCAGTTTCCAAATTTGGTTGTCCAAGGGAAGTATTAGATTTGTCTGGATTCTGGAGAACAGCATGATTTCTAGTAAAAGGGAGGATCAGGAATAACCACCACCAATAATAATGATAACTTTTAACATTTGCCAACAGCACTTTTAGTGCCAGAGACCTCACTAGGGTGCAACACATACATGCCCTCATTTAATCTGTACTATATCATAATAATGTAGGCTTTACAAGGCAGGACCACTTTATGCAGGACTAGGCCCTAAAATTAGACCTTAACTGTTTAGTAAATAACATAAAAACAACTAGAAAACCCCTAGAGGTAAATGTGGGTCGGATGGATAATTCTAAAGAATCCCTGCTTTCCTAAAGAGTTTGTTTGTTTCTGTCTTAGTATTAAGCCTCAATGACCTTAATACACATGATTTAAACTAATTACATAGTAAAATCCCAGAAGAACAATTAAAATACTTAGTATAACCCTAGGGGAAGGATGAATTATAGAAGGAGTACACTCTAATGGAGCACGGGATAACTCCTCCTGTATTTTACATTTCAGGAAATTTAAGCTAGAGAAGATAAGTATATTTTCCAAGGTCAAGTAGGTAGTAAGTGGTAGAGCTGAGATTTAAACAAGAGCCCCCTGCCAGCACCAATGTGCAATTCACAAGGCCGGTGGAGGTAGCATTGTGTACACATTTCAGAAAGATACAATTTCCTTTGTTAGCAGAATCTAGACTATTTATAAAACAGATAATAATTATATGTATTTCAGCTGAAACATAAACAGAGAAAAATGTACACAGCAAGGAAGGAACATTGGTAAATTCATCAATACTCCAGAAGGATAATTTTTTACGTTTATATAAAAAAAACCAACTATGCTCTGATGAGTAAGTGAAAATAGCAAATAATTCCAATGAACTGAGTTTGAAAATGCTAAAATTTTAAGGTATTTGTAAAAAAGATTATGATTCAATGACAGATCTCAATAAAGCTTGAAGAAAGAATTTTGTACAAAACACAGTGAAGTGTAACTCCTCAATTATATTTTCTACTAGACAGTCACACTCATTCCCTGCTTAACCAAAGCATTTTTCTGCTTCAAATGGAAATTAGTTTTCACCTTTGCTGAGAAGCTCAGAGTGGAGCCAGAGACTATATCAGCAAATCTTTGGGTAACTTGACCAGATTGGATCACACAAACTACCCTAGAGCTGGCACAGGCTTCTTTCCATTTTTTTAAAAAAAAATAATATAAGTCAGTTTTGGTTTACCTTTTTTTTCCCTGATGAATTACTACTCATCATGGCTGGGGACATTTCTGGTTTATTTATTTGTTTATGTATTTATTTATAATTTTAATTATTTTTGAGAGAGAGAGAGAGACAGAGCATGAACTGGGGGAGGGGCAGAGAGAGAGGGAGACACAGAATCAAAGCAGGCTTGAAGCTCTAAGCTGTCAGCACAGAGCCCAATGGGGGTTAGAACTCGTGAACCGTGAGATCATGACCTGAGCCAAAGTTCGATGTTTAACTGACTGAGCCACCTTGGCGCCCCTGGACATTTCTGTTTTTACGTATTGTCTATTTAGTAAATCCTACTAGAATCTGGATTTAAATTTATTGCTTCCTTTCTATTTCAAAGAGCAAAAATCCCTGCTTCTCACAAAGACCATCCCATCTGCTTGTCACGTGGACGTCATCCCTTTAGTGCTTTTCAAGGATTTTGCTCCTGAAATTACTTTCTCTGTGTTCTTCTCAGTCACTTGTAATATTCTCATGAGCATACAAACAAGTTTTATCAACCAACTTTTTAAAAACCCTTCCTTGAGACCAAATATCCCTATGAGCTCTGCTCCATTTCTCAGCACCCAATTCGCAGCAACGGTTGGAAAACTCGTGGTGTTTATTGTCTTCACTTTTTCATTTCCTATTAATTTTATATATAATATAAATATAATTAAATATATATATAAATAAATATATATAATATATAATTTCATATTAATTTATATATGTGTGTGTATATATATATATATATATATCACCTGCAAGCAATTTTAAACTAATAAAAACATTACAACAAAGTACAAAGAACTCCCAAATCTCCCTTAGCTAGCTTCCCCAGTTGCTTATATTTTACTACATCTGTTCCATCTCTCTCATCTATATGTGAATACATATAAACATATATTCCATTATCACTATTAGTTTTTCTGGCCGACTTACAGGCAACTTGCAGCAATGGTGCCCCTTCCTCTTTAATTACTGCAGTGCATGTTTTCCAAAACCAGGACATTCTCCAACAAAACTGCCACACAACCATCCAAAATAGGAAATCTACACTGATTGATCACTACAGCCAAACCTGAAATCCATTTATTTTTCCAACTATCTCAGTCAGGTCTCTTTTCCCTTTAGCTCCAAGATGACATCCAGGGTCATGCTTTTTCATTTAGTTCTGATGTCACTTTAAATCTGGAACTATTCTTTAACCTTTCCCTGCCTTCTCTGTCCTTGGTGTTTAAAGAGTACAGATCTTTCACTCTGGAGGATGTCACTCAGCCTGGGTTTCCCCAGGTGCAGACAGGGCCATGCATTCTTGCTAGGAATATCAGAGAAATGAAGTTATATCCTTCTCAGGGCATCAGGATGATCCTTCCGACAAGAGGTGATGTATATACTATATATATATATATATATATATATATATATATACTATAAATATTTATTATAATTACTATAATGATAAATTATATGTAATATGTAATATAAATAATATATAATGTGTAATATAATAATTATGTCATATATTTTAAATTATTTTAAATTATATATAAAATATATATCATATATCTATAAGTCACATATATTTCATATATGTATATAATTTCTTGATGGTTCTGCTCCTCTGCTTGAACTATGACTGTTCTGCTATTCCGTGTCAAACTTCCACCCATCAGCCTGAGCATCCTTTCATACCTTCCACGGGAATCACTCATGACTATGATGTTTATCAAATGGTGAGTTTTCTATATCCATAATTCCTTCTAGATTTATTTGTTAGCATTCTACTCTAAAGAAGAATTTTCCCTTCTCCCTAATTTCTTTATCTCTTCACTTATTTATATGTTATGGACCTATGAATTGCTATATCTTTTAATGAGTTGTAAATCATTACTTTATAATTAATTTTGATGCTCAGGTGGTCTTAGAGTTGGCCAACAAGAGTCCCCTTTAGTCTGGCCCCATGTCCCTTTTGACATATTGCCTTCATTCTTTCAGTGCTTCCTTCCTTTCTGGCGTGAAAAGATATTTGTGCTCTTTTAGTTCTTTCCCTGCCTTAGCCCCAGAATCAGCTATTTTTCTTTTCGTGGAGGATGGTAGACAGACACCGAGCCAAAAATCTTGAACTTCCTCTTGTTTTATACCTTTCTTTTGACCTGTCCATCATAAATCATGTACTAATTTTCTACTGCTATGTAACAACTTAGCAGAAACTTAGCAGTCTAAAGCAACACAATTTATTTATTTGTTGTTTTCATTTTCCATGGATCGGGGGTCCAGACACTGGCCAGCCACTCAGGATCTTACAGGGAGTAATCAAAGTGTCAGCTGGACTATCAACAATAGCCAAAGCATGGAAAGAGCCCAAATGTCCATTGATGGATGAATGGATAAAGAAAATGTGGTGTATATATATATATATATATATACACACACACACACACACATATATACATATATATACACACATATATATATACACATATATACATATATATACACATATATACACACACATATATATATATATATATATATATATATACACACACACACACACACACAATGGAGTATTACTCGGCATTCAAAAAGGATGAAATCTTGCCATTTGCAACTATGTGGATGGAACTGGAGGGTATTATGCTAAGTGAAATTAGTCACAGAAAGACAAAAAATCATATGACTTCACTCATATGAGGATTTTAAGAGACAAAACAGATGAACATAAAGGAAGGGAAACAAAAATAATATAAAAACAGGGAGGGGGACAAAAAAGAAGAGACTCATAAATATGGAGAACAAACTGAGGGTTACACTAAGGAATCTACTCCTGAAATCATTGTTGCACTATATGCTAACTAATTTGGATGTAAATTTAAAAAAAATAAAAAATAAAATTAAGAAAAAAAAAGTGTCAGTTGGGCTGTGCTCTCAGTCAAGGCATGGGGTCCTCTTCCAAACTCATCAGGTTGTTGGTAGATTTCACATACTTGTGTATTAGAGCTAAGGTCCCCCATCAGATGGGGGCCACTCTCAGGTCCCAGTCACATGGCCCTCTTACAACATGGCAGCTCACTTCTTCAAAACAAGCATAAAAGTTTCATTTCAGTGTGCTGTAAGGAAATCTCGATCAACATAATTAATCATGGGAGTGATTCTGCCATCATATTCAAAGGTCCTGTTCACATGCGAGGCAAGGAAATTATACAGGGCGTATGTACCATGGGGTAGAATTTAGGGGCCTTTTCAGAATTCTATCTCTTACAAACCATCAGCAATTTCTAAGGGTTCTACTTCGAATATACCCAAATCTGGCCCCTTCTCTCTGTGTCCACTGCCACCAACCCAGACCATGCCACTACCATTTTTCCTCTATTCTGATAGTCTCCTGGTATCTTTTCTTCCACTTTTGCTCCCTAGACAATCATCTAAGACTAACCAGAGTAACCTTTAAAAAATGTACACAAGGGGTGCCTGGGTGGCTCAGTCGTTTAAACGTCTGATTCTTGACTTTGGCTCAGGTCATGATCTGATAGTTGGTAAGTTTGAGCCTCACGTCAGGCTCTGTGCTGACAGAACAGAGCCTGCTTGGGATTCTGTCTCCCTATCTCTCTCTCTGCCCCTCCCCTGCTTGCTCTCTATTTCTCTCTCTCAAAATAAATAAAACAAACTTATTTAAAAAAAGACTGAGTTAGGCAATGTGCAAATCAGTGTCATAAGATGTACCTTAAAAAAATGTACACAAGATGATGCTTGATGCTATTTATTTCACTTAAATCTTTAGTGGTGTCCTATTGCATTCAGAGCAAAATCCACACTTCTTCCCACAGCCTACAAGCCTCTGCATTGTCTGCCCCTGCTTACCTATTGCATCATCTTCCTTTTAGTCCCTGGACATCACAACCCTTTCCCCCCTTTATTTCTCATTTAAGCCAAAGTTGTTCCCTCCCCATGACTTTGCACTTAACTCTGAAAAAATTTATTTGGCTGTTTGCATCTCAGTTCACATAATATTTCTTTAAAGAAGTCCTTCTGAGGCTGAAAACACCAACATTTAAGTACAGTCACTCTGAATTACATCAGGCTATTAGTTTTCTTCATAGTATTTATCACCATCAGAAAGTGTATTGTTTATCTCTTGTACATTATCTGCCCACTCCAAGTAGAATGCCAGCTTCATGAGGCCAGGGACCACGTCTATGCCAATCACTGGTGTATCCCCAGTACCTAATAGAGTACCATGCTTTGTACTAAGTGGGTACTTGATACACATTATGAAACACATGGAATAATCAGAAATTTGGGAAGATGTTACTTAAAAGGACTCAAGCTCTGATGTCATTTTGTAATGTGAAAAATATACATTAAATACACACACACACGTTCTGTCTCTAAATTGTCTGATAGTAGGGTATTTAAGAATTAATATTAAATCATTCAATTTGATAATATTAAAATCCGTCTTCTGGACCCTGGAAATAAAGTATCACAATAGAAAAAACTTTTTTCGCTACTTCCCCCATAGTGATCTGATATTTTTGCAGTAAATCTCTGGCAATATTCTTTTATAGTGAATTCATATCCTGCTCCAGAAATTTAATTTATCACTATTAGCAACAGTAGTAAAAATTCTTACTCCAGAGACTATGCAGCTGGAAGACTTCTTAACAACTTTGAATTAATGCTTCTGCCACCAACAACAAACAATACAAATACTTCCAAAGCAATCCTTATCTTACTGGGAACATCTCAGTGGAGAGAAGGTACAGTGGAGCTCTTGCTTGCTGGCTCCAGAATGAGGTCACAGATTCAGGGCTCCTGCCCCACGCTGGCACAAGAGGAAGGGACATGGTTAATTAACCTTGGATATGCTCTAAGAGAGTTCTACCTGGAGCAGCTTCTGGTCCTCCAAATAATTCCAGTATCCTCCAGGGTTTTCTGAGGGTACAATCCTGAAGAACCTGACTAAAAACAGCGTGCACTGATAACATTTTCTGTGGTCAGTTTGCTAAGTTAAACTACTATATACAGCTTAAGACATTTAAGAGCCTCTGGCTAAAGGGCTAAAATGTAACAGGAATGCTTAGGAACTGTTTATATGCTTGATTTGTTTTACAGTGTTTTTGGTCTTTAGTTTTGATTGGATTGTTTTACTGAAACATGAAGGGCATTTAGAAGGCAAGAAAGTGAATAGGATACATTTGCAACAATATGCCCTAAAGCAACGTCTTAATGTCAGAAGTAAATTATAACAACTTACATTACTGATGACATACATTATAATTCAAAGCCGGGGAACTACATCAAGGTTGTTCTCACTGTGATATAAAAAGGGTTTTCTTTGTATCTTTTGCAACTAGATGAAGACCTTTATTCATGAAAATGGTATCAACAAAAGGTAATAGAAGAAAATACATATCTCTGGAAATGCACAAAAACATTTTTTCTGAAGCTTCCCAAAGCCTTTACATCTATTTCCCTAAGAATATTCTTTATTTCATAGTTGGCATGGAATGAGTTTCTTCCAGTGTTGCATATGTGTCTCCCAAGATGCCAAGAGCAAGTACATCTGACTTGATCCATTTCTGATGTAAGTGTCCAATTGATAATAGCACAGCCAGTGACGACACTTATAAAATAATGCTTATAACGAACTATTGAAACTACTGGGGTCAAGGCTGCATGGGAATAGCTGAATCTGTCCTGACTGAGTGCTTCCCTGGGCACCTATCACAAGTTTAATTGTGCTATAGACCCAGGTCTAATTCAGCTGAAACCACATGCATGTGTGCATATATATAACAAGAAGAAAGTAGAGGCAGTAACTGAGATTTGACACTATATTTTGATTGATGTGGATACCACATTGGAACTTTATACCTACCAAAAGTGTGATTTTTAGACTCTGACTCTATAATAAAAAAATACATGATCTACTCTTTTCATTGGACAATACTCCCGTGATGTCTCTAGGTTTCTCCTTTACATATGTGGCTTCATCTCATAATGATATTTTATAGTAGTAATAATGAAATAAAATTTCATAAGGTATCTAACTACTTTGTTAAGACTTTAAGAGCTAATTCAGGCCTCAATTTAGATTTTAAAAGATTTGAATGGGAATACAAACATCATTCCTTCTTCAAATAAATAACAACAAGAAAAGATAACCAGGAAAAGCATGCAAGAATTTGTTGTTGTTTCTCTTTGCCTGTTAAACGACTAAAGTCTGTGCAGACAAATATATCTAATTTACTCAGACTGAATGCAATAACTCGAAAGCCTAAGTAAAGCCTATTCCTGTCTTTTAATTTGGTTGTACTATTCCAATTGTGCTGTGAATTTGCCAGCTCCCTCTGCTGGTATTCCCAGGACCTGGCTAAGAATCCTGACTGTCAGAGCTAAAAGGAACTTGGAGGAACATCAGTGGCAGCCATGGCAAAGCACCCTCAGTGCACTTCACTTCAAGAGACAACCAACTAATGATATTTATATACTCAGGACATATTATGACTTTACAATAAAGGCTGTCTGAATCATGTCTGTGGGTATGTTGACATCATTGGTTCTCTGGAAACCTAGAAGAGGGATTTAACTCTTTTGCTTGTTTTTTGCTGATCTAAAGACAGCAAGAGGGGCGCCTGGGTGGCCCAGTCGGTTAAGCGTCCGACTTCGGCTCAGGTCATGATCTCGCGGTCCATGAGTTCGAGCCCCGCGTTGGGCTCTGTGCTGACAGCTTAGAGCCTGGAGCCTGTTTTGGATTCTGTGTCTCCCTCTCTCTCTCTCTGACCCTCCCCTGTTCATGCTCTGTCTCTCTCTATCTCAAAAATAAATAAACGTTAAAAATTTTTTTTAAAGACAGCAAGAAAGCTCCTTAAGTAGAGGAGCTACTGTACTGGCCTACAGTGAGGAGCTAGGATAGGTGAAGTCCTTCACATTTGGGATGATATGCCTTTGAATATAAACCGTTTCAGAGCCCTGCTTGGGAATGAAGTGGCAACTTCATGATTGTTGGAAAGAAAATGTTTTGGCTGGGGCTGGTAGCCCATCTTATGAAATATTCAAGTGCTCCGAGTGCTGTGAAATGATACCACGTCGGACCGCATCACTTGATGGAAAGGCCAGGTCAGAATCAGGAGGCTGTAATTCCAGCAGTGAATTTACTAAGATCACCAGGTATTTGTAGAATACTCCTACTTTCACATATACATTTATAAGACAGAAAGGGCTCAACATACCATCTTTCCAGTGAGGAAGCTGAAGCCAAAACTTACTGGCTTAAGGTAATATAGTTCATGGAAACTAATTTCTTATTATGTGTACAGCCTTGTATGTTCTTTAGAAAATACATTGTCTCTAAACTGGAAGCATTTACAATGTAAGGCAATGTAAGGCAAGGCGGGGCACTGTAGGTTTGAAAAGAACTATGAAACCATCTGGACCAATATGTCCGAGTGGCATGTCAGCTAAGGCTTGGATATGGGAGCTCAGGTTGTTGCAGTGTTGTTCTTGACATTGAGGCATAGTTGGGCCTTACATGCAGCTGCTGTTTGGGTGCCATCCCACTGCTAAGCAGCCTGGTGTGATGACTGTGGACCCAGGCCTTCCTATCAAAGAGTCTGCACGTTATTACTGGTTCTGCCCTTGGAATTTGTGCTATAGGCAAGGGCAGTCATCATCATGTAAAACTTAGGTTGTGTAAATATTAAATGAGATTGTGGAATTGATATTACTTTATTAATTTTAAAACTCTAGGTGGATATTTGTAATTATGTATTTTAAAACATATATGTTTGGTCCTACCATCATTAAAATTGGCCACCATCCAACCAAAAGGGTGAAGATAAGATCTTAAAATCACTTCACTAAAAACTGGATCTCTCCACAGCCAATAACAGATTGGATTTTATTCAGAACACCACTATAAAGAAAACATTTAATGACAGTAAATAAAATTTGCTTTTCCATAGTAACTGATGCAAGAGGATCTTATTATACTTGCTTAGGTTAAAAAGTTTTCAGATCATCCTATACATGATCCTTTTTCAGTTTTACTTAAGAAAGAAAAATAATGCATTACATTTGTATCACACTGTATAAAGTATGACAGTTTTATATGTTACTTGATCTCTACATAACTATCCTGGGAAGGCATGGCAGGTATATTGATGCCCAGGCTTTAACTAAAGACACATATCAAGAGGCTTGTTCCAGTTTGCACAGTTACCAAGCAAGTGGCAGGGAATCTACTTAAACCAAGCACTTCTTTTTTTTTTTTAATTTTATTTATTTATTTATTTATTTATTTTTATATATGAAATTTATTGACCCAACGGAATGGGAAAAGATATTCGCAAATGACATATCGGACAAAGGGCTAGTATCCAAAATCTATAAAGAGCTCACCAAACTCCACACCCAAAAAACAAATAACCCAGTGAAGAAATGGGCAGAAAACATGAATAGACACTTCTCTAAAGAAGACATCCGGATGGCCAACAGGCACATGAAAAGATGTTCAGCGTCGCTCCTTATCAGGGAAATACAAATCAAAACCACACTCAGGTATCACCTCACGCCAGTCAGAGTGGCCAAAATGAACAAATCAGGAGACTATAGATGCTGGAGAGGATGCGGAGAAACGGGAACTCTCTTGCACTGTTGGTGGGAATGCAAATTGGTGCAGCCGCTCTGGAAAGCAGTGTGGAGGTTCCTCAGAAAATTAAAAATAGACCTACCCTATGACCCAGCAATAGCACTGCTAGGAATTTAAACCAAGCACTTCTGATCCCAATTCTATGCTCATCATCTCCCAACATGATCAGTATCTCTACATACCATGTTCCTGCTGTAGCACCTGAGATTTTTATTGCTTAGAAGATCTGGGGGTGGGGGGAATTGGGTTCTTATTACATGGTTTTGAATGTACTAATAGGTCACTTGGGCTCTCTGGAACCTCATTGACTTGAATTGTAAAATGCCTGATGCCACACCAGCTTTAGTATCATTAGCCCTATCCTTCTAAACCAGTGAAGCAAAAGGATTTCTCCATGTTTCAAACTTGGTCCCTAGGTGGCTCAGTCAGTTAAGCATCTGACTCTTGCTTTTGGCTCAGGTTATGATCTAAATTCATGAGTTTGAGCCCCGCGTGGGGCTCTGCCCTGACAGTACAGAGCCTGCTTGGGATTCTCTGTCTCCCTCTCTCTCTGCCCCTCCCCTGCTCACTCTCTCTGTCTCTCTCAAAATAAATAAACAAACATAAAATGCAGAAGACAGCCAAGGATTCAGTACTGTTGGAGCTTGTTGCCTACTTGCAAATCTAATTAGAAAATGATTATAACTTGAAATTAATGAGTAGTAATCTCTTTAATTGTTCTGGTTTTTGTTTATAAATGTTAAAACTCAGTACATGACTATTTGTTTCTCTGTTTAGCTAGTAAAGAGTTGGACCTTCTGCTTTCTTTCACTGCTAATATAGGCTGACATATTATAATTCATGTTCATGGCCAGTCACCTGAAAAGTTTATAATGTTTTCATTCATATTGATATTTTCAAGTTCTTCACTTCCTTTTCCAGACCTGCACTCCCTCCTACCATTCCCACTGAAAGGAAAAAAAATGTCAGTGAAGAGTTGTACATGAGGTTTTGTGTTCCCCCCTCATATCTTTATCATTGATTTTTATATCAGTAATAAAAAAATCACATCTTTCTCTTCTGTAAATTGCTTATCTCTCTCTATGAAACAAATTTCTGTTGACAATGAATAAAAACTAAGTTTAATGATGAATCTTCTAAGCTTTAATTTCCACCTGTGTTTGTCTGTGTCCATGGTGGGAGGTGTCGGGAAAGGTGAAGTATTTTAAAGAGATACTGATAAAGAAAAGTGAAGAGGATTCATCTGACCAGATTCAAATACACTTGATTCAATCAACTTTCTGATAGATATCTCCATGCACACTGTTCTAATTCTTCTTTGACCTAGGTTTTTGGTGGTGTTTTTTTTTCAGGAAGCACTATGGTCTGAATGTTTGTGTCCCCCTAAATTCATACATTGAAATCCTAACCCCTGAGGTAATGATGTTAGGAGGTAGGGCCTTTACGAGGTGAATTAGGTAATGAGAGTGGAGCCTTTATGAATGGGATTGGTGCTCTTAGAAAATGGACCCCAGAAAGCTCTCTGGTTCCTTCCACCATGTAAGGACAGCAAAAACCCAAAAGGCACCCTCTATGAACTAGATAGTGGCCTTTCACCAGAACTACATCTGTGCCAGTGCCTTGATCTTGGACTTCCCAGCCTCTAAAACTGCTAGAAATGCATTTCTGTTGTTTATAAGTCACCTAGTTTATGGTATTATGTTATAGGGCAAACACACTAGCAGTATAGGTCCCTTCAGTTTTAGGCAAAGTACCAAAGTGTTTTGAAAAAAAGTGTGGGAAATGAAATATTGACTTATACAGTTTTGTACTAATTGGGAGAAAAAGGAAAAAAAAAAAAAGACAACTTGTGAACTCATTAAGAAGTATTTGTAAGACAGGCAGGGTTTTCCACCCCTGTTCTGATGACTTTGAAAGGAGCACAGACTGTTCCTATAAAGCAATAAAGTCATCAAGTCCAGGTGGCTGATCTTCTTTGTTATTTAAAATAGCCATTTAAGAGTCTTTCCACCTGAGGAAGGCTCATCTGATAGAGTTACTTAACAAGGCATTTACATTTTTAATAGGTTGCTAATAAATTCTATTATCAAAATCAGACGCAAGAGGTGATGCTACAATGGTCAAGATTAGGACCAAGTTTCAGGAGTTCTTTAAAGTTACTACAAAGTGTACTATTCTGAGTATTCACAACAAGACTCCATGACACATGCAGTTATAAAGCCGAAGTATAATTAATCATAAATTATCACTATACAACTTTGATTATTTATAAAGAAACTTCTTATGCAAGTCTCAGTTCACAGTCGTAACAAGCCAAGAAAACTTGGGCAGTTATGAATGGGCAGTGTGACAGCAACATTACCTGCACTAGACTTAGCTGTGCTTTACTTCCGTCACTTACACACTGTGGTTTAACTACTGGTTAGACCACAGAGTTAAGTATTGTTGTTAAGTGTTATTGTTAAGTATTTGTTCATATATTTACTCTTACTTATTTAAATGGATATTCATTATGAAAACTTTTTTTTTCTAAAATCTGTACCTTTAACTCATGCTATCTGATTATGTGGACATACTGGAGACCATAGTAGCCAATTTATCATACATATTGACCAGAACCTTTCATTGCAGGAGTGTTCCACACTTATAGTAACTGGCCATTGGAAAACCCAGACACAAAAGCTTTCCAAGTTTGGAGAATTAGTTCGAGACTTAGATTTATTTGCCTAATTCTCCCAAACCTCTCTTTCTTAGACTCTCTCAATTATAGCATTCTCCATCTTTGCAGTTGAGTGGCAGTCTAGGAAGGAATATAATCAGATAGTCTCAAAAGGCAAGTGAAGGATTTTCTTCCTAGACCTCCACTTTCAGGTGAGTAAATGTGAACCCTGGTCACCCATTTCCTAAATATTTACTCAGCAACAAACGCTGAACACTAATGTCAACCTCTCATAAACACATTCTTGTCTACTTTGGTGAAAGCATCATGACTATGTATAAGCATATATGTGAGTATGTGTAACTTTCAAAATGGACCTAAGATTTCATTATATTTTGTAAAAATAATGCATGCATATAGTTTAAAGAATCAAACTGTAGGGGAGCCTGGGTGGCTCGGTCGGTTGAGTGTCCAACTTCGGCTCAGGTCATATTCTCGTGGTCTGTGTGTTTGAGCCTTGCGTCGGGCTCTGTACTGACAGCTCAGAGCCTGGAGCCTGCTTCAGATTCTGTGTCTCCCTCTCTCTCTCTGCCCCTCCCCTGCTCATGCTCTGTCTCTCTCTCTCTGTCAAAAATAAACATTAAAAAAATAAAAATAAAAATAAAAAATCAAATTGTAGTATTAAACTTACATTAAAAAGAAGGAATACCTGCCTCTTCTCCAATCCTGCTTGTTACAGGCTATTTTCCACTCTGCTATTTCTAAAATATGTTTTTCATCAATATTAAGCATTTTAAAATGCTTGCACACTTATTAAGATATAATTGGTACATAATAAACTAGATACTTTTAGTTTACAATTTCATAACATTTGAAACACACACACACACACACACTCATGAAAAGATCACACAATAGAGATAATGAACATTCCTGTCACTCACAAAGGTCTCTTCATGTCCCTTTGACATTATTCTTCTTTCCATACCTCTCTCCTCCCCATCCCCAGGCAACCATTCATCTGTTTCCTGTCACTACAGATTAGTTTATTTTTAGAGTTTTATACAAATTAAATCATGTAGTATGTACTTTTATCTGGCATTTTTCATTCAGCAGAATTATTTTGATATTCATTCATATTGAGCAGGAACAGTTCGTTCCTTTTCATGACTGAGTAGTATTCCATTGATAGGATATACCTCTATTTCCTTATCCATTCAACTATTGATGGACATCTTGCTATTAAAATAAAGCTACTATGAATATTCATTAGGAATTATCTTTTGACATCTTATTTGGTAGCTGAGATTTAGCTCTTTTGTACAATTTGTCCCTATTCATTGTTTTCTCTCCCCAACAAAGTTATGTGTTGATTTTGGAATTATATCACTATTCACTATTTACATTATTTTCAAATATAAACATAGATCATTGAACCTAATAATGGGTATCTAATTTTATCTAACTTTTTTTAATAGTTGCCTCACTTTTTCCATTTGTTTATTCTTCTGTAGACCTACAAATAATTATCTCTCACCATCCAACAGCCTATCAATATCATTTTGCAAATGGGAAAATGTACAATATGAGCTATCATTTCTATTTATACTGGGAACTCCTGATGGAGCCTGCCTCCTCCTGCTCTGGGAAACTTGCCCTCCTGGTCAGTGCACAGCTGCATTCCCATTGCTCTTGTTTTGGGAATTCCTTTCACTTCCCTCCTGGATCAGGATCTGATCTCCCATCCTGTCCTCTTTCACCCTTATTTCACTTATCCTCCAGTATATTCCTGAGATAAGTACAGAAGGAGGAGACTACATAATTTTATTCTTTGCAAGTATGAAAATTATTTCTTTCACCCAGTTCAGCTGGGATAGAATTACTACTTGAAAATATTTCTTACTCTGCATTATAAAAGCATTGTCCATTGCTTTTCAGCTTCTAGTGTTGTCACTGAGATAACCAATATCCTTATATAATTTTTATTTTGGGTGACCATTTTTCTACCTGGAATATTTTTAGCATCTTTTCCCTCTTCTTTATTTAAATTTTTTTAATGTTTATTTATTTTTGAGAGAAAGAGAGAGTGCAAGTAGGGGAGGGCAGAGAGAGAGGGAGACATAGAATTGGAAACAGGCTCCAGGCTCTGAGTGGTCAGCACAAAGCCCGACTCAGGGGTTAAACTCAGGAACTGGGAGATCATGAACTGAGCTGAAGTCAGACGCTTAACTAACTGAACCACCCAGGTGCCACCCACCCCTCTTCTTTATGTTTCAAAGTTTTGCAATGATGAACCTTATTACATTAATTTCCCTGAGCACCTTTTAATCAAGAGAATTATATCCTTGGTTCTGTGAAACTGTCTGCCACTTTTTCTTTGATATGCTCCATTCCCCCCAAAAACTATGCTTTTTTTCTTCTTCTTTTTTTTTTTGAAATGTATATTAATAGCATATTAGGTCAATACTGGCCCTTTAATTTTCTTATATTTTGTGTCTTATGTTTTTCAATTATTTTTTCCTTACTTTCAGGAAGAAATCTCTATCTCTCAACATTTCTACCTTTTAAAAAATCCCCAGGGGCACCTGGACACTAACTCAGTCAGTTAAGTGACCAACTTTGGCTCAGGTCATGATCTCACTGCTCATGGGTTCAAGTCCCAAGTCAGGCTCTGTGCTGACAGCTTGGAACCTGGAGCCTCCTTTGAATTCTGTGTCTCCCTCTCTCTCTGCCCCTCCTCCACTAATGCTTTGTCTTTCTCTGTCTCTCAAAAATGAATAAACATTTAAAATAAATAAAAAATTTAAAAAATTTCCAGTGTAATTTTTAAGTTCCAAAGACTTTTTATTCTTCTTTTATTTCTTCTGTGTTTATGGGATCTTATTATTATTTTAAAGTTGCATATCTTTATTGATCTGTAAGAGAATTTAAAATATACATCAAAATCTATATTTACACTCTTGTTGAGCTGCATGAAATTGCCACTGTTTGATCATTTGATCTACAAAAATAGCAGTTTTATATGGCTCATCTAATATATCTATCTATAAATATATTTTTGTGTACACACACACACACACACACACACACACTTCTGTTCTCTGCAATTTTCTCTGAGTTTATTTTTAGTGTTTATTGACTTTGAACCTGACTTTTGATACTAGAAGTTCTTATAAATATATGGTGATCCTGACCTGAGCATCCACATTAAAGAATGAAGCACCTAGAAACTAAGTGTTTTCTCTGTGTGCTTGGAAATGACCTGAGGATGAGTGGGCTTTGATGTAAGGGCTGCAGCTCTTTCCTTGATAAATCCCTAAATGTTAGTCTCATAGACACTGTCCAGTGAAAGGTTTTTAGTCTCTGCTTCTCTTCTTCTGCGAAGGAGCTTAAGATCCTATTGTTATGTATTTTCTGTACATTTTTACTCAACTCCTCTGTTTTTTTCTTTAGCATTCTTCTTTTTAACTTTTTTTTATATTTATTTATTATTGAGAGACAGAGAGAGAGAGAGAGAGAGAGAGAGACAGAGCATGAGCAGGGGAGGGGCAGAGAGAGAGAGGGACACAGAATCCAAAGCAGGCTCCAAGCTCTGAGCTGTCAGCACAGAGCCCGATGCAGGGCTTGAACCCACGAACTGTGAGATCATGACCTGAACTGAAGTCTAATGCTTAACCCACTGAGCCACCCAAGCGCCCCTCAACTCCTCTGTTTTAAATTCAACTCTATGTTCTCATTTTCTATTGTGTCAATGTCCTGTATCCAGAGCCCACTTTGCTCAATTTATGCAGAGTCAACCTCTATTCTCCCATAAGGATGGAAGAGGTAGTCACTGAGCTATCAGGATACAACTGGGATTCTGGAGGCCCAACTGCCCCTGAAGATCAGACTTTCGCTCTGAACTGGGCCATGACCATACCTCTTGTAGGTCTTTACAGAACTCAAAAGGATAGAGCTATGAGCATGGCAAAAAAATGTATTCATAGGGTAAATATTAGTCAGGGTTCTCTGGAGAAAGAGAACCAAACAGAGATAAAAATAGATGATAGATATAGATAGAAGAGATATAGGAATTGGCTTATGTGATTAAGGAGGCCAAGAAGACCTACAATGTGCCATCTTCTATATAGAAAACCAGGAAAGCTGGTGATGTACTTCAGTCTGAGTCCAAAGGCCCAAGAACTAGGACTTCTTAATGTCCATGGATAATATGGATGTCCCAGCTCAAGCAGAACGAATAATGCATTTTTCACCTGCCTTTTTGTTCTTTTCAGGCCCTCAGTGGAATAGATGTTGTTCCCCTGTATGGGTGAGTATGATCTTTTTTGCTGAAATTCAAATGCTAATCTCTTCTGGAGACACCCTCACAAACACATCCAGAGATAATGCTTTACCAAACATCTGGGAATTTCTTAGCCCAGTTAAGTTGACACACAAAAGTTAACACCACAAGGGGCACCTGGCTTGTTCAGTTGGTAGAGCATGCAATTCCATCTCAGGGTCATGATTTCAAGCCCCACATTGTGTTTAGACCTTACAGAAAAGAAAAGAAAAGAAAAGAAAAGAAAAGAAAAGAAAAGAAAAGAAAAGAAAAGAAAAACACCACAGGGTGTTAAGCAGATCTTTGAAGAATAATGGGGTCTATTACCTTTTATAATGGTGTAAAGCCTGTTGCTTTAGAACCTTCTGATCTGGGGATTTCTTGCCTATGAAGCCATTTTACTACAATTCAAATGTACCTTTGTGAGGAAAATACAAAGTCATTGACAGCTGGGAAATACTTTTGTATCCTTCTTTTGAGAGTATCTTCATAAAGCTTGCTTACTATTAGTACCAATGCAAAAGCAATCTTGAACCAAGTCTGAGTTGTCATTCTCACCAATCTTCAAAACCAGGCTGGCCCCTTTTGGCATAACTTGATCACTCTGTTTTCAGCTCTGTACTCAAGTCCCCCATTTGGAGTACCCAAGACTATTTTCTGAGAACTTTTGTGATTATCTGAGGGCCTGTGATTGACTACTTGTTTGTACCCACTCTGTAGGCATTTAAGATTGAGATTCTTCCCTTTTATTTCTGTTATTCTAAATTATGTTGGCATTTATCCTTAATTAGGTGGTTTTCCACTCCTGGTCAGTTTGCCCTTATGGATTTATAACTTTTGTTTGTTTCTTTACCTTTATTTTGGTAGGATTTGAAGTGGAAGCAGATGTAAATGCATGTGTTCTCTGTCATGCTTATCCAGTTCTTTATATCTTTTACTTTAAAAACTATGTTCTTATTACAGCATTATTCATGTACAATAAAATCCAACTTTTTTGTAAGTGCAAAATTTTATGAAATTTTTAGACCTTAGATGTTTGCAATGCCTCACTCAATAGTAACATGTGGAATCATCATAATTATTTATGTCTTTTTCTACCTTAAGCTCACATAGATAAATACGTGCATTCTTCCTGGTAAGAATGGAAGAAGAGTTATATGCCCTTAACATTTAGAAGAAAATAACTGTAGGTATTTGGCATAGATCTGGATGAAAATAAGTGGGAGAGCAATGCAGTTGGCAATATATTTAATGATAATTGGACCAATAGCAAAGCTATTGTTTACAGATAAGCAATCATGACAAAAACCAAGAATATCCTATACTGTACAATTCAATAATACTTATTGGTTCCTATCATTTTTTTTCAAAAAATAAAAAAGAAGAAGAAAAGAAATACACTACTTTTGAAGCCAGAGAAAAGGAAATGAGCAAAACTGGGATTTGACCAAATGATTCCTGCCCAAAGTGGTACAAAAGACTATATATAAACATCACAGAGGCTGAATAGTTGTAGCAGATGCTCTTCTAATGGCTGCTGATAAACCATGACAGGCACTTTGACAGTATCTGATACATTTCTCCAAGGAGCCCACTGTTCTCTTTGGAAATGTTGGATGTGAGCATAAAATATATCTCCCCAAATTTCTGAACATGTGTGTTTTAATATTATTTTTTTTAATTTTAAGGAATGAATAAACGCAAATACTTTTACTAGTTTTCAGTGATAAAGTCTTTTTTTTCTTTTCTTTTTTAAAAATTTTATTTAAATCCAAGTTAGTTAACATATAGTGTAGTAATGGCTTCAGGAATAGAATTTAGGGATTCATCATTTACATATAACACCCAGTGCTCATCCCAACAAGTGCCCTCCTTAATGCCCATCACCTATTTAGCCCATCCCCCTACCCACCTCCTCCAGCAACCCTCAGTTTGTTCTCTGTATTTAAGAGTCTCTTATGGTTTGCCTCCCTCTCTGTCTTTATTGTGTTTTTCCTTCCTTTCCCCTATGTTCATCTGTTTTGTTTCTTAAATTCCACATATAAGTGAAATCATATGATACTTATCTTTCTCTCAGTGATAAAGTCTTTAGTAATGGGTCTTCTGGTTGGAACTACAAACTTAGACATGTACAGACATCAGGCATGTATATGAACACAGATTTAAGAAAACGAGGAATGGTAAATCACAGAGTGGCATAGACTCATCATGATACTCAAATGTAAAATATGTTTAAAATGTGTGGAAATAAATTTTTAAATGAGTAGATAAATTAAAGATAGATAATTAAATAAAAATAAAGTAAGACAAATCCAAGTCCTTAGTTGCTTATAGACTGTAGGCAACCAGTTTAACTTCTAGTTTAGAAAATGATGGGTGAATTCTCAGAAGCTGACATCCTAAAGAAATAGCAGATTATATCCTGAACCTAATTTCCAACTCAAAACGTACTTACATTTCCTATTTAATCTTTTTTCTCATATTTTTCCCTTCCTTAGAATGTTTTTCTTTTTCCTACTTTTCTAATATTCACTCTTTATGCCTTTGTCCCTTTCTTCTTTCTCTTATGTCTCCCTCCCTTAGGAAATATGAATGGAGTAAAGCGTTGTGTATATAACTATTCTTATAAAGGTTGAATCAAACTGAATATCCCTAAGTGGCTGATTTCCTTCATTAAAAACCATTGGTGGCATCTCCTTACCTATAGGACTGTTAACACAGAGACAGTATTGCTGACCTTCCCATTCAAGGTCTTCTTCAACTGACCTATACTTACTCTGCAGGCCTCATCTCTTAGGACAGTAGCTCTTCCAGGATCCCAAACCCATGGGGCCACAGCAGCCAGTGAGCATACAGTGCATAATACTTACTCCCTGCTACTCATCTGTGTCCCTTCACTTTGCCTAGAACATGCGATGAATATTATAAGTGTTTAATAAATATGAGTTGAATTTTAATTTTTTGTTATCAATTTGAAAGAAAATGAGTTGAAATATTACTATTTCTCAGATAATCAATGTAAAAGCCAATTAAATTAAGTAACATTTGGCTTATGACTCACTTTTTTCTCCTTAATATAAAAATAAAGCTGCTAAAAATATAAAAGGCATCCTCGTCTGCATTTTCATGCTCTGTTGTTTTACTTGTTTGATTAGACATATGGCACTAGGTATTCAATTCTGGCATGTGGTTGATGGGCATGGATAAAAAGTAAGAAGTGAAATAGATTTCCACGGTCAGAAATCATTGACTAGTTGACTATAGTCCACTTTCATCGCTAAGAGATTTTGCTGCCAATGTTTTAATTATTCTGGGCTTTTCTCCATTACATGAATTTGCTATATAAATTCTTATGCTTTCATTCACATAGTGCACCCTCTCTTTCCTCAATTCTCTGGATAGAATCTTGCAAAGAGAGTAAACAGACATTTCCTTGACATTTACAAAGGGCTTTGTTTGACCAAGAAGTCCATAATTTAGAGACTAATGAAATATGAAATATGCCACATTATACTTTGAAAACGACCTTGTATCAATGTCAAATATGGACAATGAGTGTTCAGGGAATTTCATGGTTTCTATCCAAATTTTATGCCTACTTCATAGAATATTTTTTCCACACTTATATACCCTAACGTTTTTATAGGCATTAATATAAAAAGAACAATTTAGGTTGTTTTTTAAAAAATCTAAAATCTGATTTATCTATGAGACACATTTCAGAACACAAACCAATTTTGCTATAGTAATACTGTGTCAATACTTCCTGACAGAAGACAAATGTTGTTATTATTTCACCATTTCTTAACTTTGTAAAAGTTTAGGATTTTACAAAATGACTCTTCTTTACATGTCAAAATAGTAAGTTGATGAAAAGAAAAAAAAACTACAGCAACTTTTATATCTGGTAGTGATGATGAATGAATAACTCAGGTGTGTTGGTTTATAAATGGTGTACATCCATACTGACAACTTAAAAAACAGTGAATAAAGTTTTAATGAAAAAAATGTATTTTTGTTTTAAGTTTTTATTTTGATTACAGTTAGTTAACATACAGTGTTATATTAGTTTCAGGTGTACAATATAGTATTTCAATAGTTCTATATGTTACTCAGTGATCATCACAAATGTAGTCCTTAACCCTCTTTACCTGTTTAATCCACCCACCCACCTCCCTTCTGGTAACCATCAGTTTATTCTCTACAGTTAAGAGTTTCTTTCTTGGTTTGGATCTCTCTCTTATTTTCTCTTTGCTCATTTGTTTTGCTCCTTAAATTCCACCTATGGGTGAAATTATATGGTATTTGTCTTTCTCTGACTGACTTACTTTGCTTAGCTTTACACTCTCTAGCTCTATCCTTGTCATTGCAAATGGCAAGATTTCATTCATCTTTATGACTGAATAATATTCCATTACATAGTGCTTTTTTTATTATTTGGGTAAATATCCAGTAGTGCAATTGTTGGATCATTGGATACTTTTGAGGAATCGCCATACTGTTTTTCCACAGTGGCTATACCAGTTTACATCCAACCAACAGTACACAAGTGCTCCTTTTTCTCCACATCCTCACCAACAGTTGTTGTTTCTTGTGTTTCTTATTTTAGCCATTCTGAGAGGTGTGAGGTGATATCTCATTATAGTTTTGATTTGCATTTCCTTGATGATGAGTGATGTTGAGTATTTTTTCCTATGTCGGTTGGCCATCTGTATGTCTTTATTGGAGAAATGCCTGTTCATGTCTTCTGCCCATTTTTTATTGGATTATTTGTTGGAGAAGTGTATTTTTCATCAAAATCACAGATAATTTTTTTTAAAAGTTGACTCTGACTTGTTTCATTTTTATTTGATTGGATAGTCTCCATGATAGAAGATTGAAATCAGGACTATCTAAAAGTCATCAGTCTCTAGTCATTCATTGGCTGGCATAGGAACAAATGGCTGGGGAATTAGGCAACACTGAAGAAAATTAGGAAAGAGATAAAATTATGCTTCAGGTTTTCCATCTTTTCTTTTCTAAGCTCTTCTCCAGATCTTCTTTCCTATTACTCACCGCCCAACACACACAGAGTCACTTAATATTCTCATACTATTGTAGCCCTTTTCATAAAGGAAATCTGATAAATTCTTTTAGGGTAGATGCTTAGGGATTTAATGTGCTATAATGATAAGAATAATTTGAAATTAATAAAAGAGCCCAAGAAGAAAGACAACGAAGACAATGCATAACTCGTTATCTCTAGGATTTAAGAAATAACTTGGGGAGAAACTTTCTAGAGCTTTAAACTCAAGATACAATGATAAGTCTTTCTCTGAGATGGTTTTCATAAACTTATAAAGAAACAATAGTGTTGGATTCATATTTTTTGTTTGAATTGGAACTTGTGATCAGGACAACTGGAATAGCTTTGGTTTTTTTGGATGTTTTAGTTGGAGTCTCCCAGTAATTACTTGCTTTTTCCAAGAGGATGTTGCACCTAGAAGTTCGGTTCTACTTCTTTCTATCTACCCATTCCTAGTGTTATTCACCTCATTATTTTCCAAAGGCAGGAGCATATTCCATACAATCTTTCTTATCTCCCTATAAGCAATTTTTCAAAATAACTGACCTTCCCAATTCCTTCTGTAAAGGAAACTGATTCCCATGGATCACTGAATTCCCAGGATAATCCTTAGAATGACCAAACAATTATTTTATCATCAACTTAATTGTTGGTTCCCAAACCTTATATACCACTTTTACTTGTTAATATAATTATGAATTTAATTAGAGGGTATGCAAACTTGGAAAATGACTAAAATAAAATAGTATGCAAATATGAAAGTAAAAAGAGTTTTGTTGTGCCCATAGACAATAAATTGAATGTTTTCCACGGACTGAATAACTGCTGGTCATAAGAAAATTAGATTGGAATAGATAAGGGCAAAAATAATTTACAAAAATTAAAAGAATTTTTGAACTCTGATTGCTTTGACAAATATCTTTAGCTTTATTTTTTCATTTTAAAAATATGGAACTGGAAATTATGGAAAATACTTTATGGATATGGTTTAAGCAAGAAATAGAACTCTAAACATGGATCTTAGTCAAAGAAAAGCCATTGGTCCTATATCAAAGAATTACCATATGAATTTGCATTATATGTTAAGTGTTTTAAATTGTTTAAGGTGTATTTGCAATGTTTTATAAGCCAAATTTAATCTTTTGTTATTATTAAAGACCAGTTACTGATCCAATCACCTCTGAAAAATAGGCTTTTATGAAATGTCCATGGAGAAGATTTTTGAATGTTAAACTAATATTACATGCAGTCAGAGCACATGCTATGAAGTTGGGAGTGAGGAAGAGGCTGAGATTTAATGAAAGAGTCCACCCTTAGCTGGCTCAATGATTCCTGCAATTCCTTCTACACAGCACAAATATTTTTAGAGAACACTTAATATGTAAGAACCTCTAGGAAAGAGAATATACAAAGTGGCAAGTGATTAAGATCAGATTTATAAATGAGGAAGAGACAAAGCAGACCGGTGTCCATTGTTTATATGGAAGTGGTGTCTCAATGGGAGTGTAAGAAGTAAACATTCAGAATGGGCGTTGGTTGTTTATGTTGTGGTTGAGCTGAATCCAAACCTTGATGAAGTCAAAGATAGTCAGCATTCATATTGCATTTAATTGAGAGAACATAAAATATGTGCTTGGACGAACAAGCAACAAGCAACACTGGAAGAAACACGCGCCCACCAGGAACAAACACCTCCTTCTTCCCTTAACAAGAGTTTTGTAGTTTTCTCTTTTCCAACTAAAATATAAACTCCATGGTCAGGAATCACACCCCTTGTGGCTCGAAAGAAAGTCTGATATATTGATGATGCTCAAAAGTTGTTTATTGAATCATGGCCGGAATTCTTTCTCTATTTTATTAACCTGTCCCCCCCTTCTCTTCTTGCTACCTCTTAGTTCTGACAATGGTCCTCAGACCCCTCCATGGTCAATGAGGACGACAGTCAGAACTAAAGATTTTTGCCCCTTCCTAATACCATGAATTTTTCAGTTATTTTACAATTAGCACTCTGCAGGTTATTAACATTTTTTTGATACTTCAATGGAAAGCATTAGAAAAGCAGATATGAACATTAAGTTATCTTAAGTCAGGGTTCCCAGAAGCAGATGCTTAGACAAGCATTTGTGTACAAACGTGTTGTTAGGAGATGCTCCCAGGAGAAACAGGTAAGGGAGTGGGAGACATAGAGTAGGCAGAAGGAAGAAACTAAGCAAGAGTGCAGTTCAGGTGTCATCCTTGGCCTGATCCCATGGGGAGCTATGAAAATTGAAGTCTACAGAATATTTTCCCCCTGCAGGCAAGGGATCAGACTTTTGTACCATGTCTTCTCTCCATCATTGTCTATAGACCTCCCCAGGGACTATGTAAACTCTAAGGTGTTTCCAGGAAAGTGGTTCCTAAGGGTCCAAGAGCAATCCTGTGAAGAATGTTGCAGTATGAGGTGTGAACAGGTGACACATAGAGACTGTGGTACAGACACACAAGAGGGATCCAGGGGAGCTAGACAGATCATTAATTAAAGTATTCCCCAATGTCAAAGCTATATTGAATAAAACACTCATTTGCCACCTTCTGGCCTGATTAGTAAGCTGGGTACATGAACACACAGTGTTCTTTGGGGTTCTGCCTAATGCACCCATCCCCTTGTGGAGTTTTCAGATTTGGGTTCAGACTCCACAGATTTATTTTACTGTAGGTTACCATCATTCTAGGGAATAATATCCAGTTAATTCCACTATACTTTTCTTAGATTGATCTGGGGACATATTTTAGTGTTCCCTCAAAAAAGTTCCTGTGCTAAGATGTGAAAATTAAGATGACCTATTGTTAATGTGCCCTGAAATTTGGTTTCCTTCCAATTACTGTAATCTATCTCCAGTTTCACACTGAGCACATAAATGGGAAAGAATATTATTTTTATGTCACTGGAATTGTGAATATTCTCTAGAATCTGATATGTGGTTCAAGTTAGATTTTTTTTAAATGACATGTTAAGGATGCCCATCTTGGCATGAACATATTAACATCTGTTCTACTTTTCTTTCTTTTGACATTATTGTTACTATTTATTTTTTTAAATTTTTTTTTCAACGTTTATTTATTTTGGGGACAGAGAGAGACAGAGCATGAACGGGGGAGGGGCAGAGAGAGAGGGAGACACAGAATCGGAAACAGGCTCCAGGCTCTGAGCCATCAGCCCAGAGCCTGACGCCGGGCTCGAACTCACGGACCGCGAGATCGTGACCTGGCTGAAGTCGGACGCTTAACCGACTCCGCCACCCAGGCACCCCTATTGTTACTATTTATAAGAAGTAACAATTTTGAAAACTGTAATTTTGGTTTTATTTTTCACTTAGATACAAAGTATACATAATGTAATATATGTATAATATTTATATGTTATATTATAATATATGTTGAGGTGAGCATTACATCAAACAATCAATTCACAAACATGCTTTACCAAGAAATAATTGTTCTAAATGTTGTACTCTACAATGAACAAAAAAGTCACAAAGTCCACGTACCTTTACTATTCTATTGTCTTTGTACGGCTATAAAATCAAAATTACTTACTCAATAATCCTAATTATCCTTTTCCTTAGTAAGCCAATACTATTGACAAACATATTCAAAGAGATTACTTACAGGTGGAGTACGGGGAGGAACTTCTATAAACTGACATGTCTATAGGTGGAAAAGAAGGAGGTTTTAGAAAAATAGCAGAAACATTAACAACTGAGCATGCCTGATGGGCATCCAGTCTTGTTTTGTACTCTAATATAAAACAGCATAACAATAAATGCTCATAACAAACTAATAACGTATGACAGATTCACTGCACTGTTTATTAAAATTTTGATAGATGTCCTTCGAAAAGAAGTTAAACAAAAAGTGACAGAACTAATGGAAAAAATGTCAATGAAATCTTAAATTTATGAAAGATGTGTAAGATCTCTAAACTAAAAACTGCAAATTATTGCTGAGAGAAGTGAGTGAAGTGAAAAATAAAGAATAGTGAAAATTAATGAAATGGAGAGATAAACCTTGTTCATGGATTATAAAAACTCAATATTGTTACAATACTTTGTTTCTTCAAATCAATCTATAGGTTTAATGCAATCTCAATTAAAAACTCATCAAATATTTTTGTATAAATTGACTACATGATTCTAAAATTTACATGGAATTGCAAAGACCTACAATAGCCAAAAACAATCTTTAAAAAATACAAAGTTGGTGGAATCAAACATGAAACTTTTAAGAACATAGCAGAAAACGTGGAAGAATCTTAAAGCATGTTAGGGGAGGAAAAGATTACTTACTAAACAAAAAGCACTAACTGTAAATCAACAACAAAGATAATTAATTGGACTTTATCAAAATGTAAAACTTCTATTGCCAAAATATCCCATTAAGAAAAGGTAAGTGCAAGAGAAACTGAAAAAGAATATTTATCTTACATATATCTGACAAAGATCTTGTATCCAGATACAAATCAATAATTAAAATCAAATATCCAATAAAAAAAATGGGCAAAATACTTGAACAGACACCTCACAAACAGATATAGACATGGTCAATAAGAGCATGAAATCGTTCTTTACATTCTTAGTCATCTGGAAAACAATTTTAAAAAATGAGATACCATTTCACACTCACTGGGAGGCTAATACTAATACTGATAACAGTTATTGGGAAGAACATATAGCTACTAAAATTTTCATATAATGATTATTTATTTTTGAGACAATGCAAAAAAAAGAGTTCAAGCAGCGGAGGGGCAGACAGAGGGAGACAGCAGAATCTGAAGTGGGCTCCAGGCTCTGAGCTGTCAGCCCAGAGCCCAACGTGGGGCTCAAACTCATGAACCGTGAGATCATGACCTGAGCCAAAGTTGGACGCTTAACCGACTGAGCCACTCAGACGCCCCTCAAAATTGTTATATTAAAGACTAAAAGTTATATACAAACTTTTATAAAGTTCAAGAACAAGCAAACTAATGTATGGTGTTAGAAGTCAGAACACAAGTGATATCAGCATCATGGCAGCATAAGACATCTCTAATTTTTGTTCCCCCCAACAACAAAAATTCAGCATCCATCCACAGACAAAAATGCTTTTGAAGGAGTTGTGGAATCCAACATATGCCAAGGGATCTGGAGGAGTCTTGCCCTCTTGTGTGCAGGGAAATAGGCAGACAGACCTTGGTCCAGGCTGTGGACCCTACAGTGGCCTATGAACTGGCTACAGCCTCTCTCTCTCTCTCAGCCATGCCTCGGGAGCCCCTAGAAAACACTGTCTTAGACAATCACCCATGGTTGAGAGACCCTTTGTAGAAGTTCAGTTTTCCATAGAAGTTACAGCATACTGTTGGAGCAAAAAAATGAGTTTGGACACAGTGGAGTGGAAGGAAGTTAGCAAAGACTGGAGGAGGTGACTTTTCCTTCAAATATGAAAACAGCATCACAGAACTTTAAAGAACACTCTCCACCTCACTGCATACTAGGTTTGAGAACTGCTAGTCTCAGGTGTATGCACAGCCAGAAGCTAAGCAAGAGTTATTCAGAAGTAGTTTGAAGAATCTAATAGCTAAGTTAACATAGAAGAGATACAGGCGATTAGAAGCACAATTGTGGAAAATTATAGGTAGAAATGGCTGCCATTGCCCACAGTATAGGAAGTTGTAAGCTTCCACCAACAGAAGCCACTATTCATTCACTTATTCAATCAAACATTTAAAATATTTAATCAGTGTCTAATATGAACCAGCATTGTCCTAGGCATTAGTAGATCTAACAATAAACTCTCTAACATTATGGCACCTATATTGTAGTGGGAGAGGCAGGTACTTACCAAATAATCACACCAATACATGTATTAATATGAAAGTACTAATATGAAGAGAGTAATGGAGGAAAAGTACATAGGGCTATGAGAGCTCATAACAATAATAGCAACTCCTTATGTTTATTTATTTTTATTTTTTTTATGTTTATTTTTGAGAGAGACAGAGAGTGCAAGCGGGGGAGGGGCAGAAAGAGAGGGAGACACAGAATCCAAAGCAGGTTCCAGGCTCTGGGCTGTCAGCACAGAGCCCGATGCGGGGCCAGAACCCATGAACCATGAGATCATGACCTGAGCCAAAGTCGGACGCCTAACCGACTGAGCCACCCAGGCGCCCCTCCTTATATTTATTTTTTACAACAAGCCTACAAAGCAAATGCAGTCACGATCATTTCTATTTAATAGCTGAAGAATTTGAGACAATGTGAGGATTAGTAACTTGCCAAAGGACACAAAGCTAGCCAGTGGCATGCCAGTTTTCATGCAAGCCTTTTGTGTTCTTAAACACAGGGATACAGTGCATATCTACCTGGTCTGGATGTTCAGGAAGATGTCCCTGGAGAAAAAACAAACCATTGAAACTGAGATCTGAGCAATGGATAGGAATTCCCTGGGAGAAGAGTGTGTGCCAATTCCCTGATGTGATTGGGAGCGTGACAGAGTTGATGGACAAGAAAGCTGTACATTAATTCTATAAAAATTAGAGAAGGTCCTAAGGATTAAACAAAATAGAAAAAGAGATAATATTGACTTTAAAGTTTCATTAGTTTGTACCCTTCCTAAATTAAAACAAAAAAAACACCTCCTAAATAAAGAATGAAATTACCTTCCCCATCACCAGCTGCACCTCTTTGCTATTCGGTGGGGGTGAGCATTGGACTGCCTTCACTATTCTAAGGCCCTCTCAAACTTCCATCCCAGCACTGTTCACTGATTATTAAACACTGAGATCGCAGGAGCCCTGAAACCTCTAAGCAGCAATTCTTTTTTCTAAGCAGCTGAGGAAAGTTCTTTTCCCAACAACTGTATCCCATTGTTCCAGAAAGACTCCTCTCTAAGAAACATGAAGTAGTTAATTCCCCCTGCTAAACACAGTAGGAAGGTAATACTTTTCTCAAATATCAAATCAGTCCAATTTCATTTAGACTTAAATGATTTTTCTGGCCCCTCTTCATGTAGATACCTCTGCAGTCAATTAGCATTGTCACTTTTAATCTTCTGTAGTCAGATCCTGGTCATTTCCCATTAGGGTTCTATTAAATAGATTCTTACGGCCTGGCTGAACTGACTGCAGTGCAGTATCTGTAGAAAGCACGCTAGCCATCATTATGCAGCTGGCATTTACTAAAGGTTAGATATTACCGATAACCTTAATCACAAATTATGCTACTTTGCCTGAAAATTCACTTCTGGATTTTTTTTTTTTTTTTGCCACAAAACTCAACTGCTCCTGGAATATTCAGGCTATGCTTGGATGGAAAGGCACCTTGAATTATGCATCTCAGTTCAAACCACTTTAAACTCCATGGCCTTTGCCTCAAGATCAGAAGATGCTGTTGCTGTCAGGGGCAAAAGCACCTGCATGTAACTGCAATTCCAGGTACACTACACTAAAGAGGAAGGAAGGATACACTTTCCTCAGGAAAAGAGAGCCCTGCCCTACCGTGGCTTTCCTTAGTCCATTGGGTCTTGCAAATAAAATGAGAATGGAAGTGTAGAAAATTGAAGGCAGGTAAAACTTAGAGAAAATTCATACCTTCTAAGCGAAAATATAGGGCAATGTTGGACTCCCTCACAACACAGAACAGATACAAAATAGCCTCCTCTAATAGATAAAGCAACAAGCCAGGTGTCAGAAAACATGGCTTTCATATACCCAGTTTGAACTGCTGCTATGACCTTGAGTAAGTCACATGATTTCACTGGACTCTGGAAGTCCTTGGTTAAATGTAAATATAAATTGGGTGCCTGACTAGTGGCCTCAGCTGATTAGTGTGCTATTTCACTGGAAGACTGGGGACAGAGGAGACAAACAGGACTGGCCTAGCACTCTCCAGGTGGGCTGTCCTCTGCAAAACAACATCAGACAGACTGGTCACTACTCCATCCTAGGGGAAGAGAGACAGGGAAGACAGCATGGAGGACAGCTATGTCTACCACATAATTTTGCTGGCAGCCAATCCTAGGGGAGAGACACCCACAAACATATCCAGCAGTGCAAACTTTCTCATGAATTTCCGTTGCATTTTATCCCTCTAGCCATAGGCCCACTCAAATAAGTTCTTAAGCACTTACTAGATAGAGTCCCTGCCCTTCAAGGGCTTGTAGTTTAGTAAGAAAAAAGTCAGGCTGGCTTTGGACAGATGGTACCAGAGGATATTATGAAATCAAGTCTTTACCTTTATTTCATTTTTTAATGTTTATCTATTTATTTTTGAGAGTGTGTGAACAGGGAAGGGGCAGAGAAAGAGGAAGAATCTCAAGCAGGCTCCATGCTATCAGCGCAGAGCCCATGCAGGACTTGAACTCACAAAACTGTGAAATCATGACCTGAGCCGAAATTAAGAGATGCTTAGACTGAGCCACCCAGGCACCCCTACCTTTATTTCAGACCTAAGTCCTTGGTCCCTATTCTAGATCTGATTTCTCCTCAATTATTCTCTTATAAAGTTACACCAATTTCCTCATTTGCCTCAAAGAAATTCTTCATGAATAAACATTTAAAACCAAACAGTAAATAGGACTAGCTGGTATATGTCAGAGAGCTGGTATACTACTGAGTATTTCTGAAGAAGATGTTCCTTTAGGGCATCACATCCAGAGGCCCACTCAAGGCCATAAATGTTCCCCAGTGGAACTCCTGCTGAATCTACTGTAGTAAGTGGCTAAGAGTCAGTCATAATTAATGTATTAGCAAATACTTGTTAGAGAGCTTGAAAACTATTTCATTAAGTATTTTTAAGCAAACTTTCTGAAGATATCTGTCCTCTAATCTTCTCATCAAATTAAATTTTTTTCATAAATCAAGAAATATCAATTTAACAAAGCCAGGTTGCTATCACTTTAATGTACTGAATCAGGTGGTAGAGGTGAAAAAATCAGTGTGCTTTAGAGTTGTCTGAGAAGTTTCTTAGGGGGACACCTGAGTTGGATGTTGAGGCTGAAGAAGAGTCCAATTAAATGAAGAGCAAAATAATGTCCACTAATGAAAGGACATGAGAGAAGTTTGGAGACAGGACCCATTCTGGGGACAGTGACCAGAGAGGAGTGTTGGTTAACCTGTTTTCATAAAGTCCAATGCCATAAAAAATGGCCTTTGCCCCCACCTCCCATTTAACGTGAAAATAGCTACACTGAATACCAGGGATGAAAAGTATGTGTTCTTACACTACAGAAAAATATAAATATGTGGCACTGTTATTTACCCACAATAATAGCAACACCTATGTATATTTGAAAAGTAGCGATATCCTCACAACTTTACAATATTTTATCTTTGTGTTAGTCCTTTGAGAAGCAGAGGCTAAATAAAATGGGATTAGACATGCAAGAAATTTATTAGGAAAAATACCTATGAGAGAAGAGGGAGGGAGCTGAGAGAGGCTGGGAGAACTGTCAGACTGTGATACAAGGCTGACCCTGAGAGAAAGAAGGAAGGAAGGGAGGGAAGAAGGAAAGGAGGAAGGGAGGGAGGAAGGAAGACCGGGTAGAAGTATCTCAGGCTGAAGTAAAGTTCTAAGGAGAGTTTGGTGGAGCATTCAGAGAATCCTCAAGCTTCAGAGAAGTCCCCTGCCTCCCATGATAGGTCTGCCTTAATATCATCCCCTTGCGCTGAATTATTGTCTGGGAGCAGCCCGCAGGAAACATGGCCTCTGTGCAAAACCAGCATTGGGTTTCAGGGAGCAGCAGCTGAAGCCCTCAACAATTAATATCCTTGCTATTGGAAATCTGAAAGCTGCATTCTCTTGATTGCCATAATCTTAAAATTAGACCTTGGGTTATACCACAAAACATGGGTCACATGTGGCTCATCCCAAATCCTAATCATTTTGACTCAAAGGATTAATAATAATAATAATAATATCTAACACTGGTAAGCTGCTTTGTATACTCACATCACCACCACAAAGAAAATACTGCCGTCCTAATTTTCTAGACAAAGAAACCTAGTTAACATAATTAATAAGGTATGAACAGAGAGCTCAAATTCAGGTCATTTGACTCTGTATCCCACATGCTTCCCACTATTCAGACTGACTGAGGTAGGGAGTAAAACACCCAGTTCCTGAGATAATGAGCAGTGTTGTGAATAGCACATTTCTTAGGTTGCAACATACAAAATTGGGGCATTTATGAAAGGGAAAGGGGGCTATTAATAATCCCACTGGGGGGATGCCTGGGTAGTTCAGTTGGCTGAGCATCCAACTCTTGATTTCAGCTCAAGTCATGATCTCAGGGTCATGGGATTGAGCCCCATGTTGGGCTCCCCTCTGAGTGTGGAGCCTCCTTGGGATTCTCTCTCTCTCTCTCTCTCTCTCTCTCTCTCTCCCTCTCTCTCTCTCCCCCTCTGCCCCTCCCCAGCTCATGTGCTCTCTCTCTCTCTCTGTCTCTGTCTCTGTCTCTCTCTCTTTCTCAAATAATAATAACTCCATCAGGGCAACCATGCTTTTTTCGTTGGTACTTTCCTTCATGGACACCCAGGACATTCTTCATGGATATCAATCCCAACCAGAGTTCCCACAGGGAACCCTTACCAGGAGAACCATCTCTAGGCATGAAGGAGAATTGCCTTCAGCTCCCTACTCACCCCTGCCTCTTTTCCTGGGGAAAATTCTCCTTCAGGGGAATCTTCTGGGCCAGCTTTCCACCTCCATCAAATGCCTGGAAATTCTGACCCTTGATTAGAAGGTTTGTGTTAAGTCATAACTACAGATTAAATTTCATTTATTCAGCATCTTTGCCACCAACTGTACACTTCATTTGCAGATAGCTATTTGCCTAGAGTTTCTTATTTATTTAATTGATTGGCTGTTTCAGTTTTCAGAGTAATTGTTTATCCCAAGTGGCATAACAGCATGCTTTGTTTTTATGCCATTCTCAGGAAGAGAGTGCTGGCTGCTTGGAATAATTCAATGTCTCATTAAAGAGAAGACATGGTGGGGCGCCTGGGTGGCACAGTCGGTTAAGCATCCGACTTCAGCCAGGTCACGATCTCGCGGCCCGTGAGTTCGAGCCCCGCGTCGGGCTCTGGGCTGATGGCTCAGAGCCTGGAGCCTATTTCCGATTCTGTGTCTCCCTCTCTCTCTGCCCCTCCCCCGATCATGCTCTGTCTCTCTCTGTCCCAAAAATAAATAAATGTTGAAAAAAAAAAAAAAAAAAAAGAGAAGACATGGAAACTTAGCTCCCCAAACTCTCAACCAAAATACATGTTCTTCATAGCTTTGCAGAGTTCATCTTTTCCTGATGAATTTGCCCACAAGAAGAGTGTCTGCCCAAGTCTAGGTACATTCAAAATTTAGGGAAAACAGGGATTTCATCATTCCGTTTTCCAAACTTTTTAGCATCTTTACCTTTCCTCAAAAGTCATGACATTTTGTGCTTGCTGATAATTATTTCACAAAGGCTAGGAGTTTCTACCCTATGGCTGAAGGAGGTAAGAGTCTCTTTAACCATAGATACCTTATAGTTTTCACATCATCCTTCTGAATTGGTAGTTGGTTTCCTTGAACAAGTCATTCTTAGCCATCACTGTGCTAAATTTTGGCACCAACGCAATCCATGCTCTTTGTAATTATGATTGCAGCCATTTTCTCATTACTTGAGATACTGCAGGAGGCACGTGAACCAAGTCTACCTCTGCCACTTCTACTTCTACCACTACAGATGAGAATCTTAGTACCTGTGGTGCTATAGCTTGCCCTACATTATCACCACTGCACTTCCACCAGCAATGGTCTCCTTTCGGCCATATGGCCAGCAAGTGATTCCATTTTAGAATCACTTCTTGAAGAGCTTCTTCTTAGGAAAAATGGTATAGAAAATTCTGGCAGAACTTCTTCCAGTTTAATTGGTCCCAGCAAGATTTGGGTGCAGGGGACACCACTAGAGAAGTGGGAAAGTGGCACAGGGAAGAGAAGAAAGCCAAACAGTGGTGCATTATTAAGCCTTCCCATTATTAACCAGAAATGGGAAACTGGGCCTTAATCCTGTGGGAAAACTCTGGGGAAAAGAATTATCCTGCACAAGTGGCAAGGGAACTGGGATATTTTTATACCAATTTCTAAGAGTCATTGATTGAGGGCTTTATTCACATTGTTTTTCAGGTCCTTATGGCTTGCCATACACAAGGGCAACATGGCCTTCTGTACTTCTGGATGTAGACACTGGGAACTGAAAATCATCCAGAGCAACTTGAAATGATAGCATCTACAGGACACGGATAGGACACTGACAATATCTGTTACATTCATACATTGAAGGATGAAAATGTTAAATACCTTTCATTTAAACTAAATGGTAGAACTTAACCCTGGCTCAAATTCTGTTGCTTTCTGTGAGTATTACTAGCATTACACATAAGGCCTAGATTTTCCACAAGTGATTGCTTAGATTGTTGCTTCATTTAGTCTGTGGTAAACTGTAATGTTAAGGAAGAGTAGCTTTGGGGGTCAGGCCGAACTTCAAATATAAGGTCTATGATTTATTATCTGTATGCCCTGACAAGTTTCTGAGAGCCTGACAATTCAGTATTCTTGCCTGTAAGACAGAATGGTACCTACCTCCTAATGGTTATTGTGATGAACAAAGACACAGTATATTTAAAGTGTCTGGCACAGTGCCTGGCAAACAGTAAGCCTTCATTAAATAATAATCCAAGAGGATTCAGAGGTAATTTAGAATTTGCATTGCTGTGATACTTATTTTCCCAAGCTTTGGTAGAACCCTTCTCGCAATTTCTAGTTATGCCTATAAATTGACCTTGCTTGATGTCTTCTGTTTGCCCTAATAGATTCACATACTACCTTTTTTCACCCTACTCTCTCTCCCTGGAACCTGACCCACATCTCCTGCTTTAGTGGACTCTTGTGCCCTCTAGTTCCCTATTGGGTTGGCCAATGGGAGGGAGAAACAGGAAATCAGAGGAGGGGAGGAAGTGAGGTCATGGTATCTATGACCCATAAACTCCTTTCTGGATCATCACAGACTGGCTATATCCCCTCTGTTAAAGGTTCCAACAGCTGGCAATTGAATCTCTTTATACAGGCTCATTCTTGATTCCAATAAATTCTTGGTCCCCTTGTTCCTGCAGACTGTGAGTGATAAAGGCTCTCTGTGGTTACTATGTCCTATGGCACTGCACTTTATTGGTTTCCTAACCACAGCTTTGTAAAACTCCTTCTTCAGTTATTCCCAGTTTGAATGTGCCAATTATTTCCCACCAGGGTCCTCACTGACATATTAACAAAGGGGCAGATTTCTTCCCGTAGGCCTTATAGGTATGATGGGTATGTGTGTCACGGGAAAGCAGGGGACAGGAGCATGCACATGCATGAGAATACACATCAATATAATTAATTCCATTAATTATAAGTCATATGATAAATATATAAATTCCAGCGTTTTTCAAGCATTTACTGCATTAGGTACACACACACACACACACACACACACACACACAGAATCATGTGCTGTAGATAGAAAAAGTGTTGTATGTGGAGATGCCAAAATCAGGAGTTCTCAACCTTTTGCTGTTAAAGGGTAGTTGATCCTTCCATGAGTAATTTTCTTTCACCATGCCAATGATTCTTAGGTGAGCGGGGTATTTTGGAATTAATGGATTTTAAAGAAAGATTTTCAAAAATTTCCAGGAGATTCTGACATGACCCTTATTATTTTTTTTAATGTTTTATTTATTCTTGAGGGCACAAGCAGGGGAGGGGTAGAGAGAGAAGAGGACAGAGGATCCGAAGCAGCCTTCCCGCTGATAGCAGTGAGCCTGATGTGGGGCTCGAACTCACAAACTGTGCGATCATGACCTGAGCCAAAATCAGATGCTCAACCAACTGAGTTGCCCAGGTGCCCCGTGACATAGCCCTTATGTTAAACATCACTCCTCAAGAAGTGCATCTTCTCCTAACTAGACTTTCAAACATTAAAGTTTCCAACAGGTGCCCTTTTTATTCCTGAACAAAATAAAAGAAAATTAAGTATAGTAAAAATATTTGGGACTGTCAGGTCTTATATACCTGAATTTGAATCTCAAATTTGCCACCTCTTAGCACCATTTGAAATGTTTTTCATATGTAAAATTGGAATATTGGAACATTTTTATAAGAATAAGGAGATATTACACATACCATTTGTTTTACATATATGTATTAATATAATATGTTTGAAATGAGATTTTTTAAATGTTTACTATATCACTGAAAGGTAGCAATTAATAATGTTAGGACAGTAGAAACAGTATGTGTGCAGAAGCAGGGGTAGGCAACTTGTAGATATACCTCCCATTCTAAGAAGCCTGGAACATCAGGAAGTGTGGGAAGGAGCATATGAAAATGAAAACACAAAGGAGTTTCAGCATCACCCTCCTGGATGTTGAAACTCTGCTATCAGGAACTTCTGATCCAATATCATGTTCTTCCTTCTTTAGACCAATATTCCCCTTCAATCGTTCTTTTCAGTCCCTGGTATTCTATTCCTCAACTTGTCAAGGGCAACTTGTCAGGGCCCCTTTTCCTGTATAACCTCCGTGGCCTGTCACTGAGAGCCACCAGGGAAAGCAAGGACAGCTAAAAGTGTCCACCAACTGGGAGGTCCTGTAACCCAGAACTATAGCTTAAAAAGAGAAAACAAGACCTGCTAAGATGACTTCTGTTGGGAACTTGAACTCAAAAACTTCCCATATGTCTGTGTTAAATATAATCTGTAGCTTCAGTGCCTCAAAAGCGCTTTATGCATATGCTTTACGAATGTGGCAAGTATATAACCATACAAAAGAGAGGAAAACTATGTTATACAATATCAAAGATAGTGTGAAGTGGCTGCCTCAGAACAAGGTGTGAGTTAAGGTTCATCTGACCAAAAGGATGTTTACTGGATTATTTCCCAGCCCAGAGTATAGAGGTCCAACCTTCCCCCAGGCTGTATAGGAGGCCCACCCTCTTCCACAGGTCTCGCCTGCTCTGCAATTGTCTTTAACCCTTTCACTTCACTTCATTTCTCCTCTCCCTTCCCATTCCACATCATATTTGTCTCCATTTGTAGCACCACATTTGACTCTTCCTAGAGAAACAGGATTGACCTTCATGCTCCTCAGGACAAACCCCCCCCACCCCGCCTGCCCCCAACAGCATGGAAACAAAGAGATTTTAGTGAATGCAGAAATAGGCTGCAGATGCAATACTAAGGGGCAACATTTGTTGCCCATTCTCATAGCTATATTAACAATAACCACCAAGGCCAGGAGAACTATGTCAAAATTCTCAGGCATCTTTGCTTTTAATCATGTATTTCTACTTCTTAATACTGTGGTCCAGGATCTTATTTCTTTCTCCCCATAAACCAAATTCTCTACCCTGCCTTATTTTCATAAGTCCTCTACTTCTCCTTGAAAATCCTCTTAGCCCAATATTTTTATCAGGTTGTGTTTGCAGAAGCACTGGAGTTTAATGAATAAAGGCTCAGGCTTTAGAACTGGGTAGATTTGGTTTGAATCCATGGATACAGGCATGGGGATTTATGTTCAGCTGATTGGGTAGAAGATGCGATATAACTAGTTAGAAAGATGAGGGAAAGGATATTCATCTTCCTGGGGTATTTTGGCTTACTAGATAATGCACATAAAGTGCTTAACATCTACTAAGCACATGACATATTCTAAGTTTTAAATAAGTATTATCTCATTTGTTTCTTTATTTCTTACTTGTCTTTGAAAAATTTTTCACTCTACCTGCTTAACTATTTCTGTCCTTTTTCCCTTGCTTTCTCTATATACCCACTTTACTCTTTTTCTGAGAATCCAAAGAATATGGTAGGTAGCATGTTCTTAATATTAATGGCTGCATCACCAGCTCAGCTGAGAAGAAATCCCAATACCCTGTAGTTAAATGGAGTATGCAGAATAGACTTTGTAGATGTCAGGAGCTCAGTAGCAACACCAACGGGATGGAGGGATGTGGCATGGTGAAAACAACCCAGAAATGGAAAATATGGACTGGAAGAATTCTTAGTCAAATCAGACATTAACCAGTTTTGTTGTATTAGTCTCTTTTGCCTTCTGTATTAAATAGCAGGTTGAACTACATGATACCAGTTTCCTCCCAGCTTCAACACCCTGTGACTCAACTTAATTAGTTCTTATCCTTTATAAGGCATAAAACACCTTTGGAAAATTTAGCCTCACATCCAAGCTAATTAGCAACTCACCTCCTAACATGTTTAAGTTCCCTGAATATTGTTCAATCTGTTGGCACATCAATTTAAAACATTAATTGATAAGGGCATTGTACTAGATACCTTAATGCAGAAAACAAGTCTCAGACCTACTCCTAGCTACCCATAGTCTAATTGAGGCATAACGTGCCATGTGTCAGGACAAAGTTAGTAACGCCAAGTGTGATTACATACATGTACCTGAGCGATCTAGCATTGGAGATAGAGATGGAGGCAGAAATTGCCCTGGAACTAACTCTCACTGAAAACCTACTTGCTGCCAGCCACTCTTTATACATTACTTTGTTGAACCCTCAAAACTCTACTGGATGTGAAACTAAGGTTAAATAGACATAGTATAGAGCAAATTTGGATTCAGTCCCAGACATTAGGCCACACCGCATGTCCCCTTAATAAAAGACTAGTTCTTAGAGAATTAAGGTCTGAAGAATAGAGAGTATCTGCAAACAAATGGAGAATAGCTCTCTATCAAGGTGGCAAGTAGAGCTAAAGGGGATGAAGTCATGTAGAAAACAGAAGTCTCCTTGATGTCAATCTCAAGAAAGGAATTGTGCATCCTCCTTTTTTCAAATCTGACATTAAACAAGCACCAAAGAGTATATGGAATTGGAATTGGTGATGGTCTAATACCATGGACTGTCCAATTCAGAATGTTCTGAGAGGGAGGGTGATGACAAACACATACCCTATCCAAAGAATGTCATCAGTGAATAAAAACTGTCAGGTAGTTGGATGAACAATAGAGGTAGGGTTTTATCAGTGGCCGAATAACAAGAGTTCCTAAAGAGAGCCTGGAACAAAAGACTCCCAACCTTTACCCTGCGTCTCAAATTCTGGTTTTTTTTTTTTTTTTTCAGAGAGCTCTAGGAAAAAAAAATGTTTAAATTAAGTTTGTTGCAGCTGCTCTGTCAGGAACTTACCAAGCGCTACAGCCATCGGAGCAATTAAAAAAAATTGCACAGAAGGTAATTAAAAGCCTTACTGGTTCTTGCGATTAGACTGACATTTTAAATGCCTCTGGATGTTTTATTGTGCCAATAACCTATTTCCCTCGTCTCCAGGAGAAATACAACTGACATCAGTAATTTACCCAAATACTCTACAGGTAACATGTGCCAAATACAAACCTGCACTAAATTAGGACCAGAATTCTCCTCTGTGCAATCGGTACGATACATCTTAATGGGAAAACTACTATTTGCAAATTCCTTCTATATGTTTGTGTTTTCAGTGTTCGCCATCCTGTTTGTTCTGATCTGAGAACACAGCCTAATGATGACTGTTGGCTGGAATACCCCAGATCTATGGGCAAGGTAATCATTTCCCATTTACATGTAGTTATGCAAGGACAAAGCTCATGGCTTTGGAGGACAGGGCCTTATTTTGTCAACATTATTGTGTGATGATGATTTATTGAGGAATGTGCTTTCCTTAATAGATTACTTATGCCAAGGGAATTCTACCCCCTTCAGCCCTAACCCTTGATTCATGATTAGAACATAGGGTTGGGGCACTTGGGTGGCTCAGTTTGTTAAGTGTCCGACTTCAGCTCAGGTCATGACTTGTGGTTTGTGAGTCCAAGACCCATGTCCAAACCCCATGTGATGACAGCTCAGAGCCTGGAGCCTGCTTTGGGTTCTGTGTCTCCATCTCTCTCTGCCCTTTCTCCCCCACCCCCGCTCTCTCTCAAAAAAATAAACATTAAAAAAAAGAGCATAGGTTTGTAAGGTTGGTAAGAGTCTATAAAAACTTGCCATATGATTGAATTTAGGAAGCTGTCCCTGCTCAGGGACTAGGAACTTGAGGACATGTCCTAATTTATAGCTTAGTTTCTCTTAATCTTCTGTTCTTGGGTAGAACGGCCCAGGGAGTTGTGGGTTTCCTACAGTAACTAAAATAAGCATCCAAGTCAATGTTTCCTCAGAAGTGCAAAAATAAAAGCAAACAACAACAAAAACAGAAAAGAGGTGGAATTTAAGGTGGGCTAAGTTGGTTCTTTATAATGAAATACTGTGAGAAAATAAGAGTTAAAGTCGCCCTTAAAGCATCAAAATTGGGTAAAAAAGGAAAAAAAAAAAGCTGCCCCAGCTTCTTCTCAGGAAGTACTAAGATTAAGGGGATGCTCTTTTCTTTTAGACTTTCTAAGAGAAATGACATTTTCATTTGCTTTCTTAATTTCCCCCCCACGTGATTCATCTTTTCTAGTGTGCAGTGACCTACAACCACTGCAGATGTTTGTAAATGTGGTGCTTCTCAACTCTCTTGCTCTCCTGTTCTATTTGGACAACCTTTTATGCTGATAAGTGGCAATACTGCCCAGCTATTCTCAACTCCTTTCAGAGCCTTTGCTCTGTCTGCAGGTGAATGACACAGACCTCACATCATCAGTGCTTCTGACTCACAGATCACATGATACCAAAACTGAAGATGGTTGAATACCAAGCAAGAATTTGTTAAGGAGAAATTGATTCCTTCGCAGAGTTAGCTGGATTAAATACCATTAGACTTAAATATGAAGCTCAGATTTTAGGAGCCCGTTGAGGAACTTCATACAAAGATGGCATTACGAAGGACAGAAGAAAAGATGCTCTGGCCTGTTAAGATTAGAAATTAGATTGTACACAATGACCGTGTCACAATGGATAGAAAGATGCAACAAATACAAATTCCTTAAACGTTGTTAAATGGAGTTAGACACAAAGAGTGCAACACAGAGCAATGGACTTGGCAGCATTAGGGGGCTCACCACCTTGGCCTTCGAGCCTTAGTGACAATGACAATGAAAATGAATGTGAGGAGTTCGTGGGTCCAGACAGCAGCTCCCTTTGCCACATATATGAGTTTTTATGTATGTATTTTTAATAGGTTCTCACAAGTTTTCTGGAGACTCTGGCCTCTCACCTGCCTGCCAACCAGATGCAAATCACTAGTAACAGCTAAGGATATTCTTAAGGCTCTGGTGAATCGAAGATGAACTCCCTCTGGCTCACTTGTCATATGTTCATGTGTCTGCAGACCCGAGCATGACGTAATTCCTACAAACATAAGGGAAGAGCTCTGAAGTATGAGCTCTTCATATAGAAGTGTTGGTCATAAAATCTACTTCTCTAGAAAACTTTCAAAAGGGGATAAATTCCAATGGACCCAAGATGACTGACAAGAAATAAATATAAAACATTCTTTCACAAAATTTAGTGGAAAAAAATAAATAAAAGTAGGTTTAATGCATTGAAATAACCTTGGAGATAAGCATTTATTTGATCATTATCTTATGATGAGAAACAGGTTGATTTGAATGAATTTTTACTTTTCTTGTGCATTGTGAAAACATAAGTCATTTAAGCTAAACACAAGAAAAACAAAATGGTTTCTCAAGAGACTGGATGGCCTCAAAATGACATAACATCTCAAAAATGTTAATTGAGCTTGTTTGATTATGCGGGTCAACATGAGGAATTGATGATACTTTCACCATGTCATCTAAAATTTAAATTAGTTCATTAAATTCTTTTTGTCAGGTGTGAAAATAGCAGTGTCATGTAGAATACGTTTTAAGAGAAAAAAATAAACTTTACAAATGATAATTTATGTCAAAATTTCTGAACGATTTTGGATTGTATTATGTATGTGGGATATTGAAGTCATGGTTTGATAATGATAAATCCATTTAATTTTAAAGGTAAAACTCCCTCAATATTATATGTTCAAGTGTTTGTTTTCAGACATGTAAATTCCCTACACATGCAAACTGTTTGAATTCAGACAAAAATTAGCATTTTAAAAATAACTATTAATAAGTATTAATACCTGGTGAGCATTACATACATAAAATGTAGAAAGTGCCAGAACCAGGGAGGGATAGAATTCAGCCATGCTGAGAGGGCAGGTAAGTTCATCCCCGTTTTACACTGGACCATCTGTACTACTAAAGTAGATGTGAAACTTACAAATGCATCAACCTATCCTAAGGAAACAATCAGAAATTATGAAAAAGATATATGAACAGAAATGTGGAAGACTTCTTTGTATTTTTGATGTAGTCATACTGAACTATTGCCCCCAAAAATGGGAATGGTGAAATGTCCAACAGTTCATTATATGATTGAATGTGATGTGTTGAGTAGACATGTTTTTTTGAAGAATTTTTAGTAATATGAGAAATATTTTCTCAATGCTAAATAGGAAAAGCAAGACAAAAAATTTTAATTGATATGATTTTGAATTTTGAAAATCATCTACAAGTATACTAAAATGTTACCAATAGTTTATCTCTGCAATGTGGGATTATGAATAACATTTTTAAAAAATCTTTGTACATTTTCACATACTCCAAATTCTCTACCAAAGCTATTCTTACGCCTCTAATAAAAAAATTATTGAAATATTTTCCACTACATGTACCTTAATAGCTCTGTTCTTAATTATAAACTTCAAGCTGACCACTTCTAAAATCTCTTACTTTTATGCCCTTGGTCCATTGTGTGACTGCTCCTGGGTCATCCTTGAATGTATACTTCTATGCTCCCCACGCCCCCCAACACAGCAGCTAAGTTATATTGGTGCTCGGTGTCTAAGGAACTTATTCCTCTACCTCCTTTGCCACCACCTTAGTTCATGTCTTACTCACTTTTTCCTGTTCACAAATCTTTCTGGAGCCCATCTCACCATTCTCAAGTGCCTCCTCCACTCAGCTTGCACACACTGATTTGCCCAAAATGCACAACTACCTAAAAACTCCAACACTCTCTCATCACTGGGACCCTTTAGCATGAAATACAGCCCTTGGCAGCCCTATCTCTCCCTGCCTGTTCAGGCTCAGTTCCCACCCTTTATCTCCCATGGGCTTGCACTTCATAGTAGAGCCATTCTCTGCTATTTGTAATTTTCCTGTCACTGGAGTTCTTTTTTTTTCTTTTTTACTTTTGTAGAATTTGTTCTATCCCTTTGTAAGTACTGTTCCCTCTGCCTAATGGTCTCTTTGTCTCCATTTCCCTCATCTTCAACTTGTCTGCTTCACCAGATTCTGGGCTTATTATCAGCCTCTGTGCAAAACCATTCTCTGCTATCCCCAAGAGGCATAATACTTCTTTATATTGTTTTATCACTACATATATCAAAACTTCATCTGTTTATTTACAGGTCTTTTGTCTCTAACGAGATGTAAGCTTCTAGGGCTCAGTATCTACCATTACATCCTGAGTTTGTAAAGTCTTTGTAAGCTCTCACATTCTGTGTAGAGCTATGATGTTATACGTATTAATATATGTGATTTTGTAGACCTTAAAAATAATTCCAGCAAATTAGACATGGACATATCCTGTGTCATTTGGTTAAAATATGAACTTATAAGTATAACAACTGTTCTTTCTACTTCCAAAGAGCTATTTTTTTACATATTTTTCCCCGTTGAGTCAAATATTTGTTTGACTAGAGATGTTAATTTTAATTGGCTGACTTAGTTAATTCAATGAAGAGAAAAATCCAATGAACTTGTTGTTTCCAATGTATGACTCATCCATCCATGCCAGATATTTGCGCTTTCAGATTTCCACAAGCCAACTAAATCTTTGCAAGCCCGTCTGGAATATCTCAGATCTATTACTTCTGTCTTATTTTATTTTCCTATGACTACAGCAAAAGCTTCTAGTCCCAATGTTGCCCACACTCAAGAAGTAGCATAAAATAAGTCCAAGATTAAAGAGCTTAATCCCTGAAATCTCAGTTCACCTTTTCTACCACTCACTAACACCACTCTTTGACCCCCTAATCTGCACCAGGACCTAGAGAACTTCCAGTCCTTCCTTGTTTTAGTTGATTTTCCTGGACTCAATTTTTTGCCTAATTTTTTTACTTATTATTTTTTAAATGTTTATTTATTTTGAGACAGAGAGAACAAGCACGTGTGTGCACACACACAAGCGATGGGGAGCAGAGAGAGAGGGAGAGAGTCTTAAGGAGGCTCCACACTCATCACAGAGCAGATGGGGGGGGCTCGATCTCATGAAACGTGAGGTCATGACCTGAGCCAAAATCAAGAGCCAGACATTTAACCGGATGAGACACCAAGGCACCCGTCTTTTCTTCTCTAAATCAGATATCCCCTTGTTTATCTGGGCTCTGATCTTCATTCTATTTTGCTAGCCTACTCTGTCTACTCCTGGTTGCCTGCATAATAGAAGGATGCAAATTGGTGTAGAGCAGGGGTAGGAAATTGGTTTTACCTCAGAAGTATTCACTGCTCAATTTGTAGTGGATTCCTGTAATATGCTGAGAAGGATTCTGAAACCATGTTCAGTGGGAAGGAGATCCATGACTGATCAGTAATGTCTTAAATGAGCACAGGGAGAAAGAAGATTATGAGTTCCCCACCCACCTTGGTATAATGACATTAGAAATAGCACATATTAGTCTGCATTTACAACTAAGACAAGTATGACCAAGGGCAAGTTCCTTAACTCTATGGGACATGGTTTCTTCATCAATCAAATGAGAATAAAACACTCTATAGGTTTGTTCTGAAGATGAAATTCAGTACAGTGAATAATGTGTTTTTCACAGAATACATAAGAGGTATTCAAAAAATGGAGGAAAAATAAAGATAATAAGGATGGCCAACTCTTTTCAAAATTAGACTGTGACTTTTGCTCTTTTCCCAGGATGGTCTACTCAGTCAGATTACATGAAAATTTCTATTAAAAAAAATTTGTTTTTACATTTATTTATTTTTCATAGGCAGAGAGAGACAGGGCACAAGTGGGGGAGGGGCAGAAAGAGAAGGAGACACAGAATCCGAAGCAGTCTCCAGGCTCTGAGCTGTCAGCACAGGGCCCAAAGCGGGGCTCGAACTCCCAAACCGAAAGATCGTGACCTGAGTCAAAGTCAGACGCTTAACCGACTGAGCCACCCAGGTGCCCCTGAAAATGTCTATTGATTACAGTGTTCACAATGTAAAAGATGATCACTTTCCAGCTAGGTAATAGCTCTCATTGGATGTTTCTTTATGCCTGTCAGAGGCCACCACACCCTCTGAAAAATATGCCATTGCTGTGTTTGAGTCTGATGGACATTTTCCAGAATGTAAGCACCATCTTCCATTTTGAAACTTCTCATTCGCTCCTGTTTTCTCCCCAGTTATATTGCACTTGTATGTGTGTTCCACTCTTAGCACTCGATGGAGGTGTCTGCTTCTTTTAACATTATGACTTGTCTTCATGTGGATTTCTATCCAGGAGGCTGCTTACCAACTCCACTATCTTGCACTGGTGTCCAGGGACTCTCCTCTCCACTCTCTGCTGGTCCCCAAACTGAGTTTCCCTGTACTCCATCCTAATTTGGGGGAGGTGACCAGACAATGGTAACCCAGATTTTACATTAAAAAACAAAAACAAAAAAACAGAAAACTTAATTTCCCAGCTGAGAGTGTCATCTCCCACTTAGCAAAGAGATATATCCTCTGAAGTTAAGATTGCATTGGTTCAGGTGACATAGCATTGAAGAGTCAAGGTGAGACATAGATCAGCCAGCCAGAGGTTACTTTATAACACATACAGAGAGACAAGATATTTCTGTGAGCTTGACTCATAGCTGAGATGTTTTTCCCAGTATCTGGGGATTGTGTTAAACGAATATCACCTGGGTCTTTTTATCTTCCCTCACTTCTAAATCTATTTCTCACCCTACTCATTCAAAAATGAAAGTCCTGAGGGACTGTCATGGTAACAGATGTTTCATTCCTTCACATTTTAAAATTAACATAGCACTTGAGTCATAGCCTCTGAGGGCTTCGGAAAGGAAACATGAGCTTGGTACACATGGAAATAATAAAACTAGATGAAAGTTAAAAAACAGCAAACAAATTCATTTAGTGCTGTATGAACACAGTAATTACCACCCCCAGCCAACTGTGTTAGAACAGTAGCAGATAGTATTTTGTGGGAGAAAATGGTTGCTCTCCATAATGTTATATGCATACAATGAGAAGAAATAGTAATATTTTGCTAGAAAGAGCAACTAAGCTGAGTATCAGAACACCTAGGTTCTAAGTGTGATCTACTTACATCTGAGATGTGTCTTACTTGGCCATTGCCATTTCCTAAGATGTATCACATAGAGACTAGCCTTTTTGAGATTTCCTATGAAAAATAAAAGGTGTATAGACATTGGTATCAGGGAAATGATATGTACTATAGTCCCAAACTTGGAGTATCATGATTCCTAATAGCATATTAAAGGCACTGAGAAGACCTATAATAAAGACATCTGACTGATTTGTGTTTCCAAACCATTTTAGATAATTTGATATTTTTTTTTATTTTATAAAGATTGATTTATTGATTGATTGATGGTCAGCCCTCTATTATTTATAAAGTCTATTTGTCAAAGATTTTCATCCTGTTTAATTGTAGCCTAATAGCCATACATATCACTTTTTTAAATGTTTTTTTTTTAATTTATTCTTGAGAGAGACAGACAGAGCATGAGCAAGGGAGGGACAGAGCAAGAGAGGGACACAGAATCTGAAGAAGGCTCCAGGCTCTGAGCTGTCAGCACAGATCCCGCCGCGGGGCCCGAACCCACAAGCCCTGAGATCATGACCTGAGCTGAAGTCGGATGCTCAACCGACTGAGCTACTTAGGCGCCCCTTCATACCAATTTTTAGAAGCAATTTAAACTTGACTGACTTACTATTTTATTAGTATTACTATTTTTGTTTCACTTAAATTTATCTCTTTGCAAAGTATTCTTTGCCTCTATTCCAGGATTTCATCAACATTTGTTTATTCTGTATATGTTTTTCCCTTTTTCTTTTTTTGGCTTACATAATAAAGTCTTCACCAAGCTCATGCTTGTAATTAGCATCAACATTCTCACAGCTACCACTTATTAATCACCCACTATGTGTGAGGGAATGTGCTAAATGTTTTGTGTGTATTTTATATTAGTAAAACCATTGTGGCAAGTATATATATTATAGTTCCCATTTTTAGGTGAAATACCTCAGGCACTGAAAGGTTATGTAACTTTCCCAAAACCTGATAGGTAGCCAGTGGCAGAATCAAGATTGTACACAAGAGTCCCTCTGGCATCAAAATCTGGGGTCTGCTCACTGTACCATTGTCCATGCATGCAGCTTAAAGATCTTAATGTATCTTCATAAGGAATCAAAGAAGCCTACAGTCCCTGTAACAGAAGAGGTAATGTACCTTTTTTTTTAATGTTTATTTATTTTTGACAGAGAGAGAGACAGCATGAGCGGGGTAGGGGCAGAAAGAGGGAGACGCAGAATCTGAAGCAGGCTCCAGGCTCTGAGCTGTCCACACAGAGCCCGACGCGGGGCTCGAACTCACAGAGCGCAAGATCATGACCAGATGCTCAACCGACTGAGCCACCGAGGCACCCCGAGGTAATGCACCTTTAAAACAAAGTCAGCAGCTCAGAGGGCCCCCCTTACTCCCAACACATTGAAAGCAACGGCTTTGCACATCTGTATGTGGACAATTGATTCTTTTCTAGTTTCACTGCCAAGACCTAGTCTGATATAATCAATCCATCTCTGATTTGTGTCTGAGATTAATTTCATGTTCTAGAATCTTCCTTTGCAGTCTCATTTCTGATTTGATAGTCCTTATATTTGGTCTGTCCGTTAGCATTTGCCTTTCTTTCTCCATATATGGGTCCTCTAGTTTTATCACTGATTTTTTTTTTAGACTGTCTCCATGATTTTCCTTTTAAACCCTGACCCTGCTCTGTCACCTATCTCAGCCACTTCCCCTACTTAGCACACAGGGATTTTCCAGCTCTGGCAGATTATTGCTTCACTGTCTCACTGCAGGAAAACCATGGCTATTAAGGGGTCTGGGGTGGAAGACTCTTCTTTTCCTTTCAACATGCTCCCTCGCTGATAATGTCCCACAGCTTTGCTTGCCACTCGGTTACCATAATAGATACAGCTAATTTTGCAGGAAAAACATTCTCCAATAAGTTTTCTAAGTGTTTGCTTACTGAGTCATAAATCAAGATACAGAATTATCTTTCTCACTTTCTTTGAGACCTTGGACTAGTAAATTAAAATATACAGGCCCCATCTTTCCTCACCTGTCTATAAAATTAAAGGGAGGCCACATCAGTGTTCATGGGATGTTTCAAGAGTCCTCTTGATCTGTGGTATGTCTTGGGAAGACATCAGAGCTGGGGAGAGGTGAAGATTGGGGAGCAAGTCCAGGTTAAAAGGCTGCGTTGATCTGTCTTATGTTAGGTTTCTGGGTAGAATTTTATTTAGAAATAAAGGAAAGTTTCAAAAAAATAAGTCTAAGCAGACCAGACCAAGCCCTGTGTTCCCCTGCCTTTCTCCTTTCATAGAAAACCACCCCTTTCCCTTCCTGGCCTTTTAGATGTAGCTCAAATGTCACCTACTTTGAGATGCCTTCCTGGTTCCCTCAGGCTCCATTTTCTGTGTTTCCAGAGCTCTTTATTATTGTTTCTGAAATAGCACACGTCACCCAACATTCTAAGTTATATGGCACTGTCTCCCCCAGTAGGCCAACAACCATGCCCTCTTTATCTCACTACTCCTAGTGCCTGGCACTATGCTGAGGGCATACTAGGTACTCAACAAATTATTTGCATAAAGAATGAATGGTTCATCCAATAAGTAAAGTTTAGATTATTTTCCCTAAATCTAACACATTGCCTTACAGTTTCTGAAACTGAAAGTGTTACTATTTTTCAGCTTATCTCCTATCTTAGTAAATTCAGGCTGCTATAACAAATATCATAGACTGGGTGGCTTAAACAACAGATATTTATTTCTGAAGGCTGAAGACTGGGAAGTCCAGGGAACCTTCCTCTGTTCCCCACAAGGGCCCTCTTCTTGTTTTACAGACAGCCAGCTGCTTTCTTGCCATGTCCTCACATGGCCTAGAGAGAGAGAAGGAGACACAGTGAGTGAGCTCTGATCTCTCTTCCTCTACTTACAAGGACAGCAAGCCTGTCTTGAGGGACTCCCCCCGCCCATGATTTCATCCAGGGCTAATTACTTCCCAAAGGCCCCATCTCCAAATACCATCCACATTGGAGGTTGGGACTTCATCATATGAATTTGGGGAGTATACAAACATTCTTTCCAGAACATTACAAATACTTATATGAAGAGTGAACGACTCATCCAATAAATACATTTTAGATTATTTTTCCTGAATTTAACACACTCTCTTAACACTTTCTGAAACTGAAGCTCAGCTACTATTTTTTGGCTTACTCCCACAGTCTCTCAAGATGTCCCTGCAATTTATTCATGTCACTCTGGCATTTCACTATCGGGAAGAGCTAGTGTCATCAGCAAATTTGGAGATGTCACTCTGCACTCCATCTTCCAGATCAGATCTAAAAATGTTCTCTGAGACCAATCCTTAAAGGATTTCTCAGTCTATATTCCCTGTATCTAGATCTGTTTATTCTTATTCTTTGTTTCATGGGTAGAAACTCAGACCATAGGGATACATCTTTTTTTGTGACTTTTTTTTTTTTCAAATCTGATTTAATTTTAAGAACAACTGTTGGGCCTGGTCAAAGGCTTTTGAAGGTCAAGTAATTTGCATTCTCTCTGCTCCAAAATGTGGAGAGTAGTGGAGGAATTTAGAACCTTCCTATTTTGTATTCACGTAGATGCTTCTGTATAGCGTCAGAAACACCCAGTTACTTTGGAAAGTAATGAAGTGATGAATAATCTTAGGTCGATACAATCTTCCTGGAGGTGTTATCTGACTGTATGATCACATGCCAAACTAACTATGTTCCACTTGGATATGTGCTGAAAATGAAAACGTAAAATTGTATATAACTGTGGATACTTTCTAATAGCTACTTTAATCTCTCAGTTTATTGATAACTTTTACATGATAATCTTACTGTGCAATGTAAGATATCAGCTTGAATTCTAATTTATCATATTTTTCATCTATCCCTCAATACACACACATACTCAAAGCACATTATAATAATTTGATCTTCAGTCATCATTTTTGTTTTCTATCAAGAAAAAAATCTTTCATATTCATCTCTCCAGAATGTGTACCTGTAATCTGTTTATTGAAGTATCTATATACCAAATCACATTTAATTCAAGTAACCCATAGTCAGTGTAGATTGTCAAATATTAAACTATGCAATGAGTATGGCAATATCCCTCATCTGGAACTATAGAATGTAGGTTCTTACTTAATATAATTTCCTGCTAGTTATGGATTTTTTGAATTGCCATTTCCCATGGAGTAAAAACACCAGACTCTTCAAAACATAATAATAACCAAATTATTGACTGTCTCTGAATTACCTTTGTTTTCTCATTTAGGCTTTTTCCAGGTATTTATTCTAATGTTCATTATTGTTGATTTGCAGGGGTAGCATAGTCTGTTAACCTCAATTTAGATTTACTTTTTCCCCTATCTCTATAACAACTTCATTGTTTATTTAGGGAAGGATATAGAATATTGTATGTATGTCTATTTCTCTTCACATCTTTTCAAAACTGCCATCAAGGCAAGTTACAGCTAAATTTTTAATGTGCTTTTCCTGGACACAGCTTGCTAACTTCAAGGGAAACATTCCAAATAATTTTTAGCAGTAAGTATCAATTCAAATTCTTTTTGCACTGTCAACCCAATTAATTCAATAGTTCCATATTTTGGCAGCCTGAGTCTGTATCTGCACATTTTCTACTTCCCTATTAAAATTAGCATACTATATAGATCAAATTGGAGTCTCTATTATAGAAATCTCTCTATGGAAAATTTTTAAAAGCTCATATCCCTGGTGCACTTATTCTAGACAATGTCAACATAAAATTCCTGAGCAATAGCAAAATGTAAACAATACCTTAGAGTTTTTTGATAGAATTGGCTATGTATTCATTTCAGACTACATAATAATTCACAAATATTGTCTTACTTTTATAATACAAAATAGAGATAACGCATAACCATTTTACAATGATCATTAGCCCCAAGCTTTCCCTAAATGAGCCCATGGGGGTCATCTTGATTTCTTATTGAGTATTTCATATGGAAAACATAATGCATGGGGAAATTTTAATTCATAAATTGCAAGACCTCCTATTATTTTTAAAAATTCTTTTTAATGCTTATTTATTTTATTTATAAATATTTATAATATTTATTTATTTATTTTTAAACATTTATTTAATGTTTGTTTATTTATTTATTTATTTACTTACTTACTTATTTTGAGAGAAACAGAGCACAAGCAAGGAAGGGACAGAGAGAACACAGCAGAATCTGAAGAATGCTGAAGCTGTCAGCACAGAGCCCGACGTGGGGCTCAAACCCACAAGCCATGAGCTCATGACCTGAGCCAAAGTCAGACGGTTAACCGACTGAGCCACTCAGGAACCCCAACAAGACCTCCTATTTTATACATTTTGGTTTTAATTGTCATCCTTACTCTACAAACAGCAACTAGAGAAACTTGGATATGTCATTTAATGTTTCTGCTCTCAATTTCCCTGTCTACAACAGTGATCTTTGTGTACTAGGATATATGAAAACTGTCCAAGAGTCATGAGGGTGTTGGATAGGTTTAAGTAAAGCACCTCTGATCCGTTTCAAGGTAGATGAACCTGAGAAGGTGTCTGCTGTCAAGGCATCATGCAGGTTCTCTTTCCATCTCCCCTTTCACATTGCTTTTTTTTCCAATTTTAAAGAAAAAATACAGTTTTCACCAAGCCCAGTACTAGTATGCTGCAGTGTCCTGAAAGTAGAAAATTCATGGAGGCACAAAAGTTTCAATATAAAATACTAGTATCAACAAAGCCTTCTATAGGCCACCATAGACCAGAAGAAAGTGCCCTATCTCCTATCCCTCCTTATTTTAAATATTTCATTCAGAGGCAACAACATTAGCCCATGTTGGTATTTTTTAGATCCAGTTTATGTGGGAGAAGGGGAAGGGTTTGAGGAATGATGATACTTTTAACAACCTTACCTCTTCCTTCACATAACTTTGTTAATGCCTCACACCCAAAGATAGGATATCAGGAAAACAAAGCATTTGAAGCATAGGTAAAAGGTACTCAGGGGATGGGGCACCTGGGTGGCTCAGTCGAGTAAGTGCCAGACCTTAGCTCAGGTCATGATCTCATGGTTCGTAGGTTTGAGTCCTGTGTCAGGCTCTGTCCTGACAGCTCAGAGCCTGGAGCCTGCTTTGGATTCTGTGTCTCCCTCTCTCTCTCTGCCCCTCCCCTGCTCATGCTCTGCCTCTCTCTCTCTCTCTCTCAAAAATAAATAAACATTAAAAAAATTTTTTTTCAAAAAAAAAAAAAAGTACTCACAGGGTGCCTGAGTGGCTCAGTGAGTTAAGCATCCTACTCTTGATTTTGGCCCAGGTCATGATCTCACCTGAGGCCCTTGAGATTGAGCCCTGTGTCAAGCTCCATGCTGACAGAATGGAGCCTGTTTGGGATTCTCTCTCTCCCTCTCTCTCTGCCTCTCCCCCGCTCACTCTCTCTCTCTCAAAATAAATAAATAAACATTAAAGAAATAAAAGGTACTCAGGGCTGCAACAGCCTTGCTTCATCCAAGCAAGACTACATGACTATTTTATCTATCTATCTATCTATCTATCTATCCATCATCTATGTATCTACCTACCTACCTAATTACCTACCAATCTACCTGTCTATCTGTCCTTAGGATTAGAATACTCAAGATTTGTAAATAGCCTAATAAAAAAAATATCAGTCTGCTATGAAATGAGAAATGGGTCTTTACATTTTTAGCATTCTTTTTTTTCAGATTTTATTTTTAAGTAATCTCTACACCCAATATAGGGCTTGAACCCACAACCCCAAGCAAGCCATGCAAACCATGTTCCCCTAGCATTCTTAATAATGAGAATGGCTTGGTGAACATTTTCTCCCATGTATCAATGTGATTTCACTTGGCATCATTTTATTTATTTTATTTTTTAATCCTTTTCTTTTTTAAAGTTTATTTATTTATTCTGAGAGAGAAAGACAGACAGACAGACAAACAGACAGAAAGAAAATCCCAGGCAGGCTCTGCACTAACAGTGCAGAGCCCCACACTGGGTTTGATCCCATGAACTGTGAGATCATGACCTAAGGCAAAATCAAGAGTTGGACACCTAACTGACTGAGCCACCCAGGCAATCCTTTTTGGCATCATTTTAAAGAGAACAGATGAAAAGTATGTTTACTTATACTAGATCAATATTACATCTTTGAAAAAAAGGAGCATATATCAAAATAAATGATTGTTATTTCCAGAATACTCAGACTTTGAGGAGAAATATTTGAGTTTTCCTCAAGCAATAATTAAATATTACAAATCCATGTTTGTATTTTAATTTGGGATAACTGTCCTGCTTTCTATCACTCATCAACCATTTTTCTGCTCATGCATATCTCCACCTTGCATTTATTAGGCTTATATTAACTTAACGGGACAATATGGTGGATTCCATGATAAATAATGTATAAACAATTGTCATCAGTACATCACTGATAAGCTTGCACTTACTAGAGGTCTAATACCATCCGTTTATTTAGGCTTATAATTCCCCCAGAGTAAATTAACTACACTCTTTAAGCAGAATAGCTTCTTCTGTATGGGTGAAGAACAAATGTATTCCAAATGCAATTTGGAACATATCTTGAACTTTGAAAATTTAGCTTCATTTCATTAAGATCACTCAGATGTTGATATATCATTTTAATATTACCCAGTATACAAATTATAAATTTAGTATCATTCAACCATGAAATAAAATGACTTATCTTTTAAAATATTTTGATATTTCTTAAGTGTCCTCCTTCCTATTAATTTTTTACACTTTTTCTGAGTCAGTAAAAATGTAACTATGAAAACTGAAATTCATCACAAACCATAGGTTTTCACTGCCAGTGGAAAAACAATTGTAAAATGAACAATATCCAATACTCTATATTTACTTACATAAACAAATTTGACCTGAAGTGAAATGATTCATCACCTACAAAATTAAAAACTGGAATAGAATTGATACTGAATTCTGGGGCACCTGGGTGGCTCAAGTTGGTTAGGCATCCAACTCTTGATTTTGGCTCAGGTCATGATCTCGCAGTTTGTGAGTTCAAGCCCCATGTCAGGCTTTGCACCGACAAAACAGAACATGCTTGGGATTCTCTCTCTCGCTCTCTCTCTGCCCCGCCTTCTCTCTCTCACAAAAATAAATAAATAAACTTATAAAAAAAAAGAATTGATACTGAACTCTATTTAATTCTTACCAGTAAGTAATATTTACTGAAGACTACATTAATGTAAAGTGAATCCCACACATTGCACTGAGGTGCGCTTCCTGTTAAAATTGTTTACTTTTTATATTAAATAATTATTTGTAAAATTATAAATATACTTGTTATTTTGATCAGTGGTATCCCTATTATGTTATGATAATTCAACCCAGAATTTTAATGTTGAAACCCAGAAGATCCAGGGAATTTTTTTGATGGTAATAACTTTAAATTCTTTTAATTTCAGAGAATTATAGCAGGCTAACCAATAAATAATTTTCAAGAATAAAATATATTGAGTTATAATAAGACATGTCAAGGAAGTGGATTAAAAAATAAAGTTCAAAGATAAAGGAAAATGTAACATTTCTGCTGTTACATAAGAGTGGCCTGTTTCAGTGATGATTTGGGTTTCAAGTCATTATCACACTTAGGCATTTTAAAAATAAGAGTCTTAAAGTGCAAGTTTTGTCTTTAAATTTTATTATACACAGCAGGCCCAAAATTCCATTATTTAAACTCAAGAAAGAATATTTTAAGTATTACCTTAAAAATATGCAAGGGGAATACATATTTTTCCAAATTCTTTTAGAGGATAGAAAATGTGTACACTATCAACATAGAAGATGGACATAATACCATTTGACCTGTTTTCTTCAAATGGTTCCAGCAGTGGCATACTGTTTGAAGTGTAGATATTATATAAAATAAGATGATTATGAAGTTCCATAATGTTTTAATTTTTTTCAGCTTTAATTGGCTGTCATCCTCTACATGATACTGAGTAATGTTAACTGCAGAGAAGTAATCAATTAGAGTGATTGTGAATGGCAATGACCAAATCTCTTTCACAGCTGAGCAGGTTTTATGCCAGATCTTACTGGAACAAAATTGCCTTCAATTCAAGAAACATTTAATTCACAACACTTTTTCTCAGGAAAACTTGGAGTTAAAATTACACCCATTCTTTTAAATCTTTCATTTCACAAACTGAGGGTCAATTTTTATTATTTATCAGTTCAGCTAGCCATATGTTCCTTTGCTTCCATTCTACTGAATTATTACTGACTGATTATAATTCTGCCATTAACATCCTTTCAAAGATTGCAAGGTCTCAGTTACTGCTATGTTATGCTCTCCTCAATTTTAATTTCAATTTAAGAATAACAGTACCATCAACATGATCACTTCTTTAAGATATGTATAACTAGAATTGGGTTTCATTCCCCTTCTTCAACAAACTGTAAAACAAAATGGTACAGCAAATCCCTGCAAACATGTGTTCTTCCTTAGTCATTCTGCAGTTCTCAATCTAGTCAATGTCAGAGTATTTAATATGACCCATTTTTCATAGAGAATAGTAGTCCCATTTACAGTACTGAGATTGATAGCACGGTATGCTATCAATCCCAAAAGCTCTGATGCGGGCCATGGACCTCTACCAAAAGATTCTTTTCTGGGCTATCAATCTCACCGCTCCCCACTGTCTCTGAGCCCTAAATCAGACTACTTGATATCTCTCCGGTTTTGTATTCCTGCATCAGCAGTCTGCCTAAGCACAGCCATCACTCACTAGCACTGTTAACTGCACTTGCTACAAATACCAAACCACTTTCCTCATCTTAAAGGCAAGTACGAAATCTCTGCTATATCACCTCACTTATGAATCCCTTGACAAGAAGAAACCATTTTTGTTTGCTAGATTTTGAATAACAGGAAATTTAATGGGATTATTTTATTATTTATTTTGGTAGTAGGCATCTTGAACATAACAGGTAGCTAAGTACTGAAGCAAATGTATTTCAAAAAGCAAAGCTAAAAGACTCATCAGTAAATATGTACTTTTTAATTTCTTTTTAAAATTATCATAATATGGGGCGCCTGGGTGGCGCAGTCGGTTAAGCGTCCGACTTCAGCCAGGTCACGATCTCGCGGTCCGTGAGTTCGAGCCCCGTGTCAGGCTCTGGGCTGATGGCTCGGAGCCTGGAGCCTGTTTCCGATTCTGTATCTCCCTCTCTCTCTGCCCCTCCCCCGTTCATGCTCTGTCTCTCTCTGTCCCAAAAATAAATAAAAAAACGTTGAAAAAAATTAAAAATAAATAAATAAAAAATAAAATTATCATAATATGTTTTTTTTTTTCTGTCTAGAAGTATTTCAGTCTAGAACTGTTAAGTGTGTTATTCAACAAAATTTATTTAGCCAATTTTATCATTCTTTTTACATGTGTTTACTCAAAGCCACTGAGGACTTACCTTAGGTGAAACAACATTATAGGTGGAGAGTGGTTAAACCAGTAAAGCCAGTTCTGAACCTGACTGAGATGCTTGAAAAAATACTTAATACCATCCATTTCTCTCTCTTCAGAAATCAGATTTTTTTGCCTCAGTTCAGCAGAGGGTAATTTCTGTTCATATTTCCACCATGCCTCACTTTGAAGTGCTATCCTTCCATCTACATACGAGGAGAGGTGAACTTGAGCACAAAAATGAACGCACAATAATGAAAATTATCTATATTAAATGCAAAGCAACTAGTACTACTCCTGGCATCTAGAAATTGTTCAATAAATGGTAATTTCTTATTAGAGTAAGTTTTTTTTTCAATCAATTGGCTTCAGTATTAGAAATTGACCCAATTGCCAGTCTTTGAAAAATTATACCCCCATAATATTTAGGATCTACTATTTAAGAGGCAGAAGCCATCTCTATGACTGAAGGATGGAAATAAATATTCCTGATACATTAGACAATACTTTAGCCCCCAGTAAAAGTGATTATCAAGCCTGTTCCTGCCATATTAAGACTATCTTTCAATAATCTGAGAAGCATCAGACTCCTATTTTACTGGTCCAGTTGTTCAAGGTATTTAATTATAACTAATATTGTTGTCAGGTGCTCATACATAAAGTCTACACATTACTTCTACCCAAAAGAAGTAGAAGGTAAATCAGCACAGGCTGACCCACACCACAAGGAATGACTTTTGCATTTATCCCAACGACTAATATGTGTGTATGGGATCTACTTAGATTTCACATGTCTTTATTTTATGGACAGTAATGGTACTAGAATCCCTAGTACCTTGAAAACAACTTAAGGGACCAATTTTATTTTTAAGGAAAATAGTTATTCTCCATTGTTTCCTTATCATATTCTCTTTCATCAAATGAAAGAATGATACTCTCTTTCTTTCTGAACATTTTCTCTTTTCCATTCATCTGTCCTGGATTCTATTCACTTATAACTTTTTTCTCTATCTGAAAACTATGGAGCTTAACTCATTCCAATATCATAGTTCTCCCTAGTTATTATATACTTGCCTGTATCAGGCTCTTTTGTGGAAAACTGATTTTTAATTCTGAGACATACATGCATGTTGTATGTGCTCAAAGGGAGATAGGACTCAATGTTTCCTCTTTAGGTGTGCCACCAACATGGTTAAACCTTAACAAGCCATAACTTCTGAGCTTCAATTTTCCATTCTGAAAAATGATTGTGTAGGCCTCATGCTATTGTCATAACTTCATACATGGTGTGTTCCCCCTGTGAAATGCTCCTTAATCTCTCTTCTGGCCTCTCCCCATCCCCACTTATTTACTGCTGATTTCTATTATTTTAAGCCTATGAGCATTATTTTAAGTATTACTTCTTATAAGAAGTTTCTCTACACTCAACTAAGAAAAGATATATGCCACTTCCTGGGCCTCACAAAATAATCAAATGGCTTCATCACTGTACTTAAAACATTGGTAGTCCTTGTTTTATGTACATATATGTCTCTCCTACCCTTCACATTCCTGGAGAGACGTGTTTATGTTCATCTTTGAGGTGTTTGAACACAAACACTAAATAAATATATGTGGGATGGATTGATGGATGGATGGATGGATGGATGGATAGATGGATGGAAGAATAAATGAATGAACAGAAGAGTGAAGTAGATGACTTTTCTCAAATTCCTTCTAGCTCAAGCTTTATATACTTCAAATAAGGAACAAGGAACAAAGGAACAAAGATAATGGAAGAATTGGCAGCATTTCAAATCACTACAACTAGGAAGCTATTTCTACTCCTTTAGCCTCTGCTTCCTTTAGTTCTCATGGTGGCCTTTCTCTTCAGGCTCCTGATTGCTATAAAATTAACTGGAATGTTGGTGAAATGTATGGCTTCTCTCTCATCCATGCCACCCCCACAGCCATCATATGAGCAAGGAATCTCTGTTCATGTGACCACCAGACAGGGAGTCTCTGCTCATCAGTCAAGCAGGCAGATGACAGGTAGGACAAGGCTAAGCATTAGGACTGATGGAGAGCATTGGTCCAGAAGACATGGGGAATTCTATTAGGACTCTAAATGTTTTATTATTGCTCTTATATATAGACAAGACATAGTAACTAACCCTAGCTCAAGAATGAATTTATCCCCCATTCAGGAAATTTTCTCTTTAGGCAAACTGACTGAAATGTCATTACCAAAATCTATCACACTTTGTTATCTTATCTCTCATGTTAGTTTCACTGCCTAACTCATTTAAGTCCTACCTTTATGGCAAAGATCCAGTGTCCCTGCGCCCCATCCATCATAGACCACTCCAGTACCCAAGACACCTCCTTTTTTCTGTATTTAGCATATATACTCTTCCATTTGAAAGTTAACCCTGAGCTGTTTTGTGATGTCATGTAATTTTTCTATATTTAAGATTTTTAGCTCTTGTGTTTTAATTTTAACTTTGCATGAGTTTATGCCTAACCTCTTCAATTACAGTATAACTTCTTAGAGGTAGGTATCTAATACTTATTTGAATAATCCTTGCAAGGCACTCAATAACTATTCAGTAATTGAGTGTAGACCAATTATTTCAGCCACTAAAACAGGACAACACATCTCATTTTTTCAATAATCTAAGTTTACAAAGTGTATTATATCTGTTGCATATTTTAAAATCTTTTGAAAATCTTTCCATTTGTAAGCTAATTTTATTCTTATAACCTTTTGTTGAATTAGATAGTACAGATAAAAGTATCACTTTTCAGATGAAGAATTTACACAAGAAGAATTAAGATTCTAGCCCAAGTAGGAGGACCAAGGCTAGACTCAGGTCTTCTGGCTCCATTGCTCTTTCCAGTACAACACATCAAATTCAGCTCCTCAACATGCACATGTTTCTACCGCATAAAAATGGACTGCTAGCCAGGTCCATAAAAGAGTCTATAAATGTATAACCTTCTCTGTGCCAAAACACTAAAAGTCAGAAATTTCCCTCCAAAGAAATAAGTGCAGATTCTGAAAGCAAGCTCTTGGCTCTTTGGTTGGGTTATAGGAAGGCTATGACACTGCTTAGTGTACTTGCTATTTGCTCAGAAGCACCAGGAAAAGAATCATATAAGCCCCAGAGAACATAGTCTCATATTTGTCTCTGGAGTATACAGAACAGATTAGAAAACACAAATTCAATATTATCTCTACCTTTGAAAGATTAAAACAAAAAACAAATCCAAACCCTAAAGATTTTTTTAATACAACAGAGGCTTCTTAGCTGCCTAATCCACATAGGTTGGATTTATTTAGTAGAAACATGTATTCATCTATCAGAATTTCTGTAATTCTCTTATTCTGATGGAAATTATTATTCATGCAAAATAAATTGATTCTGCTTTAATTGTCCACTGGCTGTGACTGTAAAGTAAACTCTGTGAGCCTTACACTTCAATCTTTACCACAGGCAGAAGTGAGGATATGAGCCTCTAAAATATAGTTCATTTGGGTCATCTCTAAGAGCTCATATCCTGTCCAGTACCTCAGAGTACATTGCATTACGGTCATTAATCACATCATATCTTCTGAGCATCCAAAAGAAAAATATAATTTATCTTTATCTATATTACTTACTCAATGAAAATTGCTCAATTATTCTCCATATTGAAGAAAAATTACAGAAGGAAGTTAATTGCTTACCTACATAATACTTTATTTTTGAAGCCAAAACCTTAACATATGCAACAACAATAAAAGTGTAGAAACTTAAATTACATAAAATAAAACCAGGCTTCTGTTTATGGGCTATAAAATAAACAAAGCCTGACTTTAAAAGCTGTTGATATGTATAAAGTATAGAAAGGTCCCCAAAATAAAGGATACCCTTCTTAGGAAGAAAAATGAAACAAAAAATCTTCATCACATTGATGACAGTCACATGACATTTATTATAGCAAGGCATTTTTTTTAATGTAGTATGAGTTGGAATTTTGAAATTCAGCCAAAGAGCTTACAGAAAGTTGATGCTAAATTAGCAGAGTCAACAGTCTCTGTTTTCAGAAGTATTTTAATTTAGGTAGGGTTTTTGTTTACATAGATTATTAAGATCTATATTTTATATTTATATAATTTTTGGTAAGTGAATGAGTAAAAATTTAGCATGGATAGATAAAACTTACATAGTCTTTTTGAGTATTTTAGTGAATGAAGAATTATCTCCAATGTTTTTAAGTAACTCCTGCTTATTAACTTGTCTTCTGTGATTAAATATTAACTTTTAACAGAATGTAAATTTAGCAAGTTCTCAGTGTATGCACTCTTATGATCAGGGCATATGTGTGATGTAGCCTTAGTTTCCCAGTGAAGACACCCATCTCACAGTCTGTCATTATGGAGAAACACTTTTTTGTTTTTCAACTTATGGGTCAGAAAATCTGCTTTTAGTTTGGTTCTCTAACAGGTAAAACTTTGTATTGGGACAAATCAATCAATGTGGTTCCTCATTTGTGTAATGGGGGCAATAATAGCTTCCTTTCTTTTTTTCTTTTTCTTTTTTTTTTTAAAGAAATTTTTTTTTCAACGTTTATTTATTTTTGGGACAGAGAGAGACAGAGCATGAACGGGGGAGGGGCAGAGAGAGAGGGAGACACAGAATCGGAAACAGGCTCCAGGCTCTGAGCCATCAGCCCAGAGCCCTACGCGGGGCTCGAACTCCCAGACCGCGAGATCGTGACCTGCCTGAAGTCGGAGGCTTAACCGACTGCGCCACCCAGGCGCCCCAATAGCTTCCTTTCTTAACCTAGGAATTGTGAGAATCAAATAAAATTGTATAACAAACAATATAAATGTAAGAGATTATCATTTACAAAATATAAAATCCATCACCCTATTTAGGATTTCAAAATGTATTTACTAAAAACTTAAAATGAACATACCAACTAAAATATTCTTTGTCTATACAGAGATAAATGTCAGAGTCCCAAGAAATCTCTCTTTTGTCTGAGCACAGACAATGTTAGCAGCAAATCACCACCACACCTGTTAGCTAAGTTCACTATAATGTTTGTAAATGGTTCTCTCTTTTACAGAAACCATTTTAGTCTTTACCGGTCAACTCTAAGCTTCTGGGAGAAATGACTATAACCTGGTTGCTTTCCAATAGCTGTCAGAGTGGACACATACTAGGAGCACATTCTTTCTCACTTGGGATTGTGAGTGGCTGAGAAATTCACTTGTGCAATGTATCCATATGGGTTGAAGCACACTCTGTTCTCAGCCTGTCCATATGCATGTTTGATATGCAGATCAAATAATGAGTGCTTCCTCGGCCATTGGCCACCTGATTGGCTGTGGGACAGACAAATGGATCCAATTAATATCCATAGAGATTCACAAAGGCCTGCTATTAATAAAATGTGGTGTTTCCAGGTGAGTGCCTTTGAACACGTTCTCTGTATCCCCCACTCCTCTCACAAAAATGTTTGCTAAGGTGTATTTCAAAATTCTGTAATGCAGTGACACAACAGATTAAAATGCATCACATTCTCTGGAAAACACTTCTTGATATTCCAGAAATAGATGCATTTTTTAACATCTAAAAGGTTGCTAATGATTTCATAAAATTAATCATTAATTCTAAGAGAGCAGTTTTAAAAGTTAGAGAATATGGATGAATAGAGGTGAGTTATTAAAGATATGGATAAGGATAGAGGTGGGTTACCAAGTTGATAAGTGGTCTCTGGAATTGAATCCCAATAAGGAAAGGAGCAAAACATGGATGCTGAAGGAGGAAATGATAAGGATATAATAGAACAAAAAAAGGGAAATTAGAAAAGAGAAGGAAAAAGAGATCACTGAAAAAGAAGAAAAGTTGAAAGAAAAATAGCAAAATTTTAAAAATAGCAAAAAAAAAGAAAAATAAGCTACCATCCGAGTAACTGCTTTTTCCTGATATTATCCTGGAAAATCTTTTTCCATGATTCTGATTGGCATCTTCCAAATCTACCTTCCTCACAAAAAGGTGTCCATCTTTTCCTCAAAATGAGAAAACTATCTTTATATGAGTGTACATTTCAAAATTACTTTCTTTTATTAAGTTTGATTTTTTCCTTGTGTTTTAGCAGTTATAGTGCAATGAATCACTTTCATACACATCAAAAAGCAGTTTCTGCCACTACAAACACACACATGGATTATGATTATGCTCCTTGGGGTGGCCATCTACACGGGTTTTGAATGCTGCCACCTCAAATGAAGCCCCCTTTTCTTTCTCTTCATGAGGGCGTATGAAGAGGAACATAGCTGGTATGCAATGGGATTATAGTGCGGACACATGTAATGAATTTTATTTACGCTCTGCCAGCATATTATGGCTTCCGGTGGGACTGTGAGGACTTCTTTATGCTAATACAAATATTGGGGGTGGGGTAGGGGAATCTTGGGCTTTTTGTAAGGTACTATGCACTTCCACATAATGTAGTAGTTTATCCAATGAAAAGTATTTCATTGCTAAAGAGTAATGTGGAAAAAAACCCCGTATATTTCCAGTGTCACATGGCAAAGTCATATTTTTGAGATATTAACTCAAGTAATATTTCCCTTCCCCCATGTTTGGCTAATAAAAAATAATACAGCTGAATCTTCCCTGCTTGTGTTTCCAAAAAAGCCTGCCAGTTTAAGGGGTTATGCCCAGGGTCTTGGAGTTTGGTTTTAAAGTTGAAGGAGAGCTTGGGAAATGAGGAACATGCAGAGACAGAGAGAGAGATGAAGAGACTTAATCTAATGAATAGAAAATTTCAAAAGGAATATGGAAGAACAAAGATGAGTGGGTGGTTTGGCTATACCCTTGAGAGAAGGTCTGTGCATGAGGGCCATGAGGACAAGAGTGAAGGACAGCTCAATAAAGGGACAATACGAGAGGTATTGTTTCTGCTGATGGAAGCTGAGTCTCTGTAGGCAGCAGTCTTGGTTTTCATGCAGGTACACCAGCTATCCTTCACACCACAGTCTGGGGCAGAAATATAACTGACATATTGAGACATAATTGGCATTTAACTTTGTGTAAGTTTAAGCTGTACAACTTGTTGATTTGATATACTTTATTGCAAGTTAAGTACCCAAGGCTCCTAGGGTTCCATCTGTCTTTTTGTAAATTACTTCCCCCAACACCCACATACACATCTATATAAACTCTTAGACACACACCTAATGTCCCTTAAGAGCAATGAGCTTAAGGAAAGCAGAGGTAGGACTGAGAACTTTTAATTGCTTATTGAGGAAGGAAGTTCCTACACCTGAATTTGGGGATGGTGAATAAAACCATCTCCCCTACTCCAATCCAGAACAATGGTTAAACATTCATCCACAACACTACAACTTTTGGACTAAATTCTTCTAATCCAACAGATGTATTGAACATTGGTTGACTCAATTGAGTTCAGGTAAATGGAAGATAGAAGGGATGTAGAGGATCTAGTAATTAATTTAATAACCTTCAAATATATGTAATGATTTTTGCGTACTCATTCATGCACTTAACTACTTGAGACACACACACACACACACACACTTACGCACACTCCACTCATGCAGTCTGTAATTCCTTGCATTCTGTGTAAGTTCCTAGTTACACTGACAGTTTTGCCCTCTATTCAGTACTGTAGCATCAAACAAATGCCTGGAAGAAAGGAGACATGGATCCTCATGGACAAATAATTAATTTATTCAATTAGCGTTTATTAAACCTGCAATATGCCAGACCCTGTACTGGCTTTGGGGGCTGACACAGTGATGTATTAGATGCGACCCTTTTTTTAAAGAAACTTACAATCCAGTAAGAACATAAAGTAAAGCACACGCCTATACCTGACCAAGTGGCTAATCTGCATACATGAATTAGTAAATGAGACTTATAAACATATCCTAAATGTGACAGGATGTATTATTAAAATGTACACAAAAACTGTGACAAAAGAATTATTTAAAAAATAGCTTCCTATAACCATACATGGGGAAGAAGGGGCACTATATATGCTATCTTTAATCCTTATCAGTGGGGAAGAAGTAAACAGCTTTTAAATTCAAGTCTGTTTAGGGAAGAGTTTGGATGAGTCAGAGCAAATTGCCAAAGGAGCCAAAAGGGCTGGGGAGTCGTATATGTATTAAAGGTTAAGTCTAGGGGTGCTTGGATGGTTCAGTCAGTTGAGCATCCACCTCTTGGTTTCTGCTCAGGTCATGAATGATCTCATGAGTTTAAGCCCCATGTCAGGCACTACACTGGCAGCATGGAGCCTGTTTGGGATCCAATCTCTCCCTCTCTCTCTGCCCCTCCCCTTCTCACTCTCATTATCTATCAAAATAAAAAGTAAACTTAAAAAACAATAAAGATTAAGTCTAAAAAAATATATCTGTATTTGAAAAGTTTCTGCAACTGAAAAATCCCCTAAAGTGGGTGATTACTTCAACATGCAGGTATAGGCTGTCATCATACACAGGGGCCTTAAGACCAGTGGCTACAGTCTCTGTAAATGAGTATGTGGTCAGAGGGCTAACACATCCTCAAGGGTGTCCCCAGGTGTGCCCCCAACAGCACAGACAGTAGATGATGAAAGATCCACATGAATGCCAGCATCACGTAGCAGAGACAGCAGTGGTGAAGATGCCTTCACCATGAACTAAAGATGTAGCTACTTCCTGATTTTCTGGCACTATAAAATGCCCCAAATTCTCAATGATATGGTTGTTTTTCCAACTTAAGAAGCAACCAGCCAATCCATATATGCTACTGAAGAGATTCCTCCTTTGGTCTCTAGGTAGACCACATAAAGTTCCCTTCCATCACATTGAAGTGAGGAGGGGTAACCAAACTCAACAGAATTTGAACCTCCCACTAAGCAGAGAGTTGGGGCCCAGAGGAGTCTTATGTGATATAGAGAAAATTTTAAATGTGATAGGTCTTATTATTAATATTGAGCTGATAACTTAAGTTCTACCACAAACTAAAAGATAAGACATGTGTGATTAAGACCATAAATATGACTCAAAATGTTAAGATAATTTAGACTCAATAGTGAAAATAGAAAGTAAAGGAGTCTTTATGTCCTGCACAGACTAAGTATCTGATAAAGGTTAAATTAAGTCAATAATATAGGGTAATTCCTACAAAAACCAACAATTATTATTCACTATTCTACCTGAAGCCAATTTAAGTCTCTTCTCCATGTTGAAGAAAACTAACAAAAAGAAGATAGAATCTCGCAATAAGTAGTCCCCAAGCTACAATTTAGCACCAATTTAGCAATTCCATTAGAGAGCACATCCAGCTCATTAAAAACAGCAAGCTAAACTGTCTATAAATTGTTTCACCATAATCAAATATTGGCAAAATAACTAGATAGGAAATATAGTGCCTATCTGAAATATTAACAATTAATTGTAAAATAGTCAGTTTCTCTAAAATGTCATGCATTTTACTATTACTCATGTTCCTTAAATTGAACTGAAAAAAGTTTCTTTTAAAATTTTTTTAACTTGCATTCTCTTTTTTTTTCAAAGACATTTAAGAGTTAGCTATTTCCACAGACATGGATTCAATCTATACAGAAACTGAATTTTTTCAATTAAGCAGAGTCCTTCAAGCAAATTTGGATTTATGAGAGGAAAACCTGTTAGGTATCAAATAAAGCCCTGGATAGCTATTCCCCGTCTATAATCCCAAGCTAGGGAGGAGTCTCTATGTTGATAGCATAGAGACCAATGTAAGAATCATTTTTACAGCATCTCTGATTTCGCCAGGAAATGGCCCATTTCATTGATGAGCATGCATTGTATGATGTTAAAAATCTCTTTTTTAATTAAAATAAACCTATATTTACATAATTTTTTACTCATTTGGCTTAGTTTTGCTTTTCTTTCAAACAAAATTGCTATATTCTCTATCCCAGAGCTTTATAAACATTTGAAGTCTATCCCATATTTTTTATTGATCCTCTTGCATCTAGTTCCTTAAGCCACTTTCCAACAGGACATAGTTTCTAGATCTCTTCACCCTTGAAGAGGTATGCTTATGGGTAAAACTAATTTTCTATTTTTTTATGTCATTAAAGGAAAAACCCAAGTTATGGAATCATTTTGGTTACATCCAAATTGAGCTATTGACTTAACTATTTGGGGAAAAGTCTCCTCTTCTGGGGTAAAACGGGGGATACCTATTTACTTGAAAGAAGATTTTTAATGAAATAATAGTAATAGGTTCTTATATAAAATGTTAGCAAGTCTATTTCCTACAATTCAGAATTAACTACAGAAATAGACATTTTCACTCTAAACATCCAATGAATCAATTGATTTACCTAGAACTTATTTAAATTAAGTAGGTATTTACTGATTGTGAACTGGGCATCATGCTAGATGCTATAACAATGAACAAGGACAACCTCCAATCCTTGATCTTAGAGGAAGGAGACATTGAGTACTCACACAAGGTATTCACTGTGAGAGGTGTTATGAAGAAAATCCACAAAAAGCCATGAGACAACAAAATACGTACGTATAGTTCAACCACGGGGCTTAAGGAAGGGATCTCAGTCAATTCAGGCTGCTATGACAAAATACCATGTACGCTGAGTTAATTTCTCATAATTCTGGAGGCTGTCCAACATCAAGGAGCCTACAGATTTGGTTCCTCACAAAGGCCTTTGTCCTGGTTTGCAGATGGCTGCCTTTTGGCTGTTTCCTCACATGGCCAAGAGAGGAAGCTCTGGCCTCTTCCTCTTCTCATAAAGACACTAATGCCTCATGACCTCACCTAAATTACCTCCCAAAGACCCCAGCTCCTACTACTGGAGCTTAGGGGTAAGGGCTTCAAAATATGAATTCTGGGGGCACACAATCATTCAATCCATAACATCAGACTTCCCCAGGGAAGTGACATTGGAATTGTAACATGAAAAACAAGTGAAAATTAACCAGGCAAAGAGATGGGAGAGAAAATTGTGGCAAGGAGGCACTGCAGGTTGAATCTCTGAAGCAGAAACTCATTTGAGTCCACTTTGGCTGGTGCACTGAGATGAGGAGTTGAGGAGAATAGTGTAAGATGAATCTGAAGAGGCTGGCCTGGGCCAAACTATGTAGGGTCTTGTGGGCCATGTTAGACATTGTCTTCTTATCCTAAGAATAATGAAAACTCTACAGAGACTTTTATCAAAGATGCCCTCGTGTTAAAAAGCTCCCTTCGGAAGCACTATGGAGAATAAACTGGAGTGGGGTGCCAGGAAGATGTGAGAGTAATCCCAGTGAGGCCTGATGGTAGGTGTGTGAGGGTGGTGTGTGCAGAGATGGAAGGAGTCTACAGATCTGAGAGACACTTAGGGGTTAAATTCAAGGGACTTGTAGATGCATGGGATTCAGGGGCCAAAGAAGAGCAATGTGCTAGAGTGACCTCTTAAATTTTCTCTTGTGCAACTGATTGGACAGTGGGGCACTTGAGTGTGACTGGAACACTCAGGGAGGAAAAAAAAGTGTGAGAAGAAGAAAAGGAGCATCATACTGGACATGCAGAGTTAAAATGTCATCAGAAAGTGCTAGTAGACAGGCCTGGGTACAATAGCATTGGGTATGTGAATGGTCATTGATACAAAAACTTTCCTTTATTCCAAGAGTGTGTGCTTGGGGAATACAACCACCCACCACCTCAAAAACACATACATTATTACCAGTAAGGCTAGGAAATAGCTAAGTTCAAATGATAAGCAGAATATTTACATATGTATCTATCCAAGTGGATCTACTCACCACAGTCATACCTATTCCCCAAAGTCATCTGTTGAGTGTAAAGGTCCCTAGGTCCCTTCAGCTAATTAAGGAGTGCTAAAGAACATTTCTCTGAGCAATTAGTTTTAGGCAAACTACCCTGAAACCTTTTCCCTGGGGGCTGAAACGTAAATCTATATTTGAAAACCCACTTCCCAGTAATTCCCTAGTTTAAGAGTGGTCTCCAGTCCCTTTCTTTGTAGCCTAAATTAGGAGCTAAGAGGAAAGAGAACAACAGAACAGAAATGGGTCTCAAAGATCATCCTCACTCTGCAGATAATAAAGGTGGCTCAAAACAAAGACATATTTAGACAAGGGTAAGAGCAATAGTTCCCTCCTTGTATTCTAGAGGTTGTTTTTTTTTTTTTTCCTTTTTAAATATCTCTAAAGTGAGAACAGAATACACCCATAGCATATTATTTGCATTCCAGCTTCCTGAAAAGAAAGAATTTGGGGACCAAAAGAACAATTTGGGGACCAAAGTAAAAGGCATTGTGTTCCTGGCCTCTCTGCCTTCTGACAGTCCTGCCTGGCAGTACGTAATAAAATTTTATTCAAGATACTGTGTTCAGTACCCCATAAAAGTGTCAGACTAGTGGTTGGGATGGACTTTCCAAATTAGTGAGTGGGAGTAAATTGCTAATCCTTTTAAAGAACATCTATTTATTTCCAAATTATAAAGAAACCCAAAAGTTACCACCTCAGTGGTGTGATTACTCTTAGAACACAACTCTCATGAAGACCTATATTGGGACAGTGAGCAGAAGGCTCAGCATGGGCTTTGTCATCATTACCATCTTAACTGGTGGTAAAGATTGAAATATTATTAATTAAAAAAACATAGCAGCTTGGTTCTGCTTATCTTAAGGGTTTTAAATCAAAATCAATGTGACTTTTAAAAGTAAACCCCAGGTAGAGTTTAAAATGTTGACTATGTATGAATTATGTATGCATTCAAAGCCTAAGGCCTCAGGTGCATTGTTACTAAATCAAATACCATAAATATAAATCCATACCAAGAATTCATTTGAGGTGACCAGGGCTGCTGCCCCATGCCACACAATATTAACACAGGAGGTAAGAAAAGCACTGCTTGCATGGAGAGATGTCAGCATGTGTAGGTGTTAGAATGGTCCAGTGACAATGCTATTAATAAAAGCCAACATAATGACGATTGAGAACTCATCTAAGCTGTTTAACAATTTGGCCATTTACTTTTGATGAATGCCAATTGCGTGCAAGTTCCTGCTCTTGGACTCACAAACGAAGAAGATTGGATTCTGTCCCCATAATAAATCATAATCTACTGGGTGATTTACACGCCTAATTACAACAACACAAAACAAACAAGGAACAGTGGGAGAGGTCATAAGCTCAATTCAAAAGTCCTGTTTATTTTTCTTTCTGCGTCCCAGAGAAAAGGTTTACAATGGAGTTGCTATGAGGTTGGGTGACCTCCAAATTTATGTTTGGGAGCTAACGTAACCATTATATAACAAAATATTGACCTGAAGTTACTTATCATAAAATTTAAGAACTAAAAGGTCATCTAGTACAAATTGGTCTTTTAAAAGTTGTGAATACCAAGACCAAAAGAGTTTAATGTCATAGGATAATTTATTATATTATTAATCTTAAATATATATGTGTACATGTATATTCATGCATATTTATATACATATATAAAATATATAAATACATTATCAAATTTACAATGTATATAAATCTATATATTATATATAACTATGCATATTTTATATTTTTGCATATATATGTGAGTAGGTAAATATACAGATATTTAATCGCTAGCAAATTATTTTCAGAACCATCAGTCAATTGTATTATATTAGAACCAAGTACATTTGGATCTAAGGCATCATTTGCCAAAAGGACTACTTGATCTATTTTTGTATCTCTTCTTTCTTGAACCTCATGAGTAAAATGAATTCTCTTAAGGAGTCTGGGAAGAATAAGCAACGAATGATAGATCTTCCATGATCCTTGAAAGGTAGCATCACCAAAGCTAAGTTATATTTATTACCAAACCATCACTTTCTCTGGCACACATATCAAAGTAATTAGCTTAAGGGATTCAGCTTTCTTTAACACAGGGAATGGGCTCATAGAGGACCCTCATCTTCTAACTCATCTGAAATAGACTCCACAGAAATAGTGACAAAGGCAAATTTAATTTGTAACTGAGGATTAGATAACCCTGGTGGAATGAGCTCTGAGACTTGCTGGAACTTAAATATGAGTCTTTCGTAGAAGAGATTTATTAAACTCAACCCCCTCTGTGGATTATCTTTGCCAAAATCAATCCCCATTCTGATATTTCCCCATGGACTACACAAATGATAAGAGAAAAAGGCTTTGGCTCTGTCACTGTAAAAACTGTAGGCTTATTTCATATTTCATTTGTATGGTAAGCTGTCCCAGGGGAGACATGAGGCTATAAGAAAAGACAGAGGATAATCAAATCAATTTTTTAGACTGGGACATGGAGACCACTTTCAGAGGTTTCCCAAACTGAGAACAAAGCACGGAGTTGTCCTCATGAAAAACCATAAGGTTGTGGGTCCAAATAAGGTTTGTATAAATAAGGCCAGAGCAGGAAGTATAAGGAGAATAAATCCATCTCAAAGAGTAAATGATAGGGGCGCCTGGGTGGCGCAGTCGGTTAAGTGTCCGACTTCAGCCAGGTCACGATCTCGCGGTCCGGGAGTTCGAGCCCCACGTCAGGCTCTGGGCTGATGGCTCAGAGCCTGGAGCCTGTTTCCAATTCTGTGTCTCCCTCTCTCTCTGCCCCTCCCCCGTTCATGCTCTGTCTCTCTCTGTCCCAAAAATAAATAAACGTTGAAAAAAAAATTTTTTTTTTAAATAAAAAAAATAATAAAAAAAAAAGAGTAAATGATAATTCCACATTAGGTTCCTTCTAATAGAATTCTTTCTTCCAAATGCCTCAAAGCATTTTCCTTCTCTCCTCTTATTTTATCATCAGTGAACTTTTCTGAGGTAAAGACAGATGAAATATTTCTTTATTTTATTGGTAGAGCAAGAAGAGCCAGCAGTAATGATAAAAGGCTGCTAAGAAATAAACTGTTATCTGATCTAGTGAGAATGGTCCATGGCCTATCAATCTGGATTCATGTTCTTGAGAACTTGTTGCTTGTCTCTCACTTCCCATCTCTCCCCACTCTCACCTCACTTCAGAAAATATCTTCTGTTTGGGAGGCAGCTGTTTGAGTGTCTTACTGTCATCCTCTCTTCACACATACCCCAAAACATCTGAACCAAATTTCACTATATGTACTGACCAATTGGCTTCGGTTAATCAAGTGACTATGCCTGTCATATTAATGCATGTAGTAGAATTTTCTGGCAAACAATACATGGCATGTGTCAAAAGTCATTTTGTTCCAAATCTACCTCACTCCTACCTGTCTAATTCCAGTGCTCTCAGAGTTGCATAAATAATGCTCTATTCATATCTATCCAAAGGACCACTTTAACTTTACAGAGTTGTGATGTTGCTTATGCTTTTTAATATTCTCACTTGGGATTCTCCCCTTTTGAAATCAACTCAAGGAAACAATTTGTTTACTATGACACTTCCTATACGGTTTCACATTGCTTTCATCAGAGAGTCTAAGAGATTTGGCTAGGCCTCCCTTTGTTGATCTTCCCATAGAATTTAGCTTAAAAAAAGCCTCAAATTAAGCAAAAGAAGTATGGAGTTTCTTCACAAAACTGAGATTAGAAATACCATATGATCCAGGAGCCAAGAAGGCAGATCAATACCAAACCATCCTGCACACCTAGAAAACTTATTTGAGGATTAACACAACAATCTGCACAACCTGAACAATAGAACTCAGCAGGTACGTGGCATGGAGGGGTGAACGGGGGGAGAGAGAAGCTGTGGAAGACAGGGCACTGTATTTGCTTGCAAAAGAGGTCAGAGACTGGGGGAGAGTATGGGAAAAGCGCCCCCCCCCAAAAGCAGCTGGAGAGAAAATAGAAAAGTCTAAACAGCCACAGGGACTGAACTAAAAAGGAAGAAAGGAAGTAAGGAAAGGGCTTAAATTCCATTAAGACTCTATAAACAGTGGGAGCACAGAGTCTGAAACTCCACAGCTCAATACCTGGCTGTGCTCTGGTGGGAAGGGCAAATCCCCAGGAGCAGAGTGAGGTCTGGGAATCCTCAGGCCACATGGGGAGAGGCGGTTCTCCTGCTGGAAGGACATTTGGTATAGGCTGTGTGGCCACCTAGTTCCAGGAGACCCCAGAGAACAACCACATTCGCTGGTGCTGGAACAAGGTTGTTAAGGGTGAAGACTGGTACCAGATGTGGGTTGTGATTTTCCATAATCCCTGAAACGCTGCTGCTACATGATTGCATGAACTTTTTCTGGGGTGGGCTGGCACCCAGCCACAGTCCCTGGGCATCAGCAGTAGCATGGTTCTGTGAACGTTCCTGGGTGCAGTCAGCACCCAGTCATTGCTTGGTGAGATGCTCACACAGAGGGTCTGAGCAGGTCAAAGACTCAGAAGTGAGATGATAAGAATCCTAGCTGGGGTGGAAAATACATTAGAATCCCTCTCTGCAGAGATAAAAGAAGTAAAAGCTAGTCAGGATGAAATAAAAAATGTTTTAACTGAGCTGCAATCTCAAATAGCTGCCATGGTGGCAAGGATGGATGAGGCAGAGCAGTGAATCAGCGATAGAGGACAAACTTATGGAGAATAATGAAGCAGAAAAACAGACGGACACTAAGGCAAAAGAGCACGATTTAAAAATGATAGAAATCAGTGGCTCACTAAAAAGGAACATGAGAATCATAGAGGTCCCAGAAGATGAAGAGAGAGAAACAAGGGTGGAAGGGTTATGTGAGCAAACCATAGTGGAAAACTTTCATAACTGGGGAAAGACGCAGACATCAAAATCCAGGAAACACAGAGGACTCCCATAAGATTCAACAAAAACCAACCATCAACAAGGCATATCACAGTCAAATTCACAAAATACTCAGGCAAGGAAAGAGTCATGAAAGCAACAAGGGAAAAAAAGTCTTTAACCTCCAAGAGAAGACAGATCAGGTTTGCAGCAGACCTAGCCACAGAAACTTGGCAGGCCAGAAAGGGGTGGCAGGATATATTCAATGTGCTGAATCAGAAAAACATGCATCAAAGAATTCTTTATCCAGCAAGACTGTCATTCAAAAAAGAAGGAGAAATTAAAAGTTTCCCAGACAAAAAAAAGCAGAAGAGTTCATGACCACTAAACCAACACTGCAAGAAATTTTACATGGAAATCTCTGAGGAGAGAAAAGATGAAAAACAAAAAAAAACAAAAAACAAAAGCAACAAAGACTAGAAAGGCCCAGAGAACACCACCAGAAACTCCAACTCTACAAGCAATATAATGGCAATAAACTCATATCTTTCAGTACTCACTCTAAACATCAATGGAATAAATGTTCCAATCAAAAGACACAGGTGTAACAGAATGGATAAGAAATCAAGATCCATCTACATGCTGTTTACAAGAACCCACTTTTGAAAGTAAGGGGATGGAGAACCATCTATCATGCTAAGGTCAACAAAAGAAAGCCAGAGTAGCCATACTTATATCAGACAATATAGACTTTAAAATAAAGACTGTAACAAGAGATGAAGAAGGGCATTATATCTTAATTAAGGGGTCTATCCGCCAAGAAGACCGAACACCTATAAACATTTATGCACCAAATGCGAGAGCACCCAAATATATACATCAATGAAAGAAACTCATTGATAATAATACCATAATAGTAGGGGACTTAAACACCCCACTTGCAACAATGGAGGGATTATCTAAAGAAACTCATTGATAATAATACCATAATAGTAGGGGACTTAAACACCCCACTTGCAACAATGGACAGATTATCTAAACAGAAAATCAAAAAAAGAAACAATGGCTTTGAATGACACACTGGACAAGATGGATTTAACAAGATATATTCAGAACATTTCATCCTGAAGCAGCAGAATACACATTCTTCTCCAGTGCACACGGAATGTTCTCCAGAATAGATCACATACTGGGACACAAATCAGCCCTCAACAAATACAAAATGATGGAAATCATACTGTGCATATTTTCAGACCACAATGCTATGAAACTTGAAATCAACTGTAAGAAAAAATTTGGAAAGATAATAAATACTTGGAGACTAAAGAACATCCTACTAAAGAATGAATGGACTAACCAAGAAGTTAAAGAGGGAATTATAAAGTACATGGAAGCCAATGAAAATGATAGTACCACAACCCCAAACCTCTGGGATGCAACAAAGGCAGTCATAAGATGGAAGTATATAGCAATCTAGGCATTCCTAAAGAAGGAAGAAAGATCTCAGATACACAACCTATTATTACACCTTAAAGAGCTGGAAAATAACAGCAAATAATACCCCAAACCAGGAGAAGACAGGAAATAATAAATATTAGGGCAAAAATCAATGCTATTGAAACCAACCAACCAAACAAAAAAACCAAAACAAACAAGCAAACAAAAAACCCAGTAGAACAGATCAATGAAACCAGAAGCTGGTTTTTGAAAGAATTAACACAATTGATAAACCACTAGCCAGTTTGATCAAAAAGAAAAAGGAAAGGACCCAAATAAATAAAATCAAGAATGAAACAGGAGAAATCACAACCAACATAGGAGAAATAAAAACAATAATAAGAGAATATCATGAGCAATTATATGCCAATATAATTCTGGAAGAAATGGACAAATTCCGAGAAACATATAAACTATCAAAACTGAAACAGGAAGAAATAGAAAATTTGAACAGACCCATAACCAGTAAAGAAATCAAATTAGTAATCAAAAATCTCCCAAAAAACAAGAGTCCCGGGGCCAGATGGCTTTCTAGAGGAATTGTAACAAACATTTAAGGAAGAGTTAACACCTCTTCTCTCAAAGCTATTATGAAAATTAGAAATGGAAGGAAAACGTCCAAACTCTTTCTATGAAGCCAGCATTGCCTTGATTCCAAAACCAGACAAAGACCCCACTAAAAAGGAGAACCAATTTCCCTGATGAAACTGGATGCAAAAATCCTCAACAAGATATTAGTCAGCCAGATCCAAAAATACATTAAAAAAATTATTCACCATGACCAAGTGGGATTTATACCTGGTTGAATATCCACAAAACAATCATTGTGATTCATCACATCAATAAAAGGAAGGACAAGAACCACTCTGAATACATGCAGAGAAAGCATTTGTCAAAATAAAGCATCCTTTCTTGATAAAAACTCTTAAGAAAGTAAGGATAGAAGGATCATACCTCAAGATCATAAAAGTCATATATGAAACACCCAACACTAACATCATCCTCAATGGGGAAAAACTGAGAGCTTTCCCCCTAAGGTCAGGAACAAGACAGGGATGTTCACTCTCACCACTGTTATTCAACACAGTATTGGAAGTCTTAGCCTCTGCAATCAGACAACAAAAGAAATAAAAGGCATCCAAATCAGCCAGGAGGAGGTCAAGCTTTCACTCTTCACAGGTGACATGATACTCTGTATGGAAAACCCAAAAGATTCCACCAAAAAAACTGCTAGAACTGATCCATGAATTCAGCAAAGTTGCAGGATATAAAATTAGTGCACAGAAATTGTTGCATTCCTATATACCAATAATAAAGCAACAGAAAAAGAAATAGAGGAATTGATCCCATTTACAATTTCACCAAAACCCATAAAATACCTAGGAATAAATCTAACCAAAGAGGTGAAAAATCTATACACTGAAAACTATAGAAAGCTTATGAAAGAAATTGAAGAAGACACAAAAAAATGGAAAAAGATTCCATGCTCTTGGATAGGAAGAACAAGTTTGTTAAAATGTCAATACCACATATTCAATGCAATCCCTATCAAAGTAACACCAGCATTCTTCACAGAGATAGAACAAATAATCCTAAAATTGTATGGAATCAGAAAAGACCCTGAATAGACAAAGCAATCTTGAAAAAGAAAACCAAAGCAGGAGTCATCACAATCCCAGACTTCAAACTGTATTACAAAGCTGTAATCATCAAGACAGTATGGTACTGGCACAAGAACAGACACTCAGATCAATGGAACAGAATAGAGAACCCAGAAATGGACACACAAATTTATGGCCAACTGATCTCTGAAAAAGCAGGAAAGACTATCCAGTGGAATAAAGACAGTCTCTTCAGCAAGTGGCGCTGGGAAAACTGGACAGTGACATGCAAAAAAATGAACCTGGACCACTTTCCTACACCATACACAAAAATAAACTCAACATGGATGAAAGACCTAAACGTAAGACAGGAAGCCATCAAAACCCTCAAGGAGAAATCAGGCAAAAACCTCTTCAATCTTGGCCGCAGCAACTTCTTACTCAACACGTCTCTGGAGGCAAGGGAAACAAAAGCAAAAATGAACTACTGGGTCCTCATCAAAATAAAAACTTCTGCACAGCGAAGGAAACAGTCAGCAAAAACTAAAAGGCAACTGACAGAATGGGAGATGTTTGCAAATGACATATCAGATAAAGGGTTAGTATCCAAATCTATAAATAACTTATCAAACTCAACACCCAAAAAACAAATAATCCAGTGAAGACATGGGCAAAAGACATAAATAGACACTTCTCCAAAGAAGACATCCAGATGGCCAACCAACCCATGAAAAAATGCTCAACATCACTCATCATCAGGGAAATACAAATCAAAACCACAATGAGATACCTCCTCCCACCTGTCAGAATGGCTCACATTAACAACTCAGACAACAACAGATGTTGGTGAGGATGGGGAGAAAGAGGATCTCTTTTGCACTGCTGGTGGGAATACAAGCTGGTGCAGCCACTCTGGAAAACAGTATGGAGGTTCCTCAAAAAATTAAAAATAGAACTACCCTACAACCCAGCAATTGCACTATAGGTATTTATCCAAGGGACACAGGTATGCTGTTTCAAAGGAGCACATGCACCCCCATGTTTATAGTAGCACTATTGACAATAGCCAAAGTATAGAAAGAGCCATACTTTGATGGATGAATGGATAAAGAAGATGTCGCATATATATATACAGATATAGATAGATAGATAGATAGATAGATAGAGATAGAGATAGATAGATATAGATATAGATATAGATATAGATATAGATATAGATATAGATATAGATACACACATATATACATATATATATACACACATATATACATATATATACACACACACACACACACAATGGAGTATTACTTGGCAATCAAAAAGGATGAAATCTTGTCATTTGCAACTATGTGGATGGAACTAGAGGGTATTATGCTAAGAGAAATTAGTCACTCAGTGAAAGACAAATATCATAAGACTCCACTAATATGAGGACTTCAAGATACAAAACAGGTGAATATAAGGGAAGGGAAGCAAAAATAATATAAAAACAGGGAGGGGGATAAAACATAAGAGACTCACTCTAAAATATGGAGAATGAACAGAGGGTTACTGGAGGGGTTGTGGGAGGGGGGATGGGCTAAATAGGTAAGGGGCATTAAGGAATCTATTCCTGATATCATTGTTGCACTATATGGTAACTAATTTGGATGTAAATTTTAAAAAATAATAATAAATTAAATAAAAAAAGAAAGAAAGAAAAATACCATATGATCCAGTAATTCTACTTCTGGGTATTTACCCAAAGAAAACAAAAACACTAAATCAAAAAAATATACATATATGCACCTCTATGTTTATCGCAGCATTATTTCCAATAGCCAAGTTAGGAAAACAACCTAACTGCCCATAAATAGATGGATAGATAAAGAAGATGTGGTATACATATTCATTGGAATATTAGTCATAAAAAAAGAATGAAATCTTGCCATTTGCAACAATATGTATGGACCTAGAGGTTATTGTGCTAAGTGAAATAAGACAGATAAAGACAGATGCTGCATGATTTCACTTATATGTGGAACCTAAAAGAAATCTAAAAAAACAAACAACATGAAAAAATCAATCAATTAATAAATAAAACAGAAACAGACTCGTAAATAAATGTAGTACAAACTAGTGACTGTCAGAGGGGAAGGAAGTGGGAAAATAGGTGAAATAGCGAAGGGGATTTAGAGTCACAAACTTCCAGTAACAAAGTAAATAAGTCACAGTGATGAAAAGTACAGCTTTGGGAATACAGTTAATAGTATTACAATAATTTTGTATGGTGACAGACGGTAACTACACTTATTGCAGTGAGCGTTTTGGATTTTTTTTTTCTGTTTTTTTGTTTTTGTTTTGTTTAAATTTTAGTTAGCATACAGTGCAATATTGGTTTCAGGAGTTGAATTCAGTGATTCATCACTTACATACAACATCCAGTGCTCAACAAGTGCCCTCCTTAATATCCATCACCCATCCAGCCCATCTCCTACCCACTTTCCTCCATCAACTCTCAGATTGCTCTCTATCATTATAGTGTCTTGTGGTTTATTTTTCTCTCTCCTCTTCCTCCCCTTCCCATATGCTCATATGTTTTGTTTCTTGTGAGTGAATATGGTATCTGTCTTTCTTTGATTGACTTAGTTTGCTTAGCATAATACCCTCTGGGTCCATCCATGGACCTTCATTATTGGTGTATAGAAATGCAACAGTTTTCTGCATGTTGATTTTATATCCTGTGATTGCTGAATTCATGTATTTGTTCTAGAAATTTTTGGGTGAAGTCTTTCAGGTTTTCTACATAGAGTAGTATTTGTTGTCTGTAAATAGTAATAGTTGACATATTCCTTACTTATTTAGATGCCTTTCATTTATTTTTGTTGTCTGATTGCTGAGGCTAAGACTTCTAGTACTACGTTAAATAGTAATGGTAACAGTGACCATCCTTGTCTTGTTCCTGACTGTAGGGGGAGGGCTCTCAGTTTTTCCCCATTGAGGATATTAGCTGTGGGTCTTTTGTATATGACCTTAATGATGTTGAGTGTTGCTCCATCTATCCCTACTTTGTTGAGGGTTTTTATCAAGAACAGATGCTGTATTTTGTCAAAAGCTTTTTCTGTATCTATTGACAGGATCATATGGTTCTTATCCTTTTTTAAAAATTATTGTGCTGTATCACATTGATTTGTGAATATTGAACAAGACCTGTAGCCCAGGAATAAATCCCACTTGGTTATGGTGAATAATTTTTTTAATGTACTGTTTGTTGGATTTGATTTGCTAGTATACTGTTGAGAATTTTTGCATGCATGCTCATCAAGGATATTGGCCTGTAATTCTCTTTTTTAGTGAGGTCTTTTTCTGGTTTTGGAATCAAAGTAATGCTGGCTTCATAGAATGAGTTTGGAAGTTTTCTTTCCATTTCTGTTTTTTTTTTTGAACAATTTGAAAAGAATTGTATTAACTTTTTTTTTAAATGTCTGGTAGAATTCCCCTGGGAAGCAATATGGCCCAGGACTCTTTTGTTGGGAGATTTTTCATTACCAATGAAATTTCTTTGCTGGTTATGGGTCTGTTTAAATTTTACATTTCTTCCTGTTTTAGTTTTGGTAGTTTGTGAGTTTCTAGGAATTTGTCCATTTCTTCCAGATTGCCAAGTTTGTTTGCATATAATTTTTAATTGTATTCTCTCATAATTGTTCGTATTTTTGTGGTGTTGGTTGTGATCTCTTTCATTCATGATTTATGTGTTTGGGTTCTTTCTCTTTTCTTTTTGATAAGTCTAGCTAGGAGTTTATCAATTTTGTTAATTCAAAGAACCAGTTTTAGTTTTGTTGATCTGTTCTACTTGGCTTTTTGTTTCTATATCATTTATTTCTGCTTTCCTCTTTATTATTTCCCTTCTTCTTCTGGCTTTAGGCTTTATTTGATGCTCCTTTTCTAGCTCTTTTCAGTGTAAGGTTAGGCTGTGTATTCAGGACTTTTTTGCTTCATGAAATAGGACTGGATTGCAATATACTTCCTTCTTAGGACTACTTTTGCTGCATTTCAAAGGTTTTGGACTGTCATGTTTTCATTTTCATTTGCTTCATGTATTTTTTAATTTCTTCTTTAATTTCCTGGTTAACTAATTCATTCTTCAGTAGGATGTTACTAAACCTCCATGTATTTGAGGGCTTTCCAATTTTTTTCTTCTGGTTGATTTCAAGTTTCATAATAGTTATGATCTGAAAATATGCATGGTATGATCTCAATATTTTTGTACTGTTGAGAGCTGATTTGTGACCCAATATGTGTTCTATTCTGGAGAATGTTTCATGAGCACTCAAAAAGAATGTGTATTCTGCTGTTTTAGAATGAAATGTTCTGGATTTATTTGTTAAGTCCATTTGGTCCAGTCTGCCATTCAAAGTCATGTTTCCTTGTTGATTTTCTACTTAGATGATTCCATTCATTGAGGTAAGTGGGGTATTAAAGTCCCCTACTATTATTGTATTATTATCAATGATGGTTTTTAAATTTTTTTTTAATGTTTATCATGTATTTTTGAGTGACAGAGCGCCAGCGGGGGAGGGGCACAGAGAGAGGGAGTTACAGAATCTGAAACAGGCTTCAGGATCTGAGCTGTCAGCACAGAACCCAATGCTGGGCTTGAACTCATGGACTGAGAGATCATGACCTGAAATGAAGTTAAACGCTTAACCAACTGAGCCACCCAGGTGCCCCTCAACAAGTTTCTTTAAGTTTGTGATTAATTAATTTATATATTTGGGACTCTCCAAGTTGGGGACATAAATATTTGTAATGGTTAGATCTTGATGGATATCTTAATCATGATATAATGCCCTTTGTTATCTGTTGTACAATCTAGTTTAAAATCGAGCTTGTCTGATATAAGTATGACTACCCTGGCTTTCTTTTGATTTCCATTAGTATGATAGATGGTTCTCCATCCCCTCACTTTCAATCTGCAGGTGTCTTTAGGTCTAAAATGAGTCTCTTATAGGCAACATATAGATGGATCTTGTTTTTTGTTTTGTTTTGTTTTAATCTATACTGATACCTATGTTTTTTGATTGGAATATTTAGTCCACTTACATTCAGAGTGATTATTGAATGATATAAATTAGTGCCATTGTGTTACCTATAGAGTTGGTGCTTCTTATGAAACTGGTCCTTTCTAGTCTTTGTTCCTTTTGGTCTTTTTTTACCTCGACTCAAAGAGTCCCCCTTAAAATTTCTTGAAGGGCTGGTTTCGTGGTCATGAACTCCTTTAGTTTTGTTTTTTTTTCTGGGAAACTATTGTGAACGACAGCCTTGGTGGATAAAGAATTTTAGCTGCATATTATTCCCATTCAGCATACTGAATACATTCTGCAACTCCCTTCTGGTCTGCCAAGTTTCTGTGGACAGATCTGCTACAAACCTGATATGTCTTCCCTCATAGGTTAAGGAAACTTTTTTTCCCTTGCTATTTCATGACCCTTTCCTTGTCTGTGTATTTTGTGAATTTGACTATGATATGCCTTGGTGATGGTTGGCTTTTGTTGAATTTAATTGGGAGTTCTCAGTGCTTCTTGGAGTTTTATGACTGTGTCCTTCCCCAGATTAGGCAAGTTTTCAGCTATAATTTCTTTGAATAAACCTGCCTGCTTTTCTCTCTCTTCATCTTCTGTGATTCTTATGATACAAATGTTATTATATCTTAGTAAGTCTCTGACTTTCATAAGACTTTGTAATCAATGACCTTCATTTCCCTCTTCTTTTCAGCTTCATTATTTTTCATAAATTTATCTTCTGTGTTGTTAATTTGGTCCTCTGCCTCTCCCATCCTCTCTGTCATGGCATCCATTTGGGTTTGAATCTCGGTTATAGCATTTTTAATTTGGCCTGACTAGATTTTAATTCTTTATTCTCTGCAGAACGGTATTCTCTGTATCTTCTATGCTTTTTTCAGGCACTGGTTCAGACATCTTACATATATCTGTACTGATTAAATCCGTGGCCATGAATTCTACTTCTTGATATTTCTTTTGGGGTGAATCTCTCCATCTCATCATTTTGCCCAGAGAAGAAGAAACAAACAAATAAACAACAAAAAGCAAGCAAAAAAAAAAAAAACCCAAAAACAAAACACAAAAAACTAGATGTTCAGTGTGTTTCAGTCTGCTCATTAAAAGAATCTGGATCCAAAAATTAAAATTAAAATTAAATTAAATCAAATTTAAAAATGTATAAAATATGTATGGAAATAAGAAATAATAAAAAAAATCTTTAAATGAGTTGAAAAAATAAGAAAATAAATAGAAAAATAGTAATAAAAAATAATAAAAGTAAACAGGAATCTAGATCCTATTTCCCCTAGAGCTAAAGCTTTGTAGTGCTCTATGATCAGTAGACTTAGTGCAAACCAGTTATTTGTGTTGGTTTTCTGGGGCAGAAGCTTGTGCTGAGTCTCAAGCTGACTTGTTTCATTAAAATGCGCCTCCAGGGCACAAAGGGGTGGGGCTTGGTATAAGTAGCTCCAGCCTCCACTAGGTGGCGCTGTTTTGCTCCACCAAGGCTTTCAGCGCTAACGCGTGGATTGAATATGGCAGCAAGCCCCTGTCTAGGGCCTGGAGCTGAAAGATTGCACGCCCTACTCTTCAGGGAACCCTCACAGAAGAGTTATCAATCACCCCTCCTTTGTCCCTGGTTTCCGTCAGAACCCTGCATTCACCCCGCCTATGTCTGAGCTTTTTTAGCTCAGGTGTGTGACCGCGTTTCAAAACTCCAAATTTTAGGGACTCCTGTGGCTTGGACCTACTCTGTTCCTCTGGGGGAGGGTCCCACCGTGCTTTTGCTGGCCCGTGCAAGGAAAGCAGTCACACGATTGCACAGCAGTTCAGATTTTATGTCAAAACAGAGCAGAAAGCTGGCACCCCTGCTTGCTTACTGCCCTCAGCCTGAGTCCCCACTCCTATCCCTGGAAACAGTGCATTGCATTGGCACCATCTGCCCTTCTTGCAACCCAGGGGATCATCAGACCATGTTGTCACTCCTGAGATTCTGCCCTGCTTCTCCACCTGAGCACCTTTAAGCCGGGCACATCCCCCACTGTAGCAGACTTCTAAAAGTTCAGATTTTGTGTTCCTCTGTTTATAATACTTTGCAGTAGCCTCTGTAAGCAGGCTCCTTCCTCATTGTCACAACCCACAGCTATCTGTCTCCCCCAAGTCAACTCTCCACACCTCCTACCTTCCGGAAGGTGGTAGCTTTTCTATTTGTAGACTTGCAGTTTTTATTCTCTCATACCTCAAACTAATTTCTTGGGTGTTCAGAATGATTTGATAACTATCTAGTTGCATTCAACAGATAAGACATGCCTAGTTTCCACCTACTCCTCTGCCATCTTAACTCCCTCCCATGGTGAACATTTTGTAATGTTTCTAATGGTCAAATCACTATATTGTACACTTGATATTAATATAATATTACATGTCAACTACTCAATTAAAAATTTACAAATAAATAAATAGATGATAGATAGATAGATAGATAGATAGATAGATAGATAGATAGATAGAAAGAAAGAAATTGTGGAGGAAAATTTAACTGAAACCAAGGCAGATAGATCCAGGTCCCTGGCTTCTAAGTGTGTTAATAATCTATTGCATCTTTACCTGACAATATCAGATATTAGAGGCAAGTAACTTAGTTCAGAAAAACCTCAAAATGATTCATTATAAATGTATAATTCACCCTAAATAAAATTGTATGCAATTTATTCCACAGGTATTCCAAGCATGACTGTATACATGAAAGTGCAAATACTATATAGTAGAAAGGATCCTCTCTTTGAAGTTCCAAAGTACTCTTCTTCAAGATAGTTTCTAGTCCTAGATTCAGCCTGTGTCTACCTTATCCATTGTCCTCTCTGCTCACCTGACCCTTCCACTCACATTATGGAAACTAGCAATGACCATAAGTCTCTGCATGTTGAACTTTCTTGCCCCATCAGCTCTAACACTTACTCATTCTGAAACTTTTTGTTCTATGATCTTGTCTGGCTGCCTTTGTCATTGCATTTCCATATTTGTACATCTTATATCTGCTGATTCTCTTCCTCACTTTGCCAACTTTAATCGTCCTTTTCCTCTGGTCTATGCACCCACCATCACTTCTCAACTCTACACGTTTGTAGACCTGAACAATCTCTTTGAGAAAAAGACTTCATTAGCCTTACTCTTGCAAAATTACCAAACTCCTGTCCATTCCATGTTCCTTGACACAGAATATATCCTTGCACTAGGCTAAAGTAGGTAGCCTGTGTTCTAATAATAGCATGTGCACCTGCTTCTATAATTTCTCTCTGAAAATGGTGTTTGTCTTTCACCAGACTACAAAACCTCTGAGTAGAAGACCCATGTCTTCATCAGATCCTTCATGCTTAGCACAATGCCTGGCATATTGTTGGTGAGCAATGAAAGGCTGTCTGACTGAAATAAAATTTACCTCATTGTTCTGAAAGGTAGGTGAGGGAGAGGATGGATTGAGGGAGAGGAGAACCCAGGAATAAAGCACAAGAATAAACCAACTATTTCCAAATGCAGGATTGGGAGTTCAAGAGGAATAGGGATGGAGGAAGTTCATTACCAGATATAAAGGGATGGTTAGAAACTGATGAAAGAGCATTAGTGCAGACCACACTAAATGTTTAGTGATGCAGCTCAACTAAAGGATTAAGGAAACCATAAAACTACTCAATGACATTTTGATACTGACAACAATGTGTAATTAATTAATCATTATTTCCTAAGTACCTGGTGTGGCCATAGCATTATGCTATCCACAAAAAATTATAGATGTGTTCAGAAAAAAAATTGTCCTCTAGGATATTAAAATGAAATCTGTAGGAAATGAAATCAGTATAGAAGAAACCACCAGAAAATCATAAAAAGCAATATCCAACTAACTACTAAACTATATAGTGTGGATTAACTGCTTCATTCATTTATTCATTCAGTAATATCAAGAGGAATCTATGTGTATTTTTTGTGTGTCAGGTACTCACTTAGAGACTTAGTGAACTCAGAGTGATGGTGTAAAGCATTTCTATTTTGTTAGTGTTAATAGCTATTGAGTCTATTAAAGGGGAATTATAACACCTATGACAGACAGGAAAGAGCCAAACACAAGGTCCAGATGGATTTTGTTGGATACACACTACAGAATACATCTCAGTTACCATGGGCATCTCAAAAGTCAGGAATTACAGAATATTGGGACTTTCTCATTGCATCAAGGTGTTCCTAAACAATTTTATTGATCATGAGTTTTTATAATCCGTCACAAACTGACAATTCAGCCTTATACCAATATCTTAAATCAGTCAATTGTTTTAGAAACACCTGTATTCAAACTGCTGTATACAGGATGTTTGCTATCAGGATAATTTGAAATCTAGGGCATCAATCTCAATTCCAGAGAATTACCCAGTTTATTTCTGAACTGATTTTCACTGATGTTTCATTTGGGAAAACTACATATGAATTGTTGTGCTGTGATGAATCCAAATGTATGATCTAATCCAGCTCCAGGGCTGTGTTAAGTCACTGCTCAGCAGGACACTGCAACTGTGTGGAATGCCAATATGATGAAACACTGGTTACAGAAAATAAATTTTAAAGGCTCTACATTTCTAAATCAGAGGGAGCCACTTTTACTGCTCTGAATGTTCCTCCAGATGACAATCTATGGGATTCCAGAAATGAAATGACAAACAACTCCACTTTGGAATTCTATGTATTGAATTATGATTTACAGAATGGTCCATCTCTTTTAAGAGAAGTAAATCTAGCCTTGTAGCTTACTGCCACATACTTTCCCCCCATAGTCATGTAATTGTTGTTTGGAGGAAATCAAGGAGAAAAGGAATGAAGTAAACAGGGTCAGCCATTTACCTTCTCAGTGGCCCTTTCACCAAAAGTAGGTAAGTCGTTTTGAAATCTATTCTCCCCCCACCCAACACACCCTGTCCCCATCCAGGAATAGATTTGATTGGACTCCTTCCAATTCTCTTCTCTTAACACCTGTCCAAGAGGCCAGAAACAAAACATTTCCTGAGTCCCATGAGCAGAGCATTGTAAAGTCAACAGTGTCTCCAGGTGAAGCTCAACTCTTCATTAAAGTTTGTTTGATAGAAGAATTATAATAACATAATTATGAAGACCTCATAATTCCTGCCATAGCAGTTTCTAAATGTCTCAACTTAGAACATGAAACAAAGGGCAAAGCATAGTCAATGTAAATAAAATAAAATGACTCACTAAAAGAATTTGAGCCTTACAGACAGCACTAAGATGCCATGCAAAGCTTTTTTCTGTATCACACAGGTCCAAGCCCTCTATCAGGGCTATAGCAGCAAAAGGGACTTACCTTCCAAATTTACGTGTAGATAGAACACAAATTTCCTTTTTTTCCTATTATGTTTGTTATTTCTTAATTTAGGTATAATTTATATGCAATAAATACACAGATCTAAAGTATACAGATCATAAGTTTCAATTGCTACATTTTGGCAATTTTTATGGCTATACAACTACCACATAACGCAAGATATAGAACATTACAAGTTTTATCATGCTCTTCTGATTTAATCCTCCCCCCAGGCAATCATACATATATGTGTATGTATGCATATATCTATAAATATATATTTAGTGTAAATATATAGAAATTAAATATAAATAGATATATATTAAATATACATTCTGGATATATGTCCCTTGTCAGATAGTTATTCTAATTATTTTTTCCCTGTTTGTGTCTTACCTATTTATTTTTTAAAATGGCATCTTCCAAAAATAATGTGTAATTTTGATAATGTCAAAATTTGGGGGCTTCAGTTATTCTTTTCTGTTTCATGTTTCTTTATGTCCTATTTAAGATATCTTTACCTACCACTGGTCATGAACATTTGTTTTTGTGTTCTCCTCTAGAAGTTTTATAGTGTCTACATTTACCTCTATGATTCACTCTAACTTAATTTTGTATATCATGTGAGATAAAAGTTGAGGTTCATTTTTTTTCCATGTAACAACCAAGTTGTTCAAGAACCATTTCTTTTTTTTTTATATGAAATTTATTCACAAATTGGTTTCCATACAACACCCAGTGCTCATCCCAAAAGGTGCCCTCCTCAATACCCATCACCTACCCTCTCCTCCCTCCCACCCCCCATCAACCCTCAGTTTGTTCTCAGTTTTTAACAGTCTCTTATGCTTTGGCTCTCTCCCATTCTAACCTCTTTTTTTTTTCCTTCCCCTCCCCCATGGGTTCCTGTTAAGTTTCTCAGGATCCACATAAGAGTGAAACCATATGGTATCTGTCTTTCTCTGTATGGCTTATTTCACTTAGCATCACACTCTCCAGTTCCATCCATGTTGCTACAAAAGGCCATATTTCATTTTTTCTCATTGCCACGTAGAATTCCATTGTGTATATAAACCACAATTTCTTTATCCATTCATCAGTTGATGGACATTTAGGCTCTTTCCATAATTTGGCTATTGTTGAGAGTGCTGCTATGAACATTGGGGTACAAGTGGCCCTATGCATCAGTACTCCTGTATCCCTTGGATAAATTCCTAGCAGTGCTATTGCTGGGTCATAGGGTAGGTCTATTTTTAATTTTCTGAGGAACCTCCACACTGCTTTCCAGAGCGGCTGCACCATTTGCATTCCCACCAACAGTGCAAGAGGGTTCCCGTTTCTCCACATCCTCTCCAGCATCTATAGTCTCCTGATTTGTTCATTTTGGCCACTCTGACTGGCGTGAGGTGATACCTGAGTGTGGTTTTGATTTGTATTTCCCTGATAAGGAGCGACGCTGAACATCTTTTCATGTGCCTGTTGGCCATCCGGATGTCTTCTTTAGAGAAGTGTCTATTCATGTTTTCTGCCCATTTCTTCACTGGGTTATTTGTTTTTCGGGTGTGGAGTTTGGTGAGCTCTTTATAGATTTTGGATACTAGCCCTTTGTCCGATATGTCATTTGCAATATCTTTTCCCATTCCGTTGGTTGCCTTTTAGTTTTGTTGGTTGTTTCCTTTGCTGTGCAGAAGCTTTTTATCTTCATAAGGTCCCAGTAATTCACTTTTGCTTTTAATTCCCTTGCCTTTGGGGATGTGTCGAGTAAGAGATTGCTACGGCTGAGGTCAGAGAGGTCTTTTCCTGCTTTCTCCTCTAAGGTTTTGATGGTTTCCTGTCTCACATTGAGGTCCTTTATCCATTTTGAGTTTATTTTTGTGAATGGTGTGAGAAAGTGGTCTAGTTTCAACCTTCTGCATGTTGCTGTCCAGTTCTCCCAGCACCATTTGTTAAAGAGGCTGTCTTTTTTCCATTGGATGTTCTTTCCTGCTTTGTCAAAGATGAGTTGGCCATACGTTTGTGGGTCTAGTTCTGGGGTTTCTATTCTATTCCATTGGTCTATGTGTCTGTTTTTGTGCCAATACCATGCTGTCTTGATGATGACAGCTTTGTAGTAGAGGCTAAAGTCTGGGATTGTGATGCCTCCTGCTTTGGTCTTCTTCTTCAAAATTCCTTTGGCTATTCGGGGCCTTTTGTGGTTCCATATGAATTTTAGGATTGCTTGTTCTAGTTTTGAGAAGAATGCTGGTGCAATTTTGATTGGGATTGCATTGAATGTGTAGATAGCTTTGGGTAGTATTGACATTTTGACAATATTTATTTTTCCAATCCATGAGCAGGGAATGTCTTTCCATTTCTTTAAATCTTCTTCAATTACCTTCATAAGCTTTCTATAGTTTTCAGCATACAGATCCTTTACATCTTTGGTTAGATTTATTCCTAGGTATTTTATGCTTCTTGGTGCAATTGTGAATGGGATCAGTTTCTTTATTTGTCTTTCTGTTGCTTCATTGTTAGTGTATAAGAATGCAACTGATTTCTGTACATTGATTTTGTATCCTGCAACTTTGCTGAATTCCTGTATCAGTTCTAGCAGACTTTTGGTGGAGTCTATCGGATTTTCCATGTATAATATCATGTCATCTGCAAAAAGCGAAAGCTTGACTTCATCTTTGCCAATTTTGATGCCTTTGATTTCCTTTTGTTGTCTGATTGCTGATGCTAGAACTTCCAGCACTATGTTAAACAGCAGCGGTGAGAGTGGGCATCCTTGTCGTGTTCCTGATCTCAGGGAAAAAGCTTTCAGTTTTTCCCCGTTGAGGATGATGTTAGCTGTGGGCTTTTCATAAATGGCTTTTATGATCTTTAAGTATGTTCCTTCTATCCCGACTTTCTCAAGGGTTTTTATTAAGAAAGGGTGCTGGATTTTGTCAAAGGCCTTTTCTGCATCGATTGACAGGATCATATGGTTCTTCTCTCTTTTTTTGTTAATGTGATGTATCACGTTGATTGATTTGCGAATGTTGAACCAGCCCTGCATCCCAGGAATGAATCCCACTTGATCATGGTGAATAATTCTTTTTATATGCCGTTGAATTCGATTTGCTAGTATCTTATTGAGAATTTTTGCATCCATATTCATCAGGGATATTGGCCTGTAGTTCTCTTTTTTTACTGGGTCTCTGTCTGGTTTAGGAATCAAAGTAATACTGGCTTCATAGAATGAGTCTGGAAGTTTTCCTTCCCTTTCTATTTCTTGGAATAGCTTGAGAAGGATAGGTATTATCTCTGCTTTAAACGTCTGGTAGAACTCCCCTGGGAAGCCATCTGGTCCTGGACTCTTATTTGTTGGGAGATTTTTGATAACCGATTCAATTTCTTCGCTGGTTATGGGTCTGTTCAAGCTTTCTATTTCCTCCTGATTGAGTTTTGGAAGAGTGTGGGTGTTCAGGAATTTGTCCATTTCTTCCAGGTTGTCCAATTTGTTGGCATATAATTTTTCATAGTATTCCCTGATAATTGTTTGTATCTCTGAGGGATTGGTTGTAATCATTCCATTTTCATTCATGATTTTATCTATTTGGGTCATCTCCCTTTTCTTTTTGAGAAGCCTGGCTAGAGGTTTGTCAATTTTGTTTATTTTTTCAAAAAACCAACTCTTGGTTTCGTTGATCTGCTCTACAGTTTTTTTAGATTCTATATTGTTTATTTCTGCTCTGATCTTTATTATTTCTCTTCTTCTGCTGGGTTTAGGCTGCCTTTGCTGTTCTGCTTCTAGTTCCTTTAGGTGTGCTGTTAGATTTTGTATTTGGGATTTTTCTTGTTTCTTGAGATAGGCCTGGATTGCAATGTATTTTCCTCTCAGGACTGCCTTTGCTGCGTCCCAAAGCGTTTGGATTGTTGTATTTTCATTTTCGTTTGTTTCCATATATTTTTTAATTTCTTCTCTAATTGCCTGGTTGACCCACTCATTCGTTAGTAGGGTGTTCTTTAACCTCCATGCTTTTGGAGGTTTTCCAGACTTTTTTCTGTGGTTGATTTCAAGCTTCATAGCATTGTGGTCTGAAAGTATGCATGGTATAATTTCAATTCTTGTAAACTTATGAAGGGCTGTTTTGTGACCCAGTATATGATCTATCTTGGAGAATGTTCCATGTGCACTCGAGAAGAAAGTATATTCTGTTGCTTTGGGATGCAGAGTTCTAAATATATCTGTCAAGTCCATCTGATCCAATGTCTCATTCAGGGCCCTTGTTTCTTTATTGACCATGTGTCTAGTTGATCTATCCATTTCTGTAAGTGGGGTGTTAAAGTCCCCTGCAATTACCACATTCTTATCAATAAGGTTGCTTGTGTTTATGAGTAATTGTTTTATATATTTGGGGGCTCCGGTATTCGGCGCATAGACATTTATAATTGTTAGCTCTTCCTGATGGATAGACCCTGTAACTATTATATAATGTCCTTCTTCATCTCTTGTTACAGCCTTTAATTTAAAGTCTAGTTTGTCTGATATAAGTATGGCTACTCCAGCTTTCTTTTGGCTTCCAGTCGCATGATAAATAGTTCTCCATCCCCTCACTCTCAATCTAAAGGTGTCCTCAGGTCTAAAATGAGTCTCTTGTAGACAGCAAATAGATGGGTCTTGTTTTTTTATCCATTCTGATACCCTATGTCTTTTGGTTGGCGCATTTAATCCATTTACATTCAGTGTTATTATAGAAAGATACGGGTTTAGAGTCATTGTGATGTCTGTATGTTTTATGCTTGTAGTGATGTCTCTGGGACTTTGTCTCACAGGGTCCCCCTTAGGATCTCTTGTAGGGCTGGTTTAGTGGTGACAAATTCCTTCAGTTTTTGTTTGTTTGGGAAGACCTTTATCTCTCCTTCTATTCTAAATGACAGACTTGCTGGATAAAGGATTCTCAGCTGCATATTTTTTCTGTCTAGCACCCTGAAAATCTCGTGCCAATTCTTTCTGGCCTGCCAAGTTTCAAAAGAGAGATCAGTCACGAGTCTTATAGGTCTCCCTTTATACGTGAGGGCACGTTTACCCCTTGCTGCTTTCAGAATTTTCTCTTTATCCTTGTATTTTGCCAGTTTCACTGATATGTCGTGCAGAAGATCGATTCAAGTTACGTCTGAAGGGAGTTCTCTGTGCCTCTTGGATTTCAATGCCTTTTTCCTTCCCCAGTTCAGGGAAGTTCTCAGCTATTATTTCTTCAAGTACCCCTTCAGCACCTTTCCCTCTCTCTTCCTCCTCTGGGATACCAATTATGCGTATATTATTTCTTTTTAGTGTATCACTTAGTTCTCTAATTTTCCCCTCATACTCCTGGATTTTTTTATCTCTCTTTTTCTCAGCTTCCTCTTTTTCCATAACTTTATCTTCTAGTTCACCTATTCTCTCCTCTGCCTCTTCAAGCCGAGCCATCGTCGTTTCCATTTTGTTTTGCATTTCGTTTAAAGCGTTTTTCAGCTCCTGGTGACTGTTCCTTAGTCCCTTGATCTCTGTAGCAAGAGATTCTCTGCTGTCCTGTATACTGTTTTCAAGCCCAGCGATTAATTTTATGACTATTATTCTAAATTCACTTTCTGTTATATTATTTAAATCCTTTTTGATCAGCTCATTAGCTGTTGTTATTTCCTGGAGATTCTTCTGAGGGGAATTCTTCCGCTTGGTCATTTTGGATAGTCCCTGGCGTGGTGAGGACCTGCAGGGCACTTCCCCTGTGCTGTGGTGTATAACTGGAGTTGGTGGGCGGGGCTGCAGTCAGACCTGATGTCTGCCCCCAGCCCACCGCTGGGGCCACAGTCAGACTGGTGTGTGCCTTCTCTTCCCCTCTCCTAGGGGTGGGATTCACTGTGGGGTGGCGTGGCCCGTCTGGGCTACTTGCACACTGCCAGGCTTGTGATGCTGGGGATCTGGCATATTAGCCGGGGTGGGTAGGCAAGGTGCACGGGGACAGGAGGGGCAGGCTTAGCTCGCTTCTCCTTAGGTGATCCACTTCAGGAGGGGCCCTGTGCCAGCGGGAGGGAGTCAGATCTGCTGCTGGAGGTTTGGCTCCGCAGAAGCACAGAGTGGTGTGTTTGCGCAGAGCGAGCAAGTTCCCTGGCTGGAACTGGTTCCCTTTGGGATTTTGGCTGGGGGATGGGCAGGGGAGATGGTGCTGGCGAGCGCCTTTGTTCCCCGCCAAACTGAGCTCTGTCGTCCGGTGGCTCAGCAGCTCTCCCTCCCTTTGTCCTCCAGCCTTCCTGCTTTCCGAGCAGAGCTGCTAACTTATGTCCTCCCAGACCATAAGTCGCGCTTGCTGTCGGAACACAGTCCGCCCGGCCCCTCCGCTTTTGCAAGCCAGACTCGGGGGCTCTGCTTGGCCGGCGAGCCGCCCCTCCGCCCCGGCTCCCCCCCACCAGTCCGTGGAGCGCGCACCGCCTCACTGCCCTTCCTACCCTCTTCCGTGGGCCTCTCGTCTGCGCTTGGCTCCGGCGCCTCCGTTCTGCTTATCCTCTGGTGGTTTTCTGGGTTATTTAGGCAGGTGTAGGTGGAATCTAAGTGATCAGCAGGACGCGCGGTGAGCCCAGCGTCCTCCTACGCCGCCATCTTGACTAGTCTCCTCAAGAACCATTTCTTGAAAAGACTCTCCTTTGCTCATTGAATTATCTTTGCACGTTTGTAAAAAAATAATCAATTGGTAATTTATATGTAGGTATATTTTGGATTCTTTATTTAGTTTTATTATTAGTTGGCCCTTACCACAGTACTACACTATCTTGATTATCTTCAGTTTATCATAAATCTTCAAATCAGCTCGTATAAGATTTCCCATTTTGTTGTTTTTCAAGAATGTTTTGTCTACTCTAGGTCCTTTGTACTTCTATACAAATTTCATAATCTGTTTGTGCATTTCTATACACAGCCTATTGAGTTTTCACTAGGACCACATTGAATGTATAGATCAATTTGGAGAGAATGGACATTTAAAAAGAAATTTTGAGTTTCCATTCCACAATGGACATATCTCTCCATTTATTTAAATCTTTTACATTTTCCTTGGCAATATTTTGTAGTTTTCAATGTAAAGTTTTTGCATATCACTGATTAGATTTATTTCTTGGCATTTGATATACTTTGATGCTAATAAAAATATTAAATATCATTGCTAATACTTAATTGCTAGTTTACATTCTGTGTATTCTGTATATAATGTGATCTTGCTAAATACATTTACTAGTTTTGGTATGTTTTTGTGAATTCCTTAAGATTTACTATGTAAACAATTATGCCATCTATAAATGAACATAATTTAATTTTTCATTTTCATTTTTTAATTTTTATGCCATTTATTTTTGTCTTGCTTTATTCAACTACTTTGGACTTTCAGCAAAATAACACTAACATCCCATAAATTTAATTTTTAATTTTTATAACTAAGGCCAGAATTATTTCGACAACTAAAGCTCAAACTTCTTGAGTAATTCATAAGGCTACTAGCAATATACAATAGTGCCTGTTTCCTTAAATACTCACTAGAACTGGATGTTCTAAATGATGTTACAATTACTTAAAACTTTTATCAGTCTGATAGATAAGGAATGATACCTATCATGTTTTACACTGGCATGAATATGCAAGGATAAAATAAAGATTTAAAAAAATTATTATATTAATGTATCATAAATACAGAAAATTTAATAGCTTTCTCTTTGTTATCAGTACACAGAGATGGAAAATGGAATTACTAGCCTTCTAATTGCTTAGAAATGCATTTATTGGAAGACAGAGCCAATATAAAGAAACTTATTAAATATAAACAAATATAAAATAAGATAATATTATTAAGTGGGATATAATCCCACATGAATCTTAATGTTTAATGTTTTCTTTTGTCTTATTTGGGGCACTAGATGAAATTATTTTAAAATGTAGATGATGGAATGAAGTTCTGAGAATAATAAAAACAATAAAAAAGAAGGATACCAAAGAGGAGCTTGCTTTCCAGGTATTAAAAGTTACTATGAAGCCACAATAAAGCACTGAGATAGGTATATAGGTTAGAAAAACAAAAAATATAAGACAGAATTATGTGGAATAATCAAAGTTGGCAATTGTAGTTCAATGGAATTTTTTAATGTGCTGGCATAGATGGTTACTTGTCTAGAAGAAAATAGCTACTTCACCTTTCATTTTACAAAAAAATATATTTGATACAACTGGTAATATAAATACTAAAATAGCATAAGAATGTACAGGAGGATTTTATATGACTTTCTGTAGGGAACCTCCTTAGACAAGATGGGAATTTCAGAAACATAAACGAAATAAATATACTCTCCACAATATATTTAAATTTAATAAATATTTGGTACCAAAGGGTAAATAATACAAATTTCATTCTAACTGCAAATATATTTATATATAACAGATACCATTAAAAATAAGAATAGGAAGAATATTAACAACACATTATGATTGAAAATGAGTTATTGCAGCAAACATAAAAAAATGTCCTATACATGGAGGAAACATTCAATAGAGAAATGTGCAAAAGGTTTAAATGGGCAATTCACTGATATAGAATTAAAGGGTGTATGTGTATATGTATGTGGGATTCTTTTATTTATGTCACTATTCCCCTTACAAAAGTGAAGCCTAATTACAAAGAACATAGGCAATTAAGAAAAGCACTTTGAAAGGACAAGACAATCCCAAATTCCACCATCAGAAATAACATATATTAACCCTAGTTAAACAAAATTCCAGATACTATTTTTTTTGCATCTCCAGATAGAAGAAATAAAATACTGTTTATAAAAATGGCAATATATAAGTATTGAAGTCAAAATACTGAATTCTTCTTTGCTTGAATCTAATTGAGGAAAAACACAGCGAAATAAAATGGAAAACATTGCTAGGCTTTAGAAACCACTCCTTCATCAAAGAAAATATTTCCTTCAAGGTCATAAGGTTGGGAATATTTATTTTGAAAAACTGTAAAGGGCTGCCATCAGGTTTTTTTTTTCCAAAACACTACATTTCAATTATAAAGAATATTTTTACTCACCACTATAAAAAAATGAAGAAAATAGCAATCTCACGTTTTTACATCTCCTCCCTCTCTCAAACTTAATTATTTTTATTTATACTGCCCAAACTCAAATTACTTAAATTCTATTCTATAACTCATAATTGTCTAGATTTGTTCTATTTTTTAAATCAGTGCCCACCTTCAATTCTTTAATCGTGGCTCTTTTATTTCTGAGTTCTGTTTTCATCTTTGCTAGATTTCAAGTGCTGTTTTCAAGAAGAGTTCAGGGGGGCACCTGGGTGGCTCAGTCAGTTAAGGGTCTGACTTTAGCTCAGGACATGATCTCGGGGTCCGTGAGTTCGAGCCCTGCGTTGGGCTCTGTGCTGACAGCTCAGAGCCTGGAACCTGTTTCAGATTCTGTGTCTCTATCTGCCCCTCCCCTATTCACGCTCTGTCTATCTCTGTCTCAAAAATAAATAAACATTAAAAAAATAATAAAAAAAAGAGTTCAGGGGTGTTACATTTCTTTGTACTCTTCCATTTAAAATATGTTTGTCTGTTTTTTTAATACACACGGATATTTCATTTTTCTTTAAAACTTTGACATATTGCTTTGAATTTTTGAGATATTGTTCTATTATTTTCTGGCATTGAATGCTGCTGAGCACACGGCTCATGTTAGCCTGAACTCCCATTGTTTCAAGGCTTTTTGTAGCTGAATGAGTGCATTTTTTCTTTATTGTTGATGTTAAATAACATTATCAGAACATAATTCAACATTGAGTGTCTTTTCATATTTTCCTGAAACTTAGTGCCTTCTCTCAATTTGCTGAATCAGTTCTTTCTTCATTTAATGAAAAATTTCTGTTTAAAATTTTGGAGGCTATTTCTTTTTCCTGTTCCATTTGTGAAATTCTCTTTTTCAGGGACACTGCTGTTAGCTCATCTTTCTCTTGTTCATGGCTTTTCTCTACTGGCTTTAAAATATTTCCCTTCTCTTCTGTCCTCCCCTTCTTCTCCCTGCATTAAATCTATTCCTAATCCTTCCTCTGTGTCATTATTTTCAGTTTTATCTCTATTTTTTTCCTTGCTTTTCCTCTTGTATTTATTATTTCTATATCAGTGTTTGTTTTTTTCCAATTCTAATCCCCCTTAATAATCTCATTTTGTTTGTTTTAAATGGATCCATATCCATAGTAACATGTGAAGAATTTCCTTCTATTCCTTTGGATATTTTCTTTCAGGCTAGGTGTTTGTTCCTTGCATGCTGTTTTCCTCCTTTTTTTGTCATATTTCCCCTCAAGTATTTTGCATGTTTGATATGTCTTCCCACTGTCTTTACAATTGGGATGTTTTTCCAGAGTAGTTAACTTTGAGAACATAGTGTTTTGGGAGACTGTTATGGTGTCAAGCCCAACTGAGATGACATGAACTCCGACTCTTAACATCCTGGGCCAGCATGCACATGAGAAACGGTTTGGCTCTTGATCCCCGTTCTCTGATTCTTCTCCTGCCATTCCATTCCCTTGGACTTTTGCATTTGATATTTCCTCTCCCAGGAACACTCTTTCCCACTTATTGCATCTTGCGGATATCACTTTGTTTATGACTACTCAAATGTCCCCATCTCTGAGAAGGTTTCCAAGGTACCCTCTTCTCTCCCCATGCAACCATCAACCTGTTTTATTTTCTTCTTAACAGCATACATATGAGCAACATTGACATCATGCCATATTTTATCTTGTATTGTTTTGCTCAAGCTGATAGAATGCACCCATTAAAGCAGAAGGATGAATTCTCTTGTATTCACAATCCTAAACATGGCTCATACAGGCTCTCAGTAAATTTTTAACATATTGAGAAATGAAGTGTTAGGCAGCTAGATATGTGTTAGAAAGCTAGACATGAGCGACAGGAGGATGGACCTTAGATGTCCTGATAGAGAGTCCCAACTGAGGACCACCCAGGGACCACCCCATTCCATCCATCTAGCAGTTGGTTTGCGGTTACAACATCCCAGCAGAGCAAGAGTTAAGCTTGTTGTGATTGTTGCACTTGCACAGAAAGCAGCAGAAGCAGCGGCTTGTCCTTATTTGACCTATGTCTCTAGAATACAAATAATGTTGTGGTTTCCTACCCCATGCAGGCGTTGTGAATACATCTTGGAAAAGGACATGCATAGTTGGCTAGTTATTATACAACCCAGGCCTGTCACTCAAATCTTGAGACCCTAGGACCCACCCAAAAGAAAAAAAATTATATGAACTCACACCCCAGAGTTTCCAGGGGCCATTAGATGTCTCTCTTGAGTGGCCTGCTCCTCCCTGGAGTGTAGTTTAACAAAACTCCTCTTCTTTACTTTGTTAGGCTTCCCTATAATTCTTTACTATGGCAGCAGAAAGTACTAAGGCATCTTTCCTTTTCCATCTCACTCTTGGTAACATGAGTACCTGCTGCTGCTATTGGGGATAATTAAGAATAGACATTTAATTTTACTCAGTAGAAATTGCCTCCTTTTCTTTCTATATATTCAATTAAACAGATTGCTATTTTGTTATTTTTACATGTCTTTTGTTTTCTGAAGTTTTTCTATAAAGAATATAATGAAAGAATGAATGATCTGATGTGGAACTTAGAAACCATTGTGGAATTGAATCAAATGGATAGTAAAATTAATAGTTGTTAACTTTTTAGCACTTACTATGATTCATACTCTGTATTATTTCTTTATATGAATTAATTTTAATTTCTTATAATAATACTATCAGTAATTTTTACCCTATTTGTCAAATAAAACCTCATGTAGACTTACCAAATATGAGCTTATACAGCTAGTTAAGTGCTAGAAAAGTGATCAAATTGAGGAATTCCTTACTCCACACCTGTAATTCTTCTAAAACACCAAGTTTAACAACTATAAAAATAGGTGTCTCTCTTAGTAAAGGAAGGAGACAGAATTCTGTGAGTTACTTCCCTTTGGAAAAATGGAGTGAGTGAACTGTTCACAGATGCCTATGGAGATGCAATGGACACTGTACTCTCTCTGGTCCTGACTGGTTTCTACTTGGAGCAAGTTATTCAGCCTCTATGGACATTACCTTTAAAATAGGTGTTGTGCAGGTCTGATATTCCATAAATGCTTGTTAAATGAACATATCAATGAATGAATAAATAAAATAGTATTCACTGGGTGGGCACTAAGCTTCTTCCTAATGTCAAGATTAACTCAATACTGATGGCCACAATACTAATACTACATGTAAATGATCCCTAAATATTTACCTTCTGTTTCTACATGAAACTAACATAGTTTTTAAACTCATTTTTAAACTGTTTCAGTCTAATTATGCTAACCTGCCATGGCTTCCAGTGTACCCAACAAATAAACCTAATCTGGTAAAGCTCAAGTCACAAGAAATTAGTAAATTAGATGCTATCTGAAAAAATTAAGTTTGAGGAAATATCCAATTTCTGGCCCTAATGGAAATAGCTGTAATCAATTGAGATGTGATGATTTCAAATAATCCACTGTCTTTCTTTACATGGAGTCTAATTATCTAAATAGAGGCAGATGACACAAATATGCTTACGAGAAATAAATTACTAGCAGTAGACTTGTCTCAATACATTGAAGCCAATATCAGTCATACCTGATTTGGGTCATATCAGTAGGATTAATAAATAAAGTTTCATGATAAAATCAGTGAACAGAGACTTTTTTCCATAAAATAAACTAAAAAGTCTACTGACAATACCCAGTCAAGTTGTCACATTAGCTTATAACCATTTGTTATGTTATTCTTCACTACAAGAATGAGTGATGCCCTATCATACACAATGATATACCAAATGTAGCAGTCCTTCCACAGCCTCTCATTTTCCCCCATGATCTTTTCCATTTTTTTAGTTTTAGTTTTAGTTTTAGTTTTAGTTTTAGTTTTAGTTTTAGTTTTAGTTTTATGTATCTATGTATGTATGTATTTGAGAGAGGGATTGAGAGAGAGAGGGAACAAGCAGGAGAGGGGCAGAGAGAGGGAGACAGATCTGAAGCAGGCTCTGTGCTCACAGCAGAGAGCCCAATGCGGGGCTCGAACTCACAACCTGGGAGATCATGCTCTGAGCCAAAGTCCGATGCTTAACTGACTGAACCTCCCAAGCAACCCCCCATTCTTTTTAAACAAGACTTACAATGCTCTTTGTGACAAGTTGTAATTGAAAGTACTCAAGCTGTAAAAAGCCTAAATGGATATTGGTTTAAATCCCAGTTCATCTTTGCCAATTGTGTGCTCTCGGGAAAATTCTGTAACATAGAATAGAATCTGAATATACTCCCATGTTTTTAAGGCATACTAACAGGCACACTGCAACATACTAGTAAGAGATACTAATACCTATTTCACAGTATTGTTTTGAAGATTCAAGAGATTATATATAAAAAGCCTAACAGCATCTACCACATAATAGGTCTGAAAAAAAATAAAGCTTTCCTTTTTTTTCTTTCTTCCCCTCATCAATGTAACATTAAATGAGAATATTCATATTTACTTCTGTTTTCTAAATATTGTGATGTGATTTGGCTTGGCTTGGTTCAAACTATACTTACATTCTGAAAAGGGCCTGATACATTCAAATATAATTGTAGCCTTTCAGAGAAAATTTGAAATAATGAAAACCTTGGAGAAAGGCATCAAGGCTGACAACTGATTCAGAAATTTTTATTAATTTTTAAGTTTTTAAAGCAATAGCTCATTTTTAGTGCATCCTTTAAAACTACCCCCATATAATACATTTATTCGTTGGTATGTGAAAACATTTTTCCTTTAGTTTCTGGGGCCATAAAAAAAATAGAATTTTTGAAAACACAAAAGAAAAAGATAGTCAAAGGCTCATTTCCTCCCTGTTCCACAAAAGAAAATTATTGAGTCCTTACTCAATGCCATGCACTGATCAGGGATGTGGGGATATCAGTGACCTCATGGAGTTTACATTCTAGTTGGAAAAGACAAACATAACACATCAATATTAGAATATAATACCATATAAGGTACCATGTGATATGAAAAAAAAAGCAAGATAAGGAAGAATGGAAGTGTTGAGGCAAGGGGAAGCTGTAATTTTAAATAATGTGCTCAAGGTTGGTGTCAATGAAGCAAAGACTTGAAAGACATAAGGAAATGCCTTGGAGATTTCTGGGAGCAGTCGCCAACTTACCCAGTAGGCACAGCAGCCACACTGCCTAGGACTCACCATACTTTGGGGGGCCTACAAAAGTATTTTACTTTGTAAAGAAATTATTTGAGAGAGAGAGCTCGAACGTGTACACGTGTGAGAGGGGAAGGAGAAGAGGGAGAGAGAGAGAATCTCCACACTGAGCACGGAGCCAACTCACAGTCCATCCCAGGACCCTGCGATCATGACCTGAGCTGAAATCAACCATTGGTTGCTAGACTGACTGAGCTACCAGGCGCCCCTACATTTTTGTTTGTTTGTTTGTTTGTTTGTTTGGATCAGAAGTAAAAAAATGAATGGTTAATATTGAGGAAAATGTTTAAATTTTTAACACAGACTGGAGTGTAGTTATCTTTATATCAAAACAAATCATAAAATATACTTTTAATATATATTAAGCATATTTTAATTTTACATTTGTGTGTAATACGTACGTATGATATATACGAGTATTTGGGTTTTGATGGAGTAAGTTACCCATAGGGCAAAATGCCTAAGGCCCAGGAAGGTCCTAATGCAACTCTTTTTTGGGAATGGGGCTTCTAATCAACTGACTTGTTAGCATCAGAAGGGAATACATTAATGAAATATAATAGGCTATATCAACTAAGAAACAGTTCTGGGAAGAATCTGTAGGGCTTTTAGAGGCTTACAAAACCAAAAATGTTTTGTCATTTAAACCCTGCTATTGCACTTTAAATCCTCAGACACCTAATTAGAACACAAAAGATGAGCTATAGGAGTTAAAAGTAGAAACAGCTTTTTTTTTTATAGTCTGCCCATTTATTATTTCTTATAAATATTCCCGGTATCTCTGATGACACTCACACTGATGAAAAGCCCTCAATGTACTTCATAGAGTTAGTACAGCCTGGTTTACAAAAATAAAAACTCAACCTTAAAAGAGAATTGGTGGTAATTTATTTTCATCAGGCAAATCATGGAGTTAAATTTAACTTTTTCAGAATACCTCCAAGAACCAAGTAAAAGTGTATCTTAGGACCATGGAGAAAAGGAAGGTAAAAAGCAGGAGGCGAAATTACAACACTTGGATGGCAAAAGTAATTTGATGAAAGATAAAGAATCAGGTTAACACACAAAATATCAGCAATTGAATTCCAGAATTGATGGGCGTTTTTAGAAATTAGAATTCTGTTATTTTTATGTAGATTTGGGGGAAACTTAAAAATTCCATTCAAATTCAACCATTTTTATTTTCATTCTCACATAAAAGAGTCCCGATATTCCTTAGACTATCACCTAGTAGCTGCATTCAAATGTTAGAATTCAAACTTTGAATAAAACTTTCTTTAGCAGTTCTTAATAAATGTACTGAGTCGATCTGTGGGTGGGGCCGGAGGTGGTGGAGTGGTGGAGTGTGTGTGTGAAAAAGAGAGATGACTGACTGATTCAGGGTAGAGGAACGAAGCAGGCAGTGGGTGAGTCCTGGTAAGTACAATCATAAAGAACAGAAATGAGCAGGCTTCCTTCCACACAATTTCTGATATGGAGTGTTGTTGTTGTTTTTTTTTAACTGCTCTTTTATCTTTTTATTAATCTGTCATTCACTAATCTCTCCCTGGATTCCCAGACTTTACTCTATAGGTATATAGGTAAACAGCAACGTTGTAATCCTTATCACTTAAATAAATCAGAGAGGGAAAAAAGTAGATATGGGATAAGTGAAGGCATAGAAAAAAAAATTCAGGAGTTGAGATAAAAAATACATATTCTACAGAACTGTTTTGGGGATTCAAGAGATTATATATCTACATGTATATAATTGTATATAACTGAAGATGAATTAAGTTAGTGATTACTTGATACATTTTTCTTCATTCTTATTTAAATATCAGAAAAACTTTCAATTAAAAGAATAAGCTAAATGTGCTGATTTAGTGGTAGTTGACCATAGCTAAATGGAACATGAAGAAGCTATTTAGAAATTATTTCTTTCTGGTATCCCCTTCTCTATTCTCCCATGTACACTGTCCAAACCTCTTTTAGACTTTAACCATAACAACTATGATATCACCTCCATTGTGAATATGAGTATTTCCATTTTCCCTTTTAATTGTATGTATTTAAAGTCGCCATCTTATTTACCTTTGTAGGCTGCTTGCTTCTGAAAGAGACCCAGAAAAGTACAGGTGCATAGTAAATATTTGGTTAATTGAATTAAATATTAAGAAAGTAATTTATACTCTTACTATGCTATCCTTCAGAGCATAAGAAATTCATTCCATGGTTATAAGGTGCAGCATGCATAATTTTATTAAGTGATGACTTAGAGATACAAAGTATTTAATACCTTTCTCAAACAACTTATGATTTATCAATTCTTGGGAGATGTTCTATTTATTAATATATTTGTCACACTCAGAAGATCAGGAGAGAAAGTGAAAGTGAAGAGGCTTGAAGGAGAAAAGAGAAAAGGATTAAAATCATGGCTATTATTGGCATATGGATTCGCACCTCTTCAGTGAACTCAAAGGACACTCCATTCTCCTGGAGAGTTATTTGTAACTCTGGATGGTCAGATAATTGCCTGTTAAATAGTGAATGAAAATTGTCAGGGGGTGACTGAAAATGCAAGCCATTTACATTCCTCGGGAGAATTTGCAAAGTAGTTCTACAGCTCAAAGTAGTTTAAAGGAAAGTGGGTTGAAGGGTCATTGAAGAGAGATGCAGCTGATAAAGGTTGATTGGAATTTCTTGTCGTATTAGCCAGTTAATGGTGTATTTAAATTATCCTGTAGGCTCTTTCATTATACCTTAATGTTCGGAGTTTAACTCTTTTTTAGTTTGAAAGTCCTAAACGAATTTTTCAAATTCAAAGATGAATAATTCAAACGCAGGAGGGAGAATACTACTTAGACCTAGAGCAAGGTGAAAGGAAGCCTGATGTATTGGCCACCAACTGAGGAAGTCAGCAAGGTGAGTCCCATTTTACAGAAAGCTGCTAAAATAGTCATCACTGGGTGAGAGCATAGGATTTGGGCAGAGAGGGGCACTCATCTGTATTTGGGAGGAATTTTAGAAGGAATATACATTATCTTATAACAAAAATTTTTCAAATATCTTGTTGATGTTTGTTGTTACTTAGTAGTTTTGGGCTCAAGAGTTGTAACCCATAAAATGTATGGGATACATCTTCCAAAAAATTAATCCAGAGATTGCCCTATAAATTATAGAATACAATTTAGATAAGTATTTTTCTTCAACATTCCACAGATCTTTCAACATGTATTTTCCATCCATTATTAATATAAAGTTATTTAACATTAGAGAACATGTTACCGATTCATTTAAAATCATGTTTTAGAGCAACTTTAAATAACCTCTGCTACTTTCCTCACCAATCCTTAACTATTTCTTAGCTATAGCAACCTATTTATAATATATATTTTAAAAAAATGTGTCCTGGTAGATTGAATCCTACACCGGAATCAGTACTCTCCTTGAAATGAGCCACAATAGATAATACCTCTGAGGAATTAAGTCTGAGACTACCAACTTTTTAAGATGCTGATTACATGCTTCCTCACAGGTTTTACCTTCTTCCACTGTGTTCTTTCCTTCCTTCAGGTCACTTGGAAGAGATAGAAAGCATTTGTTCACTTGGAAGCCTAATGTGTAGTCCCTTGACCAGCAGCATCAGCACCACCCAGGAGCTTGCTAGAGGTTTCAATCACTGGCCCAACCCCAGTTCTGTTGGATCAGGAACCTGGGGGTGGGCCCAGCAATCTGTGTTAAGAAGCTTTTCAGGGAATTTTGATGCACACTCAAGTCAGAACTATTGACTTGGTTAGTTTTTTTTCCATAAAGAAAATGGTACTTCTCTACTCAGCTTCTTATTGTTTTTCTTCCTCTTTTATCAATTATTTAAAACCCATGACCTACACATAAAACTACTCCCCCTCAAATAATCTGTTCTTTTAGCTTCAGCCCCTAACTGCCTCTGTTCTAGAATCTTGAGAATCATTTCCTTGAATAGCCCATATCCCTAATGAGGAACAGAACATTTTGCAAAATATAGAAATAAAAGATTTCAAAAGACATTTAAGTAGGTTTCATTATCATATGCATAGGTAACAATACATATCTCATTTTCTATACTGGGAAGAAAATTAAACTTGAAAAGCTTCACAAAAATAAAAGAAGATACTAAAAGGGAAAAAACACTGCATCTTATTTGAAAAGGTTATAGAAAACAAACTACTCTAGATTTAAAAAAATTAAAATGGTTGGACTGATCTCTCTCTAAATCCAGAAATATTAAATAAAATAAATTTAAATCTAAATTTCAAAAACATGATCAAAGAAGTTTTATATATATATATATATTTAAGTTTATTTACTTAGAGAGTACACATGAGCAGGGTAGGGGCAGACAGAGGGAGAGAGAGAGTCTCAAGTGGGCTTTGTGCTGTCAGCACAGAGCCCAACGTGGGCTGCATCTCATGAACCATGAGATCATGACCCGAGCTGAAATCAAGAGTGGGACACTTAACCAACTAAGCCACCCAGATGCCCCTATATTCTTTTTTTTTTTTTTTTTTTTTTTTATTTTTGAGACAGAGAGAGACAGAGCATGAACGGGGGAGGGGCAGAGAGAGGGGGAGACACAGAATCGGAAACAGGCTCCAGGCTCTGAGCCATCAGCCCAGAGCCCGACGCGGGGCTCGAACTCCCGGACCGCGAGATCGTGACCTGGCTGAAGTCGGACGCTCAACCGACTGCGCCACCCAGGCGCCCCGCCCCTATATTCTTTTAGAAATAGGTTTTTACTACTACTGATTAAAGAGTCAATTTGTAATGGTTACAAATTTTTAAGGAGTGGCTGGAGGGAGTCACTATTTTTAATTTTCAAGTAACACAGCCAGGAAAACACCCCTGGAAATATCACTTGGGAGGAAGAAATGTTTCTTCTTTAAGAGCACAGCAGAAAGTTAGCACCTGCTAAGTGGGAAAGATTAATCACTAAACTTTTTTTTTCTTTTTCTCTCCATGTAGAAAGAGTCTAAGTAGCTTTCTACTTCTTCCTTCAGCTTCTTGCTTGGAAAGGAAAATAGAGACTCCAAGGAAACTGCAAAGTTTTGGGAATGATTTCAGCAGTGAATTCTGAAAGGGCAGCCAGACAAAAGATTCCTAGCAGAGTTCTTGGGCTTTAGTGTAGATAACAATCTAACATCTGACACTGTGAAAATTCTGATTCCACCTCCCACCTCCCATTAGAGTTCCCACTGATACCAATTCAACAGACCTGGGGCATGGCCCTGTAATTTACATTTTTAACAAGTACACAGAGATGATTCTGATAAGATGGTAAAAGTCCACACTTTTAGGAAATTGGCCATGATCAAGCTATTTTCATAGCTTGCAGGACAAAAGCTACAGTGTAATTAGCAGATGGTGGATTTGAAATATTTAAGCCACTATTTCCAAAAAAGTAGTTCCCTTAGAACATTAGTTCTGGTATGTTCAGGGATTAGTGTCCTAAAAACACAGGATTCTGTTGTTATATATGTTAAGAAAATGCTGCACTCCAAATCTATTCAGAAGTTTGCTTCTCAAAGCACATTAGCACATTAGGGGCCCCCGAAAATTTCCTCAATTTAAAAGCAGGGTTTACAAGAAACTGACTCTTAACTATAGAGAACAAACTGATGGTTACCAGAGGGAAAAGGGTTGGGGGCACAAGTGAAAAAAATGATGGAGATTAAGGAGTTCACTTAGCATGATAAGCACTGAGTAATGTACAGAATTGTTCAATCACCATATTGTACACCTGAAACTAGTATAACACTGTATGTTAACTATACTGGAATTATAATAAAAAACTTAATTTAAAAAGGTGAAAAAGTTAATAAAAACAGGGTTTAGATTTTATTTAATAAACAAACTTCTTTGCAAAGGAATTTTTTTCTCTTATAAGTGTAATAATAATTTTGCCAGAAAAGCTTTTCAAATAACACTTGTTTGGAACAAATGGGTCAAACTGTAAAATTCTATTCTGTTCTGGTGCAAATACACAAAATATTTTAAGATGTCAAAAGTGTCCAAGTTAAAGACACTAACTAGAGTAGTAAGGATAGATTTTAATCAGTAATATATTTTTGCATTAGGGAAAAGGTACAGAGGTGATTGGGTGTTTTAAAGGGAGGAGAATGTGTGTGACCAGGGACTCAGTAGAGTCAGGAAAGGAAAAACGACAAAAAGTAGGAAGGGGTTGGTCCATGTGAAACCCATTTGGGTTTGCTACTGGTGCTCATTAACGTTAAGTTCCTAGCCTCCCAGAAAGCCCAAGACACATGGGGCCCTATCTTCAGGTGTTGACTGAAACAGACAGTAAATTCTTTTACCAGCCTTGAGTTTTCTCAGGGGGTCATTATCAGCAGGAGCAAGGGTCATCCTAAGAATGCAGTCCTGAGCTATTAGAAAGTATGTTAGTGTTTGTTCAAGTCTTTATAGGCCAAGGTTGAGGCTTAGTGCAAAAGAGGGCTCAAAGGGGAGAGTTCAGGTTAGAGCTCAATTGCTTGATCTAAGAAGGAACATTTGTCAGAAGTAAGTGAGGGAAATATGAGTTTTGGTTTCCAACTCAAATCAGGAAGTTGATCTAATCTCCCCATCAAAAAGGTAGTAGAATAAATTGTCCCTACCCCATTATCTTGGAGCACTACAAAATATGAAACAGAGAGCACTCTGAGGAACAAAGCTGTAGGATCAACGAAATGGTAACAGAAGCTATAGATTAAGAACAATAATAGTAATAACTAGTCTTTAGAGCTAATAGAACCCCTAGTGTGTAATCAAAATACCTTTCTTCTTGTCTCTCACCTTCCCTTAACAATTTATGCAGTTGGCTAAGATTTATCCCCTGCAACTGAACTCTGGAAAGCCTTGTGCCTTTTCTGGCCACTCTTTAATAGTAAAAGCATTGCACACAGTCTTAGTAATCTAAAAAGCCCAGACCAATATATTAAAGATACAATTATATAGCATATACTTATATTACTATATATTATATGATATGCAATGTTATATATTACAAAATATAAAATGCAAAATTATAATAAATACTTCAGTCTTCATTCAAAAGCAGGACTTCTCCATAAGTCTGCCACTTCCCCATCTAGGCCCCATTGTCAATAGGAAAGACTGTGTAGGAGCTTCTTTCTTTCTTAGTTACCTTATTTCTCAGCTATTGCTGCAGACACTTCCAGGTTTGCAGTACAAGAAGGGAGGAAGGGAGAGGAGGGGAAACATACCTTACAAACATACCATATGTTACCTTCACACTTGTTGATCCATGTAATGCTTAAACATACCTCTTTATCTTGTGGGTGCTTTTCTCGATTTCTTAGAGGCACTTATGCATCCCTTTCTGACTGGGGCTTTCAGGTATTTGGCAATATATTCTCTCCCTCTGGTCTTGCCCCTCTCTGGCCCAGGTTGCAGGTGACCTGCCCTTCTAAGGCTCACTCTATTAGAGTCCCAGTGACTTCCCAAGTGATCCTCCTGGATAAAAATCAAAACCATTGTGGTCTTAGTTTCTCTACCATTTGGTCCACATCAGGTTCACAGAAATACTCTTAGATCCTTTACTTTGATAAGTTCTGGGAGTGGATACAAATTTCAAAACAATTACTTCTTTGCTGTCAAAGCAGCTTGCTGGTTTCTCTTGCCCTCTAGATTTCCTGGGCAGATGTCAACCAGTCTGTTGAGTCCGCCATTTTCCTAATTGGTTCTCCATTTGATCCTGCGGAAGCTCCTCACTATGGACCTGAAATAAGTAGGCAGCACTCATTGCCTTTGGGTGGGTAGGTGGCAGAACATAAAGCCTGGTGTGTGCTCTCCCGAGTCCTATTACCTGATAAAATGAAGGATGCCCAGTTACGTTTGAATTTCGGGTAAACGACAAATACATTTTTAGTATAGGTATGTCCTACGCAAGTGCTGTATTGGGGACATATATTGAGTATTTGTTGTTTTTCTGCTACTCAAATGTAACAGGGTATCCTGTATATTCGTTTGCTACTTCTGATCAACCTATACCGGAGAAACGTCTCAGATCATTCCCTTCCATATCCACTCTCCTTTTTTTTTTTTTTTTTTTGTATTCTCTAAAAGTTTCACAAACTCATTCTTTAGATTTCTCAACTCAATTTGGTTGAGCACCTTACATCAGAATTTCTTATCAATTGTATCCTGGTGTAACACTTAAAACATAATGTAACAACTGTTCACATTATTAGCCACAGACATTTTGCAGAGCATTGGAGACAGCAAATCTTCATAGGACAACTCTGGTATTTTAAAGTGAACTTTGAGCATTCACAGAGAGACCATTTGGAATAGTCATAAGGACTCTTACACAAAGAATTAGTGTCCAAATAACAACAGACTAGTGTAAGGATGGAATGGCACACAAAGGGTAAGTCAGTGGACATTAAAATGGAAAAAAAGGATGAAGATTATAGACAGCATAGGAGCAGAGAATTGGTTCTGTTAGCTAAAAGTTCCTACCATTCCCTTAAGGATAAAGAAATTAAGATTAGTATAAGAACACTGGGCATTTACAATTTTTTCACATTAAGGTAAATTAATTTTATGTCCATTATTAATTGTTAGTCATTTCTAATGAATTACTTTTGTTGTTTTCATAAAGACCCAAGTTAAACAACTCCTGTAGGTAATATTATAGATCTGTATCAGGACCTGGACAGAGCAGGTCTACAAACTGTAGTATTACATGGATTCATTTTAGTCGGTGAGTTTTTGAAATTGTTTAAAGACCTCTGATAACCAAATTAAGGTAATAGCTTAGGAAAAACCCTCAGAATGAATTTGGCTTTAAGAAAGAATTCTAGCTTTGTTATAAAACAAGTTGCTTTGGGGGATTATGAAAAGATAGTGACCTATACACATAGGCCATTTAATATCTTTGCCACTTCTTTGGGGATAGTTTTCTAGAAGTGTGATGGATGGGTCAAAGGGTAAAAGGATATGAAATTTTACTAGATATTGCTAAATTTGACTCAGTGGATATGGAAATATATGTGTGCTTATTTCCTCACTTAATAGCACATTATATGATGAAACTTTTAAATGTTTGTCAATAAATTTTTGTATATTTATGCTTAAATTATTTATTTTATATTTTCCTATTTTAAATGGAATCTTCTCTTCCTTTATATCTTCTAACATTTGTTTACACATTTGAAGTGACTAATTTTTGACTGTTAGTTTTATATATTGTGATTTTTATTTTTTTCCTTTTAAAATTTTTAACATTTAATTATTTGAGACAGAGAGAGACACAGCACAAGCAGGAGAGGAGCGGAGAGAGAGGGAGACACAGAATCCGACGCAGACTCCAGGCTCTGAGCCATCAGCACAGAACCCCATGCGGGGCTCGAACCCACCAACTGTGAAATCATGACCCGAGCTAAAGTCAGCCCCTGAACCAAGTGAGCCACCCAAGTCTCCCTATATATTGTGATTTTTAAAAATTCATTTATTATTTGCAGTGGTTTTACTTGGACTCTTAGGACTTTTCCTGATATTCTATTGTAATAGAGATTTTTGACTCTGATTACAATACTAATTTCTTTTTTTTTTAATTTTTTTTTCAACGTTTATTTATTTTTGGGACAGAGAGAGACAGAGCATGAATGGGGGAGGGGCAGAGAGAGAGGGAGACACAGAATCTGAAACAGGCTCCAGGCTCTGAGCCATCAGCCCAGAGCCCGACGCGGGGCTTGAACTCACGGACCGCGAGATCGTGACCTGGCTGAAGTCGACGCTTAACCGACTGCGCCACCCAGGTGCCCCATACAATACTAATTTCTAAATATTTTTGACTAATTAACTAGCTAATATCTTTAGTTCATTATTACATAGTAGTGCAGATGATGAGTAAATTTAGCTTGTTTATTTGGTGAGAATGTCTTTAATATCTCCCTATTAGGAAGAAGTTGACTTCTGAAAGATGGTACATATTAAGAAATGATCCACCAGTTAGTATTTTATTATATATTTTTGTCAAAGATGGGTGTCACATTTTGTCAAATGATAACTGTCAAAATTTTATGATATATTACTAATATTGAACTACGTTTGCATGCCCAAAAACTCCACTTAATCATAATATATTTTCTTTTTTATATTTTTTTTATTGAAAAATGCCCAAATTATTAGGCACAATTCAAGGAATTTTTGCAATGTAAACATAACTCATGTAACAATATATAGATCAACAAACAAAACATTACAAAACTCTGGAAACTTTCTGATCACTATTAATTCTCAACAGACTAACCACTATCTTTTCTTTAAACACCATGGATTTGTTTATTAGGCCCTCATTCCTTGGAGGCTCTCACAACTCAACCCATTAATGCTATAGCAATGTTGCTTTTATCTAAGCAGCAGTATCAAAAGTAGTAGGGACTAGCCACCTGCAGTTACTAAATATAAATTAAAATTAAAAAACAAGTAAACTCAGAAGAATAAAACTAAAGCAAAAGCAGAAATAAATGTAAAGTAAAAACAATAACATTGCTAAAGAAGAGGGGTTTTTTTTTGAAAATTAGTGAATTTACATAAATCATTGGTTAACTGATTCAAACCACACAAGAAAAGAGAAAACCCATACAAATACCTCACAATAGCAATGATACTGGGGAAATATCCAAAAAAACAGAGAAAAATAAAGGAGTCATATGTCAGTACTTCGTTTTCTCTCTCTCTCTCTTTTTTTTTTTTTGCAAATAAATTTGACTATGTGGTTGAAATAGAGGAGTTCTCTAATAGAATTTAAATGATCAAAAATTACCTTATGTGAAAATAAAAGTCTAAAACTTTAAAAATTTTGCTCAAGCTTATTTAAAATATTAATTAAAAACATAGGACAGACATCACAACTTTATTCAATAAAAGCCTTAGGAAGAAAAGGAAATTGCTAACTCACTTGCTTCTTAGAATATAAAGTCTAGGATAGTCTTTATTTTTTATAATAAGTATAATAAAACCAGCTATGATAAAGACACAATCAAAAGCAATGCAATCAAAAGCAATGATAAATTAAAAGTGAGAATATATATGAAAAAGAAGAGAGAATATTTTATCTATTTAAGTTATATTTCTATATATTCTGTATCTTGGCATCACAAGATTGAGTACAAGTCTACATTAGCTTTTAGAAGAGCAAGGTTTTGATATTCTAGTTTTTAACTATAAACAATTTATTGCCAAAGCTTTTGTATACTATCCTTAACCTGGGGATTATAATTATTGTAAGGTTTGATTTTCCTTCTTGTTATAATAAATTGTATTAGTTTGAATATGATGATTGTACAAAATTTAATTATATTACTTGTAGTGGGTTAAATGGTGCCCCCTGAAAGATACGTCCATGTCCTAACACCCCAAATGCATATATGTGACCTCAGTTGGCAGAAGGGGCTTTATAGATATAATTAAATGATGGATTCTGAGATGAGGTCATCCTAGATTAAATGCATTGACCCTAAATTCACTGACACTTATCTTCATAAGAAGCTAGAAGAGAAAGGGAAAGATTCTTCCCTAGAGCCTTTGGAGGGATCAGAAGCTCTGCTGAATTTTGGACTTCTGAACTCCAGAACTGTAAAAGAATAAATTCGTGTTATTTTAAGACACTTAGCTTGTAGTGATGTGTTATGGCGGCCCTATGAAACTAATGCATCATCCCTGTTGCAATGTTCACACTAATACTGTGATGATTACCTTGTTATCTATCAATTCATTTTATTTATAACTCTCCACTACAGGTGTGGCATAAATTTTCTTTCTTAAGGGAAAGCATTAAAATATTTTGTCTTCAATTTGTTAGTGTTGGTCTGTTTGGGAAAAATAAATTAGTCATTCCAGCAGATTCTTTTTACACTCAAATACAAGCTATCTTTAATAAGTAAAATAAATTTAAAAATATAAACAGAACAGCAACCATGGAAGAAACTTGCCCACTCTCTTGCCCTTGCCCACTCCTTATGCTTCTTGTCATGATGTTGGGTTCAGAAATTTCACATTTCAAAGTTTTAGACCATTAAGTAATAATTCCACAACTGAATTAATTATATGATAGTAAAATTTGGTAGAGATAGAAAAAACTCATTCAATTATTATAGCAAAAATAATCTACCAATAAAGTAACAATAGTAGAAACAATGATGATATATTAATATACACTTTATAAATGCTAACGAAAAATTTTAGAGAATATAAAAGTAGATTTTTTTTAAGTGTAACCTTTTTGTTTTTGTTTTATTTTTTTTAAGTTTATTTATTTTGAGAGAGAGAGAGAGAGCACAAGTAGACTAGGGGCAGAGAGAGTGGGGAGAGAGAGAATCTCAAGAGCGCAGAGCCCACAGTGCATCTCAAACTCACAAACTCTGAGCTCATGACCTGAGCTGAAACCAAGAGTCAGATGCTCAACTGACTGAGCCACCCAGCCACCCCTAAAAGTAGGATATTACTAGAATGGATCTCACTGAAATTATGTTTTAATAACAGACCGTTTAGTACAAGCAAATACAGGAAATCACCAATACTAAATCAAAGGAGAAAATAAAATACTGAGTACCTCAACTGAAGCCAGAACTGTGTTTACCAAATTTTAACATCTTACCATAATTTTTAAACTTTCAAAGTAGAAATAAATGGTAATAGCAGCATCATGTCTTATGATAACATATTGGAGTCATTTGCACTAAAGTCACTACTTTACAATATTCAAAAGTCACTATCTTACAATATTCTTTACAATATTCTTTACAATATTCCAATGTTGATTAGATAATACAAATAAATGAGAAGTGTGAACTCTTGAAAGGATGAGTGAAAAATAAAAATTATTTTAAGATTATATTTCATTACATATAGCATCAAGATAATCACTAGTTTACAAAAATGTCAACAATTTTCCTACATATAAAATATATACAATAAAGAAAAGATCTTATTATTAATAGCAACAGAATGGTTGAAATACATTGACAAAAGATTGGCATTTAATATACAGAAATTATATATTAAAGAAATACTTAAAATTATGATGAGTAATATCAATATGTTTTAATAAATAGAAAAAGACTTCCATGTATGGCAATATGATGGATCAGATAGCCTGAATGATTACCCTCTTTAAAAAAAGAATTTCCAAAAATTTGTTTTTAAATAAATAACCAAGCTGGTTTTAAAAACCCCAGAAGGACTTTGAAAAGGACTGAAAATATATACATGCATCTTCATAGCAACTTTATATTAGCCAAAATGTGCAAAGAACCCAAATGTCTGTCAACTGGTAAATGGATCAACAATTTGTTGTATATACATATAATGGAATATCACTCAACAATAAAAAGGAACAAATTATTGATATAAGCAAAACCATGAACTAAATAAATGTTGAAGTTTCCAAGCAATTATTTCTAGATAGCAGATGGAAAGGCTTAAAAGCAAATTCTAAGTTCACTTGGAAAGGTAATAAAATAGTATTTCGGCATAAAATATATAAATAAGCAATTTGCCAAACAACATACATGCCATCTAATTTCTGATTACAAAGATCAACAGCAAATACACCAAATATAAATAGGAAGAAAGATGGATAGATGGAGAGGTAGATAGATAAACAGATATGTTTAAAAACAGACAAAAGTCTGGAATGATAAATATCAAACATTTAACAAGAAATGTCTACTTGGTTATGGTATTGCGTAGGATTGATGAAGAAAGATATATAGAGAGATCATTCATTACTTAATTTATAAGAAAGAAGAAAAGTTTCCTGGCCTTGGAGCATTATGGGGGGAAAGAAAGCTGAGTGTATGTAGATAAGGTAGATAATAGACCAATTTTATCTCTATTCAGACATATTTTCTTGCCTCCTCTCAGCATCAACATGCAGAACAAAAATTTTAGACACTTGGTTTCATTTGGTGGGAAATGTGAGTTTAACGTCTGTCAGACTAGCAATAGGGCTGGTATTAATACTAAAGTCAAGAAATAGGGGCACCTGGGTGGCTCAGTCAGTTGAGCATCCCACTTCTGCTCAGGTCATGATCTCATGGTCTGTGCTGTGCTGACAGCTCAGACCCTGGAGCCTGCTTTGAGTTCTGCATCTCCTTCTCTCTCTGCTCCTCCCCTGCTCCTGTTCTCTCTTTCCCCCTCTTTCTCTCTCAAAGAAAATAAATTAACATAAAAAAAATTATTTAAGTCAAAAAAAACAGACTGCTTGGTCCATGAACAATATGATCAACATGGCAGAGACTCAGAAGAATCTGCATCCAACAAGAGCTAATGACTGCCCAGTCATCAGAAGAAATGAGGACATCATCAGAGATGATCATCAGAATACCCCCAATTGGGGCTAGGCCAATCAATCATACCCCAGGGGATTCTAGATATTAAACACTCAACCAGTTCTAAGGTACAGAAATCACTACACATCAGCACCAAGTGAATTTATTTCAGGAATACTAGGTTAGCTTAATATTTTAAAAAATGCTGGGGTGCCTGGGTGGCTCAGTCGGTTGGCGTCTGACTTCCGCTCGGGTCATGATCTTGTGGTTTATGGGTTCAAGCCCCACGTAGGGCTCTGTGCTGATAGCTCAGAGCCTGAAGTCTGCCTCAGGTTCTGTGTCTCCCTCTCTCTCTGGCCCTCCCCTGCTATCGCTCTGTCTCTCTCTCTCAAAAATAAACATTAATTTGAAAAAATTGTTACATCACCACATTAACAGAAAAAAGGGAGAATATAGATGCAGAAAATGAATTTGATAAACACACAAACATAAAAACTCTAAGAAATAGGAATATAAGAGAATTTCCTCAATCTGAAAAAGAATATCTACCAAAAACTTACCACTAACACCAAAGACGAGGGTGAAAGACTAAAGACTTTTTCTATAAGATCAGAAAGGAATAAGACAAGATATCTACTTTTGCCACTTTTATTCAACATTGTATTGGAAGCTCTAGTTAGGACAATATGGCAAGAAAAATAGAAGCCATCTAGACTGGGAAGGAAGAGGTAAAACTTTTTATTTGCATATGACATTATCATATAAATTCTAATGAATCTACAAAAATACTACTAGAAATAATAAATGAATTATGTAAGGTCATAGGCACAAGGTACATACAGAAAAATTAAATTCATATATACTATATACCACAAAGAACAATTAGAAACACAAACTCCCATTATGAGATTTTGAGCAAATACCTAACTTTTCTGAGTGCAAGTTTCCTGACCTATGAAGCTCATCATCAGGAACACAACAGGGATGCCCATTCTCACTGCTGTTGTTTAACATAGGGTTGGAAGTTCTAGCATCAGCAATCAGACAACAAAAGGAAATCAAAGGCATCAAAATTGGCAAAGATGAAGTCAAGCTTTCACTTTTTGCAGATGACATGATATTATACACGGAAAACCCGATAGACTCCTAGAGTCTGCTAGAACTGATACATGAATTCAGCAAGGTCGCAGGATACAAAATTAATGTACAGAAATCAGTTGCATTCCTTTTTTTATAACTTTTCAATATATGAAATTTATTGTCAAATTGGTTTCCATACAACACCCAGTGCTCATCCCAAAAGGTGCCCTCCTCAATACCCATCACCCACCCTCCCCTCCCTCCCACCCCCCATCAACCCTCAGTTAGTTCTCAGGTTTTAAGAGTTTCTTATGCTTTCGCTCTCTCCCACTCTAACCTCTTTTTTTTTCCTTCCCCTCCTCCATGGGTTTCTGTTAAGTTTCTCAGGATCCACATAAGAGTGAAACCATATGGTATCTGTCTTTCTCTGTATGGCTTATTTCACTTAGCATCACACTCTCCAGTTCCATCCACGTGCTACAAAAGGCCATATTTCATTCTTTCTCATTGCCACATAGTACTCCATTGTATATATAAACCACAATTTCTTTATCCATTCATCAGTTGATGGACATTTAGGCTTTTTCCATATTTTGGCTATTGTTGAGAGTGCTGCTATAAATATTGGGGTACAAGTGCCCCTATGCATCAGTACTCCTGTAACCCTTGGATAAATTCGTAGCAGTGCTATTGCTGGGTCATAGGGTAGGTCTATTTTTAATTTTCTGAGGAACCTCCACACTGCTTTCCAGAGTGGCTGCACCAATTTGCATTCCCACCAACAGTGCAAGAGGGTTCCCATTTCTCCACATCCTCGCCAGCATCTATAGTCTCCTGATTTGTTCATTTTGGCCACTCTGACTGGCATGAGGTGATATCTGAGTGTGGTTTTGATTTGTATTTCCCTGATGAGGAGCGACGTTGAGCATCTTCTCATGTGCCTGTTGGCCATCCGGATGTCTTCTTTAGAGAAGTGTCTATTCATGTTTTGTGCCCATTTCTTCACTGGGTTATTTGTTTTTCGGGTGTGGAGTTTGATGAGCTCTTTATAGATTTTGGATACTAACCCTTTGTCTGATATGTCATTTGCAAATATCTTTTCCCATTCCGTTGTTGCCTTTTAGTTTTTTTAGATTCTATATTGTTTATTTCTGCTCTGATCTTTATTGTTTCTCTTCTTCTGCTGGGTTTAGGCTGCCTTTGCTGTTCTGCTTCTAGTTCCTTTAGGTGTGCTGTTAGATTTTCTATTTGGGATTTTTCTTGTTTCTTGAGATAGGCCTGGATTGTGATGTATTTTCCTCTCAGGACTGCCTTCACTGCGTCCCAAAGCATTTGGATTGTTGTATTTTCATTTTCGTTTGTTTCCATATATTTTTTAATTTCTTCTCTAATTGCCTGATTGACCCACTCATTCTTTAGTAGGGTGTTCTTTAACCTCCATGCTTTTGGAGGTTTTCCAGACTTTTTCCTGTGGTTGATTTCAAGCTTCATAGCATTGTGGTCTGAAAGTATGCATGGTATAATTTCAATTCTTGTATACTTATGAAGGGCTGTTTTGTGACCCAGTATATGATCTATCTTGGAGAATGTTCCATGTGCACTCGAGAAGAAAGTATATTCTGTTGCTTTGGGATGCAGAGTTCTAAATATATCTGTCAAGTCCATCTGATCCAATGTGTCATTCAGGGCCCTTGTTTCTTTATTGACTGTGTGTCTAAATGATCTATCCATTTCTGTAAGTGGAGTGTTAAAGTCCCCTGCAATTACCACATTCTTCTCAATAAGGTTGCTTATGTTTGTGAGTAATTGTTTTATATATTTGGGGGCTCCGGTATTCGGCACATAGACATTTATAATTGTTAGCTCTTCCTGGTGGATAGACCCTGTAACTATTATATAATGTCCTTCTTCATCTCTTGTTACAGCCTTTAATTTAAAGTCTAGTTTGTCTGATATAAGTATGGCTACTCCAGCTTTCTTTTGGCTTCCAGTCGCATGATAAATAGTTCTCCATCCCCTCACTCTCAATCTAAAGGTGTCCTCAGGTCTAAAATGAGTCTCTTGTAGACAGCAAATAGATGGGTCTTGTTTTTTTATCCATTCTGATACCCTATGTCTTTTGGTTGGCGCATTTAATCCATTTACATTCAGTGTTATTATGGAAAGATATGGGTTTAGAGTCATTGTGATGTCTGTATGTTTTATGCTTGTAGTGATGTCTCTGGTACTTTGTCTCACAGGGTCCCCCTTAGGATCTCTTGTAGGGCTGGTTTAGTGGTGACAAATTCCTTCAGTTTTTGTTTGTTTGGGAAGACCTTTATCTCTCCTTCTATTCTAAATGACAGACTTGCTGGATAAAGGATTCTCGGCCGCATATTTTTTTCTGTTCAGCACATTGAAGATCTCGTGCCAATCCTTTCTGGCCTGCCAAGTTTCAAGAGAGAGATCAGTCACGAGTCTTATATCTCTCCCTTTATATGTTAGGGCACGTTTATCCCTTGCTGCTTTCAGAATTTTCTCTTTGTCCTTGTATTTTGCCAGTTTCACTATGATATGTTGTGCAGAAGATCAATTCAAGTTACGTCTGAAGGGAGTTCTCTGTGCCTCTTGGATTTCAATGCCTTTTTCCTTCCCCAGTTCAGGGAAGCTCTCAGCTATTATTTCTTCAAGTACCCCTTCAGCACCTTTCCCTCTCTCTTCCTCCTCTGGGACACCACTTATGCGTATATTATTTCTTTTTAGTGTATCACTTAGTTCTCTAATTTTCCCCTCATACTCCTGGATTTTTTTATCTCTCTTTTTCTCAGCTTCCTCTTTTTCCATAACTTTATCTTCTAGTTCACCTATTCTCTCCTCTGTCTCTTCAATCCGAGCCATCGTCGTTTCCATTTTGTTTTGCATTTCGTTTAAAGAGTTTTTCAGCTCCTCCTGACTGTTCCTTAGTCCCTTGATCTCTGTAGCAAGAGATTCTCTCCTGTCCTCTATACTGTTTTCAAGCCCAGTGATTAATTTTATGACTATTTTTCTAAATTCACTTTCTGTTATATTATTTAAGTCATTTTTGATCAGTTCATTAGCTGTTGTTATTTCCTGGAGATTCTTTTGAGGGGAATTCTTCCGTTTGGTAATTTTGGATAGTGCCTGGAGTCGTGCAGACCTGTAGGCACTTCCCCTGTGCTGTGGTGTATAACTGGAGTTGGTGGGCGGAGCTGCAGTCAGACCTGATGTCTGCCCCCAGCCCACCACGGGGGCCACAGGCAGACTGGTGTGTGCCTTCTCTTCCCCTCTCCTAGGGGTGGGATTCACTGTGGGGTAGTGTGGCCCGTCTGGGGTACTTGCACACTGCCAGGCTTGTGGTGCTGGGGATCTGGCGTATTAGCTGGGGTGGGTAGGCAAGGTGCACGGGGGCAGGAGGGGCAGGCTTAGCTCGCTTCTCCTTAGGTGATCCACTTCAGGAGGGGCCCTGTGGCAGCGGGAAGGCGTCAGAACCGCTGCCCGAGGGTTGGCTCCGCAGAAGCACAGCGTTGGGTGTTTGCGCGGAGCGAGCAAGTTCCCTGGCAGGAACCGGTTCCCTTTGGGTTTTTGGCTGGGAGATGGGCGAGGGAGATGGCGCTGGCGAGTGCCTTTGTTCCCCGCCAAGCTGAGCTCTGTCTTCCGGGGCTCAACAACTCTCCCTCCCGTTGTCCTCCAGCCTTCCTGCTTTCCGAGCAGAGCTGTTAACTTATGACCTCCCAAATGCTAAGTCCCACTTGCTGTCAGAACACACTCCGTCCGGCCCCTCCACTTTTGCAAGACAGACTCGGGGGCTCTGCTTGGCCGGCAGGCCGCCCCTCCTTCCCAGCTCCCTCCCGCCAGTCGGTGGAGCACGCATCGCCTCTCTGCCCTTCCTACCCTCTTCCGTGGGCCTCTGGTCTGCGCTTGGCTGTGGAGACTCTGTTCTGCTAATCCTCTGGCGGTCTTCTGGGTTATTTAGGCAGGTGTAGGTGGAATCTAAGTGATCAGCAGGACGCGCGGTGAGCCCAGCGTCCTCCTACGCGACCATCTTCCCTCCCTCCCTCAGTTGCATTCTTATACACTAATAATGAAGCAGCAGAAAGGCAAATAAAGAAAATGATCCCATTCACAATTGCACCAAGAATCATAAAATACCCAGGAATAAACCTAACCAAAGATGTAAAAGATCTGTATGCTGAAAACTATAGAAAGCTTATGAAAGAAATTGAAGAAGATACAAAGATATGAAAAACATTCCGTGCTAGGGGCGCCTGGGTGGCTCAGTGGGTTTAGCATCCAACTTCAGCTCAGTTCATGAGCTCACACTCCATGAGTTCGAGCCCACGTCGAGCTCTGTGCTGACCGCTCAGAGCCTGGAGCCTGTTTCAGGCTCCCTCTCTCTCTGACCCTCCCCCACTCATGCTCTCTCGCGCGCTCTCTCTTTGTCAAAAATAAATAAACATTAAAAAAAAAACATTCCGTACTCATGGATTGGAAGAATAAATATTGTTAAAATGTCAATACTACCCAAAACAATCTACACATTCAATGCCATCCCAATCAAAATTGCACCAGCATTCTCCTCGAAGCTAGAACAAGCAATTCTAAAATTTGTATGGAACCACAAAAGACCCCGAATAGCCAAAGTAATATTGAAGAAGAAGACCAAAGTGGGAGGCATCACAATCCCAGACTTTAGCCTCTACTACAAAGCTGTCATCATCAAGACAGCATGCTATTGGCACAAAAACAGACACATAGATCAATGGAATAGAATAGAGACTCCAGAATTGGACCCACAAAAGTATGGCCAACTAATCTTTGACAAAGCAGGAAAGAATATCCAATGGAAAAAAGACAGTCTCTTTAACAAATGGTGCTGGCAGAACTGGACAGCAACATGCAGAAGAATGACACTAGACCACTTTCTTACACCATTCACAAAAGTAAACTCAAAATGGATGAAGGACCTGAATGTGAGACAGGAAACCATCAAAACTGTAGACAAAAAAGCAGGAAAAAACCTCTGTGACTTCAGCCGTAGCAATTTCTTACTTGACACATCCCCAAAGGCAAAGGAATTAAAATAAAAAATGAACTATTGGGAGGACTTTCGGCAAGATGGCGGCTTAGGAGGACTCTGGGCTCACCGCACGTCCTGCTGATCACTTGGATTCCATCTACACCTACCTAAATAACCCAGAAAACAACAGAGGATTAGCAGAACAGAGTCGCCGGAGGCAAACGCAGACGAGAGGCCCGCAGAAGAGGGTAGGAAGGGCGGCGAGGCGGTGCGCGCTCCAAGGACTGGCGGGAGGGAGCCGGGGCGGAGGGGCGGCTCGCCGGCCAAGCAGAGCCCCCGAGTCTGGCTTGCAAAAGCGGAGGGGCCTGATGGACTGTGTTCCCACAACAAGCGCGACTTAGCGTCTGGGAGGTCATAAGTTAACAGCTCTGCTCGGAAAGCGGGAAGGCTGGAGGACAAAGGGAGGGAGAGCTGCTGAGCCCCCTGACAACAGAGCTCAGTTTGGTGGGGAACAAAGGCGCTCGCCAGCGCCATCTCCCCCGCCCATCCCCCAGCCAAAATCCCAAAGAGAACCAGTTCCTGCCAGGGAACTTGCTCGCTCCGCGCAAACACCCAACTCTGCGCTTCTGCGGAGCCAAACCGCCAAACCTCCGGCAGTGGATCTGACTCCCTCCCGCTGCCACAGGGCCCCTCCTGAAGTGGATCACCTAAGGAGAAGCGATCTAAGCCTGCCCCTCCTGCCCCCGTGCACCTTGCCTACCCACCCCAGCTAATACGCCAGATCCCCAGCATCACAAGCCTGGCAGGGTGCAAGTAGCCCAGACGGGCCACACCACCCCACACTGAATCCCGCCCCTAGGAGAGGGGAAGAGAAGGCACACACCAGTCTGACTGTGGCCCCAGCGGTGGGCTGGGGGCAGACATCAGGTCTGACTGCAGCTCCGCCCACCAACTCCAGTTATACACCACAGCACAGGGGAAGTGCCCTGCAGGTCCTCACCATGCCAGGGACTATCCAAAATGACCAAGCGGAAGAATTCCCCTCAGAAGAATCTCCAGGAAATAACAACAGCTAATGAGCTGATCAAAAAGGACTTAAATAACATAACAGAAAGTGAATTTAGAATAATAGTCATAAAATTAATCGCTGGGCTTGAAAACAGTATACAGGACAGCAGAGAATCTCTTGCTACAGAGATCAAGGGACTAAGGAACAGTCACGAGGAGCTGAAAAACGCTTTAAACGAAATGCATAACAAAATGGAAACCACCACAGCTCGGCTTGAAGAGGCAGAGGAGAGAATAGGTGAACTAGAAGATAAAGTTATGGAAAAAGAGGAAGCTGAGAAAAAGAGAGATAAAAAAATCCAGGAGTATGAGGGGAAAATTAGAGAACTAAGTGATACACTAAAAAGAAATAATATACGCATAATTGGTATCCCAGAGGAGGAAGAGAGAGGGAAAGGTGCTGAAGGGGTACTTGAAGAAATAATAGCTGAGAACTTCCCTGAACTGGGGAAGGAAAAAGGCATTGAAATCCAAGAGGCACAGAGAACTCCCTTCAGACGTAACTTGAATCGATCTTCTGCACGACATATCATAGTGAAACTGGCAAAATACAAGGATAAAGAGAAAATTCTGAAAGCAGCAAGGGGTAAACGTGCCCTCACATATAAAGGGAGACCTATAAGACTCGTGACTGATCTCTCTTTTGAAACTTGGCAGGCCAGAAAGAATTGGCACGAGATTTTCAGGGTGCTAGACAGAAAAAATATGCAGCCAAGAATCCTTTATCCAGCAAGTCTGTCATTTAGAATAGAAGGAGAGATAAAGGTCTTCCCAAACAAACAAAAACTGAAGGAATTTGTCACCACTAAACCAGCCCTACAAGAGATCCTAAGGGGGACCCTGTGAGACAAAGTCCCAGAGACATCACTACAAGCATAAAACATACAGACATCACAATGACTCTAAACCCGTATCTTTCTATAATAACACTGAATGTAAATGGATTAAATGCGCCAACCAAAAGACATAGGGTATCAGAATGGATAAAAAAACAAGACCCATCTATTTGCTGTCTACAAGAGACTCATTTTAGACCTGAGGACACCTTTAGATTGAGAGTGAGGGGATGGAGAACTATTTATCATGCGACTGGAAGCCAAAAGAAAGCTGGAGTAGCCATACTTATATCAGACAAACTAGACTTTAAATTAAAGGCTGTAACAAGAGATGAAGAAGGACATTATATAATAGTTACAGGGTCTATCCATCAGGAAGAGCTAACAATTATAAATGTCTATGCGCCGAACACCGGAGCCCCCAAATATATAAAACAATTACTCATAAACATAAGCAACCTTATTGATAAGAATGTGGTAATTGCAGGGGACTTTAACACCCCACTTACAGAAATGGATAGATCATCTAGACACACGGTCAATAAAGAAACAAGGGCCCTGAATGAGACATTGGATCAGATGGACTTGACAGATATATTTAGAACTCTGCATCCCAAAGCAACAGAATATACTTTCTTCTCGAGTGCACATGGAACATTCTCCAAGATAGATCATATACTGGGTCACAAAACAGCCCTTCATAAGTTTACAAGAATTGAAATTATACCATGCTTACTTTCAGACCACAATGCTATGAAGCTTGAAATCAACCACAGAAAAAAGTCTGGAAAACCTCCAAAAGCATGGAGGTTAAAGAACACCCTACTAACGAATGAGTGGGTCAACCAGGCAATTAGAGAAGAAATTAAAAAATATATGGAAACAAACGAAAATGAAAATACAACAATCCAAACGCTTTGGGACGCAGCAAAGGCAGTCCTGAGAGGAAAATACATTGCAATCCAGGCCTATCTCAAGAAACAAGAAAAATCCCAAATACAAACTCTAACAGCACACCTAAAGGAACTAGAAGCAGAACAGCAAAGGCAGCCTAAACCTAGCAGAAGAAGAGAAATAATAAAGATCAGAGCAGAAATAAACAATATAGAATCTAAAAAAACTGTAGAGCAGATCAACGAAACCAAGAGTTGGTTTTTTGAAAAAATAAACAAAATTGACAAACCTCTAGCCAGGCTTCTCAAAAAGAAAAGGGAGATGACCCAAATAGATAAAATCATGAATGAAAATGGAATGATTACAACCAATCCCTCAGAGATACAAACAATTATCAGGGAATACTATGAAAACTTATATGCCAACAAATTGGACAACCTGGAAGAAATGGACAAATTCCTGAACACCCACACTCTTCCAAAACTCAATCAGGAGGAAATAGAAAGCTTGAACAGACCCATAACCAGCGAAGAAATTGAATCGGTTATCAAAAATCTCCCAACAAATAAGAGTCCAGGACCAGATGGCTTCCCAGGGGAGTTCTACCAGACGTTTAAAGCAGAGATAATACCTATCCTTCTCAAGCTATTCCAAGAAATAGAAAGGGAAGGAAAACTTCCAGACTCATTCTATGAAGCCAGTATTACTTTGATTCCTAAACCAGACAGAGACCCAGTAAAAAAAGAGAACTACAGGCCAATATCCCTGATGAATATGGATGCAAAAATTCTCAATAAGATACTAGCAAATCGAATTCAACGGCATATAAAAAGAATTATTCACCATGATCAAGTGGGATTCATTCCTGGGATGCAGGGCTGGTTCAACATTCGCAAATCAATCAACGTGATACATCACATTAACAAAAAAAAAGAGAAGAACCATATGATCCTGTCAATCGATGCAGAAAAGGCCTTCGACAAAATCCAGCACCCTTTCTTAATAAAAACCCTTGAGAAAGTCGGGATAGAAGGAACATACTTAAAGATCATAAAAGCCATTTATGAAAAGCCCACAGCTAACATCATCCTCAACGGGGAAAAACTGAGAGCTTTTTCCCTGAGATCAGGAACACGACAAGGATGCCCACTCTCACCGCTGCTGTTTAACATAGTGCTGGAAGTTCTAGCATCAGCAATCAGACAACAAAAGGAAATCAAAGGCATCAAAATTGGCAAAGATGAAGTCAAGCTTTCGCTTTTTGCAGATGACATGATATTATACATGGAAAATCCGATAGACTCCACCAAAAGTCTGCTAGAACTGATACAGGAATTCAGCAAAGTTGCAGGATACAAAATCAATGTACAGAAATCAGTTGCATTCTTATACACTAACAATGAAGCAACAGAAAGACAAATAAAGAAACTGATCCCATTCACAATTGCACCAAGAAGCATAAAATACCTAGGAATAAATCTAACCAAAGATGTAAAGGATCTGTATGCTGAAAACTATAGAAAGCTTATGAAGGAAATTGAAGAAGATTTAAAGAAATGGAAAGACATTCCCTGCTCATGGATTGGAAAAATAAATATTGTCAAAATGTCAATACTACCCAAAGCTATCTACACATTCAATGCAATCCCAATCAAAATTGCACCAGCATTCTTCTCGAAACTAGAACAAGCAATCCTAAAATTCATATGGAACCACAAAAGGCCCCGAATAGCCAAAGGAATTTTGAAGAAGAAGACCAAAGCAGGAGGCATCACAATCCCAGACTTTAGCCTCTACTACAAAGCTGTCATCATCAAGACAGCATGGTATTGGCACAAAAACAGACACATAGACCAATGGAATAGAATAGAAACCCCAGAACTAGACCCACAAACGTATGGCCAACTCATCTTTGACAAAGCAGGAAAGAACATCCAATGGAAAAAAGACAGCCTCTTTAACAAATGGTGCTGGGAGAACTGGACAGCAACATGCAGAAGGTTGAAACTAGACCACTTTCTCACACCATTCACAAAAATAAACTCAAAATGGATAAAGGACCTGAATGTGAGACAGGAAACCATCAAAACCTTAGAGGAGAAAGCAGGAAAAGACCTCTCTGACCTCAGCCGTAGCAATCTCTTACTCGACACATCCCCAAAGGCAAGGGAATTAAAAGCAAAAGTGAATTACTGGGACCTTATGAAGATAAAAAGCTTCTGCACAGCAAAGGAAACAACCAACAAAACTAAAAGGCAACCAACGGAATGGGAAAAGATATTCGCAAATGACATATCGGACAAAGGGCTAGTATCCAAAATCTATAAAGAGCTCACCAAACTCCACACCCGAAAAACAAATAACCCAGTGAAGAAATGGGCAGAAAACATGAATAGACACTTCTCTAAAGAAGACATCCGGATGGCCAACAGGCACATGAAAAGATGTTCAGCGTCGCTCCTTATCAGGGAAATACAAATCAAAACCACACTCAGGTATCACCTCACGCCAGTCAGAGTGGCCAAAATGAACAAATCAGGAGACTATAGATGCTGGCGAGGATGTGGAGAAACGGGAACCCTCTTGCACTGTTGGTGGGAATGCAAATTGGTGCAGCCGCTCTGGAAAGCAGTGTGGAGGTTCCTCAGAAAATTAAAAATAGACCTACCCTATGACCCAGCAATAGCACTGCTAGGAATTTATCCAAGGGATACAGGAGTACTGATGCATAGGGCCACTTGTACCCCAATGTTCATAGCAGCACTCTCAACAATAGCCAAATTATGGAAAGAGCCTAAATGTCCATCAACTGATGAATGGATAAAGAAACTGTGGTTTATATACACAATGGAATATTACGTGGCAATGAGAAAAAATGAAATATGGCCTTTTGTAGCAACGTGGATGGAACTGGAGAGTGTGATGCTAAGTGAAATAAGCCATACAGAGAAAGACAGATACCATATGGTTTCACTCTTATGTGGATCCTGAGAAACTTACCAGGAACCCATGGGGGAGGGGAAGGAAAAAAAAAAAAAGAGGTTAGAGTGGGAGAGAGCCAAAGCATAAGAGACTGTTAAAAACCGAGAACTGAGGGTTGATGGAGGGTGGGAGGGAGGGGAGGGTGGGAGGGAGGGGAGGGTGGGTGATGGGTACTGAGGAGGGCACCTTTTGGGATGAGCACTGGGTGTTGTATGGAAACCAAGTTGTCAATCAATTTCATAAAAAAAAAAATGAACTATTGGAACCTCATGAAGATAAAAAGCATCTGCACTGCAAAGAAAACAACGAACAAAACTAAAAGGCAACTGACAGAATGGGAAAAGATATTTGCAAATGACATATAGGACAAAGGGTTAGTATCCAAAATCTATAAAGAACTCACCAAACTCCACACCTGAAAAACAAATAATCCAGTGAAGACATGGGCAGAAAACATGAGTAGACACTTCTCTAAAGAAGACCTCCAGATGGCCAACAGGCACATGAAAAGATGCTCAACGTCACTCCCCATCAGGGAAATACAAATCAAAATCACACTGAGATACCACCTCACACCAGTCAGAGTGGCTAAAAGGAACAAATCAAGAGACTATAGATGCTGGAGAGGATGTGGAGAAACGGGAACCCTCTTGCACTGTTGGTGGGAATGCAAACTGGTGCAGCCGCTCTGGAAAGCAGTGTGGAGATTCCTCAAAAAATTAAAAATAGATCTACCCTATGACCCAGCAATAGCACTGCTAGGAATTTACCCAAGGAGTACAGGAGTACTGATGTATAGGGGCACTTGTACCCCAATGTTTATAACAGCACTTTCAACAATAGCCAAATTATGGAAAAAGCCTAAATGTCCATCAACTGATAAATGGATAAAGAAGTTGTGGTTTATATAGACAATGGAATACTACTTGGCAATGAGAAAGAATGAAATACAGCCTTTTGTAGCAACGTGGATGGAACTGGAGAGTGTGATGCTAAGTGAAATAAGTCATACAGAGAAAGATACCATATGTTTTCAGTCTTGTGTGGGTCCTAAGAAACTTAAGAGAAGACCATGGGGGGAGGGGAAGGAAAAAAAAAGTTACAGAGGGAGGGATCCAAACCATAAGAGACTCTTAAAAACAGAATAAACTGAGGGTTGATGGGGGGTGAGAGGGAGGGGAGGATGGGTGATGGGCATTGAGGGCACCTGTTGGGATGAGCACTGGTTGTTGTATGGAAACCAGGTTGACAATAAATTTCATATTAAAAAATAAAAATAAAAAAATAAACTATCTGGGGGAAAACACACACATGCACACACACATATGCATACACATACACACCAGTTAACTAAAACCAAGAATATAAATACTAGGCAACTGAGATATTATTTCCACTAGGTCAATGTATACTGATCTCACAACCAGACAGGGCTAAAGAATCAGATGTCAGATGACCTCTTAATGAATCAATAAACATGTGAGTGCTAGAGCTCCCATGTAGGAGTTTACATGGGCTTATTTCAGAGCAAGAACAGGAAAGGGTTAGGGGCAGCATGTAACATTAAATTTTAACAAAAACTAATGGCCTGTAGATTTCTAAATGTATCCACCCATTCAAAAGCACTCACTAGGATAAAAAGATACTAAAACGGAAATGTTAAACAAGATGAAGGTTATAATCATAAAACAATTTAACTTTTTTCCTCCCATTGTTGATTTAAACCCATTCTGTATATAAAGAGAATATATGTATATATTTATATATCTATGTCTGTATACAGAGAGGTTGAGAGAGAAGGAGGAAGGCAGAGGGAAGAAGGAAGGAAGGAGGGAGATTTATTTTAAGGAACTGATTCATGTGACTGTGCAGACTGGTGAGTCCAAAATCCATAGGAAAAGCCAGCAGGCTGGAATTCAGATAAGATTCTTGACTCTGAAATCCTCAGGACAGGCTAGGCAGGCTCCAAATTCAGACACAGTTTCTATTCTGCAGCTTTGAGGCCAAATTCTTTCTTTAGGAAACCTGTCTTTGGTCTTAAGGCCTTTTACTGATTGAATGAGGCCCACCCACATGTGGAGGGAAATTTGCTGATTTAAATGTTAATCACATCTAAAAAGTACCTTCACAGCAACATCTAGGTGTTTGGTCAAACAACTGGGCACTATAGTCCAGCCAAGTGACAGGTAAAATTAGCAAGTGGATAATTCTTCCCCAGTTCCTTGGATGATTATAAGAGTAGTAGTTATGATTCTTCTTCTATATCCTAGAAAATAAATAGCTCTCGGGTCATTTCAAGCCACAAAATAGTCTTCTTTCAAGATTTCAAATTGTCCAAACATCCAAGTCCATACAAAGTTAAGGCTTCATCTCTCAATCAGCTCAGGCTGGACTTGGGCTGGCTGGCTGTAATACAAAGGGAAAGTGCCTACTTCTCCTTCAGGTCCCAGCCTAGCACATTGATACTGCCATGAGCTGGTAATAGCACTCCCTGGGCTTCAAGGATCTTCCTCTCAAGGGATGCTTTTGTACATTCTTTATAGATACCTCCCACTCTCACCCTGGGTTCTCTCAACTGTCTTCCCTTGACCAGCATCTTCTTTCTCACTTCCTGGGAACAAGCTGGTCCACTAACTTTATTGTGGAAACCACATTCTTCCAGGCAGTCCTTTTGAACAGGGTCATCCATGGTTCTGGTTCTTTCTCTCACATTTTCCCACATCTGGTTCTTGGAAAATATGCAGGCATCAATACTCTCATAAACTCTGTGCAATCCTTTGCAAGATGCAGTACACTAACTGTACTCTCTTTAGAGCAGCTAGTTAGGCATAGCCTCTATCTACCAGATTTCAGAGACCTAAGTGAGATACCAGCTTACTACACCTTCTAAGCTCCCCAGGAACGTATATTGAGCTCCTGGAGTTGACTCATGAGGTTCCCTTCTCTTGTATTTAATTTAGGAACAATTTCCCTATCACTCTCTAATGAAGGTGTGTTGGGTCTCACAAGATACCAGCAGTGCTCTCCAAAAAGTATACTCTTTCCTCGGACCTTTTGGTACTCTAGACCCTTCATGTGGCTAAGCATTTAAGAGATGAAAATATAATTTTCAACCATCTTTTTCCAAGTTCTATACAGAGAATTCTCACTTTTGAATGTAAAAGTGTTCTGAAATCTTAGAGATTCTGAAATCTTAGAGATTCAGCTAAAACTAATAATAAAGCAGTTTGGTTTTAATATCTGGTTACATTAACAAAATGGAATGATATTTTGTTAAATCAGAGGTTTCCAAATAGTCAAGTTAAAATGATTGTTTTCCTTTCCATTAGCATAAAAACATTTTTGGTGTCAAAGTAATCAGAATATCATTTGAAACGCTGAAACAAAACTAAATTCAAACTTTGTTAGGTATATTGCATCTGTAAACAATTTCTGTACTTATCCTTTATACTTACTTTCAAAATATTTGTGCATTTTTTTATTCTTAAATACTCTTTCCATGCAGCAATGGACTCAAGTAGATCATGAGTAAATGTGGATTTGTAAGCACACACATGATATATTCTGTTTACTACCAAACCAGTGGCTTGAGACAACTCTATACTTTACTCAGGAGCTCTTACACATAGGAGCCCTAGTTTATTCATTTACACTCACTGGTTTTTTTTCTATAAAGACCTCATTCTTTGGGAAGCATTGACATCATTCCATCCATTATTATGGTACATAGCTCTATTTATTTAGGTCTTCTTTAAAGTCGTTCAACATATTTCTATATACAGATCTTGCATAACTTACATTGGACTTATTCCTATGAATATGATGTTTCTGAAGATATTATAAAAGGAGACATTTTAAAATTATATATTCTGGTTGTGGTTATATAAAAATAAAATTTTTTCTATACTTTTAATAGAGCAGCTTTGTTGCAAAATAACATATTAATGTTAATAATTGTAAAAACTTTGATTTTCTATATATACTGCATTCCATGAATTCTGGCTTTTTTCTTTCTATTCAATAATTTAGTTCCATTTTATGACTTAATATTCTGGGTAAGGCATTCAGTAAGAAACAGCATAGAATTGGTTATAGTGGAAATTCTTTTCTCATGAACACTATCAAATAGAAAGTTAACAAATGTTTATTATAAAGAATAATATTGCCTTATTTATTTTGAAACACTCTCTGTCCCCCTTTTTTAGATATTCCTATCAAATTAAAGGAGTTTCTTTTTATTCCTACTTTGCAAAGAGCTTTAATCATGAATGCATGTTGAGTTCTGTCAAACATTATTCTGCATTTATTAGGATAGTCAATTATGTAATAAATTATTTTGATTTATTTTCAAATGCTGAGCCATTTTTGCATTCCTGGAATAAAAGCCACTTTTTATGAAATGTTTTTAGATTTAGTCTGCTAAAATTGTTTTAAGTAAATATCTATCTATCTATATGATTGTCTTGTAATTATCCTTTCTTACACTGTCTTTATGTGTTTTGAAGATACGCTAGCTTTATGAAATGGGATGTGGAATATCCCATGATTTTATTTCCTTTGGAAGAGTTAGTTATAATTAGAATTAATTCATCTGAGTAAGTGGGGAAGATAGCAGCAGGGTAGGAGGACCCTAAGTTCACTTCCTTCTAAGAATACAACTTGGAAACTATCAAATCATCCTAAATAACCCAAAATTGATCCAAAGACTGACAGAACAAATTCCATAGCTAAAGGAAGAGAAGAGGCCACATCAAAGAAGGTAAGAAGTATGCAGATGTGGTTTGGGAGAAAAACAGCTCCTGACCACTGTGGTGGGGAAGAAGCGCAGTTGCAGAGAAAGGCAACATACAGACTGACACACAGAGGAGCACATAAGGAAAATGAATCCCCATAGTAATTGTCTTAGGAAGTGAGGGAGATGAATTTTGTGACTTCTGGCAACCAGCAGAACTTAAAGCCTGTAGTTTTGAAGGTCAGATGGCTTGGCTGGGATACAGCCAAGAAGGTATTGTGATGCTCTTGGACAGAAATCAGGTAAACAACCTTTGGACATACAGTGTGGAAACAGTGATATGAAGAGTGCCTGGGACACACAGTGGGGAGGTTATTTGTTCATCTCAAAGTGCTTGCCAGAGAGGCAGCATTCATAGAGAGACCTCACCAGGAACAAACGAACTAGCAGGTGCCCTTTCCCTCCCCTTCCCTTCAGCATAAGTACAGTGCCATCCGTGGGAACCAGTGCAGCACCTATATTCACTATCTAACTTGCTCCTACCAAGCCCTGCCCCACATGCCACCTTGATCTGGTGGAACCACCCTGACCGGTTTCACTTGCATCAGTCCCAGTGCAGTAGGCCCTGTCCCTCAGAAGCCTGGCAAACCCATGCTCACACTGTGCCTTTTGACTTGGGAGTTTTGTAGACCTTTAGTTCTGGTGGCAGTGGCAACCAGTCTCATTTCATAAGCCAACAAAAGCACACCCAGTCAAAACACTCCATGCTCAGTCCAGAGACCACTTACCACAACAGGCAAAGAGCATGTCTGGCAGATGACTGGCCTGAAGGATAAAGCAGTCAGCACAGAACAATAAAGCACAAGCAACAAATATTGGAAACACTCCTGGAATTTCCAGGCCCTAGAGAACAGGGGATACCACATGGCAGGGCACTACAGGACCTCTTCATAAATCCATTACCCTCAAGAACAGGAGATGTAGCTGACTTCCCTAACACAGAGAAATAGGCACAGAGACACAGACAAAATGAAAAGACAAATAAATTTATCCCAAATTAAAGAACAGGACAAAGCCACAGCCAGAGATCTAAGTGAAACAGTTATAAGTAACAACCCAGTACAGAATTTAAAGTAATAATCCTAAGGATATTCACTGGACTTGAGAAAAAAAAAGGAAGAGACGACTGAGACCCTTAACACAGAGATAAGGCATAACATGGGAGGGGTAAAGGGCTCAGTAAACAAAATGAGAAACAAACTTGATGGAATGAACAGAGGATTGGAAGAAGCAGAGGAATTAATTAATGACCCAGAAGACAGAGTAATAGAAAGTAATCAAGCTGAACAAAAGAGAGAAAAAAGAATTATGGAAAATGAGAATAGACTTAGGGAACTCAGTGACTCCATCAAACATAATAACATTCATATTATAGGAGTCTCAGAAGAAGAGAAAGAAAAGAGGGCAGATTTATTTGAAGAAACAAAAACTGAAAACTTCCCTATTCTGGGGATGAAAACAGATATCCAGGAGGAACAGAGAACACTCAAATAAATCAACAAAAGGAGACCCACACAAAGATATATTATAACTGAGTTCGCAAAATATAGTGATAAAGAAAAATTTTAAAGCAGCAAAACAAGAGAAGACAGTAACATATAAAGGAATCTCAAAATGCTAGCAGGGGGATTTTTCTGCAGAAACTTTATCAGCCAGAAGAGAGTGGCATGATACACTTAAAGTGCTGATGGGAAAAATCTACAGCCAAGAATATTCTACCCAGCATAGTTAACATTCAGAACAGGACAGATAAAGAGTTTCCCAGACAACAAAAACTAAAGGAGTTTATGACCACTAAACCAGCCCTGCAAAAAATATTAAAGGGGATTCTCTGAGTGGAAAGGAAAAACAAAAAGTGACAATATGAAGGTAGGAAAAACAAAATCAGTAAAAATGAATATTTCTGTAAAACATCAGTCAAAGAACTCATAAAATAAAAGGATGTAAAATATGACAACATATACCTAAAATGTGGGGAAGAAAGGAGCAAAGAATGGGCTCAAATGTAAATGACCACTAATTTAATAGAGACTGCTATATGTAAAAGAAATTATGTACAAACCTAATGGTAACCACATATCAAAACCACTAATAAATATGCAAAGAATAAAGAAAAAGAAATCCGGGCGCCTGGGTGGCTCAGTCGGTTAAGCGTCCGACTTCAGCTCAGGTCACGATCTCACGGTCCGTGAGTCCGTGAGTTCGAGCCCCGCGTCGGACTCTGTGCTGACAGCTCAGAGCCTGGAGTTTGTTTCAGATTCTGTGTCTCCCTCTCTCTCTGCCCCTCCCCCATTCATGCTCTGTCTCTCTCTGTCTCAAAAATAAATAAACGTTAAAAAAATTTTTTTAAATAAAAAAAAAGAAAAAGAAATCCAAATATATAACTAAAGAAAATCAACACACTGTGAAAGAGAGAAAGACAAGAAAGGATCAGAGAAAATCTTCATAAACAACTACAAAACAAATAATAAAATGATGATACATATCTCTCAATACTTGCTTCAAATGTAAATGGACTAAATACAGGAATCAAAAGTCATAGGGTGACAGCATGGATTAAAAAAAAACAAACAAACAAGACCCATTGATATGTTGCCTAGGGGGTACAGAAACTGTATCATGCAAATTGATGTCAAAAGAAAGCCAGAGTAACAATACCTATATCAAACAAAATTATACTTTAAAACAAAGACTGTAACAAGACACAAAGAAGGACACTATATAATAAGAAATGGGACAATCCAACAAGATATAATAATTGCAACTATTTATGCACCCAACATGTGAGCACCAATACATAAAACAGTTAATAACAAACATAAAGGAACCAATTGATAGTAATACAATAATAGTAGGGGACTTTAACACTCCCACTTACAGCAATGGACAGATCATGTAAACAGAAAATCAACAAGAAAACAATGGCTTTGAATGATACACTGGGCCAGATGGACTTAATAGATATATTCAGAACATTCCATTCTAAAACAGAAAAATACACATTCTTCAAGTACACATGGGACAGTCTTGAGAACAGATCAGATAGTATACCACAAAACAAGTCTCAACAAATTCAAGAAGATCAAAGCCATAACATGCATCTTTTCTGACTACAATGCCATAAAATTAGAACTCAAACACAAGAAAAAGTGTGGAAAGACCACAAATACATGGACGTTAAATAACATGCTACTAAACAATGAATGAGTCACCCGGAAATCAAAGAAGAAATAAAACAGTACATGGAAACAAATGAAAATGAAAACACCATGGTCCAAAACCTTTTGGGTGCAGCAAAAGTTGTCCTAAGAAGAAAGGTTACAGTAATCCAAGCCTACATCAAGAAGCAAGAAAAATCTCATATAAATAATTTAATCTTACACCTAAAGGACCTAAAAGAGAACACCACGCATAACCTAAAGCCAATAGAAGGAAAAAATAATAAAGGTAAAGGCAGAAATAAATGATACAGAAACTAAAAAAAACAATAGGACATATCAATGAAACCAGGAGGTAGGTTTTTGAAAAAAGCTAATAAAATTGATAAACCTGTAGCCAGACTTACCAAGAAGAAAAGAGAAAGGACTCAAATAAATAAAATCACAAATGAGAGAGGAGAAATAACAACCAACACCACAGAAATACAAAAATTATAAGAGAATATTATGAAAAACTATATGCAACAAATTAGACAACTGAGAAGAAATGAATAAATACCTAGAAACATATACCATCAACTACCAAACATATAAATACCTAGAAACATATAACATAGGCTGCCAAAACTGGAACAGGAAGAAATATACAACTTAAACCGACCAATAACCAGCAAAGAAATTGAATCAGTAATAAAAACAAAACAAACAAACAAACAAAAACAACTCCCAAAACCCAGAAGATCAAGATCAGATGATTTTGCAAGTGAATTCTACTAACCATTTAAATAAGAGTTAATACTTACTCCTCTCAAACTATTCCAAAAATAGAAAAGTATGGAAAACTTCCAAATTCATTCTGAGGCCAGCATTATCCTGATACCAAAACCAGATAAAGACTCCACTAAAAAAGAGAACTACAGGCCAATATGCCTGATGAACATGGATGCAAAAATCCTCCACAAAATACTAGCAAGCTGAATCCAACAATACATATAAAACAACCATTCACCATGATCAAGGTGTACTTATTCCTGGCTTTTAAGGGTGGTTCAATATTCACAAATCAATCAACAGTTTACATCACATCATTAAGAGAAAGGATAAGAACCATATGACCATTTCAGTAGATGCAGAAAAAGCATTTGGCGAAGGAGAACATCTATTCATGTCAAAAACCCTCAACAAAATAGGTTTAAAGCGGACATACCTCAACATAATAAAGGCCATCTATGAAAAACCTGTGGCTAACATCATCCTTAATGGGGAAAAACTGAGAGCGTTTCCCTAAGGTCAGGAACAAGGCAAGGATGTTCATTCTCACCACTTTCATTCAACATAGTGTTGGAAGTCCTAACCACAGCAATCTGACAACAAAAGGAACTAAAATTATCCAAATCAGTAAGGAAGAAGCAAAACTCTATTTGCAGATAACATGGTACTATATATAAGAAACACAAAAGACCACCAGAAAATTGCTAGAACTGATAAATGAGTTCAGTAAAGTCATAAGATACAAAATCAATGTACAGAAATGTGCTGCATTTCTATACATCAATAATGAAGCAGCAGAAAGAGAAATTAAGAAAACAATCTCGGGGCGCCTGGGTGGCGCAGTCGGTTAAGCGTCCGACTTCAGCCAGGTCACGATCTCGCGGTCCGTGAGTTCGAGCCCCGCGTCGGGCTCTGGGCTGATGGCTCAGAGCCTGGAGCCTGTTTCTGATTCTGTGTCTGCCTCTCTCTCTGCCCCTCCCCCATTCATGCTCTGTCTCTCTCTGTCCCAAAAATAAATAAACGTTGAAAAAAAAAATTAAAAAAAAAAAAAAAAGAAAACAATCTCATTTATAATTGCACCAAAAACTATGAGACGCCTAGGGATAAACATAACCAAATAGGTGAAAGACTATAAAACACTGATGAATAAAATTGAAGATGACACAAAGAAATCCATGCTCATGGATTGCAGGAACAAGTACTGTTAAAATGTCTGTACTACTGAAAGCAATCTACACGTTTAATGCAGTCCCTATCAAAATGCCCACAGAATTTTTCACAGAACTAGAACAAATAATCCTAAAATTTGTGTGGAATACAAGGGATCCCCAGTAGCCAAAGCAACGTTGAAAATGAAAGCAAAGCTGGAGGCATCACAATTCCAGACTTCAAGTTATATTATAAAGCTGTATTAATCAAAACAATATGGTACAAAATAGACCCATAGATCAACAGAACAGAATAGAAAACCCAGAAAGAGGGTGCCTAGGTGGCTCAGTTGGTTAAGCTTCTGACTCTTGATCTTGGCTCAGGTCATGATCTCATAGTTTGTGGGATTGAGCCCTGCAACAGGCTCTGTGCTGACAGCACAGGGCCTGCTTGGGAGACTCTCTCTCCCTCTCTTTCTGCCCCTCCCCTGCTCACATTCTCTTTCTCTCTCTCTCTCTCAAAATAAATAAATTAATTAAAAAGAAAAGAAAACTTCGAAATAAATGCACAGCTATATGGTCAATTAATCATTGACAAAGCAAGAAAGAATATCCAGTGGGGAAAATGTTGTTTCTTCCCCAGATGGTGTTGGGAAAACTGGACAGCAACATGAAAAAGAACCTGGACCACTTTTTTACACCATACAAAAATATAAATTCAAAATGGGTTGAAGACTTAAATGTGAGACCTGAAACTATAAAAATACTAGGAGAGAACACAGGCAGTAACTTCTTTGACATTGGTTATTGCAACTTTTTTCCAGATATGTCTCCTGAGGCAAGGGACACAAAAACAAAAATACACTATTGGGACTACATCAAAATAAAAATCTTCTGTACAGCAAATGAGACAATCAACAAAATTAAAAGGCAAACTATGGAATGGGAAGATATATTTGCAAATGACATATGTGGTAAAGGGTTAGTACACAAAATATATAAAGAACTTCTAAAACTCAACACCTAAATAAATAAATAAATAAATAAATAAATAACCCATTTAAAAAAAATGGACAGAAGACATGAACAGATATTTCCCCAAAGAAGAAATACAGATGGGCAACAGATACATGAAAAGATGCTCATAATCACTGATCATCAGGAAAATGCAAATCAAAACTACAATGAGATATTACCTTACACCTGTCAGAATGGCTAAAATGAACAGCACAAGAAACAATAGGTGCTGGCAAGGATATGGAGAAAAAGAAACACTTGTGTACTGTAGGTGAGAATGCAAACTGGTGCAGCCACTGTGGAAAGTAGTATAGAGGTTCTTCAAAAAATTAAAAATAGAACTACCCTAGTCTCCAGCAATCACACTGCTGGGTGCTTACCCAAAGAATATAAAAACACTAATACAAAGAGATACATTCACTTCTATGTTTAGAGCAGCAATTATAACAGTCAAATTATGGAAGCAGCCTAAGTATCCATTGAATGATGAGTAGATAAAGAAGATGGGTATGTGTGTACATATATCTATATGTGTATATACATATATATACATATATATATATATATACACACACACACACACACACACACACACACACACACACACACACCTGGTGGGCACCAGTATGTATACATACACCAGTATATGTATACATATATACATACACCAGTATATGCATACATATATACATACACATATAATATATACACATATACATATACACATATCTAATATATATATATATGAATATTATTCCTCCATAAGAAAGAATGAAATCTTGTCATTTGCAACAACATGGATGGAGCTAAAGAGTACAATTCTAAGTGAAATAAGTCAGTCAGAGAAAGACAAATACCACATGATTTCACTCATATATGGAAGTTAAGAAACAAAACAAATGAGCAAAGGAAAAAATAAAAAGAGAGAGAGAAAAAAAAAAGAAACAGATTCTTAACTATAGAGAATAAACTGATGGTTACCAGAGGGGAGGTGTGTGTGGGGGAGTGGGGGGATGGATTAAATAGATGATAGGGATTAAGGAGTGCACTTGTGGTGAGCACCAGGTGATGTATGGAGTTGTTGAATCACTATATTGTATACCTGAAACTAATATTGCACTACATGTTAACTAACTGGAATTAAAACAAAAACTTAAAAAAAAAAGAATTAATTCACCTATGAGTATTTGTAGAGGTCTCTTGAAATCATCTGCACCAGATTTCTTTGTGCAATAATTTTTCCTACTATTCAATTTCTTCAAAGGTACAGATCTACTTGTGTTTTCCAATTATCCATGATATCCATGAGTACACCCTATATTCTCTATGTGAGTTTACATTATCTACTATCATAAAATTTTTGTAACTGAATATTAATTTTTAACATAAATAGTATCTAAGTTGATGTTCTTTTTCTGTGATAGCAGGGAAGATTCTTCCTTACTATCCTTTTCTGTCTCTCTTCCTTCTCACCCCCTTGATCACTCTCATCATGCATTTATCATTTATGTTAGCTTTTCAAAGAACTCTACTTGCATCTTTGCTAACTATAATATATGCTTACTTTTTTCCTCATTCACATTTGCTATTATTCTAATTTATTTGAGTCTCTTTTGTTGTTCTATTTCTAGTTTCTCTAGAAGTATGCTTAGCTCATTAATTTTCATTATTTATTCATTTTTCAAACTTTCGCTTAAAGGTTAAGTTTCCTTCTAAATATTGACTTAGCTATATCCAGCAAGTCTTAACCATTAGTATTTTCATTATTCAGTTAATATAATTCCTATTTTTCAGTATGAGTTTTTTTAAATACTTGGGCTGTTAAAAAGCGAATTCTTAATTTCCAAAGATATTTTTCCTAGTTATTTTTCAATTTATCAACTTCTGCCTTGATTATATTATAATCAGAGAACATACTCTATATAAGTCCTTTTGAAATTTGTTGAGATTTGTTTTATTGCTCACTATATGCTCAAATATGATGGTGGGTATTTGAAAACAAATCTTATTATGTGCCTGTTCTATTACTGACTGAAAGTCATAATAAAATATTTCACTCTTATTTTGGATCTACTTAATTCTTCATGTAATTCTATAAATTCATATGCATGTTGATACTAAGTGCAGAAATAAAATCTGTGTATATTCTTGAAGAATTAAATTTTTTGTCATTCTGAAATAACATTCTTTATCCATAGTAATGATTTTGCCTTAAAGTAATGATTTTGCCTTATTATTTATGATATTAATATAGATCTGCTAGGCATCCTTTGTGCTAGTATTTGCATGGTATATATATTTCCATTATTTTATTTTCTTTTATTTTTTTAAGTTTATTTATTTATTTTGAGATAGAAGAGGGAGAGAGAGAGAGAGATACCACAAGTGGGGGGGGGGGGGGGGCAGACAGAGTATGGAGCCTGACGTGGGGCTTGAACCCAGGAACCGTGAGATCATGACCTAAGCTGAAGTCGGACACTTAACCAACCGAGGTACCTAGGTACCCCGATCTTCTACTTTTATTGTCTTGTATCATTATGTTTTAGTTCTGCCTCTTATAAATAGCATTTAGATTTGTTTTTGACATTCTAATGACCTGTGTATTTAAAACGTTATTCCTTCTCCTTGAATTATATTCCTTTGAATTGTTTTAGTATTTGTCTAAGAATCTGTTAGTTAATTTTCATTCATGAAAGCTACTTTATCTAGGTTTAGAATTAAATTTTAGATTGGCCATGGTTTCTTCTTTTACTCAAAGATACCACCCTAAAGGGTTTTTGTTTTTGATTTGTTTTGTTGGTTTCCATTGTTCTTTTTGAGAACTCAATTGTCAGTCTGTCACTCCTTGAAAATACTATTTTCTCTCTCCATTTCATACCTGGCTTCTTAAAAAAAAATTTTTAACATTTATTTATTTTTGAGAGACAGAGCATGAGCCGGGGAGGAACAGAGAGAGAGGGAGACACAGAATCTGAAGCAGGCTCCAGGCTCTGAGCTGTCAGCACACAGCCTGACCCAGGCCTTGAATCCACAAACCATGAGATCATGACCCGAGTGAAAGTTGGATGCTTAAACAACTGAGCCACCCAGATGCTAATCTGCCTGTAAAGCATCCATTGTATTTAACTCCAGATAATTTAAATTTCATTTATAAATATTTTATTTACTTATTCTTCAAATCTACTATTCCATTCTACTATTTCAAATCACTTTTCATAGTTTACTGGCTCCAAAGTATCTTCATGATCATCTTTTGTTCCTTTTACCAGCATAAGCATAGTTGCTTTTTAGTCAATATGACAATTACAATACCTAGAATTTTTCTGGGACTTATCATGATTCTGAGTTTTTTTTCTGAAAACATTCTTCTGGTATATATATTTGTTTTTGTGCTCAATTATCTTTGATTAAGGGCTGGACATGTCATTTGGAGGGAAAAAAATGTGGAAATAATCTGTGACCTTGGATAAAGACATCTTGCTCTAGAAAGATGTTACCTTTGCCTCTGCCAGGCCCTTGGGGGACTTTACACTAATCACAGACTTACTTGAGACAATGTCAAGGCATAAGGTTTCCTGGGCTATCAAGAAGACTCTTGCAATTCCAGAAAAACCCTGGTCTACTTCAGGTTGACTTTTTCTTTGAGCCTACAGTTCTTTGATATCACAGCTTATTGTGAATAGTGTTTCCTCTAAGATGCCCCAACTACTACCAGACCTGGGCTTTAATTTTTTTCCCATTTGTCCCCCAAGACCATCACACTAAACTTAGGAGAAACATAAAAGCAAGCCAAAAGCAGTTTTGGTGTTTTTTTTATGTCTCTCTGTATATATAAAAATATTTTATTCAGGGTTTTAAGTTAGTTTTCAAGGGAGGAAGTTTTCAAATAATCTAGCTTAATATTGTTTCCTGAAACTAAGTTTTAAGTTACCCAATTCTCTGATACAACATACAACCTTTGAACAAATTTACCTATTTGTTGTATTAACAACTGATAAGAATAATTAAATATTTTAACTTAAAATATCTTTAACCTTTTTCTACAGAATGTATGGTGAAAGAAAAAAGAAGGGGAATAGTTTGTGACCAAATAAATTTTGCAAATGCTGTAATAAACATTTTTGGGGGACAGGATTTCTCTGAACTTTGTCTAATATGCATTCCCATATAAAGGAGAGATATATATTTTGCTGTGCCTTTAGAAGTTATTTTACCACAAAATTTATTTTGTACTGTAGCATCTCCAAGGACTGCTGTTACACAGCATGCATTTAGAAAAAGTTCTTAAAAATTAAGAACTACAGATTTTGGAAGATATGGCCATTTATGTTTATGATAATTTATTCTTTTTTTAAATTTTATATGCACTCTGTGCTGACACCTCAGAGCCTGGAGCCTGTTTCAGATTCTGTGTCTCCCTCTCTCTGACCCTCCCCCGTTCATGCTCTGTCTCTCTCTGTCTCAAAAATAAATAAACGTTAAAAAAAAATTTTTAAAAATTTATATACAGAAAGCATGAACAGGGGAGAGGGGTAGAGGAGGAGAGAAAGAGAGAGAGAGAGAGAGAGAGAGAGAGAGAGAGAGAGAGAGAGAGGATCTTGAGCAGCCTCTATGGTCAGTGCAGAGCCCAATGTGGGGCTCAATACACAACCCTGGAATCATGACCTGAGCTGAAACCAAAAGTTGGATAGTCAACTGACTGAGCCACCCAGATGCCCCTATGATAATTTATTCTTACTATTTTTTATGCATCTAATATTCCCAATTTTTAGCTGCTAAATAGCACTTTATCCTTTTATAAAACCATTTGGCATCTTTCTATAAATTATAACATACTACCTGTTAAAAAGATCAAAAGGCCAACAATAACTCTATTTTTGGCTCTAACCTGATTTTTCTATTTTCAGGTTGACACTAAAAGCAACCTAAAAAAATCTTGAGTAGATATGATTTCAAGATACATATTGGCATACAAGATCTCTTAATGATTTTCTAATGTGTCCCTATGAATTCTATCAGGATACCTATTTTCATACTCATTTCCCTCAGAAATGTGGTAAGGTACAACTATTAGACTAAGACAAGATAACTGTAAGGTAATTCTGAGTTTAGAAAAGATACATGTGAAAGAATAAAAAACCAACTTAAGTTTTGTAAATTGAATTCTAAACTTTATGACTCATTTGGATTGAAAATGTGGCCCCACTTAACTCTGTAGCTACCAGAATTAGCCCGAAGACATACCACTAGCGCTACTTGACACTTGGTTAAATATTCACTATAAATTCCTTCTTTCATAGAAAAAGTTTTCGTTTTAATTAGTTCGCACTGTTGTAGTGTTCCTTACAGAATGCATGTCATTGTAGTTGGGATTATGGATTGATTTCTCAAGTTAATAATGAGAATTACTAACAAAAGACCACCCAGGCTCACATAATCTTTCTTATACTCCTAATTTAAAACATCAAATAAGTTTAACTTCTCAACTCCTTTGTAATTATTATTAAGTTGCATTATATTAAAAGAAAAAACTATAAGTTATTCTTATTTCTCTTACCTAATCCTGGATTACATTTCAAAATTATGATAATCAACAGGCTATAGAAAATTGTATGATATTTATGGCAACGTGGTAACAAACTTAATTAAGTAATATCAAAGATGAATTGAAATCTCTATGTTCTTTCTTTTGATTCAGACAATTTTCCTCATGATATGAAAACTCAGATGGAATTACATGGCTTGATTACTTTTTAAAGTGATTATTGAGTTCTCCAGATACTTATTAGTTCCTCAGGATCAGTTACCCACATTTATAAAGTGCTATATCTAATTGGCAAATCTATTTCACTTACACTTTTTAAATTGCCCCATTGTTGGTCAAATCATGTTTGACAGTACCAGACTTCATTATACAAAGTAATTTAGTTATAAATATGATTTCAGGTTTCCCTAAAGCTATTTCTCTGATTATACATGACAACCTGGAGAAACTATAGCCATTGTAAAGACTAGAGTTTCTATAATCATTTTCCATATTATCAAATCAGTGTGTATTCTTCATAAATGTGGATTCTAGCAACAGGTTAAAACTTAATTTGCTGCATCATGGTTTACAATATAGGCAAACTCAAATAAGTAGCAACACAATAATATCAACAGTTCAATAGATGAAAACTCATAAAATCCAGATTATTTGGTTATAGGATATAAGAGAACAGACATCAATGATCATCTAATACAATATCAAACTAAGAAATCTCCTCTGCCATGTACCTGTGATGTATAAAGTGGGTTTCTATAAATTAGTTAATATGTATTAAAACACAGAGTAAATAATGATCAAAATACTTAGAATAGCTATTGGCATAAAGGAAATAATATTTTTTAGATAATTATTTCATATATTAAACCAAATCCATCTCCCCATACCTTCCACTCTTCAGTTCTAGCTCTGAATCTAAAATTTACTATATAAAACATTCTACATTTCCACTCTTGGTCTTCCAGGCTTTCTTTTCTTCAGGCAGAAAGTTACCAAATCTCTAATATCCATACTTTCTTCAGGTCAGTTGAGGCCTAGGCAAAATACACGTTTGTTGACTTTTTTTGCTGATTCACTTCACAGTGATTTTTTTTTAATTTTTAAAACAGAGATATAATTGACACATAACATTGTATCAGTTTTAAGTATATAACATAATGATTCAATATTTGTGTATACTGCAAAATGATCACCACAATAAGTCTAGTTAACATCCATCACCAAACAGTTGTAACCTTTTTTCTTGGAATGAGTATTTTTAAGATGCACCCTCTTAGTAACTCTCAAACATACGGTGCAATAGTATTAACTATAACCACCATGCTGTACATTACAGTCCCATTTTATAAATAGAAGTTTGTACATTTTAACCCCCTTCACCCATTTTGGTGTCCCTTATCCCCCCTCTTCTGGTAACCACCAAAACAACAGTCTGTATCTATGAGCTCAGGTGTTTTTGTTTGTTTGTTAGACTCCATATATAAGTGAGATTATACAGCATTTGATCTTCTCTGCCTAATTTCACAGCATAATGCCCTCAAGATCTATCCATGTTGTTGCAAATGGCAAGGCTTCATTTTTTATGGTTCTCTAGCCCTTACATTCACATGTAGTTTTTCCAAGGTTAGAGGAAAAACTGAGTTCTCAGAGGGCAAGAATCAAGCTTTCTCATCAGAGAACCTCCACAAAAGCAGTTATTTAATAATGATAACTAAATAAATGTGTGTTCCAAAGAGTCAAAAAGCAGTAAGTTATTAGTATATCAGCTCTTTATTGCTTCAAAAGCTATTCTGAGAAAATCTGCTTTAAAACATTAGTGTGAATATATATTAAGAAAATATTTTAATTATAAAACATTAATATTGAGCCAAAACACTAATATTTTAGGCTGTACGAAAATGCTAATATTGAATAATTCCTATAGTACTTTGATAATAACAAGAACATTATTGCTGTCATGGTACATTTTACTTTTAATCTCCTTCTCTTGTGGCACCTGGTGAGTCTTCAAGATGTTCAGCTGCAAAATTGAAAGCAGATGGCCCTGGAGGAGAAGCCTCTGTTGGTTCTGCTGTGTCAAGGCACCTCAAATGGAAGCCCAAACAGCCAACCAACCTGTTGATGTCATGCCAATTTCATTACCATAAAGTAGTGGTTCAGGAAAAAACTTTCAGAGGAAGTGCCCCCAGCACTCTAGAGTCCAGAGTAGCAGAGATTCCTAATTCAATGTTAATTTTTGAGTTTCTTTGGCAAGCATTAATCTTAATGGGCAGGATGACATTTTCCAGTATTCCATATGCATTTTCACTACAATTGAGATAGGGCTTAGTCATCAGTTTTTATTCAAAAGATATTTGTTCATGCCACTACATACTAGGCATGATGGTAGAATGGAGAATATACAGGTACAATACTTCCTCCCATTGAGCTTGTGAAATAATAAAGTGGGTAGTTCTCAGAAGATGGAGGGTCCTGGACCAATATCTAAGAGTATGTCCAAGGAATGTGTTAGAAATGCCATTTCTTGGCTCCCACCTCAGACCTACTGAACCAGGAACTATGGGAGATACAGCCACAACAATATGGTCTTTAAAAAAAGTCCAGGTGATCTGATGCAGATACCACTAAAACAGAGAAACCAGATACTGAATAGAAATTACAATGTTGGAGCTATAGCAAGCAAGAAAGGAAACCTATGGGAACTTAGAGAAACTACAGTTCACTTGCAGACAACATATAGATAGTTACCAAATTAATTTTTTTAACATTTATTCCTTTTTTGAGAGACAGAGTGAGCAAGGCAAGTACAGAGAAAGAGGGAGACATAGAATCCGAAGCAGGTGTCAGGCTCTCAGCTGTCAGCACAGAGCCCAACGTGGGGCTCAAACTCACAAATCGTGAAATCATGACCTGAGCCGAAGTCTGACACTTAACTGACTGAGCCACCCAGGTGCCCTGGTGGTTACCAAATTTAAAGGAATGATATTAGTGGTAGTTATGAGTAGAACTGATATCCTCCATATCAACAAATTTCCTTATCATGGTGTACCTTTTACTCTGTAAGTAAAACCTGTGACTATTATAATCCTTCAATGATATATAGCATTTCTTTCCACTCCATTTTCAAAGCACAGCTCCAGAATAACAGGACGGTGTGATGCTATTTTTAAAAGGAAGGGATGGGGTGTTGACTCTGTCCCATGACCTGGTGAGAAGCTGTCATGACTATACTCTTCCTGATTGAGGATGTAGAAAATGTGCAGAGGACTCCACTGTGCCCTTGTGACCCGGAGGAGCCTTGCTATACATTCTGTTTCATTCTGAAGCATGGGTCTTGGGCTCTTTACGTACTACAGCATGGGATTTAACAACATGTGATTTTAAAAAGATCACCTGATACAATTGACAGGCGCACTTGCCCTTACATCTAAAATACTAGCTCTTAACTCTGGCTCTACAAATAAAGAATTTAAAAATAAATAATTAAAAAATAATAATAAAATAAAATGCTAGTTCTTCATTATGGCTGTACAAATAAAGATCACTCAGGAGCTTTAAAAAATTTCCTAAACCAGGGATTCAACCCCAGAGATTACTAGTCTGAGGACAACCCCAGGCATCACTATTTAAACAAAAAAAAAATCTTCAGGTGAATCTCATGTAAAGGCAGGTTTAAAAAGCACTCAGCTTTGCAACTCAAATTATGGTCCATGAACTAAATGTGCTATGTCACCAGAAAGCTTCTTAGAACTGCAGAATCTCAGGCCCCAACCCAAACCTACTGAACCAGAATTAGCATTTTAACAAGACCCTCAGCTGATTGCTATGTGCGTTGGGGCATGAAGCACTGGTCTGAAGGGTTTGTGATTGATTCCTCTCTCGTGAGGTTCATGTACCCCTAATGTGTAATCACAGTGCACATTTTATTCAGGACAGCCTGAGTGTGGTTTGGTACCTATAGCTTGTCCTGAAACATGCACTTTATGTGATTATGTGGATTGTTAATGCCCGAGAAGAGTTCTCTGAGCATATAAAAGCATTCATATCAGAAGCTGTTTGTTTGGTTTAGGGGGCATACAATGTGATGTGATCCCATGGCCATTTGGGGATGATTATAGTAGTAAATTGGAAGATCTCTTTACAAACCTCACATGCAACTCCTAATTCAGGGAATACTATAGCCAATAGTCCACTCTATTGTATAAGCATACAGGTTACTGTCTAAGGCTAAGTTATTGATTTCACTTACTTTTACACTCTATAATGGCTGTGCAAATAGTCTTATGCCCATTTTTGCATAAGGATACCTAGGTCTAGAAGGGTTAGTTAAATTTTAGCCTAAAGTCACACAACTAATAAATGGCTAAACAATAATTCAGACTAAGCCAGTGAGACATCAGAAATCAACATCTTTTCATTATTCTGATTTGATTGCTTTAATTCTGAAAGCTTTAGTAAAGTGTCACTTTTCTCCTTTATACATCCTCTAGAATGTATACATCATTTATGTCTCTTAGTATGAATAAATGACAACTGATTGTAATTTTTCAAAACTGTCCATCATCTGCTGAAATGCCAAATATTTTGTACTTAGTCCCAACATGTCCTTATCTAATCAAAGTGCTTATTTTTGGAACAGTCACTTTTGAGCATTAATAAACTATATAGGAAAATCCATTGGGACTTGGCATATTTTGGAATCAGATGAAAAGCACCTGTATGCCATTTCTGGTTCTTTCCTGAGCTCTACCAAATTAATTCAATTACGGCCCTTGTCAGGCTGCAGAACATTGAACTGTAGGTGCTTGCATCTTTTTATAAATTAAAAGTGTAACTTTAGAGTTTGCACATTACTCTGGACTTGATGTATACATGAAGAAAGTGGCAAAATTAGAGCCATAAAGCCTGTCTTTAAAAAGGATTTAGTCACTGTAGTTCTCTTCGGTGGAAAATGACCTTGGCTGCATCTTTCATGCACCCTTGCATTTGGCTTAGGATGCATAATTCATACAGCAATCAATTAGCTGACTGTAGAGCCTGCAACAAGAGGGAATATTTCATATAAATCATTGCTGGCTAAATTGCTGGGACAATTAATAAAATAGGAAATTTGTGGCCATCAATTTGTAGGCAATACAGGTTCATCAAAAGCAAATCAGTTTTCTCCACCTCTTGGAAAGAAATGCACCCAAACACCAAATATCATTTAATCACTATTTCTTAAGAAGGTCTTGATCAAGATAATATTATTTGTTGTTTTTATGAATGTGAACAAGTGCCTAACATAAGTGGCTCATTTACTTGGCTTTGGGCACTCAATCAACAATGCCATTCTATGAATTAAAATACAGCAATCAAATAAGTATTTCTGCTTGTAAAGCATCTATAATCTAGCATGGGGGGCCTCAAAATGAGATCTCAAGTAGGTCATATGAGTCCACGAGGTGGCCTGTAGACTCCTTCAAAATGCAAATCATCTCAGCATGCATTAGTTGAGTTTCAGATGTTACTTTCATGAATTATTTCCATGTGTGTAACATGTAATCTAATTCAATTTGTCTGTGTCTCCTAGAAGTAAAGCAAGCCTAGTTTGGGAATGTGTGCTAGATAAAGCTCCCACGTTTCATTTTTTAAAAGATACGTTGTTCAAAAATAATTTGAAACTACGTTAAGGACACAGTAACCCTTTTCAAATGACTGATTGCTCAGACAAGAGTCACCTATATGTTACTTTTATTAAATGAGAGAAGACATGAAAAGTGATAGTCTTCATATATACGGCAATGGCTGCAACTTGGCTGCACATTAGAATCACCTTTAAATGTGATTTTTAAATGCAAAATTTTAAACTCTTAAAATGTGACTATCCCTGAGCCCCATCTCCTGGAGATACCAATTCAATTAGTCTAGTCTAAGGCTTAGCAACAGTACTTTTTTTTAAACTCCTGAATGAAGTTGAATGTGCAAATTTGGGAACTCATTTATCAATAGTGTTGTGAAGGGTAGAGTGCATCAACTTGAGGGTGCATACTAATCACTTGGGGTTGGGACTGAGCTTCTACATGTCTAACAAGCTCACAAGCTATGATGATTTTACTGGTCCATGTACCATTACTGAGTGCCAAGGGTATAGATCAATGGTTCTTACACTTGGCTGCCCATTGGGATCAACTAAGGATTTTTTATAATACTGCTGCCTGGGACTCACACCAAAGATACGAAATTAATTTCTGTGGAATGCAGCCCATGCATTTGTTTCTTTGCTTTTTTTTTAAAGAGCTTTCCAAATGATTCCAGTGTATGCAAAGTTTGAGAATTACTAGTACAGAGCAGTGATTCTCAAATTTGTTCAAACATTAGACTTTGCAGGGGAGTTTTAAAAATATACTAATACTCCAGCCCAGACCAGGCTAATCAAATGAGAATTTCTGAGGCATGGGACTAGGCACAAGGATGTTTTAAAAATATCTCCTATGATTTTTATGAGCAGCCCAGTTTAAGAACTGCTGGTATAGATGAGGCTGGGACATATGTGAGAAAGGGCCCAAGCTTTAAAGAAAAGACAAAGCAAAGTTCTAGCTCTTCCTATGCCATGTTCTAGCATATTCACAATAGTAGTGGAAGGATAAAATATGTAAAAATAAAACAAAAAACTTTTGGAGAGGGTCTTATACAACCAAACAAATCATGACATGAAATTATAAAAGAAAAACTCATAATAATTCTGGGTTATAAATTTTCATGTTTGACCAAATAATCTATCATTTCAAAGCCAATGCAGGACGACTCTAATAGAAACACGCAATTATGCAACCATTGGAAATGGGTAGATATCAAAATATACCATAAAACCATAATAACTAAAAACAGTGTTATTGGGCAGAAGATCAGAAAATTAGACTACAAAATCGAAAAATGGATCTATGTAATATATTTAAATTTTCTAACAATACAAATGTCATAAATCAGTTGGAAAATGCTTAGCTATTTAATGAACAGTTGATATGAAAATAATAAAATTAGAATTCTAACTCATTTTATAGTCCCAGAAGGAGTAAAGACTTAAGAAAAAATAGAATTGTTTTAACCTTGGTATAAGGAAGTTCTTCTCAAAAAAATGTCAGAAATATATTTTAAAAGTGACAGATTTTGGGTACACACACACATATGCTTTTATTCACTGAAAAATGACAGAAACAAGAATTTTAAAGACCAGTTATGTTCCAAATAGAGACAGGAGATTCATCATACACATACATAATTATATCATCACCTGAAACCTTCACAGAGTACCAGAAAGATACATATTTTTTAATTTGTTTATTTTCATAAGGATGGGGAGGATGAGAGAGAAGGGGGGATAGGCAATGTACTTCTCTTATCTTAAAAGAAGATGTATGTATGTATGTATGTATGTATGTATACATATATGTATACACACACACACACACACACACACATATATAGGAACAAACAATCAAGTGGAGGAAATCCTTTGATAAGAAAGATAAAGACTAAAATGAAAGAACTAACAAAACAACTTTGAAGCAACAGACCATGCAAAAAGAAAAAAAAAAAACTTTATAAACACAAACAAACTATCGTCAATATTCCCAGAGATAGGCAAAGGCACAGGAAACAAAAGCAAAAATATGTACGTGGAACTATATCAAACTCAAAAGCTTCTGTGTAGCAAAGGAAACAATCTAATGGAGTCAAAAGGTGATATGTTGAATGGGAAGAAATATTTGCAAACCCTAAATCTGATAAGGGGTTATTAGGCACTCCTACAGCTCAATCACAAAAGACAAATAACCCAATTAAGAAATGGGAAAAGAACCTGAGTAGACATTTCTCTAAGAAGCTCTACATATAACAAAACAATGAGAATATGAAAAGATCCTCAGTATCACTAATCATCAGGGAAATGCAAATAAAAACTACAATGAGGTATCAGCTTACCCCTGTTAGGATGGCAGTTATAAGAAAAATTTTTTAATAGCACATGTTGGCAAGGATGTGGAGAAATTAGAACCCTTGTGCACTGAGGTGCTGGGTGGCTCAGTCGGTTGAGTGTGTGACTCTCGGTATCAGCTCAGATCATAATCTCAGTTTCGTAAATTTGATCCCCACATTGGGCTCTGTGCTGACAGTGGAGCCTGCTTGAGATTTGCTGTCCCCTCTCTCTCTGCCCCTCTCCTGCTCATGCTGTCTCTGTCTCTGTCTCTCTCAAAATAAATAAATAAACTTAAAAAAAAAAAAAAGAACCTTTATGCACTACCAGTGGGACTGTAAAATGTTGCAGCCATTATGGAAAATGGTATAGACTTTCTCCTCCAAAAAGTTAAAAATAGAATGACTACATGATCCAGAAATTCCACTTTGGAGTATATATCCAAAAGAACTAAACAGAGGATCTTGTTGAGATATTTGTGTAATTGAGACACAAACCATGAAAAGATGAATAAGAATAATCCCCAGGATCTTTCTTATTAATGAAGTTGGTAAAAAATGAAATCCAGACCAAATTGATCATTTCGCAGACTGCTTTTTTACAAAATTTGAATATTCTAAGATACATAGATAGATAATAATATCAGAAAGGAATTAAGATGAACAGATAGATAAAGCATAAAGCACCCCTAGTTTGCCATCTGTATGAAATAAGTACTAATGTCTTCGATATCTCTACCAACCCTCACTTGGCTTTACGCTCCCTCCCTCAAGAGCAATGTTTCTTGACAACTGTTGGGGGTAAAGGAAGTGAGGTGGTTAAAAATTAAACAGTCAGTACTCCTGCTGTCCCACTCCACAAAAATCTGAATTCAGTACATTCCAATACAGAATTCCAAAATACCTTATTTAAAATTTTTTTCTTTTAATTTTTTTTTAATTTGCATCCAAATTAGCATATAGTGCAACAATGATTTCAGGAATAGATTCCTTAATGACCCTTACCCATTTAACCCATTCCCCCTCCCACAACCCCTCCAGTAACCCTCTGTTTGTTCTCCATATTTAAGAGTCTCTTATGTTTTGTCCCCCTCACTATTTTTATGTTATTTTTGCTTCCCTTCCCTTATGTTCATCTGTTCTGTGTCCAAAAAAAATTTTTTTAATGTTTATTTATTTTTGAGAGAGAGAAAAACACAGTGCAAGTGGGGGAGGGGCAGAGAGAGACAGAGAGACAGAGAGAGAGAGAGAAAGAGACAAACACAGAATCTGAAGCAGGCTCCAGGTCCTGGGTTGTCAGCACAGAGCCTGATGTGGGGCTTGAACTCATGAACTGTAAGACCATGGCCTGAGCTGAAGTCAGATGCTTAACTGACTGAGCCACCCAGGTGCCCCAAAATACCTCATTTCTAATAACCCACTTTCCCTTAACAGAAATATGTATCCAATGGGTACTTTGCCCTAACTAAAGAAACTTTCATTGATGCTGATAGTTTTGAATTGCTCCTCTTTTGGTGCCCCAGAGAATCTAACATCTGATGCATGGGGTTCCACAGTAAGAATGAGAATGAATGAAAAGTCCATTCTTTTGTTTGTTTGTAAAGCAAAAGAGTGATTGCAAACTTGAAAACAGAGGGAAGCAGCAGCAGGATGCTTCACCTGCAGAAAGGGTCTTGAGGCAGATCATTTGCAGGAAAAATCCATATGGACATTGTGGATCTGGAAATTCGCTCTTTAAAAAGATTTTTTTAATCTTTATGTTATTTTTGAGACAGAGAGACAGAGAAACAGAGAGAGAGAGAGACAGAGAGAGAGAGAGAGCAGGAGAACAACAAAGAGAGAAGGAAACACTGGATTCGAAACAGGCTCCAGGCTCTGAGCTGTTAGCACAGAGCCCGATGCGGGGCTCAAACCCACAATCCACAAGTTCATAACCTGAGCCAAAGTCAGACACTCAGCTGACTGAGCCACCCAGACACCCCTGGAAATTCACCTTTAAAATTATCAGTATGCACAGCACACCTTTATGCACATCCACAGTATGTGCATTTCTGTTTAAGGTCCCACTGATGTGAGAAAAGTTCCTAATTAAAAAAAGAAGATAAAAAGCTTTCTGGACGTGGAAGTGGACTCCAAACCTCATGGAACCAGGGGAGAGCAGGGGATGCAACTGAGTAGATCATTTCAAGGCCCACTCAGTGCTCACACACTCTACTGAGAATGTAAGGCCTTTGTTCTAAGATCACTGGGAATCTCTTGAAGTAAATAAAGGTAGGACAAGGTTGATTTATATTTTGAAACATGCAAAATGAATTTGCTTGAAAAGTATAGGTGCCAAGGAAAATAATTAAAAAACGGTTTCATCATTCCAGGGGAGAGGCCAGGTAAGAGAAGTAGAAGTGGTAGCAGAGAGAAGTGGATAGATTTAAGGAATACTTAGAAGATCAAATTGATAGAAACTGGTGATTTATTGGATGTGGGAAAAATGGAGATGAAGATGTCCAGAAGTGACTTCTAGGTTTCTAGTTTGCAGATCTAGAAAACTATCATTACTTTCTCAATATTTTCCTGAAATGAATATATATGATGCAATAGGAAATAAAAATTAAACCCTTTGAAAGATGGAACATGAATCTTCAAAAGTAGCCATTGGGTTTTTAACTTATTTTAGATTCTCTGGAATTTAAAATCATGTTTACAACGTGATCATAGATAAAATAGTAAAAAAAAGGTTTTTTAAAGAACAAGACTGACAATGTGATAATCTGCAAAATACAGAGAACAAACTGGTGGTTGCTGGTGGGGTGTTAGGTGTGGGGAAGTGTTAAAATGGGTGATGGGCATTAAGGAGGGCACTTGTTAGGATGAGCACTGGGTGTTTTATGCAAGTGATTAATCACTAAATTCTACTCCTGAAACCAATACTACGTTATATGTTAACTAACTTGGATTTTAAATAAAAAATAAAACAAGGGGCATGTGGGTGGCTCAGTCAGTTAAGCCTCTATCTCTTGATTTCAGCTCAGGTCATGATCTCACAGTGGGCTCTGCTCTGACAGTGTGGAGCCTGCTTGGAATTCTCTCCCTCTCTCTGTCTCTGTCTCCCTCTCTCTCTCTCTGGCTTTCCCCAGCTTATGTGCATGCTCTCTTTCTGTCTCTCACTCTCTAAATAAATAAGTAAGTATAAGCATTTAACAAACCAAAACAAAAGTACATAAAAACAAGATGCTGCACTCTGAGTCTCTTGCCTCGGAAATATTATTGTCCATTTCTCTAAAGTCGCCAATGTCAGTACCCTTCCACTGCAATCCTGAGAGCAAAACCATTTTTCCAGAGAAAAGCAAAGTTCCCATCTTAAAAGCTCAGCTCCAAACACCCAGAGAAAGTAACTGAATTCAACATCAGTGTTATTTTTTTGACTCATGCATCTTCCACTATATGAAAACTTAAAATAATACTGTATCGTCAAGTTCTCCAGTTTCTCACATAGTTCATCTGGTCAAAGAGAATCAAATACCACATTGCTGAAACATTATAAATTCTCTTGTGGTTATTTTACAAATAAATATCTTTTTCTCTCCTGTTATATAGCACATAAAATTTTCATATAGTTGAAATGAACTGTGCAGAGAAAAAGGTAAATGCCAGCAGGCATCTAAATATTGTAGCATCTGTTATATTTTACACTCTGTAATCACAAATCTTATAAAGCTTCATTGCATTTGAGGCTGGATTCTTCACAAATTATTGAAGATTTATAGCTGTAGTAATTGTTACTATACTTTTATTTTTATTATATTGAATTATACAAACTTTCTTGTACCTTTTTTCTTTGTTGTGATGTCTTTTGTTTTTCTAGACAACAATTTCCAATCTCTGCTTTCTATTTTCTTGTAAGAGTCTAAAGTTTATATGATGGAAATTAACACTATTCAATTAAGTATCCAAAATTTGTAGGCTGTGTGTGTACACGTATTTATGTGCGTGAATGCATGTGCATATGTGTATGGCATTGCTAATTATTAAAAAGTATTTTCTAAAGCATTTAGAAAAAATAGCTTGGTACAGAAATATTAAAGTGTATTACTCTGAGAGAATTTTAAGCCCAAAATGGAAAGCACCAACCACTCCCTGATTTACTTTTGCTATTTGCCATGAAACATAAACAGAACTAATTTAAAATATTTGAAGGCTTCAAACATCTGATAAGATGCATATTTCCATTCTCTGTCACTTGCCTTCTTAAGGCCTGCAGTCAGTACCTGAAACAAACCTCAGGTACCACACAAATGCTTATGCCATCTTTTCCAGATTGATTTCATTTTTCCTTTCTTTTAAGTTTTAGATGCTAAGTGAATACCATCTTTTTCACTCTTCTTATTAACTTGTTGAGATGTTACAGCCAAGTACGTTTACCTTGTCTCATTTACCTACTTTCTGGGTTCACAGTTGTTAAGCACCTACTATGCAGTGGTACTATGTTAAGTACTGTTATGGTAATAAACCCTTATAAAACAACATCTTCACAAAAGAGCTGTGTCTGGTAGTAAATTCTTTTAATTTTTTTAAATTTAATTTTTTATTTTTTGAGAGAGGGAGTGCAAGACGGGGAGGGGCAGAGGGAGAGAGTCTTAAGGAGGCTCCATGCTGACAAAGGGCTCCATCTCACAACTGTGAGATCATGACCTGAGCCAAAATCAAGAGTCGAATGCTTAACTGACTGAGCCACCCAGGTCCCCCTGGTAGTAAATTCTTTTGTAATTGACAAAATAACCATATCTGGTAAGTAAAATAATCTACATTTTATAAAGAAGGAAGTAAAGGCTCAAAGAGACTCAGGAACTTTGCCCAACCCTATTTAATTAGGTCTCCAACATTAGTCTACCTCAGAGCTACTACGTATGGTCACCCATGTTGTATATTGCACAGCTCCAGGGAATGTCATTCACAGAACCTATTTTATGAATGGCACCACTTGTAGCTACCCAGTGCTGCAGCCCTATATCTATCTCAAAAGTGTAGTGTCTTTTTATTGCAGTCTATTGGTATCTCACTAACTCATTAAGTAAGAAGAGCATCAAGAGTAGACAGGAGTTAGGGAAAACAAATAATGAAAGTTGAGTTTTGGATTACACTTCTTGAAAGTACCACTAATGTTCCTACATAATTATTTTAAATAATTTAAACCTTAAAGCAGCTCTGTCATATTTCCATTCTTACATAAAAAGTAATTTATGATCATTTGTAAATAACCTAAGTACTAGCTAAATTATTATTATGGGCTGCCTTCAGAAACTACACTGTGTCATTTTTTATTATCACTGCATGAACTAACTAGGGAGCCTGAAATGATCTTTTGACACTCAGAATTAATCATATGTTGATATGCAAGTCAACACTCATTTGAGGGGGAAGTATGTTTCTTTAGCATTTTAATCTACTTACAAACTTCTCTATTTATTCAGAATTGTACATCTCTAATTGATTACACAAATAGTGCCCTTTCAAAATAAAAGACATATTAAAATAGTGAACATCTGTAGAGATATGGTTAAATGAGCAAAGATAATTCAAAGGCATTTGCTGTCCTAATTCCTAGCAAGTTGACAGACAATGCCCCAAAACTCTCTATCAGATCCAGAATGAACTAATAAGCTAATCAGAGCATGACAAGTCTTTGCCGAGTGACTTCATCAGAGAACTGTAAGTACTTTTAAGCAGCACCCATGGGTATTTCTTGATAAACATATAAACTTATTCTGAGAAATATTGTTAAATATTGGCAAATCCATAGAGTATATTATTTTCACTAGTGATTAGGGCTCTGGGCTATGGTGAAGTGAAGAGATACATTAATTATCCTTTAGAACTGCAAACTCCCAGACAACAAAGTCCTCACTAATGGTCTGCTCAGCACTCCTTTAAACTGTATCTCTGAGGTTCCCACTTACCTACTCAGTGATGGCAAGTCTACAGGCTTATGATCATGCATGATTTGGTCATAGTTCTGTTAGGCTGTTGAGAGTTCTCTTCTCCACAGACAAATCAAGAAACAGACTCTTAAACCCAGAGAACAAACTGATGGTTACCAAAGAGGAGGAGAGTGGGGGATGGGTTAAATGGGTGATGGGGATTAAGGATTGCACTTGTCATGATGAGCACCAGGTGAAATATGGAACTGTTGAATCATTATACTGCACACCTGAAACTAATATAACATTATGTTTAATTCCAGTATAGGAATTAAAATAAAAAAAAATTTAAAGGATAAAAAGAGTTATGTTCTCAGGAAAATCCTTTCCTCTAGTTCATAACTTTGCATAATGCCAAATTTCTGAGGTAAATCTAGAAAATTCAGTAGGAATACTACAATTTGTTAACTAAGGTCATTATCTCATGCCTAAGTGAGCACATAAACCATAAGCTGTCAGAATTAATGACAATTGGTAAATGGAAAATTATTCTCATAAATAAATATCAATAATTAAAAATATAAAAAGTGTTTTACAAACTGTAACACTTACTACTGTATAAACATTTGATAAGTTACTTTTATCTCATTTACTATGAGAACAATTTATTTCTTTTATGGGCATTATTAGTTATATCAACATAATGTCCCATTATGAGAAAAACAGACTTCTAGATAAAACTAATAGTAGTTGATACAGTGTATCCCTATAGAGGTAAAATCAGAATCACAGTAGAACAACACAGAATAAATTGTGCCCCTGTTCTCTAAATTAATGAAAAGAGAAAATCTTCAAAAAAATTAGAAATCTGTATCAAAATATTCCTCTTTCCCCTTCCTCCCTCCTCCTTCTCTTCTTTCTCTTTCTCTTTTTTGTTTTTTTTAAAAGTTTATTTATTTTGAGAGAGAGAGAGAGCTGGGGAGGGGCAGAGAGAAAGAGGGAGAGAGAGAATCCCAAGCAGGCTCCCCACTGTCAGCACAGAGCCTGATGCAGAGCTTGATCTCACAAACCATGAGATGATGACCTGAGCCAAAATCAAAGGTCAGGTGCTTAACCCACTAAGTCATCCAGGCACCCCTCTCTTTCTTGGTTTTAAACCCAAGTTATAAACCAAGAAGAAATAAAAGTGTGTCTACTCCTCTGCAATCATATAGAACTTGATTTCATGTCTTTATTATATTTTTTAGTATTCAATACTCAGAATGGTAAAAGGCATTAAGGCTTTTTTGCTACTAGTAAGTTAGGAAATATTAGTTTTCAAATTTTTCCTTGATGCTTATTCTTCCTGATTTGAGAGAACAAAAAAGTAAATTATACTATATGAGCATATTAAAAACAAACAAACTAACTTCTCCCCAAACATGGAAATTTTCTTTATAAGCTAAAGTCTCTCAGACGTATATTCAAGCTGCCACAGTCATAGCTATGCCCACTTCCAACCAAGGTTATTTTGTTCAACATGTCTTTTTAAATTCTCTGAAATGATTCTAATTTTTATTATTTCTCAGTGTTCTATCTTTGAATTGTCACAGAGTATTTTCATTTAAACTTTTTTGAGTGCTAATATTTAGAGAGTAAGTTCATTTCAAGCCTATGGATATCAGTTTTCATGCTGAAAATCATCCAAAGCATGTCCAAGTTAATTCATTTTCTTATTCCCCACACAAGGTGGGCCAAAGGCATGCTGCCTATCTCTATGAGGAAACCTGGCTAATGGCCAATTTACAGAGTCTCTGCTGCAAACAGCTCATACTGCTTTTGTGCTCTGCCTTTTTCCAAAAGATAGAATTTTTTAAAAATAACCCATCCTGGAGACAAGACACATTTTACAGGAGACAGATATACTTCAGTAATGATAAAAATCATGTCAAAAACCTGCAACTTTGTTCCATCGGGTAAAACAACCTTATATTCTTCTCCATAGTCCAGAGGTCACTTGCTATAAGCTCAGTATTTTTAATGGATGTGATAAATCTTCTCCTCACTATTTACTCTTCTCTTGCCCTTATCTGAAAAAACACCTAAGGAAGGTTTTGTTTTCTTAACCTATACACTATACATAAATGAACATGTACATATAGTTTGTGGGGAGAACCAGTCAATTTGCTGTACATGGAACATAGACATTCAAATCTATCATGTCCAAAACTAACCTGTTAAAATAACTTACCACATTCCCATCACCATATCAACCTCCTACTCCTAAGAACTTTTTTTTGGCATTAGTAGTACCATTATATCAACCAGACAGTGAGCCCCATGGGGAGCATATTTATTGTATTCACCACTGTAATCCCAGCACTTAACACAGTGTCCATCATGTAACACATACACAATCTCAATAAAATATTAAAAGGCAGGCCAATTCTCTCAGTCATTGAGTCTTAAAACCTGGAAATATGTGACTTATATTTCAATGGCCAGACTATTGGCCTTGGCATCAAAAGGTTTGATTTCTATTTTACAGTCTGTCCCTATGTAGATGTGTAACCTTGGGCAAATCATTTACTCTCAATGGGCCTATAAATTGGGGGTGGGGGGGTGGGAGGGGAGGAGGAGAGCAGGCCACTAGATAGCTTATTAGAAGAAATAATCCCTCAAAATGTTGACTCTGAGATTTATTCATACTAAACCCCCTGTATCAGGACAATAAGTTTATCTAGTTTATCTTCACACTCTTTTTTGTATCCATCCTTCCTCCCCTGTTCCCACTTACACTCCCCTTAAAGCAGGCATTCACCACCTGGTGGTCAAACCATGAAGGTTTCTACCTTCAGTTTCTTGGTCCTCTACTTGCTCCATAGTGTGGTGGAACAATCTTCCTTAAACCTTATTCACAATGGTTTTCCAATTTCAGCATGCACAAGAACCTGCAATGCTTGTTACAGAAACCCATTCTCCCTAGAGACTCTCATGCATTAGAGGCAGTCTGCAGGTAGTCTGCAAACCACATATTGAGAAATTTCTTCACTGATTTCCAAACTCTTTTGATTTTACAACCAGAGTAGTAAAATATGCTTATGTGGACATAAGCATAATCTTCAAAAATATGAATATTTATTACTTAAATATATGTGATCTATATATATGTGTGTGTGTGTGTGTGTGTGTGTGTGTGTATTTCATTTTATTATTTTATATTGAGTCCTAACTGATCATCTTGTGTTCTATTTGGTGCATTAGCATCACAGCATTCAGGGCCCATGATCCATAATCTAAAAAGTCACTTAAAAACTTAACTGCAGGGGTGCCTGGGTGGCTCAGTCGGTTGAGCGTGAGACTTCAGCTCAGGTCATGATCTTGCCCTCTGTGAGTTCGGGCCCCGCATGGGGCTCTGTGCTGACAGCTCAGAGCCTGGAGCCTGTTTCAGATTCTGTGTCTCCCTCTCTCTCTGCCCCTCCCCTGCTCACGCTCTGTCTCTCTGTCTCTGAAAGATGAATAAACCTTAAAAAATTTTTTTTTAAACTTAACTGCAAATCGCAACAGAATGTCCCTAAACTGACTATGTATCTGGAGTGCTTGCCACTACTGCTTCTCTGTGCTACCATAATATACTGCTCATACTTTTATCAATGTATGCTAAGGTAATGTTTATAAATAGTAATCTTTTAAAAAGTAGGTTTATATTTCTGTATTTTCTCTGTCCCTTTTTTCCTTATTCAATCAGATGTTTGAGTCTGTGCCCACAGCCTCAGTAGAAGGATGTAGTGGGGGAAAAACAAAAAATGGTCTTATGGACCAAGGAAAGACAGGTCCTTTCTTTTAGAAGCCCCTGTAGTGGGGTATTCTGGCGCACAACAAATTTTCTTTATCAGTGTGGGAATAACAGGGTTTAGTCCCAACCCTACCAGTGCTGGGGCCCAAGACATTTGGAAATATGTAAAAATTATAACTAAAGTTATCAAACATGTAAACAAAACATTTTATTCTCACTTTGAAAATTTACCTTTACAATGACAACTGTGTGTAAAGTTACAGTTTTCAGTGATTGGATATTTACAAAATATCAAAGATAACTGAATAACTATACTTTGTGTATATCTGGTTGTTCTATTCATATGCCAATGATATTTGGATTAATAATAAATATGGACACACATAAGTTATAAACTATTATCTAATTTCTTCATAAACTATATTTTTCTTGCCTTTAGATTATTATAATCACTAATTAAGTTATTTTAATAAGGATTTTCACAAAACTTCTGTTCTGTTGACAGTAATTAAAAAATGGAATGTAATTGTATTCGGTCTATAAAATTTGAATATATTTTCATAAAAAATGTAAATTTAACTGTAAAAAAATGAAAAAATAAATTATTTTCATTTAAAAATGGGCAAAAGCACTGAACAGATGCCTCACCAAAAAAGATATACAGATGGCAAATAAGCATATGGAAAAGATGTTCAACAATGTCTTTGGGGAATTGCAAATTAAAACAACAATAAGAAACCATTATACATCTAGCAGAATGGCCAAAATCCAAAACACTGGCAACATAAAATGCTGGTGAAGATGTAGAGCAACAGGAACCCTCATTCATTACTAGTGGAAATACAAAATGATATGGTCACTTTGAAGTCAGCTTGGTAGTTTTTTACAAACTAAGCATAGTCTTATGACACAATACAGCAATTATACTTCTTGGTATTTACATAAGTGAAAACTTACATTCACACAAAAACCTGCACACAAATATTTATAGGAAATTTATTCATAATTGCCAAACCTTAAAAACAACCAAGATGTCCTTCAATAGGTGAATGGATAAACTGTGGTACATCCAGACAATGGAATACAGCTCTAAAAACAAATGAGTTATCAATCCATGAAAAGATATAGAGGTATCTTAAGTGCATACTACAAAGGGAAAGAAGCCATTCTAAAAAGTCTACACACTGTATGATTCCAAGTTTAAGACATTCTAGAAAAGAGAAAACTATGGAGGAAAGTAAAAAGATCAGTGGTTGCCAGTGGTTAAGGAGGAGGGAGAGGATAGGTGGAACATAGAGGATTTTTACGGAAGTGAAACTTCTCTGTGATATTATTATTATTTTATATTTTTGAAAGAGAGAAATTGAGAATGTGAGCAGGGAAAAGGAAGAGGGAGGGGGAGAGAGAGAGAGAGAGAGAGAGAGAGAGAGAATCTTAAGCATACTCCATATTCATCATGGAGTCCAATGCAGGGCTCAGTCCCATAACTGTGAGATCATGACCTGAGCTGAAATCAAGAATCAGGCACTTAACTGACTGAGCCACCCAGACCCTCTGTGTGATACTATGATGGTGATACACGTCATTATATATTTGTCAAAACTCATAAACTGCTGAACACCAAGAGTGAAACCTAATGTAAACTATGTACTTTGGGTGATGATGATGCGTTAATATAAGTCCTTTGATGGTAACAAATGTACCACTCTGGTGCAGGATGTCAATAAATTGACAAAACTGCACCTATATGGGGGCAGGGTGCTAAATGGGAACTCTATTTTTTGTGAACTTAAATCAGTTCTAAAAAAATAAAGTCTATTAAATAATAAAAAATATTTTCAAAAGTTATTTCTTTCTAAAATATTCAAAATTATCTATAAGATAAAAAATACAAATTATAAACAAACTGCTATGATCTCAATGTTTGTGTCCTTCCCCTCTATTCATATGTTGAAATACTTACCCCCAAAGGTGATGGTATTAGTATATGGTAGGGCCTCTGGGGAATGATGAGATCGTGAGGATAGGGCCCTCATGAATGGATTTAGTGCTCTTTTAAAAAAGATTCCACAGAGCTCCCTAGCCCCTTCTGCCAAGTGAGAATACAACCAGAAGTCTGCAATTTGGAAGAGAGCCCTCACCTGACCACACTGGCCCTCTGTCTCAGACTTCCAGCCTCCACAACTTTGAGCAATAAATTTCTGTTGTTTATAAGCCACCCAGTCTGTGGTATTTTGTTACAACATCCCAAACAGACTAAGACACAAACAAAGAGTAAATGTTTAAATAAAAATGATCTCTTAGTACTATTTAGTCTAATTTTGAAAATTTGATTAAAATGCGTTAAATATTTTTATAAAATTCAACCATGTACAAGTCTAGTCAACTTCCACCTACTTGCTAATGTAAAAAGTTGAGATGCATCACACTTTTACAGATCTACATACTCAACAAATTCAAGAGCAATATAAACTGTTTAATATTGCAGAATGTCCCTCAGCCACCATGAAATATCAAATTCTGTAAATATAAAATAATTTCCTGAGACTCTCCAGAACCATGGGTTAGACAGAGAAGTGAGACAACAGTCATTCAAAAACTACTAGGAAGTGGTACTTACTACCTCATTAGACAAGAATTCATTTCAATCTATCTGTCTGACAGAAAGAATCAAAAGTTGTTTTTTTTTTCTCTTACCCACGCCCTTTCACAGCTCAAATCCTCCAGGCACACCTGAGCAGTGCCTCTGACTTAAGCAGTGGCACAATGTATAACCATTACTGTCATTTGGACACAGTTATGTTTACTTTCCAGGACATAGGGAAAGAAATGTGGAGAAGCATCTCCTGATGCCTTGAGGACATTAGTCAAAAGAGTGGATGCTTAGAGGCCACTGTTGGCCAGCACAATCCTCCAGGTCCCAAATAAGAGATGCAACCACAAGGTATGTCCTTGCGATATGGGGCCCACTAAATTGTAGGGTCCAGAAGAAGGCCTCCAAATATTTTTCCCTACAAAAAAGAAAGACTACTCTAGGCTGGAGTAGAAAGAAAGGAGAAAGGGGACATTCTAGCTGGCCCTGGAAGCACTAATGACATAGAAGTGGTATGGGTGCCCCCAAGCCAGTGCTTCTTAATTGAATGACATGTTAGAGTCACCTGGGGAACTTAAAAACAAAACAAAACAAAACAAAACAAAACAAAACAAAAAACAAAAAAAAACAAAACCCTTATCCCAGAATGTTATCCGAAAACTAACTGAATTAGTATCTGTAGGAGTGGAAGTCAGGCACTGATATTTTTCAGTCAGCATAGAAAACCTCTAGAATAGACAAACATTGGCAACCTCAGCAAAGATTCCTGTGGCCTATAGCTCAAAAGCAGTGGAGGTTGGCCAAATATCAAGGAATATACTAACATAGTCCATGGAAGTAGCCTGTATGCCTTTGGACCCAGTTTCAAGGCCACAGAACAGGACATAATGAAAGATGTATGAGAATCCCTGAAAACTGAGGTTAGAATATCCAGTTGTCCTGGTGAGATGGGAGTGCAGTGAAAATGAAGTTACAGAAAGAAAAGGAATTTACATTTTCTTTGCACGGTTGGAAGAACTTGTGGATCACATTTGTAGATTGTTCTGTAACCACTTACTACATTACATTGATAAAGTATTCATTCATTTACTGTCTTACCCACAAATGTGGTTGTCCTTTGAGGACAGAGACTACAAAGTCACTATGACATTGGATTGTTCTTCAGTTCCTAAAACTGCACTAGTAGTTGTTCAAAAAGAATGTCCATCACAGTAATTAGATTTTTTTAATCAAAGAAAATTTAAAAGTTACTGAAGCTTCAACTAAAACTACATAAGTTTTAGGGGCGCCTGTGTGGCTCAGTCATTTAAGCGTCTGACTCTTGGTTTTGGCTCAGGTAACGGTCTTACAGTTTTGTCTGTTCAAGCCCTGCATCAGGCTCTGAGCTGACAGCACAGAGTCTGGTTGGGATTCTCTCTCTCCTTCTCTGTCTCTGCCCCTCCCCTACTCGCACTGTCTCTGTCTCTCTCAAAATAAATAAATAAACTTAAAAAAAATAAAACTACATAATATCTTTTAGAAGATATTCCCTTCATGGAGATTAGTTACTTGAATAATTGAGAACTCTGACTGATCATGTGAAAAATACTAAAGACAAGTTATTCAAAAGACATTGAGCTCTCCTTGGGTCTCTATAGCCACTGTCATTAGCTCTACCCATGAGAACCCTTGTACAGGCCCCATCTCTGTAGTAAAAGACTGACACCTGATTCCCTTTGGAATAAACTTTTCATCTGACCACTTGATGTCAACTGGAGAATTTGATGAAATCCATTTCATAAGCACTCGATTATTATAAATTATTGTGCATGTCCTTAAGAGAAACCCACGAAACTCATGATTCTGAAATAAACTAAGAAGAATGAAACACCTTCTGGACTCGAAACAGGATCAATCTGTATGTTGTTAGCCATTCACCAAATTCAGTTAGGTAAATTATAATCAAATACCCAATGTCTACCTCTGACAAAGTCTTCTGCTATAAGTCTTTTTTTTTCCTGATAAACTGATAAATCCAAATCCTGTGATATAATTCAGCAAGCATGAAAGGAGGAGGACAACTGAAGGATTGAAAGTAGGAGGCTAACCTGAATGGAGGTTGATTCACCAGTAAGGGTGTGTGTTTGAGAAGGGCAGATAAACTGGCAATGTTCATGGGATACAGTGGACCCAGGATAAACCCTAGTCAACACTGACATGAGGAAAGTAAGTGCTGGGGGTTACAGTCTGGTGGGTTAGCTATGTTACAGTTCATAGTATTCATACAATGGATGAAATATAAAAGCCAGGGATCAAACCCTGAGAAAAAAAGGGTTATCACATTCAAACATATTTTCAAGCCTAAGGGAATAGATTGAGAACTTTGTCATAAAATGGATTGGTAAGCCTGAACCCCACTCACATGAATTGGCTAAAAAGTATGAGACAATGTGGTCTGAATGTCAGGGCTCCTCCTATATACACAGATGCTGGGTCTACAAGAATCAGATGAATACTGGTTCCCAACCTGTGGTTGTGAGGAATCTCACTTTCTCTCTAAGGGTATGGCATTGTCTTTTTTTTTTCTGATCGTTTCTCATCAACACTAATACTTTTGTACATTTCTCTGCTCAATCTTCACCACTTCTGAGTCTCTAGTGGCTATCAGGTATTTCCCTGTACATGGAAGCTGAGAAAAAATAGGAGAATCTGAGATCAATATTTCTTGCTAAGGAAGGCATTTATGTCCTTCTTTTTTTTCATTCTCTTTAAGTAGTGACTAAAATATAAAGGCAAAATATTTGTGAGGATGGGGTTGGTGATACTAGTTTTAATCATGCTTGCTTTATTTCTAGATAGCAAAAACCAAATTACATTTTGAGTTCATATTACCAACTAACTCCTGAGGTTTCAGTAAGCCAGAGAACCTCATTCCCAGAAATATCCCGCGTAGAGCATATGTCTAGCTGCTGGCCAGTTGCAGCCCTGACAATACAAGCAGCAGCATTTCAGGGTGGAGAGGATATGAAGCCCTCACGTATAGTCCCTCTGTAAACAGTTCTTTAACCAGTGGTCAATTTATTTTCCACTTCCTCTTTGTTACACTGGTCCCCACTACTCAAATGACCACCACTGGAACACATAGAGGAAGAACAGAAATAAAACATCCAGAACATAGTCGAGAAATGGAAGTCAGTTGTGTGGTGGGAGAAGAGGGGATGAGAGGTTCTATAGGAGAAAAAGCCCACAAACATTTTTTTTTATATCCCAAAAAAGAATATGAAACTCCTGTGAGACTACCTATTAGGGCTCAAGGGTATCACCAAACACACATAAAGCAGCAGAAGTGCCACAAGATACCCAGCATGGGAAATTCCCTCTTGCCAGCAAAAAACCTAAATTGACAACAACATATAAGGGAAAGAGAATATTTATTTTTAAGGATGACAGCAGGCCTAGCATTGCAATATATCTATTGCAATCACTAAAGAAGACACAAGACTCCCAGATTTTTGGTTTCATGAATCCAAAGAGCTAAATATTATTGAGTGCCTAACATTTTTAACATGATATGTTGAGCATCATGGATAAAGAAGAACCAGGGAATCAGCCTTGCCAGAAGTTTACTAGCTAAAGAAGAATTAGAAAAATCATACTTTAATGATAAGCAATATACAAACATACACAGCACTGTGTGGTGATCTACAAAAGTGCTGGATTGACCATTAGGGCTACTTTTGGTCATTAAGCTCACCCTCTCTCCTTCCCACAGGAAACCTAGAGTACTAATTTATTGTGGTGTCTTTGATTAATTTTTTAAATGTAGCATCTATAAGATTAATCATACTTTTCAATTCATCTTACTTTCATCATCAAAATGTTGAAGGTCATATTCTTGTTTTATTGAATTTCATCCTTATTTTATTACATTTTCCCTTTTATCACTCTTCTCACCTTTCCACACTTCATCCAAGCGAGTGGTTATTTAGACATATTGTATCCCTGCAAATCAAGAGTGTTTTACATATGCTTTTATTTGCACAGACAATATTGTTACGTATCATGTTTCTTGCTATTTTTATTCACCACTATTTTTTTTTTGCTTTTTTTTTTTAAATTTTTTTTTCAATGTTTATTTATTTTTGGGACAGAGAGAGACAGAGCATGAACGGGGGAGGGGCAGAGAGAGAGGGAGACACAGAATCGGAAACAGGCTCCAGGCTCCGAGTCATCAGCCCAGAGCCTGACGCGGGGCTCGAACTCACGGACCACGAGATCATGACCTGGCTGAAGTCGGACGCTTAACCGACTGCGCCACCCAGGCGCCCCTATTCACCACTATTTTTGAGATCATTCCAAGCTGCGTAATGTAAATGTAGCTCATTGACGATGACTACGTTCCTACCTATGCATATACCTCATTTTACTTGGCCATTCCCTCAGGTGGCCCACAATTGCCTGCTAGTACAAGCAGTACTGCTGTGAAAATCCTCCATCACGCCCTGTGATTTTCATGAGCTGGGCCATACACTCCAGACATACTTAACCTCATTAAGTACTGGTCAGCTTCTCTCTGGCATTGCTGGAGCATTTTACATTCCTGCTAGCTGCTCCTTACCTGCCTTGTGACTTCTGCTAATTTGGTGATTTTAAAGTAGTAATTAATGGTTGCTTTAATATTCATTTCTGTCAATTAGCAGTGGGTTTAAGAATCAATTTACATAACCACTTATGTGAATTGTCCTTTCAAAAACTATACTCATTTTTATAGATGCTACTTCTTTTTGCTAAATAAAATGTGTTTCAAAAAAGATTTTAAACATTAAACAGTTCTCATTGTTATAATTTCCATATGAGAAAAGTTCTTGCGTCTTACTTAACATAAAACTTTTATTTTGATTGTCATCAAAGTTCCTAGTTTCTGTTTGGTTTTGTTATTTTGTTTCTCCATGGTTGCTGTTCTTGTTTTTATCCCTACACTTCTATGGATTTTTTAAAAATAGATATCTTTCCCTACCTCAAGAAACAAGATGACATTCTACTGCATTCTCTTCTTCCAATTCTTCTTTTTCCTCTTCTTTTTAATAACCAGACTTGTCAAATATCTATTTTGCCAAATAAGGGCAATTAAAAATTCAACTTCATCACTGACTGTCACCATGGCATATAATAAATGAATATTTTAACACCAAATTACAAGGAGATAATTTTACAATAATGAATAGTCACTTGCAATTGAAAAAATACAGTACCTTGAAAAACCTTCCACCCGTCTCCTTTTTTTTCTGTTCAAGGCACACTTGAATAAATGCAGCACCTTGGAAAAGCCTTCCACCCGTCTCCTTTTTTTCTGTTCAAGGCACACTAGTTCATGGATCAATAGTTGGGACCCATTGAATTACACAGAAGTGTAAGTGAGGGGAGAACCAGCCTGAAAAGAAATAGAAATCTAACAGCTTTGGTTCAGCACATCTCTGGTGCCCTGTTGTAGCTTTAGGGTTGGTTCAGAGTAAGCCTCAGGCAGCCACTGATATGCTTTCTGACATTAAAATTACATTTGTCTTTGAGAGTGTTTCATATAAATGGAATCATACTCTATATACTCTATGGTGATCTGGCTTCTTGTGCACAGGGTATTGTTAGAAGTCATCCAAGTTGTTGTGTGTATCCATAGTTTGTCATTTTTATTTCTGAGTAATATACCACTGAATGAATGTGCCATGGTGATTTTCAGTTTACCTCTTGATGGACATTTGGCTTTCTTCCACAAATAAAGCTGCATGAGCATTGTGAATAAGTCTTTGTGTGGACTTTGGTTTTCCTTTCTCTTGAGTAAATACCTAGAAAGTAGATTTTCTGTGTTACATGGTAAGCGTATGTTTGACCTTTTAAGAATCTGCCAGTTTCCAAAGTAGTAGTATCATTTCACATTCTAAACAGTAATGCATCAATGTTCCAGCTGCTAGACATTTTTGACAGCACTTGATATTGTGAGTATTTTTAATTTTAGCCACTCTAGTAGGTATGCAATATACTTCACTGTGGTTTTAACTTGCATTTTCCTAAGGATCAATCATGTGGGGATTCATCACATCAATAAAAGAAAGGACAAGAGCTATATGATCCTCTCAATAAATGCAGAGAAAGCATTTGACAAAATACAGCATCCTTTCTTGATAAAAACCCTCAAGAAAGTAGGGATAGAAAGATCACACCTCAAGATCATAAAAGCCATATATGAAATACCCAACACTAACAGCATCCTCAATGGGGAAAAACTGAGAGCTTTCCCCCTAAGGTCAGGAACAAGACAGCGATGTCCACTCTCGCTACTGCCATTCAACATAGTATTGGAAGTCTTAACCTCTGCAATCAGACAGCACAAAGAAATAAAAGGCATACAAATCAGCCAGGAGGAGGTCAAGCTTTCACTCGTCACAGATGACATGATACTCTATATGGAAAACCCAAAAGAACCACCAAAAAACTGCTAGAACTGATCCATGAATTCAGCAAAGTTGCAGGATATAATATCCATGCACAGAAATCGATTGAGCAGGATGAGGGAAGATGGCGGCGTAGGAGGACGCTGGGCTCACCGTGCGTCCTGCTGATCACTTAGATTCCACCTACACCTGCCTAAATAACCCAGAAAACCGCCAAAGGATTAGCAGAACGGAGTCGCCGGAACCAAGCGCAGACGAGAGGCCCACGGAAGAGGGTAGGAAGGGCGGGGAGGCGGTGTGCGCTCCACCGACTGGTGGGAGGGAGCTGGGGAGGAGGGGCGGCTCGCCGGCCAAGCAGAGCCCACGAGTCTGGCTTGCAAAAGCAGAGGGGCTGGGCGGACTGTGTTCCGACAGCAAGCGCGACTTAGCCTCTGGGAGGTCACAAGTTAACAGCTCTGCTCGGAAAGCGGGAAGGCTGGAGGACAAAGGGAGGGAGAGCTGCTGAGCCCCCGGACGAAGAGCTCAGTTTGGTGGGGAACAAAGGCGCTCACCAGCGCCATCTCCCCTGCGCATCCCCCAGCCAAAATCCCAAAGAGAACCAGTTCCTGCCAGGGAACTTGCTCGCTCCGCGCAAACACCCAACTCTGTGCTTCTGTGGAGCCACCCCTCTGGCAGCGGATCTGACTCCCTCCCGCTGCCACAGGGCCCCTCCTGAAGTGGATCACCTAAGGAGAAACGATCTAAGCCTGCCCCTCCTGCCCCCGTGCACCTTGCCTACCCACCACAGCTAATATGCCAGATCCCCAGCACCACAAGCCTGGCAGTGTGCAAGTAGACCAGACGGGCCACGCCACCCCACAGTGAATCCCGCCCTAGGAGACGGGAAGAGAAGGCACACACCAGTCTGACTGTGGCCCCAGGGGTGGGCTGGGGGCAGACATCAGGTCGGATTGCGGCCCCGCCCACCAACTCCAGTTATACACCACAGCACAGGGAAAGTGCCCTGCAGGTCCTCACCACCCCAGGGACTATCCAAAATGACCAAGCAGAAGAAGTCTCCTCAGAAGAATCTCCAGGAAATAACAACAGCTAATGAGCTGATCAAAAAGGATTTAAATAATATAACAGAAAGTGAATTTAGAATAATAGTCATAAAATTAATCGCTGGGCTTGAAAACAGTATAGAGGACAGCAGAGAATGTCTTGCTACAGAGATCAAGGGACTAAGGAACAGTCACGAGGAGCTGAAAAACGCTTTAAATGAAATGCAAAACAAAATGGAAACCACCACGGCTCGGCTTGAAGAGGCAGAGGAGAGAATAGGTGAACTAGAAGATAAAGTTATGGAAAAAGAGGAAGCTGAGAAAAAGAGAGATAAAAAAATCCAGGAGTATGAGGGGAAAATTAGAGAACTAAGTGATACACTAAAAAGAAATAATATATGCATAATTGGTATCCCAGAGGAGGAAGAGAGAGGGAAAGGTGCTGAAGGGGTACTTGAAGAAATAATAGCTGAGAACTTCCCTGAAATGGGGAAGGAAAAGGCATTGAAATCCAAGAGGCACAGAGAACTCCCTTCAGACGTAACTTGAATCGATCTTCTGCACGACATTTCATAGTCCAACTGGCAAAATACAAGGATAAAGAGAAAATTCTGAAAGCAGCAAGGGGTAAACATGCCCTCACATATAAAGGGAGACCTATAAGACTCGTGACTGATCTCTCTTTTGAAACTTGGCAGGCCAGAAAGAATTGGCATGAAATTTTCAGGGTGCTAGACAGAAAAAATATGCAGCTGAGAATCCTTTATCCAGCAAGTCTGTCATTTAGAATAGAAGGAGAGATAAAGGTCTTCCCAAACAAACAAAAACTGAAGGAATTTGTCACCACTAAACCAGCCCTACAAGAGATCCTAAGGGGGACCCTGTGAGACAAAGTCCCAGAGACATCACTACAAGCATAAAACATACAGACATCACAATGACTCTAAACCCGTATCTTTCTATAATAACACTGAATGTTAATGGATTAAATGCGCCAACCAAAAGACATAGGGTATCAGAATGGATAAAAAAACAAGACCCATCTATTTGCTGTCTAGAGGAGACTCATTTTAGACCTGAGGACACCTTTAGATTGAGAGTGAGGGGATGGAGAACTATTTATCATGCGACTGGAAGCCAAAAAAAAGCTGGAGTAGCCATACTTATATCAGACAAACTAGACTTTAAATTAAAGGCTGTAACAAGAGATGAAGAAGGACATTATATAATAGTTAAAGGGTCTATCCATTAGGAAGAGCTAACAGTTATAAATGTCTATGCGCCGAATACCGGAGCCCCCAAATATATAAAACAATTACTCATAAATATAAGCAACCTTATTGATAAGAATGTGGTAATTTCAGGGGACCTTAACACCCCACTTACAGAAATGGATAGATCATCTAGACACACGGTCAATAAAGAAACAAGGGCCCTGAATGAGACATTGGATGAGATGGACTTGACAGATATATTTAGAACTCTGCATCCCAAAGCAACAGAATATACTTTCTTCTCGAGTGCACATGGAACATTCTCCAAGATAGATCATATACTGGGTCACAAAACAGCCCTTCATAAGTTTACAAGAATTGAAATTATACCATGCATACTTTCAGAACACAATGCTATGAAGCTTGAAATCAACCACAGAAAAAAGTCTGGAAAACCTCCAAAAGCAGGGAGGTTAAAGAACATCCTACTAACGAATGAGTGGGTCAACCAGGCAATTAGAGAAGAAATTAAAAAATATATGGAAACAAACGAAAATGAAAATACAACAATCCAAACGCTTTGGGACGCAGCGAAGGCAGTCCTGAGAGGAAAATACATTGCAATCCAGATCTATCTCAAGAAACAAGAAAAATCCCAAATACAAAATCTAACAGCACACCTAAAGGAACTAGAAGCAGAACAGCAAAGGCAGCCTAAACCCAGCAGAAGAAGAGAAATAATAAAGATCAGAGCAGAAATAAACAATATAGAATCTAAAAAAACTGTAGAGCAGATCAACGAAACCAAGAGTTGGTTTTTTGAAAAAATAAACAAAATTGACAAACCTCTAGCCAGGCTTCTCAAAAAGAAAAGGGAGATGACCCAAATAGATAAAATCATGAATGAAAATGGAATGATTACAACCAATCCCTCAGAGATACAAACAATTATCAGGGAATACTATGAAAAATTATATGCCAACAAATTGGACAACCTGGAAGAAATGGACAAATTCCTGAACACCCACACTCTTCCAAAACTCAATCAGGAGGAAATAGAAAGCTTGAACAGACCCATAACCAGTGAAGAAATTGAATCGGTTATAAAAATCTCCCAACAAATAAGAGTCCAGGACCAGATGGCTTCCCAGGGGAATTCTACCAGACATTTAAAGCAGAGATAATACCTATCCTTCTGAAGCTATTCCAAGAAATAGAAAGGGAAGGAAAACGTCCAGACTCATTCTATGAAGCCAGTATTGCTTTGATTCCTAAACCAGACAGAGACCCAGTAAAAAAAGAGAACTACAGGCCATATCTCTGATGAATATGGATGCAAAAATTCTCAATAAGATACTAGCAAATCGAATTCAACGGCATATAAAAAGAATTATTCACCATGATCAAGTGGGATTCATTCCTGGGATGCAGGGCTCTTCAACATTCGCAAATCAATCAATCAACGTGATACATCACATTAACAAAAAAAAAGAAGAACCATATGAGCCTGTCAATCGATGCAGAAAAGGCCTTCGACAAAATCCAGCACCCTTTCTTAATAAAAACCCTTGAGAAAGTCGGGATAGAAGGAACATACTTACACATCATAAAAGCCATTTATGAAAAGCCCACAGCTAACATCATCCTCAACGGGGAAAAACTGAAAGCTTTTTCCCTGAGGTCAGGAACACGACAGGGATGCCCACTCTCACTGCTGTTGTTTAACATAGTGCTGGAAGTTCTAGCATCAGCAATCAGACAACAAAAAGAAATCAAAGGCATCCAAATTGGCAAAGATGAAGTCAAGCTTTCGCTTTTTGCAGATGACATGATATTATACATGGAAAATCCGATAGACTCCACCAAAAGTCTGCTAGAACTGATACATGAATTCAGCAAAGTCGCAGGATACAAAATCAATGTACAGAAATCAGTTGCATTCTTATACACTAACAATGAAGCAACAGAAAGACAAATAAAGAAACTGATCCCATTCACAATTGCACCAAGAAGCATAAAATACCTAGGAATAAATCTAACCAAAGATGTAAAGGATCTGTATGCTGAAAATTATAGAAAGCTTATGAAGGTAATTGAAGAAGATTTAAAGAAATGGAAAGACATTCCCTGCTCATGGATTGGAAGAATAAATATTGTCAAAATGTCAATACTACCCAAAGCTATCTACACATTCAATGCAATCCCAATCAAAATTGCACCAGCATTCTTCTCGAAACTAGAACAAGCAATCCTAAAATTCATATGGAACCACAAAAGGCCCCGAATAGCCAAAGGAATTTTGAAGAAGAAGACCAAAGCAGGAGGCATCACAATCCCAGACTTTAGCCTCTACTACAAAGCTGTCATCATCAAGACAGCATGGTATTGGCACCAAAACAGACACATAGACCAATGGAATAGAATAGAAACCCCAGAACTAGACCCACAAACGTATGGCCAACTCATCTTTGACAAAGCAGGAAAGAACATCCAATGGAAAAAAGACAGTCTCTTTAACAAATGGTGCTGGGAGAACTGGACAGCAACATGCAGAAGGTTGAAACTAGACCACTTTCTCACACCATTCACAAAAATAAACTCAAAATGGATAAAGGACCTGAATGTGAGACAGGAAACCATCAAAACCTTAGAGGAGAAAGCAGGAAAAGACCTCTCTGACCTCAGCCGTAGGAACCTCTTACTCGACACATCCCCAAAGGCAAGGGAATTAAAAGCAAAAGTGAATTACTGGGACCTTATGAAGATAAAAAGCTTCTGCACAGCAAAGGAAACAACCAACAAAACTAAAAGGCAACCAACGGAATGGGAAAAGATATTCACAAATGACATATCGGACAAAGGGCTAGTATCCAAAATCTATAAAGAGCTCACCAAACTCCACACCCGAAAAACAAATAACCCAGTGAGGAAATGGGCAGAAAACATGAATAGACACTTCTCTAAAGAAGACATCCGGATGGCCAACAGGCACATGAAAAGATGTTCAGCGTCGCTGCTTATCAGGGAAATACAAATCAAAACCACACTCAGGTATCACCTCACGCCAGTCAGAGTGGCCAAAATGAACAAATCAGGAGACTATAGATGCTGGCGAGGATGTGGAGAAACGGGAACCCTCTTGCACTGTTGGTGGGAATGCAAATTGGTGCAGCCGCTCTGGAAAGCAGTATGGAGGTTCCTCAAAAAATTAAAAATAGACCTACCCTATGACCCAGCAATAGCACTGCTAGGAATTTATCCAAGTGATACAGGAGTACTGACGCATACGGGCACTTGTACCCCAATCAAGCAGCACTCTCAACAAACTGAGGGTTGATGGGGGGTGGGAGGGAGGAGAGGGTGGGTGATGGGTATTGAGGAGGGCACCTTTTGGGATGAGCACTGGGTGTTGTATGGAAACCAATTTGACAATAAATTTAATATATTAAAAAAAAATTAAAAAATAAAAAAATAAAAATAAATAAATAAATATCTCATAAAAAAAAAAAAGAAATCGGTTGCATTCCTATACACCAACAATGAAGCGACAGAAAGAGAAATCAAGGAATCAATCCCATTTACAGTTGCACCAGAAACCATAAAATACCTAGGAATAAATCTAACCAAAGAGGTGAAAAATCTATACACTGAAAACTATAGAAAGCTTATGAAAGAAATTGAAGAAGACACAAAAAAAAGTGGAAAAAGATTTCATGCTCCTGGATAGGAAGAACAAATACTGTTAAAATGTCGATACTACCCAAAGCAATCTACATATTCAGTGCAATCCCTATCAAAATAACACCAGTATTCTTCACAGAGCTAGAACCAATAATCCTAAAATGTGTATGGAACCAGAAAAGACCCCGAATAGCCAAAGCAATCTTGAAAAAGAAAATCAAAGCAGAAAGTATTACAATCCCAGACTTCAAGCTATACTACAAATCTGTAATCATCAAGACAGTATGGTACTGGCACAAAAACAGACACTCAGATGAATGGAACTGAATAGAACCCAGAAACGGACACACAAATGTATGGCCAAATAATCTTTGACAAAGCAGGAAAGAATATCCAATGGAATAAAGACAGTCTCTTCAGCAGGTGGTGCTGGGCAAACTGGACAGTGACATGCAGAAGAATGAACCTGAACCACTTTCTTACACCATACACAAAAATAAACTCAACATGGATGAAAGACCTCAGCGTAAGACAGGAAGCCACCAAAATCCTCGAGACGAAAGCAGGCAAAAACCTCTTTGATCCTGGCCGCAGCAAATTCTTCCTCCACACGTCTCTGGAGGCAAGGGAAACAAAAGCAAAAATGAACTACTGGGACCTCATCAAAATAAAAAGCTTCTGCACAGCAAAGGAAACCATCAGCAAAACTAAAACGCAACCGACAGAATGGGAGAACATATTTGCAAACAACATATCAGATAAAGGGTTAGTATCCAAAATCTATAAAGAACTTATCAAACTCAACACCCAAAAAACAAATAATCCAGTGAAGACATGGGCAAAAGACATAAATAGACACTTCTCCAAGGGAGACATCCAGATGGCCAACCGACACATGAAAAAATGTTCAACATCACTCATCATCAGGGAAATACAAATCAATACCACCTTACACCTGTCAGAATGGCTAACATTAACAACTCAGGCAACAACCGATGTTGGTGAGGATGAGGATAAAGAGGATCTCTTTTGCATTGCTGGTGGGAATGCAAGCTGGTGCAGCCACTCTGGAAAACAGGATGGAGGTTCCTCAAAAAATTAAAAATAGAACTACTCTATGACCCAGCAATTGCACTACCAGGTATTTATCCAAGGGATACAGGTATGCTGTTTCGAAGGGACACAGGCACCCCCTTGTTTATAGCAGCACTATCCACAATAGCCAAAGTATGGAAAGAGCCCAAATGTCCATCTATGGATGAATGGAAAAAGAAGATGTGGTATATATATACAATGGAGCATTACTCGGCAATCAAAAAGAATGAAATCTTGCCATTTGCAACTATGTGGATGGAACTGGAGGGTATCATGAGAAGTGAAATTAGTCAGTCAGAGAAAGACAAAAAACATATGACTTCACTCATATGAGGACTTTAAGAGACAAAACAGATGAACATAAGGGAAGGGAAACAAAAATAATATAAAAACAGGGAATGGGGACAAAACAGAAGAGACTCATAAATATGGAGAACAAACTGAGGGTTGCTGGAGGGGTTGTGGGAGGGGGGATGGGTTAAATGGGTAAGGGGCATTAAGGCATCTACTCCTGAAATCGTTGTTTCACTATATGCTAACTAATTTGGATGTAAATTTTTAAAAATAGAAAATAAAATTAAAAAGAAATCATGTGGAACATGTTTTCATATGTATATTGACTGTGTGTCTTTTGAAAGTATTTTTTCAGATCTTTTAACAATGTTTTATTTATTTTTTTATTTAAATCCAAGTTAGTTAACATATGGTGTAATAATAGTTTCAGGAGTAAATTCATACATATAACATCCAGTGCTCATCCCAACAAGTACAGTGTTTTAAACTAAGTCACCTATTATTGAATTTTTAGAGTTCTTTACATTCTGGTTGTAAGACTTTCTGGTTATAATATTTTCCTCAGTCTATGGCCTGCCTTTTCAATTTCTTTACTGTGCCTTTGGAAGAACAGGCCATTTTAATTTTGATGAATTCTAATTTATCATTTTTTTTAACTACAGTTTTTGTTTTCTAGCTAAGAAATCTTTGCCTAAAGTAAGGTCTTAAATGTTTTTCTCCTATTTTCTAGAAGTTTTAAAGCTTTAAATTTTAGATTTAGATATATGATCCATCATGAGTTAATTCTTGTTTGTGCCAGGAAGTAAAAATCAAAGTTCCCTTTTTTCTATATCATATCTAGATTTTTTTAACACAACTTTTTAAAAAGACTTTTCTTCCAATTGAATAAGCATGGTACTTTTGTTGAAAGTTAACTGGCCATATATTTCATTTATTTCTGGACTTTCAATTATATTTTATTGATCTATGTGTTCATCCATACATCAATACCAAATTATTTTGATTACTGTAGCTTTATAATAAATTTTGAAAGCAAATGGTATGAGTCCTCCTGGTTTGCTCTTTTATTTTTTTCGCAAAAGTGTTACATATAAATGTTTCTTTGAATTTAAAATAAATTTTATAAACTGCTTATTAATTTTAATAAGAAATACTATAGGGATTATGATCCATATAACACTGAATGGTGGAAATCTTTGGTGGGGCAGGGGGCAGAATTAAGATAGCTTATTTCTCCATATATTTAGATACTTTTAAATTTCTTTCAGCAGGATTTGGAGGTTTTAAGGATATAAATCTTCACATATTTTGTTAAATATATCTCCAAGGTATTTCTTTTTGTTAATTTTTTTTTACGTTTATTTATTTTTGAGAGAGAGGGAGACAGAGTATGAGCGTGGGAGGGGCAGAGACAGAGAGGGAGACACAGAATCTGAAGCAGGCTCCAGGCTCTGAGCTGTCAGCACAGAGCCCATTGCAGGGCTCAAACTTGGGAACTGTGAGATCATGACCTGACCTGAAGTCAGATGCTTAACCAACTGAGCCACCAAGGTGACCTATCTCCAAGGTATTTCTTATTTTTGGATGCCATTGCAAGTGGTATTTATTTTAATTTCCATTTATATCATTCATTGCTAGCAGTTAGAAATACAATTGATTTTTTAAATTTTGGGGGGGGGTGCTTTTTCGTCCACTTTGGGATCATTTATCTTAGTATTTCTTTTCTAATATAAGGCTTTAATATTATGAATTTCTTTCTGATCCTTGTTTATCTGCATATCATACATTTTTATATGTTTTTGTTTTGTTTTTATTCATTTAAAAGTAGTTTCTGTTTTTCCTTTTGATTTATTTTTGACTCGTGTTAGTTACAAGGACACAACTTACTTTCCAAAATTTGTGGATTTTCTAAATACCTTTCTATTATACATTTTTTTTAAATTCCATTTTGGCTAGTTAACTGAATTACATTCAATCCATGAATAGTTTTACACATTATTCCATTTTGGCTAGTTAACTGAATTACATTCAATCCATGAATAGTTTTACACATTATGTAGAATTTATTTATTTGAGAGAGAGAAATACAGAGAGACAGAGAGACAGAGTGTGAGCCGGGGAGGGGCAGAGACAGGGAGATACAGAATCTGAAGCAGACTCCAGGCTCTGAGCTGTCAGCACAGAGCCCCATGCGGGCTCAAACTCACAAGCCACAAGATCATGACCTGAGCTAAAGTCCAACGCTCAACCGACGGAGCCACCCAGGCACCCCTAGAAATTTTTTTTATATTCTTTACTAAATTCATTTTTTCCCTCTGTACAAGTCTGTGTCTTCTTTGTTAACTTAATCCTAGATATATATGATTCTTGTTATTCTTGGAAATATTTTATTATCCATTATTTTCAACTGTTGGTTAGTGATTTTGGTTTTGTACAGTAATCTTGGGTCTAAAAACTTGCCAAACTATCTTAATAGCTATAATGATTTGTATGTGACTTTTATTTTGTAATATGCCAAGGAATTATAGACGGAATATTAGTATCATATGGTACAGATATAATTGCAGAGCAGGAGGAGCTCTTACATGTAGGAAAATAGTAAAACACACATTTCTATGAACCCTCACTATTCTATAATTTAGGCAGTGCCAAGATGGACTACATGTGCCAGGCTGAAGTTACAAAAGAAATGGACCCTGCTCCTGCAAAACACTATGTATTTCTAGGAGAGGTCACAAGGAACAGTTATATCACTGTAAGTAAAGGAAAGTTTGGATAGAGGTTGTTGTGTTTTTAGAAAAAGAAAATCTCTGAAACTCAAGCTGAATGAGCCTGTTCCTTCATTGAGCTAATTCAGATCTGCTTGGCCATCAAATATGCTTCTAAAAAACGAGAGAAAATTAGTATCCAGAGACATCCAGATCCATACCTCTTCAGTCTGATATGCAAATAATCTGGAAATAACAATAGACAATTTGGATTCTTTTTTTTTCTACTTTTTCATACTTTGTGTTTATTTTTTTTCAGTTACAAAAGTATTATAGGGAACATGGTGGTGCTATTTTATATACTTGTATTATTCATAAACTTAAAGGAAATACATGTAAACACTCTACACTGTATACTTGTTCTACCTTTTTTGGTAGATTAACTTTATCATGTTAAGGAAGTTCCTTCCTATTCCTACCTTACTAATATGTTTTCTGGTGTATTCATTGAAATAATTATGGGATTCTTTTTCCAAAGGGCCATAAATGTGGTGAATTATTGCATATTGTGTCAAAACATCCGTTAGTCTCCAGTAAGGACTCTACTAGACCATGATATAATTTAAATAAATACACACATACCAAAGAAGTAAATAAATAAAGTCAGTTTTGGGGCGCCTGGGTGGCGCAGTCGGTTAAGCGTCCGACTTCAGCCAGGTCACGATCTCGCGGTCCGTGGGTTCGAGCCCCGCGTCGGGCTCTGGGCTGATGGCCCGGAGCCTGGAGCCTGTTTCCAATTCTGTGTCTCCCTCTCTCTCTGCCCCTTCCCCGTTCATGCTCTGTCTCGCTCTGTCCCAAAAATAAAAAATAAAAAAAACAAAAAAACGTTGAAAAAAAAAAATAAAGTCAGTTTTTTTTAGTTAAACACTTTCAATGATTTTTATATCTTTGCTTCTATTTAAAGCCAGCTTATAATTTTTATGCTTTATGTTTTTTCTAATTTAAAAATCAGACTATTGAAGTCATAATAAGAGTATTATCTCATAGCTTTTTAAAAATATTTATTTATTTATTTTTTAGAGAGAGAGAGAGCACATATGTGAACAGGGGAGGAACAGAGAGAGAGGAAGACAGAGAATCCCAAGCAGATTCCATGCTGTCACCTCAGTGGGGCTCAAACTTACATATCGTGAGATCATGACCTGAGCCAAAATCAAGAGTTGAGCACTTAACCAACTAAGCGACCCAAGTGCCCCTGTCTGATAGCTTTTTAAAAACAAGTAGATCTATGTAAAAATAATCTGTCAAAATTTGACAAATTATTTGACAAAAAATAGACTCAAAAATATGGGACAGTGAAAAAAAACGGTTGGCTTAATACCAACTCTTATCCTGACAAGAAGAGAAAACGTAGCTCTTATACATGTTCAATTTAAATAATAATAATAACAACAAAACAATAATAATAAAAGACTTCTACACCCTTCTTGGAAAACCAACTTGTATAAAGCATATCACAAAGAAAGGACTGGATAGGTGCAAAGAAGAGAGCCTAGGCCTCCAAACCTAACCCCATATTATACTGACATGATAATAGAAAGACCTAGAAGTCTTGGCCTAATATATTCTCAAGGTTTTGGGTACATCCCAAAGTAGGTTCTTAGAAACTTGGTAGAGTAAAAAGAGGAAATGATGAAAACAGCATTCTTTAAAATTTTGTATAAAAATGTAAATGCTAATCTATGTATTTTAGAACACATTAGGTAGCATATTGTATGATTGCTGGTCCTTCCACTGACACTAATCAGAGTCAGCTGCATAGTGCTGGAGTTGCATAGTGTTACCTTAGCTGTTTGATTAACTGGCTTCACTGTATGGAAAAAAAAAAAAAAACGTCTGAGAAGAAGTGTGATGGAAGAAGTCCAGATAACCTGAAGTTTAGGCTGTTCTCTCTACTTTTGTTATTACCCAGGGGGGCTGAGCCCACCCAGAGTCAGAGAGGAAGTCAAAACTCAAGCCAGTTTCATATCATGAGTTGTCCAACTTTCTTTATTTGTGTTTTAAATCGACTTATTTATGGTAGGGAATTTCTGTGCCTTCTGTGCCTCATTTTTAAACTGCTGATCCGTTGCCTTTTGAGGGAGAAGAAGGGGAATGAAGAAGTGGGAACCTTTTTTTAAATTTTCTTTGGGAGCCATTAGAATATTCAAGTGTTATAATTCTTTTCATGCAAAATCTGTGTTTACAGGTATTTATTTATTTCATCAAGATTTTCAAATCTTTTGAGGTAGTTATTATAGCCTCATAATTTTTATTCTTTGTTATGCAGGCAGTAATTCCATTTTTATACATTTTATAGTACTTTTATCTTCTGTCCTCTTCTCTTGATCAGGATTACCAGAAATTCATGTCTTACTATACTCAAATAATTGATTTTTTGTTTTATTTAGCATTTCTATGGGAATTTTGTTGTTCTCCACTTTTTAAATGTATGACCTTGTAATTATTCTTTCTGTCCTTATATGTTTGACTTTATGCTCATGAAGTTTTTGTAGCTTCCTAATTTAAATGTTAATCTCATTTGTTTTCTCTTCTGCATATTTTGTGATATATTTAAATCTATACATTTCTTTTTAAGTTGTAGATTCATGCTGTAAATATTGCTCTATAATCAAATAGTATGTATGCTAGCTCTAAGAATTCCATAGTGTCTCTTATCATTTCTTCCCAAAAGTCATTTGTTAAAATGTTTTTTAGTATTCAGGCATACAGGATCATTTGAGCTTTCCTTTGTTATTTATTTCTAATTTTATTGCATTTTGATCTGAGTCTACTTGGTATTGATAAATTAGGCTATATTGAGATTTTCCTCTGTGGCTGGCAAATGGTCCATTTTTGTATCTGGTCTTTCTGTATCTTCTACTTGAGTCTATAAACTACTACATATCTATTTGTTTAAGCTCAGTTGCCTTGTTGCATATTTTTGGTCTGCTTGATTCACCAGTTTCTGAGACTTGTCTATTAAAATCTCTAATTACAGCTGTTAAATTATCTACTTATCTTCACAGAGTGACTAGTTATTATTTTGAATATATAGTATTAGTTGTAGAAATGTTCATAATTATTATGCCTATTATTGCTATTATCAGTGCCCTCAATGTCTTTCTTTCTTTCTTTCTTTCTTTCTTTCTTTCTTTCTTTCTTTCTTTCTTTCTTTCTTTTGCCTTATATTCTGTTTATCTGATATTAAAACCATTAATCTGACTTTTTGGGGGAGGAGGTTGTATTCACCTACTATATAGTAAACCATTTTTTTACATTTTCCCCTCCCTATGTCCCTATGTATTAAACATCTTTTTTAGACAAATGCTGTTTTTAATCACATTGAGATAATTTTTTTTAATCTGAGTTAATCTTAGGCTAATAAACATTTATTATAAATACTACTATGGAAAGACTTGTTTCTGCATTTTATTTTGTATTTATACTTATCCTTCTTCCTTTTTGTCCCATTTTAACTCCCGCTCCCTGACTTTTTCCTTCCCTTTCTCACCATTCACTTCCTCAGGTTAGTATCTCCCTAAGTTTTATTTGTGGATTTTTTCTGTGTTTATTTTTGTTGTAGCCATTGCTTACTTAGATAATAAACCTTCCCAAATTATATGTTACAGTTTTCTGGGTTCATTTATTTTCTGGCTGGATTACCATCTCAATTTGAAATGTTCTAGGTCAAAGTATCAAAAAGCCAATTTATAATGACTTAATTAAGTTTACTTTCCTCACATAAGAAGAAAGATTGAAGTAAGTAGTTGTTGCCAATAGCTCACCAATATCACTATCAGCATCTCTGCATTTTTCCCTCCCTCTTAGTTGCAAGGTGGCTCCCATACTTCTTAGCATCACTTCCATGTTCAAAGCAAAAAGAAGAGGGAAAGGATAGTGTTGGTGACTGCTATAGCAGAATATTTGTGTCTACTCACCCCAAATTCATGCGTTGAAACTTAATGCCCAAGATGAGGGCATTTGGAGGTAGGGCCTTAAGGAGGTCATGAGGGTGCAGCTTTCATGAATGGGATTAGTGCTCTTATAAAAGAAACCCCTCCTTTAGTGCCTTTTACCATCTGAGACCATCTCTCTCTTTCTCTCTCTCTCTCTCTCTCTCTCTCTCTTTTTTAAAGTTAATTTATTTTTAAGAGAAAGTGGGGTGGGGAAGGGGGGCAAGCACTTTTCTTAGGTCAGCCCTAGGAAACTAATACAAAGACCCAACCACTTCTTTTTCCTGTTAAGGTATAATACATTTCAATTTACCTAAAGATATTTTTTTTCAGTATCCCCAGAGTTGCAGTTGAAGAACAGAACCAGAAGTTTGTACTCAGTGAACATATTATCTTCCCCCTGGTATATCAGTTAGCTGCCAGCTACTGAAACCTTACCCCTAGTTACTTAGTTTCCTTGTGTAACATGGGGAGTTCAGGTTTCCCCACATTACTAACAACCCAAATGTTTTCTATTCATTCTGTACTGTAATTCTTAGCATGAGGCTTTTGTCATCATGCCTACAGAATGTCTGTTCTACCTCTCGGCAGTGTCAGAATTTCATGTAGTAAGAGGTTGGAAGTTCAACACACACACAAAAAAAATATGCAAGGTGAATTCATCCCTGTGGGAAATAACTGCTTGCTTAGACTTTCCAACTAGTACATTTTCACTTGGAGCACATTGGCCAAAAATGTGTCACATGGCCACTCCTAGCTAGAAGTGAATCTAGGGAGTTATGTATTATTAACTTGAATATTTACTTCCAGTAAAACAGAAAGGGAGAATAGATTGAAGAAGCAACTAGCATTATCTACCACAGATGGAAAATTTGACAAAACTTCATTTTGGTGAGGAACCTTTTCTAGACAAGAGAGTTAATTTGCATAAGCAATGCAGATATGCACACCAATGATCTAGGGACTCCTTATATAACAAGCCCTCACCTGCCCCCTTAATGGAGTGTGCAGGGAAGGGCAAGGGCATTAGAATGTGACTGCCCTGCCTCCAATCCTGGCTTCCTTCAACTGGTGATATTGGTCTCTATTCTCACTCTCATTTTTTTAATCTATAGAAATGGTGATTAAGTAGCCTCTTGATACTGTAAGATTGAAAGATAATATTTGTATTGGCATCTGCTACATAGAAGGAAGCTAATACTACTTTTCATTCTTCCATCCAATCAAAATCCTACCCAAATTTAATATAAACTAGTCACTGAAGCCTTCCCCTATCATTCCAGTCTCCACTAGCTTCTTCTGATTGAGAAATCTTGGGCTATTTCAGAATCCATTTCTATTCAATCAAAATATATTACAACTTGAAAAGATCTTAGAAACCTGTTAGGCTTCACTTATTTTAGGAACATGCATGGTCACTCACCAAGTCAAAAGCATTGTAGAAATGGAACCCACATATTAACTCAGTCTACCACAATATACATAATTCAATACTGAATTACATTCTCTCTCTTCTAAGACTGCTATTACTTCTCATTTGTGTTGCCTTCACAACCAGGATATAATAGAAATTCACTAGGTCATTTATTCATTCATTTGTTCACCCCCTAACTTACCCATCAATTAGTTGTTTATCATGTACCTAAATCAGGCACCATTGTGGATTCTGGGTATACAAAGATGAAAAAGAAATGGAGCAGCTATCAAGTTTTATGAATATCCAATTATAGCACTAATTACATACTGAGCATGTCATTCATCAATAAATACTTATTTGACCGACTGACCTTTGGAACAATTCTATCTGGCAATAACTAAATAAGCAATGATTTATAATTTAGATTTCAAAGTGGAAAACCAGCCAGTCCTTTCCTCCAATGTCTAGTGCTTTTGTCCTGGATCATGCTACTTTTCCTCTCCCTTCAGGATAAGTTTTCTCCCAGGAGATATATTCAAGATCTAAGCAAATAACCATTTAAGTAATCAAGCAAATACTTTTCAACCTGTTTGCAAGATCCTTGGTGGATAAGAAAAACAGAAAAGTACTTTAAAAGGCACGAATGGGGGCACCTGGGTGGCACAGTCGGTTAAGCGTCCGACTTCAGCCAGGTCATGGTCTCGCGGTCCGTGAGTTCGAGCCCCGCGTCAGGCTCTGGGCTGATGGCTCAGAGCCTGGAGCCTGTTTCCGATTCTGTGTCTCCCTCTCTCTCTGCCCCTCCCCCGTTCATGCTCTGTCTCTCTCTGTCCCAGAAATAAATTTTTAAAAAGTTGAAAAAAAAATAAAAGGCACAAATGAGCTTCCATAGTGTTTCATATCTCATATTGAAAAAGAAATGTGCTAAAATGATCAATATTACTCACTAACAATTATTATAACCAAAAATGCACTTAGGCAAACTGATTTTAATTGTGTTTGTTTTAGAGAAATTAATTTTGGTTAAATTGACCTGATAGAGGCAGTAGGGAGCTTCTTCATTGTAAAAATTCTCACTGAATACCTGATATTTGGAAAAGTGAGGTAGCAAGGAAATCTGGTACTTATGTCCAGCATAAATGAAGAATGCCTGGTAAGGAACCTGTGTACTTTCTAAGGTCAAGGTAATCTAATCCTACTGCCCTTTTTCTCATACAATGGGCAACAGAACAATCTGCTGAATCCTGAATACTCTAAAGCCAACCGTTTTTTTTTTTTAATCTGAAAGGAAGAAAATAGAGACAGTAGTATTGCAGAAAGATCCTAGGATTGAAAATATATGCACTGATGTGTATCTCTTGTGAGGTAGAGCCCAGAAGCTGATTTCTGGTTCTACCACCTAAGACTTAATGTCTTCACCTATAAAATGTGGTGTATGGCTCATCATAGAGTCTCAGTAACTGAGCTACTACTGCTATCATCATCATCATCATCATCATCATCAAATCACCATTATCATCCACCACCCACCAACAACAAAGAAAATGGGAGAGTATAAAGTAGAGCCATTAGAACAGTAGCCACATGATTAAAACTTATCTTGCACAGGTGAAGAGGTGGGAATCATAGTAAGAACGTGTCCTCTTACCTTAAAAGAACTTGATGTAGACAGCTGGTTAATGTTCACCTGGATGATACCCTCCAATCAAATTTTGTCCTTTGCATCATTTAAGGCAGGTGTCAGCTATCCCAGTGCCTGAGACAACTTCAATGGCCTTGATATTTCTCTTTCCCTTTCTGTCTTCTTCTTCCCACTCTTCTCTCCTCACTTCTTACTACCTTTGTTTTTCCTTAGGTTTCTTTCTGTAGCATTAACCCAGAGTGCAAATATCAACTGACACACAGCCATGACAGTAAAACTAGATCCCCTTCTCTGGACTAATAATCATAATGATGATGATGATGGTACAAAAGGAATTTACATTTTTGAGCACTTAATACATGCTATTCACTTTTAAGCATGTTTCAAACATTATTGCACTTATTCCTCACACCCACCCTATGAGGTGGCTGCTGATAGTTTCTCTTTTTACAGATGGAAAGAATGGGACTCCAAGAAGTCAAGCTAGTTGATCAAGATTTTAAAAAGTGATCGATTATCAAAATCAATATTCTCTAGGTAAAGTGTTCATATGCTGGAAGGAATTTTGTGCTTCTTTTCCTGTATCACACAGCATAGGAGTTTTTGGAATGTGTTGGCAAGAGCCTCTGACATTAAAGCATCCCACAGTGGAACACCACAACCCAGGCGTTTCACTACTTTATGAGGAGAATTTTACTTTAATACAACAGCAACTTACAGTTGCTCACAGGGAAGGCTGGAACAAAGATAGATTGTAATGTTTATTTTGTGTTCACATTATTTACCAAGAGGAACCATGCTCAGTTGTCCCAAAATAAGATGGTGATGACAAGTTCTTACACTCAGAATTTAATGAATAAATCCATAGTCTGTGCAAATCCCAGTGTCTTGAAAGTGAGGGAAATAAAACCACTGAGGGCCTCATTGCCTTCAGAATTATAGGAAGTCGCTGACTATATTACAGGCTATTTATCCAAATAAATTCTCGATCATTCCACAATATGTCAATTCTAAGTGCCTGCACACACGCTTCAGTTGCTCCTTGGGGGCCATTTTTCTATATAAAACGTGTTCCTGGAAAATACAGTACGTGACAAGAGAGCTTTGCCAAGTGGAGCACAGTGAGGTTTGTGGGTGGGCAGTTATTCTTCAGGCATTCAGAAAATTCTGAACATAGAACTTAAAAATGATATTCATATAATACATGCATGGCTGACAGTGGAGGCCTGGTAGGGTAGAACTCCACTGTAGCCCTGAGGAAACAGGGAATGAGATATGAATATCTTCATTTAAATATTATTAGAAGCACCTCAGACAAAATGGGTTAAATAGTGATTATTGCTTTGCTAGGAAATGATATTAACTGAACAGCTGTGTTTTTATTGTAAAAAATATTTTTCTTACTACAAAGTTTATATGGGTTTATTGTATGAAAGAAATATAAACAAAAAGAAAAAAATGAACTTCAATGCCACTAATCAGTGTTATTTTGCTATATATATTTCCAGGTTTTTTCTTATTCATTTATTCAATGTTATTTAAATATTGCCTATAAGCTAAGTGTGGCTAGAATGTATTTATATATTTTAACAAAAAATGGGGTCATAGGATATATACTTTTGAACCATACTTTTTTTTCAGTCAATAATGTATTATGAACATCTTTCCATGCAAATAAATTATATAAATGTGATTTTAATGGCCATGTATCATTATATTGGTCATGCAATAATTTATTTAGCCAATACTATTTTTTTGCCATTTAGCTATTTTCCAATGTACCCCATTAAAAATATCCTGATGAATATCTTTATAATACTATTTGTCCACACTGCATTGGGTAGATAATCAAACATGAGTTTTATGCATCAAGAGAATAAGTCTAAAACACATCAGGCAAGGTTTTAAGGTTTCAGACAGGTTCCAAATTTCCATACAAATGTATTTGTCCAAACTACATAATTCCTAGGAGAAATATGGAAGTCTCACTCTTTTTCTCACTCTTTGTCCTCACTCTTGACAATTTTGGGTAACTTAATAAAGTATTTTCGACAAATTTTATGAAAATACAGTATCTCATTTGGTTGTATTTTGCCTTTCTTTGGTTACTAATTGGATTATTAGCTTTTATAAGTATATTGCTTATTAGTATTTGTTATTTTCCTGTCTTCTAATGAAATTTTTTCTATTTCCTTTTTTTAATGTTTATTTATTAGAGATAGAGAGATACAGCGTGAGCTAGGGGAGGGGCAGAGTGAGGGGGAGACACAGAATCCAAAGGAGGCTCCAGTCTCTGAGCTCTCAGCACAGAGGCTGATGCAGGGCTCTATCCCATGAACTGTGAGATCATGACCTGAGCCAAAATCAGATGCTTAACGAACTGAGCTACACAGGCACCCCCTTTTTCGGTTTTCTAAGTGAATTGTTAGCAGACACTATTTAGGAAATCTTTACATGTTTCCATCAGAATATTTAAGATAAAGAGTTGAATGTCCTTTCAGAAACTAATATTTGACTGGAGAAGAAAAATCAATGCAGAGTTTAAGAAACAAATATGCAAACAAAGCAAAGATTCCTCATACTCAAGTTAGAATTGTGAAAGTTTAGAGCATTAATAAGTTGACACAGGGCTGAAGTGCATAAAGTGATGAGATAGTTCAAGAACATGGCTTCCCAAAGTTGGGAGAGGGAGAGCATAAATTTCCTGATACAGTAGAACATGGTGAGACTGGTAGCCAAGCAACACAACACCTTAATGTGCCAGGCTTGTTAGCACTAAGCAAGCCCACTATGAGGCTGTCCATAATTCCATTTTCTTATTTGTAATGCAAGGGTAAACAAGATGATATCTTTCCTCTCTAAAATTCTAAGTAGTTGTATTTAGAAAACTTGGCAAAGATGTAGCATTGAACTTGGAGAAATTAGACTGATAGTAAATAGCGAGTCCATGGCCCCTACACTCAAGTGTCTTTGGCATAGAATAGTATTTCCTAATGTGTGTGTTCCATAGGACGTTCTTTCCACAAAGTGTTAAGGAATGTTATGAAAAACAAAAGTCTGGAGGTCACTTATGTCTGGGAAATTATGGGTATTCTTTAAGATGCTTATGTGCATGTAGAGTCTATAAGAGGGAGATAGAGTTTACAGCATTTGTCAAGCTTATATGACCATAGAATCTTTTTTTTTTGAAGCATCTTTCATCCCTGATTAAGCAACAGTTAGCCCTGCTCATGTAGGCATGTCCCTTCTTGGGCCAAGATAAGTTGCTAGTGAGATCATCTAACTATCTTTGATGGCAAACCTCCATGCTGGGTTGGGTAGGGAGCATTATTTTTTGCTGAGATGTTGAGAAGATCCCATAGCTGGGCTTCTTTCTCCTCTCTCACAATTCTCTCTCTTTAGAATTACATTGAATCTAAAACAACATCTTTCAAGTGACAAGACAGAAGTTATCGCATCATATTTTTTGATGGTTGAAACTAGAGACTAGAAAACAATTTAAATAAAAAAATTCATTCTAATGCATTTATTGAGTACCAATATTTTGTTAGTTATTTTTCCCTACTTTGGAATAAGATATGAACAGCTTGACTTCAGTTTGTGAGTGGGAGGAGGGTAGCAAAGAATAAATGAGAAGTTTAGCACAAAATGATAAGAGCTATAATTGAAGTATAGAAATGTCATGGATACCCAAAACAAGAACCATCTAGCTTAGATCTGAGATCCTTAAGAAGGCCTCACAGAGAAGGCAGTATGGATGAGTATGAGATTACCAAGTAGACATCGTGGGAAAAGGCATTTCATATAGAAAGATAATGTGCTCAACTACATAGAAATGAGAAGGACCATGGAAGATAGCAAAGAGTTGGCTGTTAGATGAAAACATTTTTTTTTCTAAGATGAGACTATGTAGAAAAGCAGGTGCAGATTATGAAGGATCATATATAGAATAAAGGGGCTTTATGAAAAAATTTTTAATGTTTTTTAATTTTTGAGAAAGAGACAGAAAGTGAGTGATGGAGGGGCAGAGAGTGAGGGAGACACAGAATTCAAAGCAGGCTCCAGGCTCTGAGCTGTCAGCACAGACCCAGATGTGGGGCTTGAACTCACGAACTATGAGATCATGAACTAAGCCAAAGTCAGACACCTAACCGACTGAGCCACCCAGGAGCCCCTGAGCTTTCTTCTTTAGGTTATGTAAGAACTACTGATGAGTTTTAAGTTAATGAGTCATGGAACAGATACAAAAAGCTTTATTTAAAAAATTATAACTTCGGCAGTGAAATGGATCTGCTTGGAAGTTTGGATGAATGGCTCCTAAACCAGAGGCTGTTTATTACAAAATTACTTAGGAAATGTTTAGGACCTGTGCTCACTTCGGCAGCACATATACTAAAATTGGAACAATACAGAGAAGATTAGCATGGACCCTGCGCCAGGATGATGCACAAATTTGTGAAGCATTCCATATTTGTTTAAAAGAGTTTGTGACCACTAAACTGGCCCTGCATGAAATTTTAAGAGGCATTCTCTGAGGGGAGAAAATATGAAAAACAACAACAACAACAAAAATAAATAAATAAATAAATAAAAACCAAAAGCAACAAAGAGTAGAAAGGACCAGAGAACACCATCAGAAACTCCAACTCTACAAGAAACATAATGGCAATAAACTCATATCTTTCAGTACTCACTCTAAGCGTCAATGGACTAAATGCTCCAATCAAAAGACATAGGGTAACAGGATGGATAAGAAAACAAGATCCATCTATATGCTGTTTACAAGAGACCCACGTTAGACCTAAACACACCTTCAGATTGAAAATAAGGGGATGGAGAACCATCTATCATGCCAATGGTCAACAAAAGAAAGCCAGAGTAGCCATACTTATATCAGACAATATAGACTTTAAAATAAGGACTGTATCAAGAGATGAAGAAGGACATTATATCATAATCAAGGGGTCTATCCACCAAGAAGACCTAACAATTGTAAACATTTATGCGCCAAATGTGAGAGTACCCAAATATATACATCAATTAATCACAAACATAAAGAAACTCATTGATAATAATACCATAATAGTAGGGGACTTAAACACCCCACTTACAACAATGGACAGATCATCTAATCAAGAAATCAACAAGGAAACAATGGCTTTGAATGACACGCTGGACCAGATGGACTTAACAGATATATTAGGAACAGTTAATCCTAAATCATCAGAATATACATTCTTCTCCAGTAAACATGGAACGTTCTCCAGAACAGACCATATACTGGGACACAAATCAGCCCTCAGCAAGTACAAAAAGATCGAGATCATACCGTGCATATTTTCAGACCACAATGCTATGAAACTCGAAATCAACCACAAGAAAAAATTTGGAAAGATAACAAATACTTGGAGACTAAAGAGCATCCTACTAAAGAATGAATGGACTAACCAAGCAGTTAAAGAGGAAATTAAAAAGTTCATGGAGGCCAATGAAATGATAACACCACAACCCCAAACCTCTGGGATGCAGGAAAGGCGGTCATAAGAGGAAAGTATATGGCAATCCAGGCCTTCCTAAAGAAGGAAGAAAGATCTCAGATATACAACCTAACCTTATGCCTTAAAGAGCTGGAAAAAGAACAGCAAATAAAACCCCAAACCAACAGAAGACAGCAAATAATAAAGATTAGAGCAGAAATTAATGCTCTCAAAACCAAAAAACCAGTAGAACAGATCAATGAAACCAGAAGCTGGTTCTTTGAAAGAATTAACAAAATTGATAAACCACTAGCCAGTTTGATCAAAAAGAAAAAGGAAAGGACCCAAAGAAATAAAACCAAGAATGAAACAGGAGAGATCACAACCAATATAGCAGAAATAAAAACAACAATAAGAGAATATCATGAGCAATTATATGCCGATAAAATGGGCAATCTGGAAGAAATGGACAAATCCCTAGAAACATATAAACTATCAAAACTGAAACAGGAAGAAATAGAAAATTTGAACAGACCCATAACCAGTAAAGAAATCGAACTAGTAATCAAAAATCTCCCAAAAAAACGAGTCCAGGGCCAGATGGCTTTCCAGAGGAATTCTACCAAACATTTATTAAGGAAGAATTAGCACCTCTTCCCTCGAAGCTGTTCCAAAAAATAGAAATGGAAGGTAAACTTCCAAACCCTTTATATGAAGCCAGCATTACCTTGATTCCAAAACCAGACAGAGACCCCATTAAAAAGGAGAGCTATAGACCAATTTCTCTGGTGAACATGGATGAAAAAATCATCAACAAGATATTAGTCAACCAGATCCAACAATACATTAAAAAAACTATTCACAACCACCAAGTGGGATTTATACTTGGGATGCAGGGCTGGTTGAATATCCACAGAACAATCATTGTGATTCATCACATCACTAAAAGGAAGAATAAGAACCACTCTCAATAGATGCAGAGAAAGCATTTGACAAAATTACAGCATCCTTTCTTGATAAAAACCCTCAAGAAAGTAGGGATAGAAAGATCACACCTCAAGATCATAAAAGCCATATATGAAATACCCAACACTAACAGCATCCTCAATGGAGAAAAACTGAGAGCTTTCCCCCTAAGGTCAGGAACAAGACAGCGATGTCCACTCTCGCTACTGCCATTCAACAGAGTATTGGAAGTCTTAACCTCTGCAATCAGTCAACACAAAGAAATAAAAGGCATCCAAATCAGCCAGGAGAAGGTTAAGCTTTCACTCTTCACAGATGACATGATACTCTATATGGAAAACCCAAAAGATTCCACCAAAAAACTGCTAGAACTGATCCATGAATTCAGCAAAGTTGCAGGATATAATATCCATGCACAGAAATTGGTTGCATTCCTATACACCAACAATGAAGTGACAGAAAGAGAAATCAAGGAATCGATCCCATTTACAGTTGCACCAGAAACCATAAAATACCTAGGAATAAATCTAACCAAAGAGGTGAAAAATCTATACACTGAAAACTATAGAAAGCTTATGAAAGAAATTGAAGAAGACACAAAAAAAAGTGGAAAAAGATTCCATGCTCCTGGATAGGAAGAACAAATACTGTTAAAATGTCGATACTACCCAAAGCAATCTACATATTCAGTGCAATCCCTATCAAAATAACACCAGTATTCTTCACAGAGCTAGAACCAATAATCCTAAAATGTGTATGGAACCAGAAAAGACCCCGAATAGCCAAAGCAATCTTGAAAAAGAAAATCAAAGCAGAAAGTACTGCAATCCCAGACTTCAAGCTATACTACAAAGCTGTAATCATCAAGACAGTATGGTACTGGCACAAAAACAGACACTCAGATGAATGGAACTGAATAGAACCCAGAAACGGACACACAAATGTATGGCCAAATAATCTTTGACAAAGCAGGAAAGAATATCCAATGGAATAAAGACAGTCTCTTCAGCAGGTGGTGCTGGGCAAACTGGACAGTGACATGCAGAAGAATGAACCTGAACCACTTTCTTACACCATACACAAAAATAAACTCAACATGGATGAAAGACCTCAGCGTAAGACAGGAAGCCACCAAAATCCTCGAGACGAAAGCAGGCAAAAACCTCTTTGATCCTGGCCGCAGCAAATTCTTCCTCCACACGTCTCTGGAGGCAAGGGAAACAAAAGCAAAAATGAACTACTGGGACCTCATCAAAATAAAAAGCTTCTGCACAGCAAAGGAAACCATCAGCAAAACTAAAACGCAACCGACAGAATGGGAGAACATATTTGCAAACAACATATCAGATAAAGGGTTAGTATCCAAAATCTATAAAGAACTTATCAAACTCAACACCCAAAAAACAAATAATCCAGTGAAGACATGGGCAAAAGACATAAATAGACACTTCTCCAAGGGAGACATCCAGATGGCCAACCGACACATGAAAAAATGTTCAACATCACTCATCATCAGGGAAATACAAATCAATACCACCTTACACCTGTCAGAATGGCTAACATTAACAACTCAGGCAACAACCGATGTTGGTGAGGATGAGGATAAAGAGGATCTCTTTTGCATTGCTGGTGGGAATGCAAGCTGGTGCAGCCACTCTGGAAAACAGGATGGAGGTTCCTCAAAAAATTAAAAATAGAACTACTCTATGACCCAGCAATTGCACTACCAGGTATTTATCCAAGGGATACAGGTATGCTGTTTCGAAGGGACACAGGCACCCCCTTGTTTATAGCAGCACTATCCACAATAGCCAAAGTATGGAAAGAGCCCAAATGTCCATCTATGGATGAATGGAAAAAGAAGATGTGGTATATATATACAATGGAGCATTACTCGGCAATCAAAAAGAATGAAATCTTGCCATTTGCAACTATGTGGATGGAACTGGAGGGTATCATGAGAAGTGAAATTAGTCAGTCAGAGAAAGACAAAAAACATATGACTTCACTCATATGAGGACTTTAAGAGACAAAACAGATGGACATAAGGGAAGGGAAACAAAAATAATATAAAAACAGGGAATGGGGACAAAACAGAAGAGACTCATAAATATGGAGAACAAACTGAGGGTTGCTGGAGGGGTTGTGGGAGGGGGGATGGACTAAATGGCTAAAGGGCATTAAGTAATCCACTCTTGAAATCATTGTTGCACTACATGCTAACTAACTTGGATGTAAATTTAAAGGAAAAATAAATAATAAAAAATAAAAAATAAATGTTTAGGACCTGAGCCAGGCAGTTGCATTAATTGCAACAAATCATGCTCGAAACTAAAACTTCCCTTTAAATTGAATGATGTTTTCCAGTAGGATAGTAAAATAAAGGAGCAAAACGTTAATAGAGATATTTATTCCTTAAAATTTCCATTAATCAAAATTGACAAAGTGTAACACCTCATTCCATGTTAGTTATATGCTCAACCAATTTTATTTAACAATAGCTGAGATTATCAGGAGATCATTATTAGTAGTATTTTTAACAGCCATATTTTGGGGGCATTTTCACAGTGCATAAGGTGCTAATTTGCATGCTATAAAACCATTGACTACTGTCAAGTTCTTCCAGTCAAGAAGTCTCTGGCAACTGAGTTAGGAAGAAAGATTAATATGATAGGAGGAATTTGAGCATTACTCTAACCCAGGGACCAGAACTCACAGAAATTGTGACAGAACCACAACCTGAGCTTGTGTATTACTAGAAGGCGTGGTTCCTAAGAGGTTTTAGTAGGTAAAAACTTTTTCCCTATAGACATTGGGGCAGATTCACAATCTTTTTGGTCCAGGGGATCAAAATGTCTGAGCTATGACTAGTTGCCTTGGGTCTGTTTCCAAAAAAGGCTGACTAGATTCATTGCTGGTGCTGGTTTAGAGTTGGCTCATACATTCTGCATTGAATTCTTCACCTTCACATCTGCTTTCCTGACCAAGTTTTCTGCTTAGAATATGCCTATGGAGAGATTACTTAGATCCTAGCTTCTCAATAAAGTCATTTAAAAAAAAAGAGCCCAAAATAATCTCAGTAATAATAAGCAGTTAATGTAATTTAACTCAATGAAGTATCACTACCATCTGTGAAGTAAGAACTATTATTCTTCTCATTTTACAGATGAGAAAATGAGGTGCAATGAAGGTATTTAAATTACTCAAGGTAACAGGGGTGCCTGGATGGCTCAGTTGGTTAAGCATCTGACTTTGGCTCAGGTCATGATCTCACAGTCCGTGAGTTTGAGCCCTGCATCAGGCTCTGTGCTGACAGCTTGGAGCCTGGAGCCTACTTAGGATTCTGTGTCTCCCTCTCTCTCTCTCTCTGCCCCTCCCCAGCTTGCTCTTGGTCTCTCTCTCAAAAAATAAATAAATAAACAATAAATTACTCAAGGTAACACATCTAATAAATAGAAAATCTGGGTTTGAACCCAGAAGTCTGGCTCCAAGTCTTAAACACAATGAGTTTTACACCCAGCACTAAGCAGCAGGCCCATTGCTGTCGTACCATGGAGAGAGATGTTGGTCTATCTCAAATGGTCACCATAATAATCAGTTCAAAATATCAGTTTAATTGATAATTTCAAAGCAGGAATCTGCCAAGATGAATTGTAAAATACTATTTCAGAAGTGGTCATTTTCAACATCTCAGAATGTTCACAGCCCACATGGTCTCAGGTGCCCAATAAGTTTTATAAAGAGACACCTCCTGAACATTCAGATGACCTTCTCAGTGGCACTGACCTTCAAGAAAGGGAGTAATGCTTCTTTGTAAGGACATCTTGAATTCAGATATATACTAGATTTTATTCTAAATACAATTATATGTCCAAATACATTATTACCTACTGAATTATCTAATACAATAATGTTCTAAGACATCAGATTATTGTATTGATTTAAGCATAAGACAAGAGTTATTCATGGAGAGTTTATCAGATGAAAGTTTTTTGCATTTATATTTCTTTCTCAAGAGTGTTGCAGCAATAAAGCTACAAAATCAGAACTTGGAAAACAGTTATGAATGGGATAAGTATTTGGGGAAAGATGTTTATGGTCAAGGAAGAAGGAAGAAAGGCTTAAACATATAAATATGCACTCCTTGGGACTTTTTGATGAGACGGTGATCTGTCACACATAATTCCTAAGATACACACACATTTGGGCACACAGTCCTGCCAGTACAACAACCAATCTGCCTCAATCCATGAGGGCAACTGAGCTGTTCTACTCCAGCTTATCATGGTTAATCTAAAAATAATCTAAAAGATAACCCTAAACATAAAACTTTGCGTTACATGTGGATTCAGTGATTTTTGAATTGAATGTTTACTTCAGGATTTGAATAAGAATTAGACTCTGTAAAAAATAAAAGTACTGTGGTTTTAAGAATGATGATATATAAGATATAAAAAAAAGCAAAAAGATTCTTTTGATGAACCATTTCTAGCATACATACACCTTATGTTGAAGGAATTATTTGCTCAGAAAGTGGTAATTTCCATTTTAAATGCATCTGAGATTTCAACTATTTTTAGTGGCACAAAATTTTTACAACCTTTGACTCAGTACCTCCTACTAAATGCATCCTTTCAAAAGCATGAAATGTTGAAGGTCTGTCTATATTATTCAAACCGGCAATTAGAACCAGATGTTACTGCACTTTATATTTAGACACTACATTTCAATATCTAAAAAAGAAAGAATGCTCATGAAGGACAGAGAGAATAATTTATAAACGCAATTAAAGCATATTGTTTAGATTCCTTCTCACTAATTTACCTGATTGCAAAGCAAAATTAAATGAATTCATATTTAAATGCAAAATTGCGCCATTGAGTAATGAAATTTTTTATACTGTGCATATAAGGGAAAGAAAATACCAGGTATACTATTGTTGAGTCAGATACATTTCTTTATCAGTTTTATACCTATACTATAGACTCTTTCATCTTCTTTATAAGGCAGTCAAATTCTAGATAGTGTAGGTCTAATTTATAGTAACTTTAAAGAAAATGTATGGACTGATTACAAAAGAGCAACTTGAAACTAACTGTATGCTCTATATAGTAGCAAAGCTTTTAATAGAAATCTATAAATATTACAGATGTCATACACTTTTCCTGAAGTTTTGTATGTTCTATATTTGGAGAAATAATAGAATGGAGATCATATGTTCCTTTCAACACTCCTTGAAAAAGCATGTCATACATATAGGGTATGAACATAGGGCTAGTTTACAAAATAGAACTCACTCTTAAAGTTTGGTGGACCCAAATTATTGGTGCTTAGAAAAAAAGACAATAGCTAAGCACCTCTTTCCTCAATATTGAATAATTCCGTTTTTGAGTAATTTGTTTTAATTCAGTAAATTATGGCATTTTCTTGGCTGTGGACTTCCTTCTTAATTATGGTCTTTATATGGTTAATAATAAATGGATTGGTCTTTTCTGAGTGTATCCCAATGGCTGGTGCCACAGGGATAGTCTGTACACATGCCAGGAACAGAGGAGCCTTCAATGGGTTAACAGCCTTATGCCATGACAGATGCACAGGACTGAGAACTGAGAGCAGTGACCATGTGAGCAGTTGCTGAACTTGTATGTGGTTAATGGCCATTGATGCTTGGGATTCCGTACCAAGAACACTACTATATCCAGGTAATCACCTGAACACAAAGCTAATAATCCTTTTTGGTCTCTAATTGGTTTGCTCATAATTCAAATGGTTAATGAATGCTGCAATATTCTTTAATGTCACTTTTCAGGTTGTTATAGTATGTGAACTTAAAGGTAAACAGAAATTCATTCCAAATATTAATTAAGCACCCACTTTGTACCAGGCACTATTGTATGTACCAGAGCATCTGCGTTAATTAGGATTAGTTTCTTCTGTGATCTCAAAAGTATAAAAATAATTATAGCTCAAATAATAATAGCTATTATTTATAGCTTTCCATGTGCCAGACACTGCTATCTATGTATTTTATAAACACTGTCCCATTTAATCCTTACAGCAAATTCATGAGTTAAATGTTATAATTAACCTATTTTATAACAGGATATGGAAGCATCATTCATTACTTTAATTTGTTCAATGTCACATAGCTAGTAAGAAATAGACTCAAGATTCAAACAAGTCTGGTTTCTGATTTCTGAGTCTATGCTCTTTACCATGGTGCTAAATGTCCCTCAACTAAATAACAGTGCATTCTGTTCCATGTATAATTACAGGTTAGCAGGCCAGGACAAGCTGATATGTGAGTACACAATAACCTAGGCCAAAGTTTCCTTTATCTTATTGTTCTGCTATCTTCTATATACAGTTTCTACATCACATTCCAAAATGGCTCCTCTAGCACCAACCACTCCAGTCAGCCAGAAGAAAGAAAGAAAAAAATGTGATAAAACTCCTCTTTTAAAAAAAAAAATTAACGTTTATTTATTTTTGAGACAGAGAGAGACAGAGCATGAACGGGAGAGGGTCAGAGAGAGAGGGAGACACAGAATCTGAAACAAACTCCAGGCTCTGAGCTGTCAGCACAGAGTCCGACGCGAGGCTGGAACTCACGGACCGCGAGATCATGACCTGAGCTGAAGTCAGACGCTTAACCGACTGAGCCACCCAGGCGCCCCTAAAACTCCTCTTTTAAGGACTCCTTCCAGAATGTTCACAAGCAACTCTGCATATGCTGCATTGGCTGGAACTTAGCCAGTGATTATAACAGAATCTGGGATATATAGTCTCTATTCTAGGTGTCCCATGTCCACCTGTTACAGAGTCTAAATATTGAGGGAAAGGGCACAGCAACATTTTATCAAAATATTTTTAAACTCCTGAAACAATTGTTCCTTTCAGAATATTCTTGCTTTTGCCCCTAGTGTTTCTTTCTTTATAAATCAGATTCTCTTTGAATCCAGATGCCTTTGGGTTATGGCTAGTCCTTGATTCTGTAGGCTCTCCCTCATGTGATATCTAACAAGCAAACAGAACCTGTCCTTAAGTAATACTGGCAAACTGGAAACTAGCAACCATACTCAAGATACAGATAACCAGTGCTTCCCTCCATCCTTCTGGTAAAAAAAAAAACTGATTAAATAATTTTTAAAAAATTTTAATGTTTATTTTTTTTTGAGAGCGAGAGAGACACAGAGTGTGAGCGGGAGAGCGTCAGAGAGAGAGGGAGACACAGAATCTGAAGTAGGCTCCAGGCTCTAAGCTATCAGCACAGAGCCCAATGCAGGGCTTGAACTCAAGATTCAAGTGAGATCAGACCTGAGCCAAAATCGACGTTCAACCGACTGAGCCACCCAGGCGCTCCTTAAATAATTTTTTTATTAGAAAAAAGTACCTCTACCCAATTAGTAAAATGGTTTGTTTGTTGACTATAATTACATATGTACACATTTTTATTTGGGGGATATAACAAACCAAAATAAAAATTGAGCCACTGTCTAAAAATCCAGGAGGAATATACCAATCAGATTCATGGTAAAAACATTCATGGTACCATATAACACATAAAAAATGTTCTCAGTTTAAAATGTTATGGAGACTTAGGACCCTTCCCCCTCCAAAAATGTAACATATCTTTATCAGTGGTCTGGGGTGCCACTTCATTTCAGAACACACCAGGGAAACATAATTCCTCTTTTTCTTTTCTATTTTCTGGAAATCTCTAATCAACTTTTCCTTGAAGTTGAATGGTTATGAGCAGGAATTATTGATCTCACAAAACAGGATGCCAATGTCCCATAATTCCAAGTCTGAGACTAGAAATAGTTTAAACAGCAGGAAACAATGTTCCCTCTTCTTTCTAAGAATATTGAAAAAAGGAGTTACACTCAAAGGATTCTGGAAATATGTGCCTTAACTTGAAAAACAACAAATACTGACTTGAAGACAATACTAACCTTGAAGACAACTAACAAAAACTAACTCAAAAAACTAACTAATACTAATACTATTCTAGGCATATGTACAGAATGGACCAGTTTGGTTTTGGTAATCCTCACTTTGATATTCTGAACCCATCCATGTGCCCACAATCTTCCACTCCCTTATTCTCTCAAAAATTCTCTTATGCAGCCTCACTCTTGAGAGAGGAAAGCACCAGAAGCCACAAATACTTTATGTCTTAGTTTCATGTATTCACAAAGGTAAGACTCTGGTAAAAGCAGTTTTCAAAGGGAAGAATCTAAATGAATGGCTGTCCCAAAGAGAAATTTGAGAGTTTGAAAACATATTATGAAGGTATTTTGAGTGACTGTATACTCCTAGTATCATCTTCAAATTCATTCATCTTCAAATTACAGGAGCCAGATATTCCCAAACTTGGCTTCCATGAGAATCACTTGGAAGCTTTCTGAACAGTGATTCTCTGGCTCCACTTAAGACTTGCCAAATCAAAATCTTTAGCAGTAAAACCCAGGAATCTGTATTTTTAAGAATTTTCCAGCCTTTTATAACCTGTAATCCATATGGCTGATTTTGCTATAAAGCCAGATTTGGAAAACACTGACATAAGCTAGCAATATCCTTTGGAAAAAGGCTGCCCTTGCTCATAGAATGAATAGAGTTGATAGAAGATTTGCATGTTCTTTGAATTTACAAAACACAGCATTCATTTTTGTCATATGGAACTCCATGTGTTGTCTGTTATTAATTATCCAAAGAACAAGAACACTAAAATGAATAGAATTCTTTTGTTCAATACTGTATAATGATAATTGAGGTTCATAATAATAATCTCAGAGTACTGCAAAATACTCCAGTACCTTTGGCATTATCAAAGAAAATTAAATTCATTTGATATTATTTTATGTAGGTCTTATTCTAGGTTTTGAATGCCGGTATTTTATATGTACCATAGTGACTTTATTAATCAGAATAATAACAGCACTCAATTCTGCTGACTACACAGGAATTTGCTGGTTTGGCTAATGCCAAGTAGTTGATATATGGCCTAAAAATATTGACTTATATGAGAAGCACAAAGCACAACAGGAAATGTGTAGACTTTGAAATCCACAAACGTAGAAACAAATCCAGATTCCCAACTCATCAGCTATATAAACTTGAGCAATCTATGTAACCTCTCTGAGTATAACTCCCATCTGCAAACATGACTATATACTCTTTTAAGGGTGAAATTTCAAAGAGATAACATTTTCAAAATGCTTGATACATAATCAACATTCAATACATGGTAAATACTACTATTTGGGAGAGACACAAATGAGAAAACCAGAAGCTGCAGGGTACACTAGAGACCTAAACTTGGGGTTATCACTTTTTAAAAATGCTAAGTCCTGGCCCCAACATCAGAATGTGAAGCAGGAGATCTGGGATGAAGCCCAAGAAACTGAATGTTCAACAAGCGTTTCAGTTGTTTTGAGGGACACTGTCTGCAAACCTCATTGTGAGCCTTGTAGCACTTCAGGATTGTGATCCTGATGGCTGGAAGGCTGCATTCTTGAAGTTTCTACAATCCTGCTCCTAAACATTTCCCATTTTGAAGAAAGTAGTTCTTCCCCACCCTCAGCAATTAAGCACTACTTCATTTCCTATGGTCAGATTACCATGGGAAGCTAGTTTGAAGAGGAACAGTTTGTCCCTTCCATTTTAAGCCAATAAAAAATAATACCTGCAGATCCATTTTATTTTGAAACACAATTTCCCTTATGAGCATCATAAATAGTTCTGAGGGACTGAATAATGAAACCATTTCCTAATATCCTCAATATCCCCTTTTCTTCCAATAAAGTTTGTAATTCCTACTTGAAAAGACGTGTTAGCATATGAATCCGCACGCACTGCTGACTCCAGATTGAGAAGGGAAGATGACATCAAAAAATTAAGGAACCATAAAAGTTGCAAATCTAGTTACAAGGTTTGAAACACAGTGGTAAATATCATCTCTAAAGTCTCAAGTCACATTTTCTACCAACCAAGACTATGGATGAAGAGAAAATCTCCCCATGTTGCAAAACTAGACAGCAAGGCCCACTAGTATAAAAGGACCAGGGAAATGTTCAGTTCATGGAAGAAGCACCTTGATAAGAATGCCTTCAGTTCTGCAAGCCTTTCCTTTAGCACCTATACACAAGGATATGAAGGGTAATGTGGAGATAATTATGAAATTTCTAAATGGTTATGAATAGTTTTCTACAATAAATATCTAGAACTCTTAATTTGCCCCCTAACCTCCCAAACCCACCTTTCAACTACTCAGTCCAAAAGCTTCAGTCATCTTCGACTCCTATATTTTTCTTACATCCTATATCTAATATATCAGCAAATCCTGTAGGCTCTGGCTTAGAAACAAAATCAAAATCCGATCACTGTATACCTGCTCAACTGCTGCCGCCCTATCTAAGTTGCTATCTGGGCTCCTCGACAGGATCTTCACCTCCCTACAGTTTATCCTCTAAACAGCACAAAAAAGGGAAAGGTTTTCCCTCCTTACTCTGTACTCAGCTTTCAGACACCCCTATGCCCGTGCCTTAGAAAGTATTTCTCTCCACACTCTTGTCCTTCCCCCCACCCCCATGTTGGACAGGGTTTACTTATTAGTGGGGGCAGGGGCTGGGAGGTTCTCTGTTGTCCTGGTCCAGCCTCATTCTCAGGTAGGTCCTGTGTGCTTGAGTCTTGGCAGTGGAGCTTAGTTGATCAACCATCTTCTTTCCCATGGCAGCTAAGCTGCACCCTGTGTCTCAGGCGAGACTTCTGCAGGTCACTGTTTTCTGCTCTCCTCCAGCAGCAGGAGTCCTCAAATGGCACTGAGTCAGGGAAGTTTTCTGCCCCTCCCCAGAGACAGGCTTTTCTTTTACCTTCCTCCAAGCAGCAGTGGGCCTTCCCTGTGCCTTGGGACAACAGGGTTTGCTGCCTTTCTCCCAGTGGCCTAAGACTTTGTTCTATAGGAGACAAAGTTCTCATCCAGGATAAAACCTTTTCCTTGGACACTTTTCCAGATCTCTTATGTTTCGATCTTTCTCTACAGTGCCCCGTAGAAAGTCATGGAGAAAATCCTACAAATGAGTGCCAATAGCCCTGTCTGCAGCAGCTAGGGTCTATTTAGCAATTTCTTAAAAAAATTTAGCTTAATGCTTCTTACTATTGCAGCCCTAATTCTGTCCATACTTTGCCACTAGTAAGTCAGTGCTCACCTTCCAGCTTCTTGGAGGCACCTGTCTTTTCTTAGATTTCAGACTAATTGGCTGCCCTGTGAACTTACCAACTCTGATGGTGTCAAGCAAAAGTTAAGATCTTATAGTCTAGATTTTCTTTTTAGGCTGGGAGATACTCTTGTTGCCTCATAACTAGATTTTTGTAATAGTCTTACTAATTAGTTTCCCTGTCATCTTTCTCTCCCCCATCTTAGTTTATTTCTTTCCAATACTTGTTTCATTATGTCTCCTCCAAAACATTCAAACCCATCCACTTTCAGGCATAATTCTTCAATGTCTCACTTCACAAACATTTACTGAATTCCTGGTTATTATGTATCACATTGGGTGCTCTAGAATCAGAAATGAATCAAATACTGACCCTTCTGTCATAAAGCTACAACTGAATGCACCTTTTACTCATTTACTTTCACCTTTGTCCATTCTGTGCTATTCCTCAGTGGCCTGCCATATCCTATCCATGTCTCTATAATCTGTTCTTCATATAAACCCTAGTCTGAGCATCACAACCTCCATAATGCCTCAAGCCATCGCAAATTCATACTTTTTTCCCCTCCCTTGTGTTTTAAGGTGCTTCATTTGCATCTTTTTGTATCTCTAATTAAATTATACGTCTTATGAAAGAATGGACCACACCTTTAAAAAACTTTGTATCATACCGTAATAGTATCTAACATTTTATGGGTTCAATATATACTTATTAAATGAGGTTATTTACCATAGGCATTAGAAACATGGCCTGGTATCAGACAGACTTGAGTTCAAATTCTGACTTTGTCATTGTATGATGTGTGGCAAGCTTTTTCACCACAGCATGATTTTTTCTCAGTGAATAATGAGGAATATAGGGTTGTTGTAAGGATAAATGAGGTGTTATATATAAAGTGCCTGACATGTAATTTGGATACAATGAATAGGAAACACTAGCGTATCAGTCCTAAATTATAGCACAGCAATCACTCATATGCAGGCTGGTTTTACCCTTTTATAAAGGGCAGCTCACCAAAGGAGTCTGAAATTAAAACTATAATCATTTCATTAGTAGTTGATATAAAAAGTATTGCTGATCTTTTGTCTTTCCAGTCACAATATGCACACAAGTAGTAATACCAATGCAGGATAGTAGAACATAAGAGTCTCAACCTTTATGCCCAAGTGAAATGATCACTGTGAAACTGAGTTCAAAATATTTAAATAATGCTCAAAAACTTTTAAAAACTCAGGTTTGGAAAGAACGAAAAGTAAGTATTTTGATCAGAAGCTTGAAGCAGAAATTCTAAGTCTATTTAGATGAGGAGAAAAGGAGAACTTAATTGTAAAAATATGTAGGGTTTTATTTTCCTTTCTTTTTTAAACAATTTTTTTAAATCTTTGTTTATTTTTGAGAAAGAGAGAGAGCATGAGCAGCGGGGAGGGGCAGAGAGAGAGGGAGACACAGAATCCAAAGCAGGCTCCAGGCTCTGATCTGTCAACACAGAGCCCAATGCAGGGCTTGACCTCACGGACTGCAATATCATGACCTGAGCTGAAGTCAGACGCTTAATTGCTTAACCGACTGAGCCACCCAGGCGCCCCTATTTTCCTTTTGAATGTAGATTTTAGGGGCGCCTGGGTGGCTCAGTCAGTTGAGCTTCTGACTTCAGCTCAGGCCATGATCTCACAGTTGGTGAGTTTGAGTCCCACATCAGGTTCTGTGCTGACAGCTCAGAGCCTGGAGCCTGCTTCAGATTCTGTGTCTCCCTCTCTCTATGTCCCTCTCCTCTTCATGCTCTGTCTCTCTCTGTCTCAAAAATAAACATTAAATTTTTAAAAAGTATATAGATCTTAAGGAGTAGCAGATGATATAATAGTAAGATCACCAGTAAACCTAGCAAAGGTCAACACTGGTATTCATTGGAAGAGACAACATTGATGGCTTTCATCTCTCTCTTCAAGAATACTCTAAACTAGGAGAGGAAAAATAAATAAATAAATAAGCCCAGAGGGGTTCACTGGTAAATTCTAGTGAACATTTAAATCAGAAATTACACCAATTCTCTGCAATCTCTTCCAAAAGACAAAAAGAGAGAAAATACTTCCTAACTCATTCCATAAGGTCAATGCTATCCTAATACCAAAACCTGAAAAGACATTACAAGAAAGGAAACTATAGACCAATACCTCTCATAAACACAGATGCAAAAGTCCTCAACAAGGTATTAACAGATTGAATCCAATATATATAAAAGTGGAATCAAGTGGAATTTATTCCAGGTATGCAAAGCTGGTTCAACATTTAAAAATCAATTATTATAATTCATCACAACTAAAGGCTAAAGAAGAAAAAAAATCACATGATCATATCAGTAGATGCAAAGAAAACCATCTGATAAAATCTAATACTATTCATAATAAACTCAGCAAACTAGGAATAAAGGGGAATTTCTTCAACTTGATAAAGAAAATCTACAAAAAACTAACATCTAACATCATATTTAGTCATGAGAAATTAAATGCTTTCCCACTGAGGTCAGAAACAAGGCAAGGATGTCCCCATATCTCTCTTAGTCAACATTGTACTGGAAGTCCCAGCTAATGCAATAAGATAAGAAAAGGAAATAAAAAGTATATAGACTGGTAAGGAAAAAATAAAATTGTCTTTGTTGGCAGATGCCCTGATTGTCTATGTAGAAAATCCCAAAGAACAACAAAAAATAAACCTCCAGAAACTAATAAGCAATTATAGCAAGTTTGCAGAACATAAGGTTAATATACAAAAGTTAATTGCTTTCCTATATACTGGCAAGGAACAACTGGAATTTGTAATTAAAATTATAATACTATTTACCTTAGTATCAGAAAGAGCAAGAGAGAGAGAAAAATACTTAGGTATAAATCTAACTAGATAGATAGATAGATAGATAGATAGATAGATAGATACCTACATGAGGAAAGCTACAAAACTCTGATGAAATAAATTAACTAAATATATGGAGAGGTATTCCATGTTTATAGAAAGGAAGTTTAATACTATTAATAATGTCCAATATTTTTAAGACTCCAATTCTTCCCAAGTAGATTTATAGATTCAGGGTAACTTTAGTAAAAATTCCAGTCAGTTTTTGTTGTTGTTGTTGTTGTTGATATCAACAAATTGATTCTAACGTTTATATTGAGACACCAAAGACCAGAATAGCCAACACAATATTGAAGGAAAAGAACAAAGTTGAAGTACTGATATACCCAACTTCAAGACCTACTTTAAATCTAACAAACACAGTGAGGTACTGGCAAAAGAATAGACAAATAGATCAATGGAACACAATAGAGAGCCCAGAAATAAACGCACATAGATATAGTCAAATGACCTTTGACAAAGGAGCAAAAGGCAATTCAATGGAGAAAGGATAGTCTTTTCAACAACTGTTGGTGTAACAATTGGACATCCACATGCAAAAAGAAAGAAAGAAAGAAAGAAAGAAAGAAAGAAAGAAAGAAAGAAAGAAAGAAAGAAAGAAAGAAAGAAAAAAGAATGTAGACATAGACCTTACACCCTTCATGCTTCACAAAAATTAACTCAAAACAGATCACAACCTTAAATATAAAACATAGAACTATAAATTCTCAACAGATAACATAAAAGAAAATCTAGATGATTTTAGGTTCAGCAAGACTTTTTAGATGCAACACAAAAGGCTTAATCCATGAAAGAAAAAATTGTTAAGTTGGATTTCATTAAAATAAAAAACTTCTGTTTTGCAAAAGACACTGTGAAGAAGATGAGAAAACAAGCCATAGTCTGGGAAAAAAATATCTGCAGAAGACATGTTTAATAAAGAACTATTATTCAAAATATACAGTAAACTCTTAAAACTCGAAAATAAGAAAATGAACCCAATTTAAAAATGGGCAAAAAATCTGAATTAGACACCTCAATAAAGATGAAATACAGGTGATAAATAGACATGAAAAAAATGCTCAACACCATACATCATTAAAGAATTTCAAATTAAAATAACAATAGCTAAAATTCAAAACACAGATAATACCAAATGCTATCAAAGATATAGAGTAACCAGTGTCTCTCAGGAGGTGAATGAAACAATAGACTGGTACATTCAGATAATGAAAAATTCTTTGGCAGTAAGAAGAAATGAGCTATGAAGCCATGATAAAGAATCCAATGTGGAAATGCTACATACTGTACGGTTCTAACTATATGACATTCTAGAAAAGGCAAAACTATGGAGCGAGTAAAAAAAGATGAGTGGTTGTCAGAGGTTGGGGGGAGGGAGAGATGAGTAGGTGGAGCACAGGAGATTTTTAAGGAAGTGAAACTACTCTGTGTGATACCATAGTCATGGATACATGTCATTATACATTTGTCAAAACCCATAGAATACACAACCCCAAGAATGAATCCTAATGTAAACTATGGGGATTTTTTTGATAATGATGTACCAGTGTTGTTTCATGGATTGCAACAAATGTATCACATTAATGGGGGTATGGATGATGGGGAAGATGCCACAGTGATGGGAGAGATGTGGAAACTCTCTCTACTTCCTCAGGTTTTTGTGAACCTAAAACCATTCTAAAAAATAAAGCTTGTTAATTTTTAAAAATTAACGCAATCAATCAAAGAGAAAATGAAAGAACCAAAGAGTCCACATCAGGAAATTTGTGGTTCCTTTTATAAAATCAAATTGAAAGTTAAAGAGAAAAAACTAGGAAGAAACCCAGCAGTCAGGAGCTTGAGAAGTACCAAGCAGGTCAGATACAGTGATTTTAGAGAAGGCTAAACAATTAGCACAGGTCATACATGTGGAAAGCTCCATAGCATTGCTGCCCACTATAAGAATGACAGGGAAGATTTCCGACCTCTAGGAAAAAAAACAGAGTGGTTTTTAAGTAGCAATTTAAAATAAATATATAGAAATGAAAAGGTATTTATCTGGGCCAACTAGTAGCATTTACTTAAAAATCCTTTTCTAAATATGTGAATATAGATAATTAGCGGTCAATACGTATCTAGTTTTTAATTGTCAAAATTATGTGACTTTAATAAAAATACTGTAATTTGCTTTCTCATGAGCATTGAAAGCTTAACCCCCTGTTTATCTCTTGAACATTTGCTAACCTAAGAAGGGTCGTTCAAAAGAATCTTATCAAAATTGCAGGTAGGCACTTTGTTTGAAATGCTCTAATTTCTTGGAGCTAGACCTAGCATATTTTTAAATTAAGTATTCTTTATTTTGTCATTTATTCAGCAAAAAAGCATTGAGCACCTAGTTTTGCAGGCTCTGTGACTCACAAACTATTCTTCTGCCTGTCTTGCTAGCATCTGACTCGCTCTAGCTTGCCATCAATAGCAGCTCAATTACATATATATAAGTTTATAGATAGATGATAGATAGATAGATAGATAGATAGATAGATAGATATCTCATGAGATTAGGGGTGGCTGGCTGAAAAAGTTTAAACTAGCTATCTGAACAGTAACAAACAAATCTAATGTTGGGGTGCTTTCGTGGCTCAGTTGGTTAAATGTCCACCTCCTGTCTGCTCAGGTCATGATCTCATGGTTTGTGAGTTTCAGCGCCACGTTGAGCCCCATGCTGAAGTGCAGAGCCTGCTTGGGATTCTCTCTTTCTCTTCCTCTACCACCCCCCTCTCTCAAAAGAAATAAACTTTAAAAAAAACAATAAAACAAATATCAAATCTAATATCGAATCCATCTCCTGCCTCACATGAAGAATAAGATAACAGGTTCTAATGTGGGCAGTATAAGGGTCTCAGTTAAAGCGTCACATAGTACATGTGTATGTGTGTGAACATATATGTGGACCTGTAAATTTTCATGTATTTTCTATAACATGAGACACACAGGCTGGTCTCCAAGAATCAGTGTCACAGGAGGTTTACACCATGAAACCAGCCTCATCCTGGCAGGATAAGTATGGGTGGTAAAAGCTTCAGAGTGAATTAGGAATCTCGGGCCCAAAGGGCTGACTTAGAGCTCTAATGGGCATGGAAATGTCTTGGAGGAGAGGGAGGGTTTATCAGGGAGAGAAAGGAGTGTGGAAACAGTGCATACAGAAAAGAAAATTAGAGCACAGTGCCAGGTCTCATCCAGATTTCAGGATCACACAATCCAGTGAAATCTCTCAGGGTAATCAAATAGGAAGCAACAAAATACAAGGACCAACACTGGCAGTATGGTGTTGCATGTTGAGGGGTTGACACCACCTAGGAATGAGAGCAGATTTGGAAAAAATAATGGCAGAAGCCTCACACTGAGTGAAGTGTTTGTTGGGAACTATTTGTGGGACCATCCAGGGGGAGGTCAGAAATTGGTGGAAAGTCTTTAAAGAACCAAGAGGTCTGCTATTTAACATTAACTATGACTTAGAAGAGATGCTAGGGAAGCTTCCCTGAAAGGAAGCCTTCAGAATTCTCTTTGCAGGTCAAAGTTTATATTTACACAAGAGAATAAGTAATCCCAGTATAGGAAAAGCCACCTGTTTCCACTAAAAGGGATCTCTTGTTTTTGGTTATCTATGCTTTATCTGAAGCCTGAGAGAGTCATATCCAAAAGCCCAACTATATAAAAGATAGTAATTGGACAATTAGCACAATTTGAACAAGGTCCATAGATTAGATAATAATATTATGTCAAAGTTAATTTTCCACTTTTGATAATTGCACAGGGAATGCCCTTGTTCTTAAGAAATATGCACTGAAGTATTTGGGGATAAAGAAACATATCTGCATCTTTTACATAGCTCAGAAATATTTACATGTATGGAAATTGATATACAGGCACACATACATAAATATGAAGATGAGAGAAAAAGAATGATAAATGTGGCAAGACATTAATGATCAAGGCAATGCATAAAGGTTATACAGCAGCTTTCTGTATAATTCTTCAAATTTCTCTGTGTTTGAGGTTATTTCAAAACAAAGTTGTTTTAAAAAGGCTTTGGCAACAACAACAAAAAAGCGAACACAAATTAGAACTAATCATAAATATAGATAATATAGATTAAGGCTGCTTTTTTTTTTTGGATTATGGCTTCTTAAATATTGGGACCCTAGCCATGTTGGAAGTTTGACATGCTCACACCACAATACACTCTACCTCCCCATTCAGCATCTTTAATTTTATGGCAATTATACTTAGGGGTTAAAACACTTTCCAGAAATCTCTGTGAAGAAACTAAAATGTCTTAGTTAGAAGGGTAGTGCCTTAATCTCTACACATTATCCCAGTGGAAAAAAAGCAGGATCTTAAAGATCCTTTCTCTCTGGTTTCTGTTGTACTTACCCAGCCAATAGCCTTACCCCTCTACTTCATGATGGTAGGCTTTAGTGTCATTAGTCATGTAAAATCATATTAAACTTCCCATGGGAGAACAAGTAACATTTAATGTGAACGTAATTTATTTTGATTGATATATCATGTTTTTAGAATAAGGCTCCAAAATGTTGTGTTTTTTTACAATCACCAGACAATAATACTAATGGCCTGGTCTATTATTCATGGTCATTTTTTAATGCTAAGTCCACTAATGATTTGATATTGAACTCCCACTTAAGTGATAATCATTATGCTGACTTTTTTGGAGTCATTTGCTATGTGTTTTACATTTTAATATATTCGAGTTATAAAGCATTTATCCCAAGATAAACTTTCTTAGTAAAAAAAGATTACACATATTTTATAGGTATTTGTCAAGGGGCCAATTTCTGTGGATCATTTCTGCTCTAATACTCTAGCTTGATCCCAGAAAATAAATCCTCTACCTATTTGGTAATTTCTACTCACTGCCACAGGAAAGACTGACATTTCATTGGTGGAATTGAAATAACAATTGACCATACTCAACTTGGGCCTTTTCTCCCATTTCTGGATTAACTGGATGAGTTCATTCTTCTGTATTGCTTTTCCAGGGGGGTGACCACACATGGGTCAGGACCAAGACCTACTTTCTGGAAGCAGTTCTGAAGAGCTATCTCATTCTGTTTGAGAACTCATAGTATAAAGCATTAGCCCTCAGTGAGTGTGTCTGCTTTGGAAAGACCATTCCAGCCTTTCCAATGAGAAAAATGATATTCCATACTTTTTTATTTTTTGTTCATTTACATAAATTTGCTCAGAACTCAAGAGACTAAGAGAAGAGTGCTATTTATTGGCTCCTAAAATCTCACCAATCTCATTGCCTAGTTTTCTACTTTCAGCTTTGGGGACTTACTTTTTGTGAATGTGTATTACACTGAGGTTTAAACCTGTAAACATTTTTCTAGTAGGGATGGATAATTAACAAGGCACCTATTTAAACTTCAAAACAAAGTGGTTATTCACTTCAGTGCCTGATAGGTTATGTGTTCGCTATAAGTCAGTAGTGACCATTAAGAAATGGTCTTTTAATGGTCCTTTTAATTTCCTAAGGCTTTGTCTGATCTTCATGAATCACATGACAAACTCTGTGAACACCTTCAAAGAGAAACATCTCTCTGATGAAGTAAAAAAGCATAAAAACTGGAAAAGGACAAGATAGAGCCTGGCTCTACAAACTTAACAGAAAGTGGAGCGATCTGGGATTGGTACAGACTTCATCACTGATGTGGGCAGAGCTTGGGAAACTGACCCAGCAACCACGACTGGCTGCCTCCAGGAGGTTGGTTGCTATTAGGAAAGTCAGTTCTAGGGCGCCTGAATGGCTCAGTCGGTTGAGTGTCTGACTTCCGCTCAGGTCATGATCTCACGATTCTTGGGTTTGAGCCCCGTGTCAGCCTCTGTGCTCAAACCCTGGAGCCTGCTTTGGATTCTGTGTCTCCCTCTCTCTCTCTGCCCCTCCCCTGCTCACACTCTGTCTCTCTCAAAAATAAACATTAAAAAAGCTTTTTTTAAATAAATAAAAATTAAAAAAAAGTCAGTTCTTCTTTTGGAATTTGTATCATGATAAAGGGAAACTAAAATTGAGGGAACTAAAATTCCCTCTAGAGGTAACAAAACAAGCAAGAAATCACCCAGTCAGATTATGTCTGGTAACATCATTAGACTTCCAAATCAAACTACAATCTGTAGTCTTTTAGTTAGGAGAGCCACTAAATACACTGCCTTGTTCGCGGAAGTTGGTTTCTTCCATCTTGTGATTGGATGAACATTAACTAATGGGGAAGTTTTAGTTACTTACTTTTTTAGTTTTTCTTTATTTTATGCACAAGTTAAAGGTTATAATGGTATATCATTAGGTTTGAGGAAGGAAAATAAAAATTACTCTAAGTATTTAAAACAGAGGAAACTTAATACTGGCAATTGGTTCCCCAGGTGACGAAAGAGCTGAAAGAGAAAGGGGATGGTGAAGCAACCTGCTAGCAGCAGCAGCAGCAGCAGCAGCAGCAGGAGGAGGAGGAGGCCTAGAGGCAGCAGGGTATTGAAGTCCAACAGCCAAGGTTACCTGGAGGAATTTGAAACCATGGAATTGCTTCTCCTCCCCCATCATGCTCTGCATCCAGTAATACTAAGTAAACATGAATGGATTTCAGAGCAAATAAGCTGAGGCCCAGCACAAACAATATTTGTAAATTAGTCGATATCTTATCTCAAACTGTCAAATGCTTTCTAGCCAGAAAAATGGAATGCACAAGTAATATTTACTCACTACTACCATTCTTTTCCTCATGTTTCTCACCCAAACTGTAAGAAATAAAAAAAAAATGAATACTATATTTTTTAAAGCTCTCAAGGTAATTGAGATTATGTTCGTACCACCTCTTTTCTTTCCATCCTCCTTACCTAGCAACAAGGCTCTACTTCATGTCAAAATTCAAAATTTGAGCAATGGTATGCTTAAATGTTGACATTCTTAATGATTTTTCCCTTCTTTCCTACTTTAAAATTGGAAGGAAAAAAAAACTAACAAATCCAAAGAAATGGTATTCTATGATAAGGAGACCAAGACTACTGAATCAATAATATTTTTTAATAATACCAGAGCTTCATACCAGAGAGTGTATTCAAAATAAAATACAATTTCATTCTAATTTTTTATTCTTCAAAATAAAAATTTTAAGAAAACACTATGGCTTTATGTAGCACTTCAAAACTAAACTCTTTTAAGATATAGATTGGTACGTTTTACAAGGGGGGAGAAAGGCACTCCCTGACCTCTCAAGTGCATAACTGGACACCTTGGCACCATCTATAATGATTTGGCCCCAATCCTACTTATAATAGTAAAAAGTAGAGGCAGCAGAACCCAGGTCTGAGCTAGGGGACAATTAGTTCCATCCATTAGTGGAAATTTTACGAGTTCAGTAAATGAGGAGTGTCTGGTTGAGTTCTTAGGAGGAAAGGGGGAATATGGTATAGTAAAGCCATAATATACTACTTATTCAGAACCTTTTCAGGAATCTTAAGGTCACCTGCCTTCCAGTCCCAAAGAAATACAACCTTGCAAAAACTTCCCTGGCCATTTACAACCCGCCTGGCTAAGCTTTCCCTTGGGGCCTGAAGGACTGACCCTTCTGCTGACTCAGCAGACAGGTTATCCTGAAGCCTTTTCTAAATCCACATATCCAGCCTCATCTGTCTTGCACAGAATACGAGGCTAAGATAGTATCCACAGATGTACCCAGGCTACTGTAGTCAGATTGAACCCCTCTTCTGAGGGGGTGGTATTTGGTCAGGTAATTAAGGAGTGAATAGTAGGGTTCCTCAGATGACCATGAGAGTCACCTCCATGAGAATTCAGAAACCTGAAGTCTAGTGTGAGGAGACATGGTTACAGACAGAAGAGAGATTCAGATTAGTGGCTCTGACATATCTTTTCAACAACACCTTCCCATCAACTTAGAAAGTGTTCCCACAGAGTGTGGACTTCACTTATTCCCTGGGGATATCCAAGATCTCAGAATGCACTGAAGAGCACATAGTGAGCAGCTAAAAGTCCTCAAAGATCTTTATCTCTTTCTTGTATCAATGCTATCCATCTGTTTATTCATTTATTCCTTTGGCACTGTCTGTCCTTCCTCTCCACACTCACCTTCATTATCAGAGTAGGTTTGAACAACAAATGAACAAAATTAAGAGGTATTTTAAAGTTCTTTCCCTATAAGAGATTGTATTTTGAAGAGTTGTTCTTTTTTTTTTATTTATTTTTTAACATTTATTCATTTTTGAGAGACAGAGTGCAAGTGGGGGAGGGGCAGAGGGAGAGGGAGACACAGAATCCGAAACAGGCTCCAGTCTCTGAGCTATCAGCACAGAGGTCAACTCAGGGCCCGAACTCACGAACTGTCAGATCATGACCTGAGCCGAAGTCAGAGGCTTAACCAACTGAGCCACCCAGGCGTCTCTGAAGAGCTGTTCTTTATAGGGTGTTTGGTGCTTTTTAATAATGATGAAATCACCTTGCCATTTGTAGTCATTTATAACCCAATCACTTCTCTTAATTTACTTTTTTCATAATTTATAAAATAAAATTCTTTGTTTTTATTAAGCTATAATTTATAATCCCACATATTTAAAATTGATTAATTTTACTTTATAAGAACAGGTATATTTTATTAAAATAATTTAAATGTGTTTGAGAAAATAGAAAGCAAAATAAGGATAAGGCATAAAACAGTGCTGGAGGTGAAGCTAATGACAAAACCACACACACACACACACACACACACACACACACACACACACACAAGTATACCCTGAGCTCAAAACAACTGTATTGCAATAGGTGGCCTAAGAGTTTATCTCTAAGCTAACAGAGAACATAAAAATGCAACCATAGTAGCTGATTCATCAAACAGTTTATAAGGTCCATTAGATAAAAGCAGCTAAACATGAAAGCTGAAACAAAATCCCCTCGTACAATGTAATAAAATACTTATCAATAACAAACATACCAAAAACACAACTGCAATATTTTAGGGTCATTTCTTGTAGTACTCTTAAGTATAAGCCAGTATCATCATGATAAAGCCTAATTCTACCAAAGAGGTGAAGCTGGTTCAGTTATAAGGGTTAGCTCTATGCTGGCATAATTAATAAAGGAATAGGCTTAAGACTGTGGAAATAAGAGTGGATGTTCAAAGTATAATAAATCTGCTTTAAAGGTTAATTCTCTCATTTAGGCTTTGACAGCTACAAGGGGCAATGAGTTTGCTCTCTAGCCCCTGGACTTCTGCTCTTGTGTTGTTAAAAACCAACCCGTATACCTTAACAGTAGCGGTAGGGTTTTATAAGACAGCACTCTCATAAAAATCACACCTTACAAGGACATAAAACTAACTGGAAGATATCCCACATCTGCTCAGGGATTAATCAAAGACAGGTCAAAGTCTTCCTTATGCATTTATTTGGATCAGCTTCAATATTCACACCAAAGTATCATCAAGATCCCAAAGTTTTATTGCATTTAATTTTGCTCCATTAACTTTGGCCTGGAAAAATGTAAACATAATTATTAACAAGTTCATATATTCATTCATTCAGTTAATATCTATGAGCCCCAGCTCTTCTAGGTACTGGAGAAATAGTAGGAAACAAAACAGATAAAAATCCAATCCTAAAGGATCTCACTTTTTAATGAATACCTGAATTGGTCACAAACAAATTTTAATAAAACATTCTTTGATTATCTGATTTTGCAAAGGCCTATTTCTAAGCATTGTCTCCAAAATAAGCTGTTTTAAAAGCTAAACTCCATCTCATTGTCTAACACACAAATCTTCTTAAATACAATGTCTTTTTTGCAATCATTTTGGAGACCAATGTTTTTCTCGCCATCTTTTTGTTATCTAAAGAATTTTTTTTTTAAGGTAAGCTTCACGCTCATTGTAGAGCCCAATGCAGGGCTTGAACACATGACCCTGAGATCAAGACCTGAGCTGAGATCAAGAGCCAGATGCTTAACTGATTGAGCCACACAGGCACCCCTCTGAGAAAATCTTATAGTTTATTTTTATTAAGGAATTTCCAATATGAGTCCTTATTGCAAATACATAAAATCATTACTTTTGCAGCATTACATGAATGGTGGCATTGTGTATATTCTTGGGAGGCACATTCTAATATTTTATTGAATATTGAAAACAATTTTTATCAGCTATTCAAGAAATCCCACCCCAAAGATTGGTTTCTAGTAACAAGTACTTATCAAATCTGACAGTTTTGTAAAAGCTATTTCATATTCTATCTTCGTGATTAGTCTTTATAAATTAATGCTAACTTTCTATGTTTTGTATGTCTGGTGTATTTATTAAATGCTTATAAATCAACCAAATACTAGCTTCTGTTTAGTGAGGAATTGACATTAATCAAAGATATTACCAAAGACGTGAGAAATGAATTATAGTTTCATTAAACTCAGATTTTGGAAAAAATCTCTAATTCATAAAATAATACTGGATTATAATATGCAGTAATTTACAGAGAGTATATATGCCCAGACTTTTACACTAAATTGCACTAGTGCTTCAAAGAGAGTTATAATGCTCCATTTTGTCTATTATTTTGTCAGAGCTATATCATAATAAATTATATAACAACCACCTTGGAAATTATATATTTTATATGAAATATTTCACCTAATAAGGAGTTAATATTAGAAATATGCTGCATTAATGAAATATTGTACAGGAAAAAGAGTTTTTAAGTCATGAAAATGGACAAAAATAAGAAGGCTTACCGAAGAAATACAAAACAATCTCAGCACAAAATGCTGTAAATTTGATTATTTTTTATTTCTTACAGCTATTTGTCATAGTAAATATTTAGGTACATTAATTTCAAAGACTGGATATGGTTTAAAATATGGCAGAAATTAGGAGCTACCAAATGAATGTAAAAACTTTCAAGAGGGTTTTATTTTAGGCAAAGTGGTAATTAGATGATTTTATAAGTAGGAAAACTGACTCTTTTAAGGCAGATTTTTTTCCAAAGGCAAAAACGCAGAGCAGGCAAAAAGGAAGCAAAGACTCAAGAGCAATTAACAAATTTGAACCCATATTACATATTTTAAAACAGCAACAAAAAAGATCTTTAGCAAGTGAAGATTAGAAGGAAAATAGCAATAGCTAACATGTATTGGTGTATTGAGCCCTTAGTCTCTGTTCTAGTCACTTTACACGTACTCATTTCGTTGTTTTTTTTTAACTGGTTATTTTTTGTAAACTTTATTTCCATCTTGTTTGCTTTTGTGAAAAAGCAGCTTAAGACCACTCACTGGTCCTATCCATGTGGCCTAAGTAGTGGGAGCTGAAGAGCAGTCTTTAGTCGGGAACCGCACCTTTAGTCGGAGACCACTCTGCAACTTATGGGTTGAGTAGCAGTAAATTTAGGAGCTGGAGCAGTCCTTTCACACTGAAATTCTTCGTTGGTCACAGCCTTTTCAGCAGTGGCCTGTTCTTCCTTTTCAATCTCTTCAGCATCTCTGTAGAAATAGAGATCACACATGACGAGAAATGGTGCCACACATGCACAGAACTTCCTGGGCCAGCATCCACCTCATCAGGCCCACAGAGTGAAGTCCCTTATTGTTGAAAGGGATGGCAATGTCCATATAGTGCAGAGGAAAGAATGTGTTACACAGAATAATGGCAAGTAGGTTAACACAAGATGCCTCTGTGAATGCCTGGTGGTCAGCCCTGGGATCGGTAACCACCAGAAGTCTTGGTTTTCAGAAGGTTGCCTAGATTTGGTTAGTGAAGCTTTCAGGAGTGAAGCCCCCAGAAACAGCAATGACTGCAGTAGCAGCAGCAAATTTCAGCACAGCTCACTGGCCAGTATTCCTGGATGTTATGACACTGACAACAGCTGGGTTTTCAGTGGCAACAATAGTACGAGCTGCCAGCAGAAGCTTCTCCCAGGTTTATGATGTAGATACCATCACTTTGTATCTACATCACTTTGTAGATGTACTGTGCCACCTAAGTGGGTTCCTGCTGCAAGGAATTTGAGGACATACTCCTCCTTCATTTGCAGGACATCAAGGACTCTGGACACTGTGAAAGTTTCCCTTTAAGTTGACAGGAATGCAAAACGATGCCATATGGACCCCTCCCTGAGGAGTTTGGGGGAAAATGCTCACTTAATCTTCACAACAACCCTTCGAATCAGCACTATTGTTACCTCTATTTTGCAGACAAGGAAACTGAGCCACAAAGACTCAGAAAAACTTGCTCAAGGTCATCATCTAGGAAGTTATGCTCAAGTATTCTGGCTCCAGGACCCTATGATATCCTTAATATTATAACAAATATCTTTAAAAATTATATTTAAAATGAGAAAGTAGAGGCATATTCTGTAAATTAATTAGAAGACAATAATGTCTACTATATCATGTATCATTTGGAAATGTAGAAATGAAAGAAGGAAAGATGGGAAAAAAAGGAAGAAAGGTAAGAAAAATATATGTATGTAAGTGATGAATCACTAAATTCTACACCTGAAGCTAACATTACACTGTATGTTAACTAACTGGAACTTAAATAAAAATTTGGAGAAAGATGGGGCGCCTGGGTGGCTCAGTCGGTTAAGCATCTGACTTCGGCTCAGGTCAAGATCTCGCGGTCTGTGAGTTCGAGCCCCGCGTCGGGCTCTGGGCTGACGGCTCAGAGCCTGGAGCCTGATTCCGATTCTGTGTCTCCCTCTCTCTCTGCCCCTCCCCTGTTCATGCTCTGTCTCTCTCTGTCTCAAAAATAAATAAACGTTAAAAAAAATTAAAAAAAAATTTGGAGAAAGAAAAATAATAAAAAAGTAAAATGATAAGACTGAATACAAATAAAATAGAGAAAAAATTATGCAAGCTGTCTCCCTAGAAAAATCTCCGGTATGCAGATAATCTAAATAACTGAAAATCATTTTTAGTCACTTCTGGTTATACTAGGGTACATATATGTGTATGAAGGCACATATATCTATCTTATAGATGTAATGTATTATGTGTACATATATGTATATACTGTATATTAATACATTATATATACACATATATGTGTGTCATATATAACACATTGAATGACATGTGTATATACATTATACTTATGTATATATTAACCATATATTAACACTTATATAATAAATCTTCAATAATTATCTGTTGAATGAATGAAAGAATCAATATACACATATATGCTTTTTGGAAGCTATGCATGCACTATTCAAAAACCTTCAATAAGGAAGGGTGGATTTGGGCTCTTAATTTCACTTTATACTTCTTCATATTGTTTCCATTTTCTGCTAGTATTCATATATTCCTCCTTATTTTTCCATGTCTACTATAATTACTTAGAAAATGGGATTATAGGACATTTTTTGCTTTCTATTAAAATACTAATAAATATTAAGAAACAATATTATTTGTTGACTACTTTTTTTTAGTTTTTTTCACATTTATTTATTTTTGATATAGAGAGAGCACAAGCTGGGTTGGGGCAGAGACAGAAGGTGACCCAGAATCCAAAGCAGGCTCCAGGCTCCGAGCTGCCAGCACAGAGCCCACCGCAGGGCTCGAACTCACAAACCGTGAGATCATGACCTTAGCCAAAGTCAGATGCTCAACCAACTGAGCCACCCAGGTGCCCATGTTGACTTCTTTTTCATTAATGTTAGGAATCTAAGGGAGACCACACACACCTTAAAATTTATATGAATCAACGCAGAGCAATACAATAGATGTTACCCAAAGAATAAGATTTTTGTGTTTTTGTTTTGGGGGGCTGTGATTTTGGTATTGGTTTTGTTTGATTAGAAGGCTCATCCCATAAATGTCCAGTTCCCCAGATTAAATAGATGGAAAATCAGAGGTGAGAGTGTCACCATAGTCAGATGATAAACACAACGACCTATACTTCTTACTTTTAAACTTAAGTGTCATCTTCCACTAAAATGCTTTCATTTATTCTGTGGATCTGTCTTGACAATCATGCAGCCATAATTTAAATAAGTGTCAAAGCTAAAATCCTCTTAGAAATAATCTTTCTTCCTACTCTTCTTTTTTGCCTTCCAGTAATTAGTGTACCTGTGGGCAGGTGGTATAAAGGCTATGAAGTATTTTAACAGATTTTTTTGGTTTCATGATTAACTGATAGAAAACTGAAGTGTTACCCCCTCTTACATGTAATCAAGTAAAGATTATAGTTTTGATTAGCCATTGAATAAGTCCAGAAACATAATCAGATACTTGCCTATTTTGTCAACCTCTGATTTAGAGTCTTTATTGCAATTGAATGGCCCTAATCGACTAACAAATAAGATATCTGATTTAAGTAGACAAGTAATAAAATGGTTTTGCTATGAAAAGTTTCCTTCTCGCTTATGCAAAGAGATGAGTTAAAGTCTTCCTAATGGTCCATTAAAGACTATAAGTATTTGATATGTAAGGTAAGATCACTTTCAGTGTTCTGATGTAAGTTAGAATCTTTATTTTATCATCTCTTCTCAAATCAATCAAAAATATTTCTTGGGCCCTTGCAATATAAAGCACTCAGAGGAGGAAGAATCATAATCTTTACCTAAAAATGTTCATCTCATTAGAAAAATAATACAACTAGGTAAGAAGAAGTAGAAAATTAAATATTCTATTGCAGTATAAAATTGTGCCATACAGACAGTAAATCTTCATTTTCTTTCTATTTTTGTCACTCCTAAGATCTTTCTATTCTTTTAGTAGCCCCTCTACCTTTCAATATTGGGTATCTTTAGGGCTAATTTTTCTACCCCCTTCTCTACACACTCCTTCAGTGATCTCACCCTTTCCTATGGCTATGAAACCATACAAATTTTGGTGCTTCCTGAATGTAATGCCCAGTACAGACCTTAAACGTGATAGCCTCTTCCCTAGCTTATACATCTGCTCAAATATCTCAGATGTTTCTAAAATTTAGCCTTTCCAAAATTGATCTCTTGATCATCCTTCTTTAACACCAAATCTGCTTCCTCTCTCGATTTCTCAATCTCTATACTGCTAAAGCCAGAAAAATCTGAGAATTGTCCTTGATACCTTACCACTTTTCCTTGACTCCTATATTTAGTCCACTATAAAATCTGGTTAACTTGACTTTCAAAATATTACTTAAATTACTTACATTTCTCTTTTCATTCTGATTGCTTACCTGGCCTCCCAGCATTTGCCCTTTTTTGCCCTCCTCCCTCCTCCATTCATTCTCCACATGGCAGCCCAAATGACCAATTGAAAGTGAAAATTGCAGGGCACCTGGCTAGATTGGTTGGTTGAGCTCTGACTTTGGCTCAGGTCATAATCTTGCAGTCCATGAGTTCAAGCCCCATAGCGGGCTCTGTGCTGACAGCTCAAAGCCTGGAGCCTGCTTCGGATTCTGTGTCTCCCTCTCTCTCTACCCTTCCCCTGCTCATGCTCTGTCTCTCTGTGTCTCTGAAAAATAAATAAACATTAAAAATTTTTTTGATTTAAAGTGAAAATCCCATTATGTCACTTTTTCTTAAAAGCCTTCAAGAACTTCCCATTGTATTTAAGATAAAGTATAAGCACAATTTAAATCATATACCTTGCACCCTTTATGTCTCAAATAAAATTATTTTTTTCACAATACATTATAATTTGTTAATACATTTATTATGGGTAGTTTTCATTTTTGTTTTGGTTTTATCAGTTTGCCTGTTTACCCACCCCTACCAGGCTCAAGACTGCATGAAGCAGAAACCATGCCTCCTTATACACATGATCTCATTTAATCTTCAAAATAACTCTATTTTATTTATTATCCCTATTTTACAGATGAGGAAAATGGCTCAGAGAAGATGAGCGGCTTTCCTGAGGATACACATCTGATATAATGAAAAACTTGATTTAAACCAAGATCTATGGGAAGCTGAGGGCTATATAATTATATATGATGTTGTATCATCTCCCACAGGAGATGTCCAAAAGCACAGCTATACTAGGGAACTTCCTCTTGTAAATTACTAATACGTTATAATCAACATGAAAGGAAGTCTCAAAAATGTCAATGTCAAACACTTTGTTAACTGAATAATTGGAAAGGAGGTAGGGTAAGAAACTGTTTGCTCCACTTTGTGGGGTGGGGGGAGTGTGGTGCACACAGCATTTTTATATATAAAAACATCAAGTGTTAAGAGCTTTCTTTTTTTTTTAACATTTATTTATTTTTGAGACAGAGAGAGACAGAACATGAACGGGGGAGGGTCAGAGAGAGAGGGAGACACAGAATCCGAAACAGGCTCCAGGCTCTAAGCTGTCAGCACAGAGCCCAACGCAGGGCTCAAACTCATGGACCGCGAGATCATGACCTGAGCTGAAGTCGGACGCTCAACCGAATGAGCCACCCAGGCACCCCGGTTAAGAGCTTTCAAGAAAGATGACCCAAATCCCAATTCCTCTATTTCAATTTCCTAATATGTAGTTTTAAGATTTAAGAATTAAATGAGGCAATAGGTATGATGTATTTAGCATAGTCTTATATTCAAATAATACTTACTAGTATATTAATCAGTCTCTTTTTTAGCACAGCTACACAATCACATGGTGAGAGAAGAGAAGAGACACTGGAGAATGTGCTGTCAGTTTTAAGTCTGAGGGTGCTCATTGTCATGTACCAGTGAATATGGAGTAATTCCAGTCAAGCAAAATGGAATCCCCCAAGGTTCACGAATTGGAACGAGCTCCAAATCTCTGTACTTGATGATGATGCCATCTAGAACGTATGGAGAATGTTACAGATGAATTCAGTTCACGGTTCTTTCAAGCCCTGACCCTATCCTTCCTACTTTATTCTGTATACTTAAATCTCTTTTAGTATCCTTCAAGGATTCCCTAGTGCCTCAGGACTGTAGTTCTGATCCCCACATCCCTAGTTCCCCTTCTTGGGGCTTGTTCTCCCAGGGCCGCCAGCCTGGACTGAGATAAATCATCTCAGGGAATACTGAATTTCCTATTGTTATAGTCCGTGGTCCTGTGGTCCCTCCCCTGGTAGTAGTGATCATGCTAGCAGCCACCAGTTGTCCACAATCATGTTTTTGGATACCTTGTTCTGCTAATACTCTATGCCTCCTCCTTCTCTATCTGCAAAATAAGGGTAAGTTCTGTTGTTCACCATTCTACTATGTGTGGAAGTAGTAATGGAATCATGTTCAATCCCTTTGTTCCATAAAGTAATGTAATTAACGTCTCTGCTATTAACCCCTATTAAAAGGTTAAAATTCTAAAGACCCAAGACGCACACATTGGATACTTATAGAAGAAAATGCTGGGGGGTGGGAGAATTTCTAACATCACTCCAGAATAAACCTAATATATTCAAAAGTAGTTAATAATAACATAGTTTTTGTAAAGCACAAGAAAACTGTCATTTCTTTAGAACTGATATTAAAGTTGAACTAATTATGAATTATAATCATTAAAAATACTTTGGGGAATAGTTTCAAAATGCTCATATATATTACTGGCTTTGGGTAAAAACAAGGAAGGGAATCAAATTCAGGAGTCCTCCTAATTTTTCTGTCAGTGATATTCTCTAATTTTTCTCTTTTTTTTTAATTTCTTTTTATTTTTTTCATCTTTTTTTATCTCTAATTTCTGATGACACTGCTCCCATTCCCAAATGCCATCACTTTCCTCATGACACATAATCACCATGCAAAAGAGATGTTTCTCCAGTCCATTGTCTGTATCCATCACAATTCATTACCTCTGTCACAGATCTTTCCTTCCCTGGCCACACCACTTCTTGCTGACTGCTTTTTCCTAGCCTCTTGCTAACTTCTGTTAAATCTTTTTTCAGTGACTAGTGTCACATGGCATTACAAACGGGGCCAGGGCTTAAACTCTACTTACCCATTGAATTCTAGCATACCTTTCCCAATAAACCCAGGTGCATTCATTTCATCTTTCGATGCTGCCAGATTAGCAGCCTGCCTTCTTTGTAATTATTTGTGAAAACAAATGAAAACATAACAAATAAGACTTATTAGAAAAAAGGGTAATGAATCTGAGTCCAAGACCTTTCTCTACTGACATGCAAAGGTATTAAAATAAGTCAATGAACTGGCAAGGGTCTGGCCCAAGGCAGATTCTAACGAAGAGCAATAAGACCTCTGAGAGGGAACACAGCATACAAGATAGAAGTAGTTTGGAAGCATGAGTACGTCTCTTTATCAAAGCTATGGGTGAGTTGAGACTTCTGGTTCTCCCCACAAATAACATTGAAAATTCAATTACTATTAGCACAATTAATTTTGGTAATACGAGTGTACTTTATGGGCCACAGGGTGAGTGGCTCTGAATTGAAAGAGATTTTACCACTCATGAAGCTACTGTTGCCGGGACAAATCAGCTAATAATGTTCATGGCAGGAAGGAATGCAGAGCCATCGGTGGTAGATTTCTAGATCCACTAATGGTGGCATGGAGGTCTCAGAAAGAGTGGTCAATATGGTGGCTGTCCTCAAGGAGGGCATCAGTTTCTGCTCCCCCAGCAGGAAGCAGCATGGGAGAATGGTAGGAAATGGTTCATGAACACTATATACTCTCCTGGAGAGCTTCAGAGATATTTAAGGAGAGAAACACCTGGAGATACTATTAAGTTTTATAGTAAAGTAGATAGACAACCAAATAGCCAGCCCAGGGGTCAAAAATCATGCCACGGATTAATCTGTTTGGCTACCACAAAGCACAATACTGGTAAACAACTGAATTTGAAGGATTTGGTAGGTATCCTCAACTGCCTCAAGCCCCAACTCTCCCTTTTGTCTTATTCCTGCTTTTCACATATTCACAGGTAAATTCCTGCCCCACCCTTCCTTGGAAGAAGAGACTAAGCCTTAGCAATTGCACTTCCCATCACATCCCACCACAACTGATGCATGATGGGCACTCAATAAGTGTTAATGGGAAAGGAAAGCAACACTTCCTTGCTATTTTGGCTCTAACTAGGGCCTGTGCTCAAAAGAGTTAGATAGTTAGATACTATCTAACTATCTAAACTATCTAAAGTGTTCGCATTTTCACAAGAGATTTCAGCACTGGAAACCCCTCAATGCTTCCTCCAAAACAAGTCGTTAAGGACACAGCTCTTCTAAGGCACACAATACTGGAGACTGAAGTAGTTCCAGTGCTTTCCCTGAGTTCTGCATTGGACCTTAGGAATACCAGAACAGGGGGTGGGAGGACAGGAAGCAGGATTTAATTCTGTCCAGTTTTATCAAGAAGAATGATCGCTACTGCTCTCCCAGCAAGCAATGGCAATCCTAGTCAAATCACACATCATCTTCCTCTCATTCTTTATACAGTCACAGTGAAGCTGAAAAGTCTCTCAAAACACAAAATTGCTTTGCTAGCCTTTTTAACATTAACATAGAAGACAAGCTCCCTTCCAGCATACATTTGAAAGTGGGGAATTTTACTTAACCCAAATAAACTTGGTGCATCTCATTATAAAATATAAATAAATAAAAGGGAGAGAGAGAAAGAAAGAAAATGTACCACCTAGGAATATGAATACATTTTTACAATTGCTTCGAGATTCAGAGTGTGAATTTTTTAATACTTAATATCCTAAGTTGTTTTCTTCATTTCCACAGAAATAACTCTTCAAGTTCAGAGTTTATTTTTTAAACTACTTTTTTTTTCCTGAATCAGTGAGAAAAAAATTACCATATCTTTCAGCTATATAAAATAGTTTTACAGTTTAGCACTTGAAGAACAACCCCCATCAATCACTAGTAGTAACTGAGGCACTTTATGTACCAAACAACTTAAGTTTAAATTAAAACATCACTGATTGGCAACAAAACAATTTTTGCCTTTCTAGTTTCTAGCATGACTTCTTATCAATAGATGTTAAGTCTAAGGTAAAGTCAATCTTGTGGTTCTACTTAAAATATTTCTAGGACCTAGGGGGTGAATGCTGGGAAAATCCTGTCCAATTATTAAAAAGCATGTTCTAAGTATATATGTTTTCTTGCAAATACTTACTGCCTGAGGAAAACTCCTTAAGGACATTATTATCTTTCTAACACCATTACAAGAAGAAATATTTAGCAGTCTGATTAAATACAGGTTGAATCTGCTAAGTAATAAAAGCACATTTTGGAAGCAAACAAAGTTGTTTATTCCTTGCAAGTTGGCAGTGTATTAACATACAAACTAATTATATTCTCTACCCTCCCAACCCCCCCAAAAAAAGAAAAGTCAGTGTTCTTCTGTATTTGCATACTATTTTCTACTAAAACATTTCAGTTCTGTCCAGTAGCTAGGGAGCTATTTTTGTGGGAAAACATTCTGGGACAGCATTCTAGAACTTTGTTGTTAACAGATACGTATCTGTAGCATCATAAAAGATTAATTCTAAATGAAGAAATTTAAGTTTCAATATAATACATTTTGTATATATTTTATATGCATCAACATATACATATATTTATAATATGTGTATACATGTTTATTAACACACATTTCAAATCTCCCCATATAATGAAAGGAATCATATTTTTAGGCCCTTTTCTGAAGTCATTGAACAATTTCTATTTCTCTTACTGATAGAACAGCCAATTTCATAGAGAAAGAAGAGGGCTAAATAGCAGATTTGCTATTTATTCACTCATTCAACAAATATTTTTTAGCATCTTCTCTGTGTTAAGGCATTGTGTTAGATGCTGACATATTGTAGTGTATGAAACTTATAATCTAAGGAATCATTTGATATTCTAGGAAGCTAAATGAGAACACAGGAAGGTCATTCATTCGCTCCAATTCCTGCTAGATATGAAGAGAAAGATTCTTAAACACGTGAAATAAGTCCCACTTCCTCTCTCTCTGTGACGTATTCAATATAACAAACTTACTAGTTCCTTTCCAAAATAGTGAGCCAGGGATATAGAATAAAATGAAACCATGATCAAAGTGTGGAGTTCATTGGAGGTGCCTGAGTGATTCAGTCAGTTAGCGTCCGACTTCACCTCAGGTCATGATCTCACAGTTCATGAGTTCGAGCCCCACATAGGGCTCTGTGCTGACAGCTCAGAGCCTGGAGCCTGCTTTGGATTCTGTGTGCCCCTCTCTCTCTGCCCCTCCCCCACTTGCACTTTGTCTCTGTCTCTCTCTCAAAAATAAATAAACGTTAAAAAAAATTTTTTTTAAGTGTGGAGTTCCTTGCAGGTATATTTTCATCAGATTTTGTAATAAATAATAGAAGTGGTGTTTGTATGGAACCACAAAAAACCTGGCATAGCCAAAGTAATATTGAGGAAGAAAACCAGTGGGAGGCATCACAATCCCAGACTTTGGCCTCTACTGCAAACCTGTAATCATCAAGACAGCATGCTATTGGCACAAAAGCAGACACATAGACCAATGGAATAGAATAGAGACTCCAGAATTGGACCCACATATGTATGGCCAACTAATCTTTGACAAAGCAGGAAAGAATATCCAATGGAAACAAGACAGTCTCTTTAACAAATGGTTCTGGGAGAACTGGACAGCAACATGCAGAAGAATGAAACTAGACCACTTTCTTACACCATTCACAAAAATAAACTCAAAATGGATGAAGGACCTGAATGTGAGACAGGAAACCATCAAAACCCTACAAGAGAAAGCAGGAAAAAAACCTCTCTGACCTCAGCCGTAGCAATTTCTTACTTGACACATCTCCAAAGGCAAGGGAATTAAAAGCAAAAATGAACTATTGGGACCTCATGAAGATAAAAAGCTTCTGCACTGCGAAGGAAACAATCAACAAAACTAAAAGGCAACCGACAGAATGGGAAAAGATATTTGTAAATGACATATAGGACAAAGGGTTAGTATCCAAAATCTATAAAGAGCTCACCAAACTCCACACCCGAAAAACAAATAACCCAGTGAAGAAATGGGCAGAAAACATGAATAGACACTTCTCTAAAGAAGACATCCAGATGGCCAACAGGCACATGAAAAGATGCTCAACATCACTCCTCATCAGGGAAATACAAATCAAAACCACATTGAGCTATCACCTCATGCCAGTCAGAGTGCCTAAAAGGAACAAATCAGGAGACTATAGATGTGGAGAGGATGTGGAAAAACGGGAAACCTCTTGCACTGTTGGTGGGAATGCAAACTGGTGCAGCCGTTCTGGAAAACAGTGTGGAGGTTCCTCAGAAAGTTAAAAATAGGTCTATCCTATGACCCAGAAATAGCACTGCTAGGAATTTACCCAAGGGATACAGGAGTGCTGATGCATAGGGGCACTTGTACCCCAATGTTTATAACAGCACTTTCAACAATAGCCAAATTATGGAAAGAGCCTAAATGTCCATCAACTAATGAATGGATAAAGAAGATGTGGTTTATATATACAATGGAATACTACTTGGCAAGGAGAAAGAATGAAATATGGCCATTTGTAGCAACGTGGATGGAGCTGGAGAGTATTATGCTAAGTGAAATAAGTCAGGCAGAGAAAGACAGATAGCATGTGTTTTCACTTATATGTAGATCCTGAGAAACTTAACAGAAGACCAGGGTGGAGGGGAAGGGGAAAAAAAGTTACAGAGAGAGAAGGAGGCAAACCAAAGAGACTCTTAAATACCGAGAACAAACTGAGGGTTGATGGGGATGAGGGAGAGGGGAGAGTGGGTGATGGGCATGAGGAGGGCACCTGTTGGGATGAGCACTGGGTGTTGCATGGAAACCAACTTGACAATAAATTATATAAAATAAAATATATCAAATATAATCAAATTATATCAAATAAATTATGGAAAAAAATGGAATCCTAAATATTTTATGTTAGTGAGTCCTCATTATTAGAATATTAATAATTTATTAGATTTTTAATTAATCATAAAATCACTTTACACAATTAAGCCTAATTAATGCAGAGGGATTTCAGAGGAAAAACGTTCCAAAATACATCTCCTTTTTTTTATTAAGGAAATAGCACAATTCGAGGTTGTTACACAGCACTTAAGCACAACTCAATTATTGGACAAGGAGGGAGATTTGCATAATAGCATTTTCATGGCTTAGGCAGGTCACTTGGGGATTAGGAAGTGATGTACTTCTCAGGGTAAGCAAGCTTTAAGATCGGAAATCTTGTGATTCCTAGAATGACCTCCAGTTAGTTTGGGAGAAGCTTCATAGGTAATTCCAATGTTCCTTCCCTGTTCCACATCCTCAAGTTGGGAACTGCTCCAATAGACTCTAAGTTCCTTAAGAATAGGATGATGCCTCACTCATCTCTACATGCTAGTGTCCATAACAATATCTGACATAAAGTATTACAGACTCAGTGTTTGTGTTCCCACAAAATTCATATGTTGAAGCCCTAACCCCAGTACAGCTGTATTCGGAGAAAGGAAATAATTAAAGTTAGATGAAATCACAAAGGTAGGGCCTTGACCCAATAGGATTAGTGCCTTTATAAGAAGAAACACCAGAGACCTCGCATGTGCTCTCTCTCTCTCTCCACTTACCAAAGAAAGACCATACGAGTACATAGTAAGAAGGTGACCATTTGCAAACCAAGAAGAGAGCTCTCACCAGAAACTGAATCAGCTAACACCTTAATCTTGGAATTCCCAGCCTCCACAACTATGACAAGATAAGTTTCTTTAAGCCACTTAGTCTAAGGTATTTTGTTATGGCAGCCTAAGCAGATGAATACAAAAAGAACCACTATGATTAGTTGTCAAATAAACAAATCTCTTCAAAATATTCCAGGATTTCTTTTTCAAACATTTTTTGAACACCTGCTGTGTCAGGTACTATGGCAGTCAAAGTGTTATGAAATGAAAGAGAATTGAAGTTATGCTTCTACATCTATAAAATGGGGAAAATATTATTACATTCTTAGGGTTCTGAGGAATAAATTATATAAAAAGACCTTAGCTCAGTGCTTACACAGAGGAATCACCCCATCATTTGTTATCATTATGTGACATGCATATGACATTATGTGACAGGCATATCAGGGTGACATGCCACAAATGAAAACTATAGACTTTTTTCTCTTTTTGTTGACAAAGATACCACGAAAGTTGCTCACCCCACCTGCCATTTTCATGGGTATATTCTTTGTGTTGCCTTGGGGAATAGTGTTGGGACTTGGGTGAGGCAAGAAGAGATCTATACCCAAAATTTAAGGCTCATGTAAGCACAACCCTATAATCTACATGACACAGACAATGAGTACCTCCTTAAATTTTGTACTCTAGTTGCCTCCTTACCTCTCAGCCTTTTTGGGGAATCTCCTTTATGAGGATGAATCATCTTATAACTGCTAGAGGTAACCCTCTAAGGGAGTGTGGGAAGTTATTGCCATTTTGTGGAGAAAACAGGTATAACGAGACCATTTGGATTGTGAACATTTAGGGTGAAACTGCTTATACTGGGTTGAAAAGTTTTTCCCCAACATTCATGTTCATCCAGGAACCTCTGAATGTGGCCTTATTTGGAAACAAGATCTTTGTAGATGTAATCAAGTTAAGATGAGGCCACAATGAATTAAGACAGGCCCTAAACCCAATATGATGGGATTTAGGAAATTAGGACACAAAGACACAGAAACAGAGGGGAGAAAGATATTTAAAGATAGAAGCAGAGATTAGAGTGGTATATCTAGAAGCCAAGGAATGCCAAGGATTGCTGTCAACTTTCAGAAAACTACTGGAAGCAAGAAAGGATTCTTCCCTAGAGTCTTAGAAGGGAGAGTGGCCCTGCTGCCACATTGAATTCAGACTTCTAGCCTCCACAATGGTGAAAGGATAAATTTCTCTTATTTTAAGCCATCCAGTGCATGCTCATTTGTTACAATGGCTCTGGGAAACTAATACACTGCTCATTCACTAGATGTAAATCCCTGGGGAGAGAAGGAAGAGAGTAGTCTGAATCTGTGAGGTATAGGACAGATCAGTCCTGACCCAGTGTCAGTGGAAACTCATTCCTCAAGGAGGGAGCTATCCATGTGAATGGAAAAACTGAGCAGTAGGATCCAACCCTGGGAGCCAAGAGTGGGGCAGCTGTGACTGAGCTTAGCACTGGCGCTGGTGTGTCACCCTTCTTCAAAAACACATGGAAGTCCCTGGAGGGGTCTCATTGTCATTGTCAGGGGAGTGGAAGAGCAGGTTCTGACATCTCTGTAGGACCAGTGCTCATGAGGAACAATAAGTACCACCAACAGCCAATAGAAACAGCAGCTGTTTCTCCGTGTGAGTAGAGCTGCTGGACTGGCCATCCTCTCTTCCTTGCACTAACTACACTCTCAGAGGTTCTGGACAGTTTCAAGGTGGGGAGACCTAACATAAACTTGAAACATGAGAAGGAGGAACCATGGAACTTACACAGAAAGGTGACACCCCTACTGAAGGACAAATAGGAGTTAGCCAATAGAAGCATGAATGACGGAGAGTTTCAGGTAGAGTGGCCAGCAAAATTGAGAGCCTTGTTTTGTTGTTGGTGGTGGTTTTTTTTTTTTTTTTTTTGGTCACTTGGTGTTAGGTTGGTGGTAATTTTACAATTTTGGTTTAATAAGTTTGTATTTATATGTATAGGTTTATTCTATAGGCTGATATTAATTATGAATAAAGATTTAGAAACCTTAATTCAGATTAACTGATTTCAGTTTAATACCCCCCCACCCCCCCCAACACACAATGAGGGCCTTGAATTGATAGAAGGATGGCACATTGAACATCTGAAAAGAATTGACAAAGACTAAATGTAGAATTTGAAGGCATGAGATGGAGAAGTAAATGTCTCTTTGTAGCAAGCCAGGGAAGTGGTGGAGTTGGTGGGAGTGGAAGGAAAACATCAGATCATAAAACCAGGACCACAATGGAGGTAACTGGAAATCCAAAAACATTTCCAAGCATAAGTGGTTGTTGGTTTTGCTGTACTGTTATACCACACTACAATTGCATTGGGAGTTGAATAGATTTTAGTAGGCTACCCTAGGAATTATGTCACTATTTTTAATAATGTTCCTATGGACTGGGATTAAGGAGGGCACTTGTGATGAGCACTGAGTGTTTTATGTAAGTTATGAATAACTGGACTCTACACCTGAACCTAATGTTACACTGTATGTTAACGGACTGGAATTTAAATAAAAACTTGAAAAAAAAAACGTTTCTATGGACTGTTACACTCCTAAATTCCAAACAGCCAATTTACAAGGAGGTCCAATACATTTCTAAAAGGCAGACTAGACACTCCTCATCAGGGAAATACAAATCAAAACCACATTGAGATATCACCTTATGCCAGTCGGAGTGGCTAAAAGGAACAAATCAGGAGACTATAGATGTGGAGAGGATGTGGAGAAATGGGAAACCTCTTGCACTGTTGGTGGGAATGCAAACTGGTGCAGCTGCTCTGGAAAACAGTGTGGAGATTCCTCAAAAAATTAAAAATAGATCTATCCTATGACTCAGCAATAGCACTGCTAGGAATTTACCCAAGGGATACAGGAGTACTGATGCATAGGGGCACTTGTACCCCAGTGTTTATAACAGCACTTTCAACAATAGCCAAATTATGGAAAGAGCCTAAATGTCCATCAACTAATGAATGGATAAAGAAGATGTGGTTTATATATACAATGGAATACTACTTGGCAAGGAGAAAGAATGAAATATGGCCATTTGTAGCAACGTGGATGGAGCTGGAGAGTATTATGCTAAGTGAAATAAGTCAGGCAGAGAAAGATAGACAGCATGTGTTTTCACTCATATGTAGATCCTGAGAAACTTAACAGAAGACCAGAGGGGAAGGGAAGAGGAAAAAAAAAAGTTACAGAGAGAGAAGGAGGCAAACCATAAGAGACTATTAAATACTGAGAACAAACTGAGGGCTGATGGTGGGTGAGGGAGAGGGGAAAGTGGGTGATGGGCATAAGGAGGGTACCTGTTGGGATGAGCACTGAGTGTTGTATGGAAACCAATTTGACAATAAATTATATATTGAAAATAAATAAATAAATAAATAAATAAACAAACAAACAAACAAGCAAACAAATAAAAGGCAGACTAGCTATAGCAGTGACTTGCCACACCTTGAAATAGCCTTGAAACTTGGCAAGGAACACAGTTCAGCATAAATAATCCTCTGCAACCATTATATTCTGAATTGCTGATAAGTCAACTCATCACATTTCTTTAATGTGCACATGCTTCTTTTTATTGAGATAGCCAGTATGTTGCAATAAATCTCGATAAAATTGATCTAGAGACCAGAACCAAAGTAGAATTAGAAACACTCCTGTACCCAATTCCTTCCACTGATCTGTTAAGAGAACCAGGAGGGAATTAGGCGGACAGCCTGTTCTAAACCCCTGATCACAACCTGGTGATCCCCAGAAAAACTCCAGAGACAACCATATTTTCACAGGAAAACCAGTCCCTCTTGGTTTTAGCATGAGAAAAGCTGAAGCCTGTGGTCCTAGACTTAACATAAAATGCAATGGAGATTGAATAAGGGTGACAGCGGCCTTCCTTGAATTCTCTTCCTGTCCCTGAATTAAATTCTCTTAGAGGTGAGACTCTCATCACCATGCAGCTGGGGGAAAGGACATGACTGATTGAGTTCATATTATAATACCGGGTACCTCTCCTGCCTCAGGGAAGGAAACATAAAATAAAGATGCCTGTACCATGAAATACTCAAAAATGTTCTTCAGAATTCAAGGACTTAAATTATTCATTGACTGGGGCATTTCTTTTTTTGAAGGAGAATACAAGGGGGGGGGGAGAATACCCTAATCTTTCTGTCACAAAATAAAATATCTGACTTAATGTTCAAATTCACCCTCAGAACACAGCATAATCATCCCATATTATAACCAATTTTATAAAAAGTGAAAGTGTATGCAAAATAAGATAAACAAAAGGGAAAGAAAGCAACTGGGTACAAGAAAATAGCTCACAGCAAATGACATTTAGAATGAAAGATATTTTGTTCTATACTTAAATAGACCAAGAGCAGGAATGCACTGGAGACATTTGATAATCAATATAACATTACCCCGAGGGTACCATATACAACTATAATCTTAAAAACAAAATTCAAGGAAATGGAACATTTAAATTAGAAGGACTTTTAACAACAACAAAAAAAAATGGCAAGAAGGGGGAAAAAAAAGTCTTAATGTCCTTTTATATCAGGGAATTCTTAACTCAAGGCTTATTTTTCACAGCCAGTTTTTGCCAAGCAACATGAGGAGAGAAAAAATATCTTTGGTCTTTCCTGTCACTGTAGCCTTCATAATCACCACAATTCAACATGACACCATGACTTGTAAGAAATTCTCCCCGGCATCCATTTAAGTGGACACTAATTGGAAAGTTCAGTGAACAGAAAAAGGCTGTGAACAATATATATTTCAACATGCTGTACCCAATCCTGACCTTAAATGACAAGGAGGGAAAAAAAATGGTTCAACACAGCCTCCACATTCAGCTCTGTATTGTGAAACTATGATGTGAATTAGCTCCAGGAAAAAAGCCCTGGGCTGCGGGTGAGATGGCAATCAAACCTGGAAGCTCCATGAGCACCAATCTGCTCCAAACACACAGTCTTCTAAGGGAGCATCTGGGTGCCCAGGACCAAAGTCAGGGACTCCCCAGGTAAGCAGGCAATGTAAGATATTCTTGAAAATATAAGCTCTGAAGCCACACCATTGTCGTTTTCTAGCTGCATCACCTTGGGCAAAGAGCTCCACCTTTCAAATTTGTCATCTGTAAAATGAGGGGAGTACTAACAATATCATGAGGTGTTGTGAGGAATAACTTAGATGATGTAAATATAGTACAGCACCTACCACATAGTAAGTGCTGCCTTAATAATAGCCGGCACGCATGCACTAAGGGCTTGCAACATGTCATTGAAAAACCTTTTTCTCTCAAAATAACCATATGAGCTAGATATTATGATTATCCCCATTTGACAGAAGAAAACACTGAGGCATGGAAAGGATAAGTAACTTGCTTAGGGTCATACAGCCACTTAGTGGCAAACTGCCACTTAAACCTCAACATTGTGGTTCCAGTCTCCACATACTATTTCTCATTTGGTTTTACTGAATGAATGATTTCTTATTCTTGAAGATTTGATAATCTAATAGGGGAGTGATAGGCAGAAGCATTGTAACCATAAAACATGACAGTATATAATCAGTAGCTACTGAACCCTACAAGCAAGAAATGGAGACAGAGAGTTGTAAAAGGCACTATCAGAGTTTCCTTAGCGCCAAAGAAATACCTGACAGCTCACAGAAGATCCCAAGCAACTTGGGGTTCAGAGAAGCTGCCCTCACCTTGACTTTTGCTAGTCTCAATGTTCTGCTAATTCTCCTTCTTGGCTAGAGTCGGAGAACTCACTTTTATTTTACACTCTAGGTCCCAAGTGTCCCAACTGGACAAGGTTCTCTATCTAGATCTATACTTAGCTTCTAAACTTATCCTTGGGAGTTGTAGTTCCATGATTCTAAGAGACATCAAAAGGCTATGATTCAGAAAGGTTAAGCCCTGGTGATTTGGGGACAAAGGGTAAGAAACTAAATACATCATATATGCACAGAATTTTTAATTTACAGTACCTCGTCCATGCAAAAATCCTTCACAAATGAGAGAACTCAGGTCCCAAGATATAAAGTCATAGTATGTATCAGAACCAGGACCTAAACCCAGGCCTTTCTTGCTGCTTAGCATCTTCTTTCTCATGGTCCTTTACAGCTATATAATGTGCAAATCCACCCTCAAAATTATGCCTTAACCTGAAGTTGATTTTGGGAATTCTAAGAATTTTAGAAGACTGTTGATAATGAATTGTTTGGTTGTCTGAGCTATTAGTACCCTGGTTTCTAGATCTTCTGACCCAGCAAAGATGAGTCAGGAAAATTATGAAATCTATTGTTTTCACTGCCCAGCATTTTTTTGTGAGCACTTTCTTCTATTAATGGATTCCATGTCATAGACATTAGATTCAGGATATGAACCAGTTCTGATCAAATATAGGATCCATTTCCATCAACACACTAATTAACTCAAAGATAGGCACATAACTCAAGGGAAACTAAGCAGAACCCTTTACTGGATTTGCTGCACCGGTACTGGGGGAGAAAAGTTCCCTATCAAGTAACATTTCTAAAATGAGAAGATCTGAATCTGGGGTCTTCAGTGTATCTTCCAGGTCTTCAGTATCCGTATTCCATGCCATGAGTCAAATCCTATTTTTAGAATGCAGGCAAGACAGAACAAGAGGAAGTGAGGACACAGCTGGGCTTTAAAAGAAGTTAGGCTCCAGGACCTTTGCTCTTACCCACAAATTCCTTTCCACAGTAGGTTGCCTAGGAAAGGATGTTTGGCAACAATATTACAAACAGAATAGCCAAAGAAAGCATTTTTTAACCAAACTTAGCAGTCAACAAACTTAGCATGTTGGCTGAAGGAGAAGCATAACCTGAGGGAGGGAAGGCTGTTGAGGCTCCCTACACTTGCCTTGTATATGAACCCCATCTTAGCACATGATGGAACAATCTTCCCTTCCCCCAAAAACCTGACAATGCTTCATAAGTCATGTTAACTTTAATCATGGTTTTCTGAGGAGAAGGGACAAAGGGTTAGATGGCACCTTAGACAACAGAAGTTTCCAAAATCCACTTTAAACAATAAAGTTTTTGTCTTTCCCCCCAAAAAAGAAAAAAAATTCTCTCCAGAACATACATATCTCCTCTCCATTTTCCCACTCTCCAACCCCAACCATGAGCTCTAGTTCCCTGTCTCATATGCCTCTTACTATCCATCCCCCCTCACCAAAACAAAAACTTGGCTGAGAAGCATCAATGGGAAAATAATAATAATAATAACAATAATAATAAAGCCAAGACTAACCAAGAGAATGAGGAGAGCTTTCAATCGCCCTTCCAAAAGCAAGTGATGAGATGTAGTATTTTTAAGCATGTGCATGTGCCAAATTTTGTTCTTGTCCATGAGCAGGACAGCCTAGAGCTTATACTCTAGAAAAAGGACACAAACATTAAATACGTAAACAAAATTATCAATCAAATCACTGCAGGTGGAGGTAAGTTCTAGGAGGGAAAAGTTTGGTACTATGTTAACAATGACCAGAATTGGTGACAGAGAGCTACTTTATATTTTGTGGTAGGCAAAGTCTTCTTCAAGGAGGGGACTGCTGATCTGTATCCTAACAGGAAGGTTAATAGCCATGCAAAGATGTGTATTCTATCAGGAGAAATTAGGCAAATTTATAAGCCATGAATCAGTCCTAAGAGGGTCAGGGAGGCTGGGGTGAAGTAAGTGAATAGAAGAAAGAGATGAGGATGAACAGGTATGTGGGCAGGACCTCCTGGTTCAGAGTAAAAAATCTGGATTTCAGTCTCCATGGAGTGGGAAGTCGCTGTCGAAATTGAGCAGGAGTCATTGACATTTTATAAAGGGTATAGTGACTACTATTTGGAGAATGACTATAGGGAATCATGGAGGGATGGTGAATGGAAGCTCCCCACACCCTGAGCCCTAGGATGTTTGGCCTTGGCTTTCATCTTGCTCTGCAGCATTTGGCTGGTTTATTAGATTAGGCACCTGGGTACCATGGGGCTTATTTTAGAGTGATCAGTCTCTATTGGAAAGTGGATGCATTTGTGAGACTGAGGCAACCAAACCTGCTGTGAGGAGTTGAGAAAGAGGTGAAAGATGAATCTCAGGTTTGGAGATGGGTTAGTATTGAGGGACAATTAGTTGGTGTACAGAGAGGGAAATGAAAAGTGAGCAAGCTAGAGGTTAAACCAAAGTTTTAAAAACCCTGTTTTAGCGTAAGGGATTTTGCCTTTATTTGTTCAACAGTGAAGAAGCCAAATGAAATATTTATTTGTTCACTTTACTTTTAATAAACCCTTTATTGAAGGATGATTAACATGAATGGCTGGGTTCATGGGAATGCCCCTCACTCAGAAGGGCCCATGCTTAGTTTATTGCCCTGCTATTGAAAATCTTAATGATTTGATCTTTGAATTTGTGTTTTGTAAGGTATGTCTGCTGGTACAATGGATCATGTGTGTAAACAAAGGAACTTGACAAAATGCCTTACTGTTTCTTTTTTTTCTTAATTTTTTTTAATGTTTATTCATTTTTAATACAGACAGAGTGCAAGCCAGGGAGGGACAGAGAGAGAGGGAGAAACAGAGTCTGAAGCAGGCTCTGAGCTGTCAGCACAGAGCCTGACACGGGGCTTGAAAACATGAACCATGAGATCATGACCTGAGCTGAAGTCAGACACTTAACTGACTGAGCAACCCAGGTGCCCCTGCCTTTACTGTTTCTTACTGCCCTATTTACATATAATGTTGGGGATGCCCCAAGAGCATGGAATTCTGCTGGACCCACCATCCAGAGAAGTTTAGGGAGATGCAAAGTAAGTACAAAGAAAGAGTATTATGGAAGCCACTGGTTTCCAAAATGTTGGTAGAATGTGTATTTATTAACAAGCATAATAAAATGTATTTATTATTCTACTATTGATGGACATTGAGGTAGCTTTCCAATTTGAGACTGTTATGAATAGTGCTGCTATGAATATGCTTTAATGCACTTATTTACTCATTTCTCTTGGGTATTTACCTACAAGTGGAATTGCTGGGTCAACCAAAGCCCATACTCAGCTTTAGTTGATAACTACCTAACAGTCTTTCAAAGCAATTATATAAAGTCTGCATTTCTGTCAAGAATTATAAAAGTTATACCTGTTCCATATCTCTCCCAGTACTGGTACTGTTTGAGTTTTGCCATCCTGGTTGGTGTGTAGTGATATTTCATGGAGGTTTTAGTTTGCAGTTCCTTAGCCTCTAATAAAATGTAGCATTTCTTCACGTGTATATTGGCCATTTATAAATGCTCTTTTATTACCTGTTAGAGTTTTTTGCCCATTTTTCTACTAGGTTACTTTTTTTATTATTATTGTTTTGTAGGATTTTGTCAAATATGCTATACTACTCCATTGTCAGATAGATGTATTGCAAACATCTTCCACTCTGTGGTGTGCATTTTTACTTCTTTATGTTTCTTAATTTTAACACAATCTGGTTTATTAGTAATTTTCTTTTTAGTTAATTTTTCATATGTGTCCCTTTGGTTCTTTTATCTTGCACATTCAGCTCTATGACCCATTTAAAACTGATTTTTTACAATGTGGGAGAGGGGTCAACATTTCCTTTTTTTCCCACATGGATATTCAATTGATCCAGCACCACTTATTGAAAAGGCTATCCTTCCCAACTACACTGCAGCATGGTCTTTCTCATTAATCAAGGGACTACATAGTGTGAGTCAATTTCTGGACTGTCTATTATGTCTGTACTTAGAGTTCTTTTGTCATACCAGACCTACTGCTTTGCAATTTTTTCATCTATTCCAAGTCTATTTGTCTATGTTTTTTAAAAAAAATAATGTTTATTTATTTTTGAAAGAGAGACACACAGAGTGTGAGCAGGGGAAGGGCAGAGAGAGAGGGGGAGACAGAATCTGAAGAAGGCTCCAGGCTCCAAACTATCAGCACACAGCTGATGCGCGGCTTGAACCTATGAGTCACGAGATCACGACCTGAGCTGAAGTCAGATGCCCAACTGACTGAGACACCCAGGTGCCCCACCAAGTCTATTTGTCTATCTTTGCTGAATAAGTACCACATTGTCTGCATTGCATTTGATATCTTGTAGTATAAATCATTTACAACACATACTGATATCTAGTATTATACATACTCAACTTTGTTATTATCTCTCAGAGTGTCTGGCCTATTCCTGTCTCTCATCTAAGACTTTTGATGAGCAGGTGAAATGAACCTTGTGTTATGTTAGGAATCTTGTGATTTCATAGCTCTCTCTTGACTTGGAGGATAGGTAAGTAAGGAGCAGAGAAAAGAAGTAAGAAGACCAATTTAGGTGAATGATGAAAAGGGTCTACTACTTGATATTAGAAATAAAAATAAAAAGAAGATTTAAGGATATAACAAAAGAAGAATCAGGAGGACTCATGCCTGATTGGATACAGGAAGAAAATGCAAGATTTACAGCAAGGTGAGAGGCTGAGGTAACTGAAAGATTGGTGAGAACGTTGTTATTGAAATAGGTAAGAGAAGATCAAGAGCTGTTTTGAGGAATGAGGGGAAGATAAGTTCAATAGACAACAAGAGGAATCTCAAGTATTTAAAGAATGACATCTGCAAGTGTCCAACAGGCAGGTGGGAATGGCAGATTGGAGGTTAAAGAGATCAAGACTGGAGATAGAGAACTGAAATGATATGTATATTGATGTGCCATAGAGTAAATATGCTTTCAAAGGGAGAATGCATAAAAAGAAGATAGGGGAAGGAGGGATAGTAAAAGACCAAGACAGAAAAAGAGATGAGAAGTAGGAAGAGACAACAGAGAAAGAATAGAGGAAAGAGAAAAAGAGGAAAAAGGTAAAGAGGACAAAGAAAAAGTTTTTACATTTCAGTTAACAGAGGCTAGCCATATTTTTATTCTTATGTCAAGTCTGTGCATTGCTAAAGCACCCCACTAGAAAATTATCTTGGTGGGACCTTCCTGTGGCAGACTTTGAGACTACACCTCCGTTCCTAATGCCTACTGCTGTCTCCTTTCCACCAAAAGACCTGTGGACTGATGGAGGAATATTTTGGGGTCCCTGGACTTTCTATAAATATGTGTACATTTGAAGTGACAGCTAGTGGGTGGGTACTGATTCCTTACATTGTTAGGGGTCCTTCTGAAAAGGAATTAATGCATAAACTAATCAACTCAGGGATCAGGGAAAAGTGTATTGCACATTGCAATAAAAGTATTGAAATAATGCCTTGCTTCCTAATTGCATTCAAGAATTCTTATTACATTGCTTATCTTTTATAATACTTAGTCAAATTTTAGAATGTTGATGACTCACAAATAAAGAATATTAAATTTTCCTGATGGCCTGTAGACAAGGCTAATTTACACCCTGGAAGCCAGATGAAGTGTTAACCATATTCAAGTTGCACTTCAGTGGTTTGAAAGGTAATTGTTTTACAATCCCAGAGCTTAAAAGGAACTTCCAAAAATAGAGTAGACCATCAAATAGAATGAGACAATAAAACACTTGTTTTCTTAAAATTCTCTTCCATTGTGTAATTTATCTAGCACTAGTCAAACTACTTCACAATGTGGTAGGGTCCCCTCCCTAAGGAAAGAAAGAAAAAAAAAACACCTCAAGGCAACCTTGCTATTTGCTTACTTGACAACATCACTCCTGACCTTGTAACATGAGACCACTTAATCAGACTATGTTTGTGTGTTACCACATATGGCAGACAAAGAGTAAAAAATATATAAAAAACTATGCTACATGGCGTTCCGGGCTCAGTTCTTCAGGTTCGAACCCAACTGAGTGGTGCTTGCAGGAATACAGTTGCTTCCTGGAAAGAAAAGCCTCGGTGTCATGACTCTGTGCAAGAATCCTGCTACAATATTAGATAATAATAAATAAATGAAAGACAACATTTTGGAGAAAGTTCTACCATCACTGATTAGAGTTTTGTCCCAACTTTTTTTCTTAAACAAAATTAATAGAAGGTATAAAATGAAGAAAAAAAAAGTTTTTTTCCATTTTGATAGACCCTCAGTACCAATGTCAAGAACTGAACCACATTTAGCAGTTATATCCATTCCTTGTTTATTTACCTGACCTTTAAGGGAAAAGAAGCCAAATGTGAAAAATGGAAGATTGTTCTTAAGTAGTTTATACTGAAAAGACATTCCTTAATTGGACATTGAGGGACAAATTTAAGTCAACAAAGTCCCAGGGCAGCATTTTTCTTCCCTCCACACTTTTTCTTTTTTTAGTTTATTTATTTATTTTGAGAGATGGGAGGGACAGAGAGATGTAGAGAGAATCCCAAGCAGGCTCCACGCTGATCGAGCCTGATGGGGGCTCGATCTCATGAACCGTGAGATCATGACCTGAGCCAAAATCAAGAGTCAGACCCTTAACTGACTGAGCCACCCAGGTGCCCCCTTTCCTCCCCACTTTTTAAAGGGATAACTTTGTTAAGACTAATAAGTAAACACACCAAGTTAACTTGCAATCACACACACACACACACACACACACACACACACACACAAGTCCACTTGTCCAGAGGCACTCTATCATGACTGGTTAACTTTACTGCTAGAACAACTGTCTCGTGACACAATTATTATGATACTCAATAGCCAAATATTTCTAGATAGTTTTCAGGGACAGAAAAGACACTGGAGTGCAGCAATCAAAATTATAATGCAAAACAAGACAAACTAATTTGGCCAAATGAATAAGCCCAGAATTGTTTGTGCACTGAACTTTCCATAATTCCTCTGGCCGTAAGAGAGATTTTCAATCCTAAGGTCTCAAATATCTTGTGTTATCATCTTTGTACTCTTGAAATAACAAAAGTGATAAAAATCAAATACACACAAGCTTTGCTTGTCCTTCACAAACATGAACTTAAAAAACGTAGTGAGCGAAAGAGGAGTGGTGTATGACATGCCTTTACTTTAGTTATCTTGATAAATAAAAATCAAATATATTCAAGTAGATATTTCAGACTTCAAAAGTTAATTTGTTAAAGAAAAAAAGAATTAACTTTTAATAGAGACTCTTGAACACAATCTGAAAGACATTTTGGGAAAGTATCTCAAAATGTTGACTTTCTAACCAGGAAATGGATTCTGAAAAAAAATCACATCCCAATTAGCGTCACTCATGACTTTACAAATTCTTCCTTTTATGTTTTGAGGAATGCAACAGCTCAAGTTAGATGAAAATTAAAATTCAGAGGTTGAATTCATCTGTGTACTTGAACATTGTGTAAATTCACTGAGCCGAGGCCCACATTTGTTTACTTGAGAACTTTTCAATAAAATCCTTAAATGTACTTGCAGCTCCAAATAGCTGCTAAAATCACAATTTCTAAAGCCATGAATTTTTTTTGTGTGTGTGTGAAGTGGTACACTGAAATTAACACTACACTTTCGAATAAAACACCAAGGTGGTACATAGAAATGTCTGCAATTTTGTTGGCTAAGGAAATACGGCTGAAGCTGTATCTATCATGTTGCCAGGCAGCAATTTCTTAGGGTAGTACCATATAACTTCCAGTCCATGACAGGAAAAGTCATCCCATGTTGGTCACACTGTGAAAAGTTCTCACTTCACTCATCCCTCCCACTTGTGAAATACCTGATATTGCCAATTAAACTTTCCCCAGCTCTCCCTGAGATCACAAAACCACATTTTATTTTCAAATGAAACGTATCCCACTTGAATTGTTTCCAATCCCCATTAATCTATTAGAGAGCAGATACGAAAATGAAAGGCCTTTGTAATTTGATGATGATAATAATGGCCAACATGTATTATACACTTACTATGTGTCAAGCACACCAATAACACTTCACCTATGTTATTTCATTTAATTCTCACACAGCTAATGAGGTATTCTGTATTTCACATTTCAAGGAAGCCATGAGCACATTATATGATTTTTTAAATATACAAATAAAAAGGGGGGGGGGAATGCTGCCAAACTGTGATATAATATTTTCTTGCCACTTCAGATTTTTATTTTATACTTGTTGAAAGTGTTCTTCTGTCACACCAGCCTCTAGCTGCCTTGCAATTTTTTTCTCCATATACCAAGGGATTTGGGATTTCTCCTGCTTTTTGGTTGCATGACTTGGTGTGTGATAAGCAATCCTTTTGCTGCACCTCAGTAACAAAAGGAACACAGTTTCAGCTACCTGAGGGTATTTTCCTTTCTTGGATATCATAAAGCCCCCTTCTTTTTTCTTTGCAAGAAAACCTGGCATAACAGTCATTCTTCCAGTGATGAATTGTTGCTTCACAAATAACAAATTTAAGCCCCACTGCTTTGTTTCTGCATATACAGTAACTTTTTATCTTAAAGCCAAATGCACTGTGTAATTTTTCTCAAGACAGTTTAAATAGCAAATTACCTCAGCATGTGCATTAACACCAATGCCTATAACTCAGGTAAACTCATGACAACGTGAACAGCAATGGCCATGTGTGTGTGTGTGTGTGTGTGTGTGCGTGTGTGTGCATGTGTGTGTGTGTGTGTGCGCACATGCTCAGGCAATGCCAGCTGTATCTTAGCTGCTATGTGGGCAATGGTAATCATAAAATACTGTTCCTTGTATAAATAATCTCAATTTCTGAAATGTGAAAATGTAAAATATTGTATTTCATGGAATCTATAAAATATAGTGTGTTCAAAACATTATATAATTAGTAAGAGGCCGAGTTAGAATTGTAACATAGGAAACCTGACTCTGGACCACATTCTCTTAATTGCTACATTACACCAGTTTTAAGAAAATTAAGAAAACAAATCCATGTCCTTATCTTAATTTTGCCATAATGACCTACAGTTGGAACTCAATATAACTTTCACCTTACGTTTGTAGATTCAATTTCAAACCTTTGCAGCTGCTTCTTGTGTTTTTATTAAATAGTGACACCAGTCATCGTACTCTGTATAAAGAGGTGATGGTTTCTGACTGGAGGGTTTATGATCTAAATTAGACAGGACAAAACCAGGAAAATGAGATGGCAAAAGGTTGTGAGAAGCTGGTGTTGGTTTCAATTTACTTCATTTTCATGGTGCAAATGTTCTTAATGCGTCCTGAATTCACACTTCCCAGCTCTTTTTCTCCCAATAATTTGCAAGGCATGTCAAGCAAGTGGTAATGTTCCTTTGTTTCAAGTGATGAATCTGAGTATACCCATATTCACACAGCTAGTAAGAGGATGAGACAGTTCTAGCACTCAAATTATACCTATATTCGGAACATACCCATGTTCAAAAAAAAATTATAATCTTGCTGCTACATTTAACAAATGGATGAATACAATGACCTTATCTGATCATACAAAAACTCTCCTGGAAAAGGAGAGCTTGACCATGCCCCAGATTTCAAACATTTACCTTGAATTTAGTGAAAATGCAACACGGTAGAATAGCAGATGCTCTGGATCCAGCCTGTCTTGGTCCGTATCCTGGCTTTGCCACCAACTAGCTTTGAAGCTTTGTCAAGTTTCTTAAACTCTCTGTGCTTCAGTTTCCTTATCCATAAGGTAAGGATCATAATAGTAATAAAAATTCTGGATGAAATGAAAGGGTAAAATTCTGTCAATAAGGTTGTATATAGACTAGAAATCATGGTCTTTAAAATAGAAACTTAGAAATGATGAGCAAAGAAATTTGGGGGGAAAGAGGAAGCACTCTTTATTGTTATATTAAATTTGGATTGACTACCAGTTCACCTTCAGTTTTTATGCATGCTATTATTCATCTGTACATATCTGATCTTTCTAGTGGCCCTCAAAGGGTTATCAATTCCCAGCCCAAGTCTTCTGCTCACTGAATAATACTCCTGATTAAATTTCCAGAAACATATCCACATATCATTTCCACAGTCCCAGTACTATTTGCTTATGCGCCTCAGCAAGAACATCTGATAAACACACGCTTTCTTCCTGAAGCCATGCTGACTCTTGGTATTGTGAGCACACTCAGGAGACTTACTAAGCAAATGAATGCCCGTTGAATTCCTATTTTCACCTACTTCCCATTTAGTAACAGAGATAGTTACCAGTTCTTTTCAGGATTGTTAAAAAAGCATGTCCACATGAAGATAGTATATGGAAAAGTAATTCCTCATTCATGGCAGTATTAGAGTGTTCCAAAGGGGTAATGGTGAAGAAAAATAGTACAGCTGTGTTGAAGTATCTTAATTCAGCCACTCTGTTTTCCCAACAGAAAAATCTTGGCTTAATATATGTCTCATATGTATATAACTACTGTTACTGCACAACACACTCTTCACATTAATGTTGGCTGGAGGGTGGTGAATAATCTCAAACATCAAAAAATAATAATGCTTTTGTTTACAGTGGACTATGATAACTCTATCTTGTCTTTCATACTTCCCTTCTTTGGGTTTTCAATCCCAAACATTCCCCATACTCCCCGTGCATACTTGCAAAGGTGAGCACATGATCCAGGCTCCTGCAATCAGAGGACCCCATCCCCTAGGCCACGGTGACTTAGGAATAGGCATGTGACCCAGCTCAGGCCAATCAGTGTCCTTCTTGGGAATTTTCTACTTAAACTAACAAGAAAGATTCTGTTTTCTCTGTGTTACAGTGTTGGAAGAATAAAAGCTATAACTATTTGTGCCACATTTCCCAGCCTTAAGGAGGAAACCTATCTAGTATCAAAAAGAATAAGGTGCAAAGAGAAGCAAAATCAGAGATAAAAGTTTGTCACATCTCCAAAGGGTACATTCCCCCTTACATTACCTTGTGCCTTTTATACAACTCCTCTAGAATACCATGTGAACAGTTCCTCTGAAACTGTGCCACAAAGTAGTCTTAGTAATCAGAAAAAAAAAATGCAGGTAACTTTGAATACTTAGTTCCAGTCTCCCAGGACCAGGTTCCTACGGCATGTCTTTCAGTCCTATGAAATACCCAACATCCTGTCCGGTTTTATCAGTCTACTAATTACTTTCTTAGCTCGTTTGAATTCCCATCACTTGCAACTGAAAGAGTCCTAAATAATACAAACTTCCTATGACTGTGAAAAATTCTTTCACACAGATAATTTCATTTAGGCACAGAGAATGTGCTATTTTATGGATGACAGAACAAAAAGAGGTTAAGGATTTGCCTGCCGCTATAGTCGAGCAGATTCTTTTTTATGTAAGAGAAAATAAAAGGGGGGAACCGGATGAGAATTATATCTAGGTCTCTTCCATGTGGGTTCTGCAAGTTTCCCTCCAGGTTATATTATGCCACATTTATTTGTCTCCAAATTCAGGCTTGCATTTGGGAGGAAGCATTCCTGGATCCTCACCCACTCACTGCTGATACCAACTAAGTGCTCTTCATTCCTCCTTCCCACATTCTCAGTCAAGTGCCTGAACGAAAGCTGACTGTTGAACCCCAACTGTATTTACCAATACCTTTTAATAGTTAATATTTATTTAACAAGTACTATTCTTTATATATCACATTTATTAAGCGCACCAACCACTGTTCTAATTGCTGTACTTGTATTAACTCACTCAGTCCTCAGAAAGTAAGTAAGTAAGGTAGGAAATACAATTGTCCTTATTTTATGCATGAGGAAACAGAGGCACCAAAAGATGAGAAATTATATAGCTTGTCTAGGTCACAATGCCAATAAGTGGAGGAGTGTGAATTCAAATGGAGGAATGGCACTCCAGTGTCTGTCTCTGCCTTTGCCTAGATGCACATCACATGGTGCTCAGGTGCTCTATATCGCCTGTGCACCTGTGCCTGACATTGTTAATTCCCACGCTCATATCCTGGGTCTATATTTACTGTTTTGTGACCTCTATAGAGGTCAGGAATAGCCTGTATTCCTATGGGACCTGATTGCTCCTCCTCTTTTACCTTTCTTGGCTCCTTCTTCATCTATATAACCTATGTGACTAAAGGCAAACTAATGCTCATTGAATCTGCTCAGATGATATTTGTAGCACTTGATCCCACAAACTGAAAATAAAAGGATGGACCTAATGTGAGTGAACCCCGTGTTGAACTAACATTGCTGGCAGGGAGTATCTGGGGGGCCCACAAGTAAAAAAAAAAAACATTTTCCTTCCTCCTTTTTCCCCTCCTGTTGGCCTTTATAATATGAAATACCAACTGAGATAAATTACTCTCCTCCTGAGAATTATTCACTATATTTACTAAAAGAGTTTGCACTACATTTGCAAAGAGTTCAAGTATCGAAGACAAATTTGGGTAAACTTAAAAATATAATTTATAGGAAAGATATCAAGTGCTGACCGAATAAAGGGAAAACTGGAAAAGTAGGCTTTGAGGCTGCTAAAGGCTACAAACTTCCAGTTATAAGATGAGTAAGTTCTGAGGGTTTAGTGTATAATATGGTGACTATAGTTAATGATATTATATTGTATACTTGAAATTTGTTAAGAGACTAAATCTTCAATATTCTCACAAAAAAAAAAAAAAGCTTTATGAGGTGATGCCTATGTTGATTAACTCAATAATGGGAATCATTTCACAATATATACATCTCAAATAAACATATTGTATACTTTAAATATATTATAATTTTACTTGTCATAAAAAGGAGGAAAAACAACTAAGCTTTGAGAAAGAACAGGCAGAAACACAAATCAAAGCAGCTCAACAACACAACTGGAACCTGGGTCCAAGTGCTGGAGTAAATGAGCTTCAAGCAACTTTTTTTTTGATTCAGCTCAAGATTCTAGGCAAGATTAATCAGCTTGAGTTCTGTACCTGGTTTTCAGTTAGGGCATGCAAGACACATGCCTGACATTTACACTCAAAATTCCCATAAATGAAAAGAAGAAATTCCTTCAAAAGTCACAGAAGATTAAGAATTGTTGATGGTTGTTAGGCAGCCAAACAATAACACAGCAGTGTCTATTCTATAGTAGTGACTTAAGAGCCACAGCCTTGACCATGAGTACTGAGTAAGTTATTCCCAATTCTAGTATCTACATTCAGTGATGGAAGATTGGAAGGTTGCTTTTATTCAAAACTTTATAGAGATGACAAAAAATTTTACTGAGGTCAAATAACTCCATACATGGTAATGTTACCTAGAAACTTGTTAAAATACAATGAACTAGAAAGGATACATAGTTTCTGAAACCTGTTTATCTCACATAGAATTTATGATAAACCTGGAACAAGGAGGTGAAGGGAGTGGTTTCTGCCAGAACAGACTCTCCTCTCTGGGTTCCATGATTTTCAATGCTGCGACACCTACTTCTGTTTTCGGGCCCCCACATCTTTGCTCCTGAACTTATTTAAAGTCAAAGTTTGCCTTCCATCAAATATTCTGTTACACTTATGGCAGCACTCTGCCTCTCAGACCTGAACTTTCTAATCTGTGGCTATGTCTTCTCTGATCACTACGTCTCTTCAGAGCATCAGTCATCTCTGGGCTGCAACTATGCAATACAGTACACCTTTTAAAAAGGAAATCACTTCTTTGTCATAACAACTGAACACTGATTCTCCTTTGTAAGGAAACATGGATACCATGATAATTTCTGAAAAAGACCACTCAAAATCATTGATCTTTGTTCACTCCAGTCCTTGCACTGAAACTTCAGTGTTAGGTCAAAAACCTTATTTTAAAATATCTTTTGGGATGTTTACACTTCCTGGATGTTATTCTACTAATAAAATCAATACAGTCAATCAAAATCCCACCTCCTTACTTGGTAGTAAACATGACCTCCCATGATGAGCGGAACAGCATTTGCTTCTTATATCTAAAGGTTAAGTCAAATTTAAAAACTCAAGTTTTTTATTTTGAGCAAATGTTCTTCACAATTAGCAATAATGGCATTACACAAATCCATTCAACAGGCAAACTCATTCAGATACTTGGGGTCTTATTTTACTGTTAACTCAAAATGACAGATCCATCAGGATCAATAAAAACATCCTATATAAACTCTATTAAAGTTTTTTTTCAGGGCAGACAGGATAGGCTTAGGCTATGCCACGGATTCTCAGATCTTACTGGCTCTCCTCGGCAAAAGTTTATGTCTCACTTTCACAGTGATGGTTGCAGATCCTAGCTGATCTCCAGGGCAACTGCCTTCCTTTGAGCTCCAGGAATTAAAGCTTTCTGGAGTCTTTGTGCTACACATGTTTGCACATTCCCAACTCTAGACCCTCCTGTCTCTCTCTCTCTCTCTCTCTCTCTCTCTCTCTCTCTCTCTCTCTCTCTCTGAAATCTATCATTAGCCCTTAGAAATACAGCGGCCTCCCCTCATTAGCTCTCCCTTCCTCTCACATACTCCTCCCTCAGATACTCACATGTGTCATTTCCTCCTCCACATTCCGGAAGCTCCCAACTCAGATGCTCATCAACTGCTTAGTTACCTTGACTACTGCCACCTTCTTCTCTGCCAATTCTCCTTTGTCACCTATCCAATCTATTTAAAATTCCTCTGCCAAGATATTCTATTCATATAGCTAAGACCAAGACAGTTACGTCTTCCCACCTATCTCTAACTTCCCTTTCCTCCCTGACTTCTAACTTCTGGCTACTTTTATTTTAATCTATCCAGCAACAAAAATTTACTAACTTGCTTGCAGGATTCTATAAACTATACTAGGAACTCTATTCAAGAAAAAATATGATGCGTTTTCTATCACTAAGCATATTGGGATGTATTGGGATGATAATATAAATGAAAAATAAAACTTAAATATATTTTTAGTCACTACTCTTTGGTAGTTCATGGCCATCAGATGCAGTTCAGTAAAGGGAGATAGAGGCTTAGACTTGAAAATTTTCAAAGCATTTAACTGAGTGGTTTTCAAACATGACCATTCATTAGAATCATCTAGAGATGTTAAAAAATATATATATTTCAAATTACTGACTCATCATCTCTACAGATGGAGGCACTGGAATCTGTAATTACATATGCAAAATATATAATGTACACGATATGGTTACTGTATGTATGTGCATATATGCATGTGTCTGTATGTATGTATAATGTATGTGTGTGTTTATAAACATATCTTCATACATTATAAGTAAAAATAAACACCTTCTCAACTGATTTTCATGATTATTCATGTTTATGTTCCAAGTGTATTCCATTCTTATATTTTGTTAAATCAAAGCCAAAAATAAATTGCAGAAAAGTTTAAGTGCCTTAGCCAAATCACATAACTAATTACTGACAAAACTAGAAGCTCAAACTAGAAGCTAAAAGCAGGTTTCTTGACTCACTACTCCCCCCCCCCCCACTCCTCCAATGCTATTTACTCCAAGAAGTTGGTTGGAAGATTTAGAACTTCAGCTGAACCTTGAATTGTGGATAGGTTTAATAAATGTGGGATATTTCAAGGGAAGTTTCTTCCCCACCTCTGATCCTATGCAACTAATTTAAATTCAATGCATATTTTGCATAATTATTGACAGGCTAACATATAAAAGGCATGGACACAACGGAAGACAGAAAAATGAATGAGCACACTACCATCCCTCAGGGAGAATTTACCTTTGGGAAGATACTGCCTTCCAAAGTCCTTTTTAGCCTGGGGACTCTCTGGGGAGCTTTGTCAATAAGCAAATCCCTTTTGTCTACCTGAGACTACTGAATCACTATTTCTAGAGTGGGACACAGAAATATGTAGTATTAACATGCTTCTCAGTTGATTCTTAAGCATAGTAAATCCTGAGAAACATGGTGGTGGCAAATGAAGACCAAAAAATGGCACAGATGACAAGTAAGATAAAGGTTTTCAGCTCAGAGATGTAGAGTATTCTCCAATCTTGGAGTAAGGACAAAGCTATACAAACCGCAAATTAATAACTTTTCTTTAACACATTAAGAAACTGAGGTTGCAGGGCCACCAAGTAACCTGAAGTCTGGGAAGAAACAGTGTTTTCAGGGAGAAACAAGGCCAAGTATTTACTGACTTGAGGCAGACAATACTAGATACAATCTTAGCTGAAAAGAAGATGTAGCTAAAACATTTAAACAAATTGCTAGAGGATGAGAATGAACTAGCATGAGAGTGCCAACTCCTAAGGATCTCAGCTATAGAGGACTTTACACACTCTTGCAGGCTTGGACTCCATGAATCCCACCAGACACTCACAGGGAAGGTCAGGGAGAATCCTGAGAAGGCTTTTCTTGGGGTGCTGGTAGAGGAGGAAACACTAGCTGCTGCCAAAACCCTGGCTCAACCCATCACCTCTATGTCTCCTACAAAACAAAAGGCTTAATATGCAGGGGGAAGAACAAACGTGAAACCAATTACCTTAGGGCACTATTGGAAGCCCATTGCATTTGGGGGACAAAACAGAAGAAAGCAAGCTCTACCCCTCTGAGTGGGGCCAGAACTCCTACCAATTGTGAAATGGATAGACTTTGAGGGCATTATGCTAACTGAAATAAGATAGAGAAAAACAAATACCATATGATTTCACTTATATGCAGAATCTAAAAAAACTGAACTCACAGAAACAGAGAACAGACTGGTGGTTGCCTGAGATGGGGTGGGGCAGGGGGCAGCAGAGAGGTGGAGGAAATGGGTGAAGGAGTTTTAAAGAAAAAAAAAAAAAAAGTAAGTCCTGATCAAAACCCTGAACAAGAGCCTTCCAACCAACTGAGCCTAGTCAGCCAACAGAACTGAGAGAAATAGGGGCGCCTGGGTGGCGCAGTCGGTTGAGCGTCCGACTTTGGCCAGGTCACGATCTTGCGGTCCGGGAGTTCGAGCCCCGCATCAGGCTCTGGGCTGATGGCTCGGAGCCTGGAGCCTGTTTCCGATTCTGTGTCTCCCTCTCTCTCTGCCCCTCCCCCGTTCATGCTCTGTCTCTCTCTGTCCCAAAAAAAAAACAAAAAAAACGTTGGAAAAAGAACTGAGAGAAATAAAGTGGCTACTTTAAGCCCCAAAATAGAAAAAAGAATTGGTAGGGCCAAAGGCTATATCTCATCTTGAGAAACATTGAAATAGCCTATATCTAAAACTGGGTTAGTTGTAGGATTTTTATTCCTAAATCAAATTTCTCATAACCTTACATGCTTCATTTGTATTTGATCAATTTGGAGTTCTTGTCCCTCCTTGGTAAGATTAAGTCTGGTTGTTGAAAGATCTGGGTGCCTATTTATTTAGGATCTCTAAAAAGTATCATAATATGCATTCACTTTATGTCTGTAATAACCAAAAGTTTGCTTTATCAACAAAGTTTAATGAAGTCAAAATTAACTCACTGGGTTACTCTCTTCTAGTGCAGAACTGAGCTCTGTATATTAGGTAAACTGCCTAATCTAAAACATGTACATTTTATATTATCCCAGATGTTCTATCAAAGTTACTACTAATTTTATTGGATCATTTTTTTCTCCATATAGATGAAATTTTCTGAATGGCATTACCCTGTACTTCCTTCAGCTAAGATTTGTCTAATGACCTCAAAGAAATTCTTGTTGGGCTTTTGCTGTATATTTAGTTTTATTTCCCCTGGTCAACCTTCTTGATCTTCTAAACATAGATATTTAATAGTTTCCACTGAGTGGGAAAATAACTTCTAAAAAGGATTATTGCCCAATATACTAAAGGAGGATGTTCGTTTTCTAACAATTTATTTTTAAGCAGATAATCTTTTTAAAGTATAAAAACCTTATATATATTCACTATTTGTGAAACTTTTAATTAGTTTATTTATTTAGAGGGGAGGTACAGCGGGGGCAGAGAAAGACAATCCCAACCAAGGTACACAGTGGGGCTGGATCTCATGACCGTGAGATCATGACCTGAGTAGAAATCAAGAATCAGATGCTTAACCCACTAAGCCACCCAGGTGCCTCATATTTGTGGAACTTTAAACCTCTCCTAAGTCTAATTAAATGAGTAATGTATGTGGAAGCACTATATAAAAAAGTTAATTTTATATTATTAATACACATGCTATTATAGCACCATACAAAAATGTTAATTTTACATTATTAATACACATACTATTATAATTCATTCTTTCAACAAACATTTTATTTAAAATTCTTATTTAACAATTAGACATTTTCAAGTAATTTTCCCAACGTTTTCTTCTTGGTCTGCCTCCCAGATTGAGTCTGGTTCATTTCTATAGCCTCATAATTTAGCTTATCACCTGAAACATAGCAAGCACTCAATAAATATTTATTAAATGATTCCAGACATTCTCAGCTTCCTCCTTCCCTCTACTTCCAATGAAAACTAATATATTCTAAATTATGTTGTGGTAAAGTTACTCGGTAGCTCCCAGTTTCACTCCATAATGACCTGTAGTCTTGAAAAGAAAATTTCCCCTTTGAATAAGTTTAAACATGTCTGCATTATTAAAATAATTAATGGACATTCACACTTTAAATTTTACATCTTCATTCAAAAACCATCTTTTTAAATTTAATCATTAAAGGGCCACCATATGTTTAAAAGTCATCACGATTGTTTAGATAGGGAGAGACTGGTGCTCCCTCTGCTGGTTCTAGAGATAAAAAGGGAACTGGAAAACCCACTCCAGTCAGTCATCCTGGCAACAAGGGCTTCCTACAACCTGAACTGAACTAACACACCACATTGATACCCATGCTTGTCAGATGAAAGATGTTATGGAAAGAGATGTCTGAAACTTAAGGTTAAAAGAGCTGTTGGTTAAAAACAAGAAAAAGAAACCTAGGAGAATAAAACAAAAAAATGTAAAATAAAAGTTGACAGATTCTCTTAAAATGATGTGTATAAAATAATAAAGACAGTTTCTTTCTTATTGTGAAGTTTTTAACTTGCATACCCAAAAGTAGCAATGTGGATTAACAAGCATTATCTCAGTTGATTCTTACAACAAATGCTGTAAATTAATGGGTCAGGGAACATCATCACTATTGTCCCTTCCGTCTCAAATGGAGGTATCACTACAAAGATACATAGCTCTTCTCCAGGGCCTGAAAACAATCCCATGACCACCTCTATGTTTTAGGTACTAATAATAACTAAATTCTAATGAACACTTATTATAGCCAGGCACTGAAACAAGCAGTTTACAAGCAATGCCTCATTTACTTCCCATAACAATTCTGTGAAGGAGGCACTATCATTATTCCCATCTTACAGATGAGGAAATTGAAACACAATCACTTTTCAGAGCCAAATTTTTATCCAAGAGTATGCCCCAAATCCAAAATAGGTCATGTGGAAAACACATCAAAGTCCACTCAAACACATGTGATATATTATTTGGAAATCATAGTACTCTTCGCAGAGTACCATGAAATATTGATATATTTAGTTCTATTGTATAAACTAGAAACACATTTTCTAGAAGAAAATATTACTAGAAAATATATATAGGTACCAATCAAGTTTTTTTTAGAGTTTATTTATTTATTTTGAAACAGGGAGGGGCAGAGAGAGAGGGAGAGAGACAGAACCCCAACCAGGCTCTGCTTTGTCAGCACATAGCCTGACGTGGGACTCGAACTCACAAACCATGAGATAATGACCTGAGCCAAGATCATGACCTGAGCTGAAATCAAGAGTTGGATGCTTAACCAACTGAGCCACCCAGGCACCCCATCCAACTAAGTTTTATCTATCTATCTATCTATCTATCTATCTATCTATCTATCTATCCACCCATCCACACACACATTTATATTTATATAATTATTCTTATTTATATATTTATGTATAAATTATATATGACATATATCAAAATTATAGATATTATATATAATTTTAGAACTGGAAGTTTGTACCTCCCTTTGCCTATTTCCATTATACCCCACCCCCACCCTAACCAAATTATATTTACATTGCATATGGTTTTTTTAATTTTTTTTAATATATGAAGTTTATTGTCAAATTGGTTTCCATACAACACCCAGTGCTCATCCCAAAAGGTGCCCTCCTCAATACCCATCACCCACCCTCCCCTCCCTCCCACCCCCCATCAACCCTCAGTTTGTTCTCAGTTTTTAAGAGTCTCTTATGCTTTCGCTCTCTCCCACTCTAACCTCTTTTTTTTTTCTTCCCCTCCCCCATGGGTTTCTGTTAAGTTTCTCAGGATCCACATAAGAGTGAAACCATATGGTATCTGTCTTTCTCTGTATGGCTTATTTCACTTAGCATCACACTCTCCAGTTCCATCCATGTTGCTACAAAGGGCCATATTTCATCCTTTCTCCTTGCCACGTAGTACTCCATTGTGTATATAAACCACAATTTCTTCATCCATTCATCAGTTGATGGATATTGAGGCTCTTTCCATAATTTGGCTATTGTTGAGAGTGCACACTGCATATGTTTAAATATACAAATATATTTCAGATTTGGAGAGGGACCTTATATCCCAGAATGCCTTCAACTCTAATAAGTACAGACACCCTATGCCTTACAGAATTATCACTTATTTCACTCACTGAATTTTGCAAAAGTTGAAAATTCTTCAGGATATATTTCAGCTATTTTCAAATCAGTCCTGGAAGACTTTCCACATCCTTTTATAAGATAAAAATTGGCATAAATTAAAATTTATTGAAACACCCCTAGCTTCTCCCCCATGATTAAGTACATGATTAAGCTTTGTATTTAGGCTTCACATATCTTCCTTTGAGGTGTTTAAATGTTTTGCTGAAATCCTTCCTTTTCAAATTACTTTACATAACATGAGCCACTATCGTAAAAATTTGCACAGTAACAGAAATAATATGAGATTGAAATCAAAGACCTTTTACTGGTCCTATTTTTTGGTTACATCATCCCCTCTGCTTTGCAGTGTTTCTCAACAAAACTACTTTGGGTTTCTACAGGGAATGCAAATTTTTTAAGCATCCCTAAAATGATATGTTTCTATACTCCCAAACCACACAAAAATTTTCAGGAAAATGTTTTATCAAGTTAAAACCATATAAGATGAACCCAAATTACCTTATAAAGTGATGAAAAAGCTTGATTGGCTGTCCAATTTGCCATTTTCATGCTGATTGTTTACCCAGCTGCATGTACCACTGAGCAAACAATCAGCAGCAGTTACCAAGGTTTTACAATAATAACAAATTATGAGGTAGAATCTTAGAATTCAGAAAATTCAACCCATAAATTTAACTATTTTCTGAGTATTTGGGAAAAAAGCAACTCAGTCAAATTTTGTAGCCAAACCCCAGTGCCTGCGGGAGGCTAGTTTGAGAACACATCTCTTTGGATTCAGATTTTGATCCTCCCAATCATCTAACTTTCCCTCCATTCATGCCCCAATAGAAAGGCAATAAAAGAAATTAAACTATGCTGAATTGTTTTTAGTTTACGTTTATACTTGAATAAAATTAAATTGAATCAAGTACCCTGGGACTGGCCCACAGGTGGCAGAGAATGGGAGAAAAAGCACTGACCACCCTACAACTGAGTTTTAAAAAACATCAACCAAACCTTTAAAGAATTGGTAAAGGTTGAGTGTGGGTAGTATGACAGCATGAAACCCCTGGCAGCCCCGGACATAAGAGGAATTGGTACTTACTCCCAGGCTCTTTTCCGTGGACCCCAGCAGGTACTCATGAGAAAGATGATAGCACAGCAGACAACCCGAGAGAGTCCCTTGTGTGGTACGGGCCAGCTGGAAGACAGCGACTGCTGCTGTGGGGAAAGCATGAACCCCAGACACCCTGCCCAGACCATCCTCTCATAAGTAGCAAAACCTTAAACCTCTGTGAGAGGGGCAGAGAAAACTCTGTCACTACCAGGCACAGGTAAAGACCCACTGCTGATGGGAAAATGTAGAAGAAAAACTCCTTTGGCCCTGGAGGGGGGTCAGGAAACAGTATGGAGTCAGCCCCATGATATTATGTTAATGTGTTACAGGTGTGCTATCACTGCTGGAAGGCCCAGGAAACACTATCCTGCAGTAGGACATCAGAGAGCCTATCCACTCCTCTTCCACCACCAATCCCCACCACTAACACACAATTATCAGAACAGCCAGCAACTTCACTCTTAGGTGTTTGCCCAAGAGAAATAAAAACTTATGTCCTCACAAAACCTGTACACGAATGTTTATAGAAGCCTCACTCATAATTGCTAAAAACTACCTAAATGGAAACAAACTAAACATCCATCAGCTGGCGAATGGATAATAAACTATGTCATAGCCAACTAGTGGAACACTACTCAACAATAAAAAGGAATAAAACTACTATTACATGTAACAACATGGAAGAATCTCAAATGCATTGAGTGAAAGAAGGAAGACACAAAGGCTACCTACTATATGCTTCTATTCCTATGACATTCTAGAAAGGCAAAACTATCCTGACAAAAAGAGTTCAATGGTTGCCTGGAGGTGGGAGGGGGACACTGACTACAAAAGAAACAAAGAACTTTGTGGGGAGCTAATCATCTTTATCCTAATTGTGGTAGTGGTTGCATGACTGTATACATGTGTCAAGTTTATAAACAGGGTGAATTTTATTATAAGTAAATTATTTCTCAATAAATCTGACTAAAAAATCAAGAGATGTATATTTGAGACTCATTTCTGTCAGTCTAAGTGATTTCAAAAAAGATTCAGTTCACTTAAACCAGCTTTCAGGAAATATCTACTATATGCTGTGCCATGTTATATCTAAAAGGTGAATTAGTTGTGGCCCACTAAGAATACACAGAGTAAAGATACTTATTAATATATCTTCAGCAATTTATGGATTAAACCTGAAATCCTAATGCAAAAAACAAAATATCTAGAACTATGTGTTAAAGAATTACGTCATTTTAGAGCCTGTGGGATACAATTCAAGAGGTTTTTAGAAGGAAATTTATAACCTAAAAGGCATTTACTTGAAAAACATATATATATATATATATATATATATATGTTTAATATACCTATATATATATAAGTTTAATATATGTATATGGGGGCGCCTGGTGGCTCAGTCGGTTAAGCGTCCGACTTCAGCTCAGGTCATGATCTCACGGTCGTGAGTTCAAGCCCCATGTCGGGTTCTGGGCTGATGGCTCAGAGCCTGGAGCCTGCTTCCGATTCTGTGTCTCCCTCTCTCTCTGCCCCTCCCCCGCTCATGCTCTGTCTCTCTCTGTCTCAAAAATAAATAAACGTTAAAAAATTTAAAAAAAAACCAAAAAAAACAAAACAAAAAAAAATATGTATATGAATAAGTTTAACTCAAGAAGCAAAAAGAAAACAAAAACCCTCAAACGAAAGATGTAAGAGCAAAACAAATGACACTATGCATTCAAATAAGCTTAATAGATGAATAGATGACTTTGCTTGCTGCAGAAATATTTCTGTTTTTGGTATATAATATTTACTGTTACTCACTGAGAATTTACATAGTACGCAGTCTTTCCTAAACTAATTTGGCCACTAAACCATGTGTATGTGTGTATGATTATACCTGCCTTAAATCTAATGACCCACAAGATAAATTTTAGTAAACACTGGTCTATTGGCTTAATTAAATTACTTAACTTTTCTGAGCTCCAATTTACCTCTCTAGAAGAAAAATGAAATATAATTCCTCTCTTTATTTATATCCTTAAAATCTAGTTGGTTATACAGAGGGGAATGGTAAAATCAATATAAGAGATTCACAAATAAAATCACATGAAGTAACAAAGAGGAAGTATTTGAAATAAGCACAAAAATAGCTGTGTTACATGAAAAGTTTCTATAAACAAAAAGAAAATGATATTCCATTAGAAAAGTGGAAAAGGGAAACTTATTTGGGAATTCATAGGAAATATGCATAAATTACTTTTATTTTTTTTAAGGGGGAAAAGCAGTGAAAATTGTAATGCTGAGAAAATAGTGCTGTAAATGATGACCTTCCTCTTCTTTTTTGTCTAAATAGTTATTTACCTTAAATAGATGTATAACATAGAACACTCTTCTCTTCCATGCACATCCCTTTCAGGTGTTTTGGCAATGCTAGTGGGCTCCAATTCACTCAAACCATAAACATTTATCAGGGTCCTGAGAACAAATACACTCTCAAATTGGCTGAATTTGGTTTGTTTCCCTCACCATAATCTTTCCAACTTATAAATCAAACTCAATATTATTACTCCTTAATGATTATAACCAAGCTACCACCACTATTTTTTTTTTAATTTCAACTTTTTCCCCCCAACACTCTTGTTAGCAATATACCAGGTTAAATGAGCAGTGCCATTTTAGCTAAACTAGTTCCACTTATTTGAAACATTGATTTAAAAAACAATTTTTAACGCTGCACTATTTGAAACAATGAATAGGTGCTGCTGCTTCTTAGGATAAAAAAATTGGAAACGAGGTGATAAAGTCATATTTATTTTCATGTGATCCCAACATATGCTAAAAAGGAAAAAAAAATAGAAAATCTATTCATTCTCTAATGGAAATGGCTTCATAAAACTAAAAAGATTTGGTAATACTGAGCAACAGTCCATGAGAAACTGGTTATCGTCAATAGTCAGTGCCTAGTTTGCTAGTTAATGAGGTGAGAAGAAACCAAGAGTGGTTAATATTCCTACAAACTGATCATAATCAAATCATTACAATGTTAATTATGGAATTAAGGGGATTGTAACCATTAAAATAAAAATAAATATAAAATCACTGCCTTTGTTCTAAATGTGTTATGGCAAAGCTTATTTTCTAAAGCTAGATGGGGCTCCCAAAAGATGACACTTCTGCAGAAATTGCTTTAAAAAAAATCAGGTTGGGGCGCCTGGGTGGCGCAGTCGGTTAAGCGTCCGACTTCAGCCAGGTCACGATCTTGCGGTCCGGGAGTTCGAGCCCCGCATCAGGCTCTGGGCTGATGGCTCGGAGCCTGGAGCCTGTTTCCGATTCTGTGTCTCCCTCTCTCTCTGCCCCTCCCCCGTTCATGCTCTGTCTCTCTCTGTCCCAAAAATAAAAAAAAAATTAAAAAAAAATCAGGTTGTGCAATTTTGATGATAGCACCTAAAAAATATTTATCTATGTTTTGCCATGTAAGTCAAGGAAAGAAAACTCTCAGCCAATTGATTAAGATATTTAAATTCCTAAAGATCATATATAGTCATAGGGAAAGTCATTACTAAGATAACCTCTTTTTACATTATATTGGAAACTTTATTAGATTTATAACTTGGTTCTCAATCCTTGTATTTTCAATAGGTAAATCAACAGTCTTAAGTCTATAACGTTGATACAGATATTGTTGTTTATTTATATGACACTAACAGATTTTATCTAATTACACTACTAATAACCTAACCTCACAACTATTGCCTATTTTCATTGGATTTGTCAATTTTTAGAGCACTTTTCTTTTGACAGAGTATGTGACTAAGAATTTAACCTAATGAAGATTATACATCTCCTATCAAGCCTTAAAAACCTAAAAGTCTCCACAAACTTTTTAATTCAAATTTACTTTTTCCTGAATATAAGATAATCTATTTTGATTGCAAAATCTGAGAAGACCACAAAAGTATAGAGATAAAGAAGAAAAGGACCAGTATATTACAAATCAAAGGCAACTACTATTAACTGGTATTCTTTTTTGTTATCTATCTCCTTTAAATACTTAAAATCACAGAAGAAATATACCAATTTATTTTACACTATTTTCATTTAAAATGATTGAAAATAAGCACTTTCTATATCATTTCTAGCTGCACTGTATTGTATGGAATCGGTTAACCATAGCTTGTTTTACTATTACATTATTAATGGATTTTTTTAAGTATTTCTAAATTTTCACTATTATATCATGAAAGGTATCTTTGTGTAGGATAAAATAGTAACAAAGAATACAAGCAGAATTTGAAGCAGACAGATGTAATTTCAAATCCTGGCCCAGCTACTTAGGAGTTTTGGTGAGAAGTGAATTATTCAAGTAAAGCCAGTCACATGGTAAGCAATCAATGAATTAAAGCTATTATAATGAAGCTTTTCTTAAATTTAAGAATTTTTTGTTTATCATTCATGCCCTGAGATTGGATTTCTTGGTTAAACGATGTAAACATTTTTAAGAATTTTCATACATATTGTCAAATTATTCTCCAAAGTGGCAAACCAATTTAAGCTCTTATCAGTATTGTATAAGAAGTGACCCGAGCAAAATTGAGTGTTCTCATATTTTTTAATTCAGTAGGTGAAAATGTTATCTCATTTCACTTTTATCTTTTTGAGCATTTAGTAACATTATACTTTTTAAAGCATGCATTAATCATTTCTACCTACTAAATAAATTATCTGTTCATGTCTTGTACTCATTAACATATTGGAGTTGTATCAATTTATATAACTAACTGCCTTAAACATTAGGGATATTAATATTATGTCATATGTGTACTTAAATTTGTTCATAATACTGATACTGAGAAATTTTGTATTTTCTACAGTCAAATCTATTATTCCTTTCCTTTATGAATTCTTCCTCCCTTATCTAGAAATTGGAAAATAATCACCTTTTATTTCTGGTAGGTCAAATTAACTTTGATATTCTAAAATTGCCTTTTTAATCTTTTTTTTTTTAACATTTATTTATTTTTGAGACAGAGAGAGGGAGAGCATGAACGGGGGAGGGTCAGAGAGAGGGAGACACAGAATCCGAAACAGGCTCCAGGCTCTGAGCTGTAGCACAGAGCCTGACGCAGGGCTCGAACTCATGGACCGCGAGATCATGACCTGAGCCGAAGTCGGACGTCCAACCGACTAAGCCACCCAGGCGCCCCTGCCTTTTTAATCTTGATAAAACAGACTTTGGTTTATGCTGTTAAATGAGAATCCAAATTTAGTTTTTCTTCAAGTAGCTAAACACTTTGCCCAAATAAGATTTATTAAGCAATCTTTCTCTTACTCATTGATCTACAATGTCTCCATTATGATGTGTAAAACTTTTACACAGAATAAAGTTTAATTTTACAAGGCACCAAAATTAATCAAAGATATTATCCACTGATCTGCTTTTGGAAGAGGAGCTGCTATTAAAGATCCCTGAGGCAACCCTCACCCATAATTATCTCCCACACCCACTGGCCTTAGGAGATTGCCAAGACCAGAGAGGATGCTGCACAAAGGAGAATAAAGAGTAACTGAAAACAAGTCAACATTTTAATTTATGGTCATTCCTTTCCTCTCACTGTGCCCACAATAAGCCTGCATCACTAATGGAATGAAATAAAATGCAGGCAACATTTATCAATCACATATAGTGTTCCAGGTCCTTGTATCCCCTCCCCTCCCCAGAAGTAGACATTCTTTTCCTAATTTTGCAGTTACAGAAACACATTCCGCAATTTTAACTAAGCTTCCCAATACCACACAATTAATAAGTAACCAAAATAGGATTTGAAACTAGACCACTCTGAATTAAAAATCATATTTATTTAAAAAAAAGAAAAGAAAAAGCCCTTAGTTGGAATCAATCTCTCTCTCTCTCTCTCTGTGTCTCTTTCCCTCTCCCTCACCCAGACCATTTCTTTTCCTGAAATATTATCTCAATATCAGCGATAATTTGAAGCTTTTATATTCTTCAAGGTTAATTTTGCATGTGAAGTTGAAAGGAGGGGGAGGATGGAACTCATGGCTGGGATGTAGGAACCCTGCTACAAAGGGTGTGGGTTGTTGCACAGAAGGTTAGAATAGGATGTGACCACATTTCAGCAGATTGCCAAGGTCAATGAGGACAACATTAGGACCAGATAATAACTAGCTATAACTTAAAGGGTCAAGTACTATGTGAAACAGAATACTAGCAGTGGACTTTCCCTCATTACTAATGCCATCAATAACCATGGCTCAGGGCCCTCAGAACCTCAACCTGGGAAGAGGAAGAAAAAGAAAGTAAAACAATCCTGACTGACAATTTCCAACACGAAGTGACAAATAGTAAATAAATTTGATCAAATGTTTAGATTTCATTTTCTGTGTCATGAAGAATGGGGGTTGAGTTTCAAAAACTTAAATGAGCTGTAGAAAATAAATGTAAAATTTACAACAGACACCATGGAATTGAGCCCCAGTCACACTAGGTTAAAAGAGGAGATTACTGAGGACTTAGAGGCACAGCCAGCCTGCAGGTCTACTGGAAGTGAGAATAAGAAGGTGGAAAAGCAAGCTTCCCTCTGTCCCACCAGGACCCCATTCCTCCTTCTTGTCTTCTCCTAGCTGATACTTGCTGCTCTGCCTCTCGGCCTCATCCTAGATCAAAGAAAGAATTTCTCTGCTGCTCCCCATAAGTGCTCAGTGTCAGTCAAGGAGTCTCCAGCTCATAATACCAGTGGCTCCTGCCATTCCAAATCCCATTTCCTCATTCCTTGCTTGACATTTCTGACTTAATGCACTCCTACTGATTTCTTACTCATCTCAGACTTTCTTTCTCTCTGCCAGCACTTTTTTGTCTATCTTATACTCCAATGTAAATGTCATCTGCATTGTCATTTGGTGTTGTGTGTGTGTGTGTGTGTGCATGCATATGTGTATGGATACACATGTGTATGGTATATATAACACTAGATTTATGGATTATATGAGGTGGATACAATTCTCAGTCCAAATCTCATATTTTGTAAGAAGTTATAACATATGTCTTTTTCTATAATTCAGTTCACTTTCTATTTCGAGTCCCCATTCTGCTACAGTGGTAGAAACTCAGTATTAACCGGTTCATGCCCACATTGTTCCCTTCCCCTAGGATTATGCCAATGTTTTGGGACATGTGTAGTGCCAAGAACTATGGCCATGGAAAATCTTCTATTTGCTACTCCAGATTCATTCTCACCTCACCTCCACCCCAGCAATTTGTCCTGGAGCCTGAATTAAAGGGAGCACGTCGACAGGGTTCCCTTCTTTCTGCTCCAGAGAGAATCAGTCTTCTCTATATGATTCTTTTTCTTCTGGTTTCTAATGTCATGCTCTCCCTTCAGCCTTTCAGGCCTAGCAGAGCTAACAGTGCTAGCCCCAGGTTCCTGCACTCTACACTGTACTCACACATTTGTAATCATTCCTTTGGTAAATAATCCCTCCCCCAGCTAGTCCTCTGTGAGGATGCCAGTGGTTTCTTGCTGAGATACAGTTCCAGATGTCCATTTTCCATATAGAGATTCTGAGACATCTTTCATTCTGTCTGGCTCCTAGTTGTCAGATCATAAGGTTTCCACAGCAACTTTCCTCATGTTTGTTGTCCACTTCGACCTGCAGGTCTTGTAACTCTCCCTACTATGTTTCTGTGCCACACCGGAGACTAGGAATGCCTGTGGGTTTGTCAAGATCCCCTCTGCTTAGACTTTGTGTGCACTCACTCTGTCTGTGCATCTAGAATGGCAAAAGGCAGAGAGATCCCTCTCTCTCTGCTCTGTCCACCTTATGCAACCCATACCAGGGGATATGTTTAACAGGTGGGAGATGGGAGAGAAAAGCGTGTATGAAATACCAAGAAAGAAAAAATATATATCAAAACATATAGAAGTGTATTAATATTTAAACATCACGACCCTGTAATAAATCTATAAAACTGAACATTTAACCATTCAGCTTGTGGGTTCTAAAAATAAGGATTTAAAGATTCCTATTGCTAAATGTCAGGCTCTTCATTTATATAGCAAATTAAAATTTGAAAAGCACTTCACATATAAAAGTCATTGGATCTTCAAGACAAACCCTAAGAGGATTATAAAATATGCTCCATGTTATAGGCTGAACTGTGTTCCCCACAAAATTCATACGCTGAAGTCCCCATTGCCAGTATCTCACAAAGTAACCTTATTTGTAGATAAGGTCTTCAAAATAATAATTCAGTTAATATGAGGCCTTTAGAGTAGTTTCTAATCTAATATGACTGATGCCCTTTAAAAAAAAGAGAAAATTTGGACACAGACATGTTGCACATGCAGAAGAAAAGCCATGTGGAGACAGAGCGAAAAGACAGACCTAGGAAACTTATACACCCTATTTATAGATCAAGAAGCTAAAATTTAGAGAATTTTTAAAGCCTACCAAAAACCCGCAGATTGTTTTACAGTAAATTACTTACAATAAATTTTTACACTAGGAATCTTAATAATACCTAAATCCAGGCTGCCTCACACCCTGTATCACCTCTCTCAGGAGTTGTCTGCAACGTGCTCTGCAACTGTATGATATTACTGTCATGTGAGAATATTCATGAGAATATGTGTGTACATTTCTTCAAAGTCAAGCAACGCATCTGTGGGCTTCAGCCACCAGGTAGTAGCTGCCTCCAGGCCATTTTCAGACTCCTGTTTCCCTCCTCCCTCCACTCCATCTGCTGCCTTTCCAATCCTTTCATGCTCCCTGTCAACTTCCTGAATTACAGGTCCATTCAAAGGCTGAACAAAAGAGAGAAAGAGGTGAGGGAGGAAACCTACCTGGCGCAGCAAGTGAACTGCATTGAAACACTGTGAGGTACATGAAGGAGAGGACACTACTGCAGGTGTTCAATTCCCAAAAAGTGGCCAGGCTGAAGAACAGAAAACAGAGAAAGCAACAGAATTTTAATTTTGTTCTGAATCTAAGCACAGGAGATTGAGACTGTGTAGTACACAAGGGTTAAAGGATAAGAGGGGAAATGAGAAAGCTTGGGTTATGGGCTCAGGTTTATGGACTCCTTATCAAGAAGTTTGAACACATTAGTTTAACTCCTGGGTTTCTGTTTCCTTACCACCAAAATGACTATGTTGTAGTCAAGGTTTCTAGTAGCTCTAACATTTGGTGAGGTTTTTATCTGATACTGTGGTTTTGTGCCTTTTCACGGATGTATAGAATTACACCATATGGTTCCACTGCCATTTGAACCTCAGTGTCAAGTTTTGATGCTCATGGAGCATGAGCTTTTGCAAATAAACAATAATCCCAGTGTAACACTGTTATTTGGAAATCAATTATTCCAATTTCAAAAAAGTAGGGAAAACTCTGACTTACTGGCTTATTTAGCTGTAACCATAGCAAATGTTCTATTCATTTATTCATTCATTTAACCAAAATTGAAGGAACATCTACTATGGGCTAAGTTCTTATTATGCCTAGCCTTTGGAGTTCATAGTCCCTCTAGTGAGAAACAGAGATATTATGGTATGGAAAATGCTGTGGGCTGTGTTAGAATACAGGTAAGCCCTCTAAAAGGTCAAAAAGGACATCTAGCTCAAGTCTTACAAGAACAAGAAAATGAATTCTATTAAGACAAAAGTAGTAATTTGTTAACACATCCCAGATAGGGCTGGCCATAGTTAAGAAAATAGGTATTTTGAAGATTAAATCATGATAGACTCTCATACACTGCTTATCAGTGAGCCAAAACACAGAAAGGTAAATTCCTTTGCTATTCATTACTGTTTTAAAGGTTTCCAAGAGATGTGAATCCTATATGTCAATCCCCCATACTTATCAATCCTTGCTTTGGGAATCAAACGTGCCTGAAATCTTAGGTATGGAAAGGACCTCACTAATCAGCTGGCTCAACCCACTTATTCAGAGATAAACTTATTGCTCCCAAGTCTCATAGTAGCAGAGGCAAATCTAGACCCCAAGTATCTGGAATCCCATTTCAATGTTTTGTTTTGTTTTGTTTTGTTTTCCCTACTGAACCTCCCTGTACTTCTCATCAGCCTATGTGCATAAATTTAAGAATGAAGTCAAGTGGTCTCTGTTATTCAATTGATCAACAAATCAATAATTTAAGAGACATGTCAGACCTATACATGTCTTAGAATCAACCATGATTATATGCCAGTTATTCTGGCATATATTTATTTGTTTATTCCACAAACTGAGTTATACCTTCTGTTGGAATCACCTTGGCTCCAAATATCATAAATGGAGACAGTGAATGGACTTTGCAATAACTTCCCCAGAGTCAAGTGAGGAAGTGGATAGTGGCTACTGCCACTGAACATTGATTTATGGTTTATTTGGCAAACATTTCATTTCATGAGCACCTAATACATGCCGGGCACCATCCTAAACAGTATCAGTGAAAAATACAATAATTGTAATAAGACAGCATCCAGGCCATATGATGCTTTTCAACTGAACAAAACAGACAATAAACAAAGAAACAAATACACATAATTATAATACCAAACAATAATAAGTATATGACAAAGTTTCAAAATGCAAGAAGTAAAAAAAGTTTTCTTTAAATTCTGAGGGAACAGAAAGTGCAGTAAGAAGAAACTGTAATGACTCACTTCCAGAAAGGAAAGATACTTGGATATATTGAAGCCTTTCACATTCACCTTCCTCTGTGGTGGAGTCATTCTTAGAAACGTAGTGGGAAGAAGTAGGAGGCATTCTCAATTTTTTTCTGGAGTGTCAAGAACCACCCTCCTAATTCTTATCAGACTGGTTTTTAGACATCAAACCTTAGCACTTTCTTCTCCAAACACGAGGTATTCCATGTGTTTTTATACTAGTGGGCAGTGGTTCTTTTAACATTCCTAGAAGAGTTCACAGTCCCCTTTGAATATCTGATTTAAAACAGAGGACTTCCCCTCACCCAAAATACCCACTGGTATCTACATAGAAAATGTTGCATTAAATTTTAGGTGGGCCATGAAAGACCAATGAAACTCCTAGAAACCACTCCAAAAAAATAATACTTTTCTGTATTATGAGGAGTGGGTTCAAACTGGCTTAGACACAGTAGACTGTTATCCAAGAGTTCTTCAGCTTAAAAATTGCACAGAGATTTCTTGGCCAAAGGGCTTTAGGTTGCCAGGCTGTACTGCTCAGGGAGCAAAACTTACAAAAGTCAACAGTATTGCTGGTTATTAAAGACTAATAGGATTTAAATTCTCTCCATTTAAAAAAGAATGTTAGGAATGCCTGGGTGGCTCAGTTGGTTGAGCATCCAACTCTTGATTTCCGCTCAGGTCATGATCCCGGGGTCCTGGGATCTAGCCCTGCATCAGGGTCCACACTGAGCATGATGCCTGCTTGGGATTCATTCTCTCTCTCTCCCTCTGTCCCTCTCCCCTGCTCACTCTCTCTTAAAAAATCAAATCAAATTAAATTTAATTTAATTTAAAAACAATTTTAAATATATATGTGAAATTAGTCATTCCTGAAATGCCCAGAATAGATATAACAATGAAATTAATAAAACAGTGATGTTCAATACTACCCACATATTAGAATCACTTGAGGAGTTTTTAAAAAGATGGATACTCAGGGCCATATCAGACCAACTAAATCAAAATCTCTCAAACTGGGGTCCAGGAACTAGGAGTGGTTAAAATCTCTCCAGATAATTCCACTGAAGAGCTTGGTTCCAACCCACTGTTTTGGGAGAGCTCACTGACTTTCATGTCTTGTGAACCTGGGTTTACTGAATTAAGAAGAGAAGTGGTTAAAACTAAATACAGTTGATTAGAGTTGTTTATGCAGTTTATCTGAACTCAAAGCTCAATAATTCTAATAGTTCTGAATAGTCCTAACATTTCACAGAATATATGAGGGATATAAAAACCTATCAATAACTAGATAATTGGTTTCCTTGTAAGAATCAAACAAAAATACCTGTGAACAAACATTCTTCCTACTCCTTCCTGGCATTCCAGGAACTAGCATAGACTCTGGCACATATAAAGGCTTAATTAATGTTTGCTGATTTACCCACATCATTTTGGTCCATCCCTTCTCCATCAAACACTCTAAGAAAGAGAACATCATGATCACTCAGTAAGTTATCTAATGGGGCATTTAACTGCACCCTTGAGAAGCAATATTAGTGAATTCATTCTTTCACTAAAATATTGACTATCTACTATGTGCCAGTTACCATAATTGGTGCTAGGGATGATAATGATAATAATTTAATCCTTTCAAAATAATTTCCAACATCTTCTTTTGAACAATTATTGGACTTTAGTTCCAAGAAGACCAAGAGACTCTCAAGACCACAGAATTAGTATGTGGCAGAAGGTAAACTGTTTCTCCATTCTTCTAACTCCCAATGCAATGCTATTTTGCAGGAAACAAAGTACATCACTTTTATTATATGTGTAAATTTAGAGTAATAAGACTAATTCTAAGAGTATATGATTGTGTAAAAAAGAAGTCACACCATGTGTCAATCTGTATAGAGGAACTTACCAGTTCTATAAGTTTTGTGTAAGTAAGCATGGGATTAGAAATAGACTTTCTTTCATGTCCGTGTTGAAATGGATGTATATTTAGAGCAAATAATATCAAGTGCTTTGTAGGGTAAAGAAAATTGTCAGGGCACCTGAGTGGTTCAGTCAGTTAAGCGTCCAGCTCTTAAGTTCCACTCAGGTCATGATCTCACGGTTGGTGAGATGGAGCCCCATGTTGGGCTCTACACTGACAGCGCAGAGCCTGCTTGGGATCCTCTCTCCCTCTCTCTCTGCCCATCCCCTGCTTGCACACAAACTCTCTCTTTCTTTCTATCAAAATAAATAAATAAACTTAAAAAAAATAAAAAAGAAAATTGTCTCTGAGATTCTAGGAGAGTAAGTGAGGTAAGTAAAGCAAAGAATAATTTGAGAATAGCACACAGGTTTTAAGGAAAATAGAAAGAATATGAAGATGTTATTTTCAAAACAAGTCTCTAATTTCACACCAAAATATTAGTTGTTCAGAGATTACAGTTATTCACATAGATTACTATGGGAATTCCTAAAATTTAGAGAGGGAAAACCCCTAGTCATTACAGACACTGGTCCTGTTGCTGACCTCATCTACCACTCTTCCTTTCAGTCTCTATTCTCCGGGAGCTCTCACCTCCCAACATTCCTCAGGAAAGCCAAGGTCGAACCCCTCAGGGCATTTCTATAAAGGATTGTCTTTCCAACTCTTCAAAAGGGGCATACCTTTCCTCTTTCAATCTCTGCTTAGTTTTCCCTCCCAAAGAAGTCTTTTCTGACCATCCTATCTTGTGCCCCAACATTTCCTATACCTATACCTATTCCTATATTTGTGCCCCAACATTTCCTATACCTATACCTATTCCTATACATATATTTCCTATTTCCTATACCTCTATACTTCCCTTTGATTTTCTTCTGAGCATTTACCACTCCCAGAGATTGTTTTACTGCCTTGTTTACATGGAAGTCTCTTTTACTAGTGTCTATGCTCTATGAAGGCAGAATTCTGGCTCTCTTTTTCATTGCTATATTCTTGTTACTGGAGCAATGCCTGCCTCATTGCATTCAATATTATTTCAATATTTATTAGTAAGGAAGAAAGGAACAAAAATTGGTAGAGTCAATGGCCAACATATAATACTAAAGTTCAGACAAATATATCATGTCTTTCCCATCTGATTAGTACAAAATTAAGATGAGTAAAATCCAGTGTTGTCAAGGAGGTTAAAATATGTACCCTATAACATGAACTCTAGATTGGTACAACTTTTGGAGGGGAGTATTTAGCAGTAGCTAACAACTTTTAAATTTGGGGCTATATATTTCTCTTTCTATCTATTGTCTTATTAATATAGTCAAAATAAATCAATAATAAATTATACATGGATGTTTACAGCAGATTATATGTAATAGGTGAAAATTTTGCAAAGTTCTTAAATGTCCATCAATGGTTAAATAAATTGTGACACAAAGAAATGAATAACAAGTAGTTGTTAAAAAAGAATGAGGAGAATCTAAGTGGACTAGCACAGGATAGTATCTGTGATACAATGTTAATAATTATGAATGAGGTATAGAACTATTTGTCTATCAATGCATAGAAATAGACTTGTAAGGATACAAAACTGTCAACTACTTCTACTTTTAAATAGAGGGACTATGGCAAGGAGATGGTAATGAGAAGAAATTTTTCACATTTTACATACTATCAATTTATATTTTATTATTTTTTAAATTTATTATAATTTGTTTCTAAGGAAAACATACTTGGCTTATCCTTGGGTTTCTTGAGAAACCTAGCCTACCCTGTTGTCAGATGATTTTGCAAAATAATTGCTAGATTAGAAGCTTCATGGGAACAGAGAGCATGTGTGTCTAGGGCTCTATATGCCTATTTGAAAATCTGACACACAGGGGCGCCTGGGTGGCTCAGTTGGTTAAGCGTCCGACTTCAGCTCAGGTCACGATCTCGCGGTCCGTGAGTTCGAGCCCCGCGTCAGGCTCTGGGCTGATGGCTTAGAGCCTGGAGCCTGTTTCCGATTCCGTGTTTCCCTCTCTCTCTGCCCCTCCCCCGTTCATGCTCTGTCTCTCTCTGTCTCAAAAATAAATAAATGTTAAAAAAAAATTAAAAAAAAAAAAAAGAATCTGACACATAGAATGCACTCAATATAATATGTTGAATGAATGAAAAAAATGTCAGGGAATAATTTGGCTAATGTAATTTGTAAATTAGTCAACAGTATACAATTTTATTTAAAAAAATTTTTTTAACGTATGTTTATTTTTGAGACAGAGAGAGACAGAGCATGAGCCGGGAAGGGGCAGACAGAGAGGGAGACATAGAAACCAAAGCAGGTTCCAGGCTCTAAGCTGTCAGCACACAGCCTGACACGGGGCTTGAACTCACAAACTGTGAGATCATGACCTGAGTCGAAGTCGGGCGCTCAAACGACTGAGCCACCAAGGCACCCCGGTATACATTTTTAAAATAAGGATATTCCTCACATTTGAAGTGATCACAAAATTTTTAAAAATTTTTAAAATTTAGAATTCTTTAAGTTTTTTTTTTAATTCTCTAAATTTAAAAGCACACTGGATAGGGTATCATGAAAAGGCTTTGCCTTCAAGCATTTTGGTAGAATTCTAAGAATTGAGACTACGGTGTTGCTGTTGTTTTTTAATTTTTTACTGTATTGTCAGAAATTTGTTTTGCTCCTCATTTTTTTATTGCGGTAAAAAGTACATAATATAAAACTTACCAACTTAACCATTTTTAAGTGTACAGTTCAGTGGCATGAAGTATATTCATCCTCATTATTGTGCCATCATCACTATCCTGTCTCCAAACTCTTTTCATTTTGTACTCTGTACCCATTAAATAATAACTCTCCATCCCAACTTCCATTCTACTCTGTATCTCTATGAATTGACTACTCTAGATACCTCCTTATATAAGCAAAATCACACAGTACTTGTCCTTTTATGTCTGGCTTATTTCACGTAACATAATGGCCTCAAGATTCATCCATGTTGTTGCATGTTAGAATTTCCTTCCCTTTTAAGGCTGTATAATATCTCATCATATTAATACATCACAATTTGTTGATCTATTCATCTGTCAATGGACATTTGGGTTGCTTCTACCTTCTGGCTATTGCGAATAATGCTCCTATGGACATGGGTATATACAAATATCTCTTTGAATCCCTGCTTTCAAATATATATATATAACATATATATATGTCCTGAATATATATACTATATATATTATATATATTCTGAATGTATATATATTATATACATATATATATATTCTGAATATGTATATAATATATATTCAGAAGCGGAATAGCCAGATCATATGGCAATTCTATTTTTTAATTTTTTGAGAAACTGCCATACTGTTTTCCATAGCAGGTGCACAATTTTACACTCCCACCAACAGTGCACAAGGATTCAGATTTCTGCACATCCTCCCTAACACTGGTTATTTTCTCGGTTTTTGATAGTAACCATCCTAATGGGTATGAGGTGTTAGGTTGCTGCTTGCTTTCTGAAATAACAAAATCTGGGAAAACCTCAACCTAAATGACCAACAAAAAGGGATGATAATATTTTTATTCTAAGACATTTATTTTTTAAATCTATCATCTCTGAAATAGGATGCATATTACTACTGGTGTCATCTTATGGTTATATTTAATAGCACCATCTAACATCTCAATGGTATTTAAAACAGTGGTGTTTTAAAATTAATACTGCTTTAGATTCAATGAAATGTGGAACATCCAACATTTTAAACCACAAAGGATTAGACAAAGTATCTGAATTATATAGCAATAAGGATCAGTTGTAACAACCAACTTAAATGTACCCAAGAGAAAAAGTAACCAAGCAACAAGAAAAGGAATAATTATCATGTATTTTAAAATATATTTAAAGGAATAAGGATGCTGGTTGATTCCAGATCCTACTAGATCCTGAGCTGTATAACCTTTGGCAAGTTATTATCTGCTCTGTGGTGCAACTGCCAAATGGGAATAACAATATTCCTATGATATTATACTTATATCTTATTTGTTAGAACTTAGCAAATGGCAATAGGGATTAGAGGATAATTTATATTTTTCCCCCCTAAGGTAAAAATCAGAGCTTCTACCATTAGAGAAGAAAGGAAAAAATAATAGGAAATAGTTTTCAGTCTTTATCAAAGGCATTAAAATTATTCCAATGAGGAGTGCCTGGGTGGCTCAGTCGGTTGGGCATCGGACTTTGGCTCAGGTCATGATCTCACAGTCCATGAGCTCGAGTCCCGTGTTGGGCTCTGTGCTGACAGCTCAGAGCCTGGAGCCTGTTTCGGACTCTGAGTCTCCCTCTCTCTCTGCTCCTCCACTGCTCATGCTCTGTCTCTCTCTGTCTCAAAAATAAATAAAAAAAATTAAAAGAAATTCAAAAAATAAAATATAAAATAATTCCAATGAATATCCAGTAATAGTTCACTATTCTTCTGAATTAACACCCTTTCTTTAGATTTTTTTCATCCATTAAACCTTTATATTATAGATATTTCTGAGGTACAATAATGACTGAGAACAAAATGGAAATAAAAAAGAAAAAAAAAAAGGAAAAAAATTTTTTTCTGAAAAAGATTCAAATTGCTAAAGATACATTTGCAATTGCTAAAGATACATTTGCCTCTCCCCAAACGCTCAAAAATATGATTATATAAAGTGGTATATATGATAAAATTTCATTTAACTCAATTTTCCTTTGTTGTGAACCAAAATGATTTTGACCAATATGACACATTAGTGTGTAATCCTGCATGACACCATATGTTCAGACAGTGCATGTGATTTTCTAGAATACTGTTATGCAAATTTTTAAGTAAGGTGTATATGTTTAGGTCCATGGTATCTGTCATTGATAAGAGTCGATTTTGGAAAACTCTACCAAGTCATATGCCAGGAACCAAAAGGGAATGGAAGGTGGGGAGGAAATAGCCTTTAATGCATCTCTCCTGCGTTGGTTGTGGTGAGGAACCATATAGACTGAACACGTCTCTCATGGAATGTAGCACAGAAGAAAGTCTTCAGCATGACATGGTCATCAGTCTGCAACTAATTCAGTGCACTTAAGACTGTGTTGAGCCACTTACATCCTCAGGGCTTTTTCCTCTTTTTAAAGATTACATAGAAGCAGGAAAAAACAGGAACTAACCCCAATTAACATTTTAAAATTCTGAAAGGTCTTCTATACCTTTAAGATTGGAGTGCCTAAGAAAAGTTGCAAAGTGAAGTAACACACTAATTCAAAATGGCATGAATTTAAAGTACCAAAGTTTAAGGTGGAATATGGTATGAATTTAAAGTACCAAAGTTTAAAATGAAATATACCAAACTCCAGAAGACACAGTAAAATGCTAATGCCAAAATCAAAATGAATAACCAAGTTGCCCTGCAGTATAATTTCAAAGGAGAAGTACTTCTAGAATAACAGAGAAAGGACCTTCAAAAATCAGTTCCCACATTAAAAAATTGTCAGAATACTGATAATAATTGTCAAAATCAATTTTTCAGAACTCTGAATATTAAGCAAAGGCTTTCAATGATTCAGGTTAGCATTTATTCAAGAAAAACAGTTGAATCTTGATAAGAACATCAACATTTGTGGGTAATTTAGCTTGCCTTATTCCTATTCCCCTCTCACCAGCTTTATGGTAGCCTTGACAACCAGCTGCCTCAAAACAATGGTAACTGAGAAAAACAGATGCCATGATTTAAAAGGGGCAAAAGATGAACAGACACCTCAGGAAAGAAGATAGGTAAATGGAAAATAAGCACTCGAATACATGATATATATCATATGTAATCAAGAACCACAAATTAAAACAATGAGATACCAATACCCACCTATTAGAATGGCCAAAATCCAAAACCCTGACAATACCAAATGCTGGTAAAGCAGCAGAAACTCTCTAATTCATTGTCAAAGTGAATGCAAAATGGTACAGCTACTTTGGAAGACAATTTGACAGTTTTGTACAAAACTAAACATACTCTTACCATACAATTCAGCAATCATACTCCTTGGTATTGACCCAAAGGAATTGAAAACACATTCACACAGAAAACTGCACATGAATGTTTATAGCAGCTTTATTATTAATTGCTAAAATTTGGAAGCAACCAAAATGTCCTTTAGTAGATGAATGAACAAACTGTGGTACATCCAGACATTGGAATATTTTTCAGCACTAAAATGCAATGAGCAATCAAACCATGAAAATACATGGAGAATACTTCAATGCATATTACTAAATGAAAGAAGTCAATCTGAAAAGAATTCATAGTATATGCACCCAACAAGATGACATTCTCTAAAAGACAAAATGATGGAGAAAGTGAAAAGATCTGGTTGCTAGGAGTTAGGGGAAAGGAGGTATGAATAGGTGAAGCATGGAGGATTTTTAGGGCAGTGAAACAAGTCTGTATGACACTGTAATGGTGGACACATGTCATTACACATTCGTCCAAACCCACAGAATATACAAGAGTGAACCCTAATGTAAACTGTGGACTTTGGGTAACAATGATGTGTCAATACACTTTCATTGATTACAGCAAAAGTACCTGTCTGGTGTAGGATGTTGATAGTGGTGGAGGTTGTGTAGCAGAGGGGATACGTAAAAACTCCCTGTACTTTCTGTTCATCTTTTTTGTGAATCTGAAAGTACTTTAAAAAAATAAAATCAATTTTTTAAAAGAAAGAAATTAAGTACTGATACTTGCTACAACATGTATGAACCTTGAAAACAAGAAAAGAGGAAAAATCCAATCACAAAAGACCATGTATTGTATGATTCCATTTACTTGAAATGTCCAAAAATGGCAACTCTATTGAGGCATAAGACAGATTAGTGGTTGTCATGGCCTGGAGGTTAAGGGGTAACAGACAGTTAGTGCTAATGGCTATAGATTTTGGAGGCAGAGAGGGTGATGAAAATGTTCTAAAATCTGATAGTGTTGATGATTGCACAATTCCGTGAATATGCTAAAAAGCAATTAATTGTAGGGATTAAATGGGTGAATTTTATAGGATGTGAATTATATCTCAATAAGGCTGTTATTTTAAAAGACCAGCTCTAAAAATACTTTGAGCAAGGAGAGTTTTATCATAGTAAGCATATATCCTTAACCATAAGTCAGTGAGTAATCATGACATTTAAATAACTTTGAATCCACTGGCTCCACCATTTACTTTCTTTGTGCCTGCAGACAATCACTTAAGCATATTAAGTTAAGTGTTTCTTCATCAGTAAAATGGAGATAATCTCCAAAGCATAGCTGGACAACTTAATATGATATCACAAAAAAAGCACCTGGCATGGGTTTCCTCACTGTTGGAGAATAAAATTACAAATGAATAAGAGGGTAAGGCTAAAACAAATCCTGTGATACTGGATCAGAGTCAAAGATATCAGTATCAACTCATTTTTATTTTTAAATGTTTGAAGATAGACACAGGAGTAATTATAGATGTCTGTGTATACACGGTTTAATATACATACAGAGATTTCCTAGCTCTGTGAGCAGAGAGGACCTAGAAGCAGTAACACTCCAGTAGCTGTCAGCACACCTAAGGTCTACATCTGAGTTTCTAAATACCATTCCCCAATAGAAGGAACTATGATTTCCTGCGGAAAATGAAAGATTCTAGAACTGCAACAAGAAAAAATGCTGACAAATCTGACCATCTAATAAAGATGTAAAAGAAAGTGCCTTAAGGGGGGAAAAAAAAAAGAAAAAAAAATGGGTACATGGAAAAAGGAATAAAATCCTATTTGGAAGAGTTTGAAATAGCCAAAGCTGGAACAATTCGAACAGCTCAATAAATAAAGTTAGTATTGGATTATGATCCAAAATATAACTATCCATGTGCCCACTCTGATCCACACAAATGACTGAAACCATTAATAAACTGGGAAGAAGAAATAAACATTTTTTATGAAATCATTCCAAAGGATAAATACAAAAAGATTAAGGGAAAAGAACATCACCATTAGACACAGAAACAACTGCTACAAGCAAGACCCATAGCTTAATGCTCAAATAGATGAACCTTTATGGAGTGAGAAAGTATTTCCTTCTGGTCAAAGTATTGCCCCTGAAATATTCATTCCTTACTGTGGTGGTTTTAACATTTGCTTTCAAATGTATAGTAACTCTTCAGTGAAGAAACCTAGCAGACACCACCTTAACCAAGTGATGAAGGTTTACATCCCTAGTCATAAGTCATGTTGCTCCCTTCTTCCCCGGATAACATGACCATGATATGAAGAAAGAACGTATCACCTCTGTGGTATTCTCTCCACCCATAACCCCATTCTAATCATGAGAAAACATCAGATAGACCCAAACTGATGGACATTCTACAAATACTTTACCAGTACTCTTCAAAACAGTCAAGATAACAAAGAACAAGGGAAGACTGAGAAACTCTCATTGATTGGAGAAGACCATGGCAACATGATGACTAAATGCAATGGGTAGTATACTGGATCAAAGCCTAGAATGGAAAAAGGTCATTAGTGGAAACACTGGTATAATCACTGGTAAAGTCTACAATTTAGACAAGAGTGTACAATGTTAACTCTTAATTTCATTAAATGTGCCATAGTTATATAAGATATTAGTATTAGGGGAAGCTCTATGAACTATATTCAGGAATTCTGTGTTCTATCTATACAACTCTTCTATACATCTATAATCATTTTAAAATAAAAAGTTAAAAAACAAAATAAAACAAGGACGTAGCTTGTTTAAGATGCTCAATTATTACCTCAATAATATATCCTCAAGTTAGATATCACCACAGTCTTCTAAAGTGACACCTCCTGAATTGATTAACTTTCCCCTTTTCTAAAAACCCCCTCCCCGGCCTCAAATATCCTTTTGGCTATAATGGGAAGGCTCTAAGTAATCACAGCAAATATGATGTTTTCTACCACGTATCTCCTATCCTCTCTTCTGTCATAACTGATTGAACTAAGAATGGACACTTGACCCAAACAAAGCTGATGAGCCCCTTCCTCCAGGAATTTGAGATTCCAGGTACATCTGTCTGATCTCTTGAATGGAGAAAATCTACTTAAGAGCCCTTAGAAGTTATTTTCTAATATCTGGCCTGGGAAGAGGGAAGCCATTTGTTACAGACTGAATGTTCATGTTTCCCGAATATTCATACATTGAAATTCTAACCCCCAATGTGATCATACTAAGTGACAAGCCTTTGGGAGGTGATTAGGCCATGATGGTGGAGCTCTCATGAAGGGGATTAATCATCATATAAAAGGAGCCCAGATAACTCTCTTGCTCTCTTTCTGCCATGTGAGAATACAATGAGAAGTTAGCAGTCTGAAACCATAAAAGGGTTCTCATCAAAACCTGACCATGGTGATGTACTGACCTTGGAATTCCAGCCTTTAGAATTGTGAAAAATAAATTTCTCTTGTTTATAAGCCACCAGGTCTGTATTTGTTGTAGCAGCCCAAACAGCCAGACTAAGACACCATTCTACAGCAAGACAGCAGAATGAACCAGATATGCTTGAGAAGCAGAACTGATAAATAGGAACTGAGAGGATTACCTGGGTCACTATGGAGTGGCACACTTAGCCCCCACTGGTTCCCAAAGCCTACCTGCTCATGTCCCCCTTAGATTCCATGAAATACCCAGTCACCCTATTTCTCTTTGGGCTTAAACTGGCTAGATTTGGATTCTGTTAATACAACTGGAAAAGTGCAATTCAATACAACTATTTCATATGAAATGGCAGGCATTTAGATTTATGTTTTCTGTTGTTTCCTTTATAATAGTCAAGGTCAGTAATTTTTTAGTCACAGTTCATGTAAACTATCTGATTAAATTACCCCTGTCCTTACACATTTACCACATCTTTTCAATTCTGGCCATTTGTTTATTCTGTGCTTGCTCAAGGAAATGCCTTCAATCTATCTCATCATGTCCAGATTCCACCCATACAGCCAGGTTTGGTTTAAATGCCCTCTTTTCCATGTAACCTTCCCTGCTACCCACCTAAAAGAAGATAAAATGTGTTTTATATGCCATGTTTCCTTATCTTACAACTTTTATTTCATTTCATATTTGTGTAATTATTTATTTATTCTCATAATCTTCCTTCTCAGATATGAAGCTACTCAAGATCAGCTTCCCTGTTCTTGCGCAAGCACCATTTCAGGGAGTATTTATACATAAAGAAATATATAAATTAATAAAAACTATTTAAGAAAGATAGAAATACAAGACATTATTGACATTTATCTGTATTATTTTACTGTACTAAGTAAGAAACTTATTTCTAAGAAGTCTGCTTAGGATTCTCTCTCTCCCTCTCTTTCTGCCCCTTTCAAACTCGCTCCCTCTCTTTCTCAAAATAAATAAATAAACTTAAAAAAAAAAGAAAGGGAAAAGGTAAGCCATAGAGTGAGAGAAAAAACTGTAATAAACATAAAAGACTCAAACCCATTGGGGAACCTGGGTGGGTCACTTGGTTAAGTGCCAACTCTTGATTTCAGCTCAGGTCATGATCTCAGGGGCATAGGATTTGTGCTGAGTACGGAGCCTGCTTAAGATTCTCTCTCTATCCCTCTGCCTCTCCCCCACAGCAATTAAAAAAATAATAATAATTTTTAAAAAGACTCAAACCCAGACATTGAAAAAAAAACTTTTGCAAATCAAGTTGTGTTTTTTTTTTTTAAAATACAGATAAATGTCTTAACAGAAAATTGGGCAAAAGACTTGACCAGGTACTTCAGAGAAAGGGATATGCAGGGCCAATAAATAAATGTATGATAATGTGTACATCATTAATCATCAAAGAAATGATATATACTAAAAGCACAAAAAGCCACCACTACATATCCACCAAAATGGCTAAAATTAAAAAGATGGAGAAAGCAGTTGAGGAAGTAAACAAGAATGCACTGCTACTAGGAGTACGTGATAGCAGTAAACTGATACATCCACTTTAGAAAATAATTTGATGGTACCAACTAAAGTCGTACACAGGCATGCAAGCTCTTTGACCTAGCAGCAATTCATGACTATGCCTGCATTCATGTGTTCATCAAAGGACATGTACAAGACTATTCATAATCCCACTACTCATAAAAGCTAAAACCTGGAAACAAATATCTATCAACAGAAAATGGATAAAGTTATTGTGGCACATTCATACAAAGGTATATTATACAGCAATAAACAAATCATTGCTAAATCCAAAACATGGGTGAAGTGCATGAACACAATGCTGAGGGGATTTGGGTTTTGTTTTGTTTTGTTTTGTTTTTAGAGCAGGCACAAAAATTTTTCTCATTGTGGGATTCAACTTATATAAAGTCCAATATCAGGCCAAATTAATCAATGGTGTTAGAAATCAGACTGCAGTTATCTTTTCAGGGAATAGTGACTAGGAGGGGAAAAGGGGAAGTTTCTGGGTTGCTGGTGTATTCTATTATTTTTTAATCTAGAGTTTATATATGTGTGTTCACCTTGTGAAAATCCATCAAATTGAAAACTTATCATTTGTGTGCACATTTCTGTAAGACTTCTGTATTTCTATAAAAGATTTTTAAAATAAAAGGTTTTCATACATTATTTGTAACAATAATATCCATTGCCTTAGGCATCATGCCAATAGGCTGTGTATGAATAAATTACACATCCTTTTAGAAGCACAAAAAAACTATTAAAATCAATATTTTTATATTATACCTTTGAGAATTAAGAGGTAAAATTATACAGTGATTTATTCAGAGGTACAAGTAGAAACAATAATAAATGTTTATTGATTTTAAAATTATGGAGGCTTGAAAATTTAAATCAGAGCTTCAGTATGCAAAAGCAATTGATTTCTTCAATGACTTTGGTATTTGTGATTAGCTGGGAATTTGATTAAGCACAAGCATATGTCATCATCCTACAATGCGAAAGCATTCCCCCCCCCCCACTTTTTTTCCTTTGGTGTATGTTCTGGGAATATCGTTAACATTATAAATGTACCTAGAAATGTAGGTGATGCTTAAAATCCAGTTAAGTGGGTTACATCTCCATTGAAACTATTAGAAAGAATCAGAGTTAACTATTAAGAATATTTCTAGGCCAAGAGAGAAAATGTGCATTGTCTGTACTCTGGGGTATTCTTATGCAAAGGAGATGTTTTGGTTTTTTGGGTTTTGTTATTGTTGTTGTTGTTTACATAGAATGAACTAAAAAAAAAAAATCCATAGGACTTCAAGGCCTAGAACAAAACATTTTGTTAGGTCTTGTGTTCTAGAAGTTTTACTCAGTAATCAAATTTAAATTTAAATAGACATGGTCACAATCTTGAAGGGTAACAGAAGCCACAACAGGGCAAAGAGTGGCATGCAGTGGGACACCTCCTAGGAGTGGCTGCTAGGTATGGAAAGGAAAGGGGATGCCTTAGACTTGCTGTCTTAGTCCACTAGGGCTGCTATAACAAAGTACCATAGACTGGGTGGTTTATAAACAACAGTCATTTATTTCTTCTAGTTCTCAAGGCTGAGAAGTCCAAGATCAAGGCAATAGCAGATCCAATGTCTAGTGAGAACCTGCTCCCTGGTTCACAGATAGCCCTCCCACAGGGCAGAAAGAGTGGGGGGCTTCTTTTGAGGGCTCCACCTTAGTGATCTAATCACCTCCCAAGAGCCCCACTTCAAACATCATCATGTCAGGGATTAGGTTTCCACATAGGAATTTGGGGGAACATAAACATTCATTCTATAAGCACTTGCCATACTTTTTTTGAAACTCAAAGATGTAAGTGATGGTTCTGGCCAATTCCTTCGGACATTCTAAAAACCTTCAAAGCCACAACTAAAAGGCCCACCATTAAACGCCTTCAAAATGGGCATTAATGTTGTGAATAATCTTACTATTTTCCTCACCTCCCCACAAACAGTCCAGGGCCTCCTCTGGCCCTGCACTTCAGAGGGCCCCATATAGTCATAGCACACACATGCTCACACACACATACACACACCCACATAAATTCAGAGAATACACATGAAGACTACAAATAGAAGTGTTACTACTGAAATGGAATTTTATCTGACTGTAGACCAGCCTTTAACCTTTGCAAAGTCCAGGGCAAGATTTAAAAAAAAAAAGAAAATGGAGGCCCGTATAACATATGTCTAAATATGTAAATATTATAGATCAACCTAAAAACCATTACATAAAATGTTTTCTCTTCCTAGTCTTATAAATATAACCTTCATAGCATATATTTTGGGCTCATGTGCCTATAGCTGGGCTGGGGAGCTCTGTCTCCTGTGTCTTAGTCTGGGAGCCATGCTAGAGGAACAGTACTGTGCAGGGTATGCTCTTTCATGATACAGAAGCACAGAGAACCTGCCCAACCTAGCAAGCACATTTCAATGCTCTGCTTTCACCATATTTGCTAACTTCCCATAGGTTAAAGAAAGTTACATAGCCAAATACAAAGTCAAGGAGACAAGAAGCACATACTATCTAAAACAAAGGCGTGGCAAAAGAATAAATAGATTATCTTACTGGAACAAAGGAATCTTTGGGATTATAATTAAATCTACCTCACTCAATCACACTGCCTTGACTTTGGACTTTGGCACAAGTTTTTTTAAATAAATTAATTGTTTTAATTTACATCCAAGTTAGTTAGCATATAGTGAAATAATGATTTCAGGAGTAGAATCCAGTGATTCATCCCCTACATATAACACCCAGTGCTCATCCCAACAAGTGTCCTCCTTAATGCCCCTTGCCCATTTAGCCCATGCCCCCACCCAAAACCCCTCCAGCAATCCTCAGTTTGTTCTCTATATTTAAGAGTCTCCTTTGGTTTGTCTCCCTCCCTGTTTTTATATTATTTTTGCTTCCATTCCCTATGTTCATCTGTTTTGTATCTTAAATTCCACATATGAGTGGTCATATGGTATTTGTCTTTCTCTGACTAATTTTGCTTAGCATAATAATACACTCTAGTTCCATCCATGTTGTTGCAAATGGCAAGATTTTATTTGTTTTGAATGCCGAGTTAATATCCCACTGTGTGTGTGTGTGTATGTGTGTGTTTATCTTCCACATCTTCTTTATCCATTCATCACTCAATGGACAACATTTGGGCTCTTTCCATTCTTTGGCTATTGTTGATAGTGCTGCTATAAACATTGGGGTGCATGGCACAGGCTTATTTTCATGGCTTGCCCTGGCTATTTTAAAATTTCCTTTTTGAGAAAAGGAGTAATTTTACAAGAACTGTATAATTAAAATCCCATCAAAAATTAATGTGTCACCTTTTGCAAAAATGATAAATAAGTACAAAAAAATGTTTTACTAGATTTAAAAAAATGAATACCGTTCAGCTACTGAGTCTGTCATAAAATAATGTTACCTACTGAAATCCGTCTACTGTCTGACTAAACACTAAAGGGCTTTCTTTTAAGCAAATCCACAAATAATAGTACAATAGCCAAGAATTTGTACAGTTGTAATTTAAGCTTGGAGGATAAAAAATGATTGTAAATATTCAGGCAATTACATATTTTGAATTATTTTTTGTTTTCTTTCCCAAATATTACTAGAAAATTTATGAAAAACTAGATGTCATGCCATATTCAGCAGACAAATATCTTTCAGGAAAAAAAAAATTAATGATAACATTTTAGATTAATCACAAGGCAGGAATTTTTTATAATGGAATTCCTTGAATGAATGATGGTTTTCAAAAGATATATATTTTTTTCAATTTAACCCATGTTTAATTCTGAGGATTTTTTTAAATGTTTTATTTATTTTTTGAGAGAGAGAGAGAGACAGTGTGAATGGGACAGGGGTAGAGAGACAGGGAGACAGAGAGAGATTGAACCCTAGCAGGCTCCACACTATCAGCACAGAGCCCAATGTGGGCCTTGAACTTATGAACCACGAGATCATGAACTGAGCCAAAATCAGGAGTCAGATGCTTAAATGACTAAGTCATCCAGGCACGCCTGGAGCAGGATTTTTTTTTAATTGGCAAAAGGTAGTATCTGGCATCATGACGTTTAGAATCCAATTGGTCAGTTAAAATATAGTTGAAAAACAGGCATAAAACTAACTGATACCAAATTCTTTTTGAGAAGCGGTGAAATAAAATAGATTTTATTATTAGTTCAAATATCTTCTTCTACATTGGGGAGGACTAAAAAGAATGACCATCTTAGACATAAAATGACTCTTAATTTTTAACTTTTAATGGGCAGTTCTATCAACTGAGGCTAAGTCAGGAAACCAGAGTGAGTGTAAGTATTACAAGAAATGATGTAATATGGGAATTACAGTTTATCTAAATGTAGATGGAGCTAGGAAAGTGGAGATCTTGGAAGTAGGAGTTGAAAGATCAGAGAAATAGTTATTAATGACTTTCATCTGAAGCCCTGGCACAGAGACAAGTTGGATCTTGCAGGAAAATACAAGGACTGTGAATCTCACTGCCAGAGAGGCCTGACCTGGCAAAGGAAGAGTTTGTGGAGAGTTCTATGTAAGCTTCTGTGGGCCTATTGCCAAGGTTTTGTGGGTTGAGGCAGCTGTTGGTCAGCGTGGCCAGCAACCAAGAAGATGAGCTGAAGCAGAAAGAGAGAACAGGCAGCCCACCAGGTACCTCTGCTACACATCATGTCTGACCATCATAGCTTTCACAGAGTTATGTCCTCGGCTCTCATCTTCTTTCCAAATGTAATAAAAGTTCATCTCACTGGCCAACTCTGTCCCACAACTGTACAGAGAAGAGGATTCTGAGAAATGTAGTTCCCAACCTTAGACAGGAGTTTAGGTGCTAAGTCAACAATACACAACCCAGCACAGGCTGAGGGACTCTCACAAGGAGAGTATTTTCAGATGTCACCAAGAACAATAATGGAAAAGATATGAACCCCCAGAGGCAGAGTTAATAGAAAATACAGCAAACTGGAAATCTATTCAAAGGAACAAAAGCTAGCATGTAAACTTGGAACAGTCCCCATTCCAGAGCAGGGAGATCTTGTTCAATAGGATTTCAGAATTTCTATATGCCAGTAACTGCTCTGTGCCTCCCCTTGTTCTCCTTTCCAAATAGAAGAGGTTACTCTCGTTGTTCTGTCCCTATTCTTCCACCCAGTTAGTGTTCAATTTGTCTCATGTATTTCTTTTAATAGTGTTCACGTATCAGCAAACTATAGCCAACTGAATCCAGTTGTTGCTCATGTTTCTAAGTAAAGTTTTATTGGAACACAGCCACATCTAGCCCATTTGTTTGCATATTGTCTATGGCTATTTTTGCATTACAAAGGCAGAGTTGAATAGTTGTGACAGACTGTATGACTCACAAAGCCTAAAATATTTACTAATCTGGATCTTAAGAGAAGTTTTGCCAACTCATGAATAAGATCTATACATTATAATAAGTGGCTAGGTCTCTCAAGTCTCTCTATTAATTCCAGTTATAAGACTTCATAGTAGTATATAATGACCCTTCCCATTTCTCTTTACCACTTCATAGAATAGTATCTCATTGAGTGGATGTAATATAGCATTCAACCAGTCCCCTAATAACAGCTATTTGGGGTTTTTCCAGTTTTTTACTATAATGAATTGCCTTGTGCAAATGTCTTCTTGTTTCCCACCTTATTCCCCTGTGGTTTATTAAAACTAGGTTCCTAAAATTAAAGATTTTCTGCCAACTAATGGACATTGCCAACTTGTCCTCCACTTGAAATCGTACAGTTCTGGGTTTCTACCAGCCATGTTTGTGAGTGCCTCATCCACCCAGGAGATGATGTTGTCAAAATTTTATATTTTGGCCAATCTCATAAATGGGAAATGGAATTTCAAGATAGCTTTAAATCACATTTCTTTTACTGTCAATGATTTGAGCATCTTTGCAAATAAGGGTTATTTATATTTCTTTTTCTATTATCTGTCCACTTAAATCTCTTGTCCATTTCTCTATAGGACTTATAGAATGTTTTTCTTCTCTACATTTATAAGCTCTTTATATACTGAATATTATTAACCTTTGCCTGTAATATAAATTGCAGATATTTTTCCCATTTTCCCATTTGTTCTTTGCTCATGGTATGTATTCTTTGTTGTTTTTTTTTTTCATGCATGGAAAAGTTTGTTGTTGTTGTTGTTGTTGTTGTTGTTGTTTTTGCTGTCAAATTATCAATATTTTCTCTTAATGCTTTTATATCTTGAGTTATAGTTTGGAAAGTTTCTCTTATTCCTAAGCTACAGACCATGTTTTGCTTTAGTACTTCAGCACTTTAATTTAACTCTCTGATACATTTAGAATTTATTCTGGCGTGTAGGATGGAAACTGGGACTGATTTTCTCTTTTCTTCTATTATTATCCATTTATGCCAATACCAGTTATTTAAATGAGTTCACCTTTTCCCTACTGATGTGAGATTATTTTAAACTACATTTCCATATGTATTTGGCTCTATCTTTTCCTTCTACTCATGCTATAATGCTATATACTATTTTAATTATAGAGGTTTTGTAGTATGATTTAATGTATCTTAGGATTAGATTCCTCTTATTGCTCTTTTCCTTTTTTTAAGATTTTCATGTCTATTTTCACTTTTTTCTTTCCAGATCAACTTTATAGACAACTTTTCTAGTATCAGGAAAGAAAAATAATAATGGCACTTTTATTGAGATTGTATTACATGTATTAACTTAAAAACAACTGACATCTTTTTTTTTCTTAATGTTCACTTTTGAGAGAGAGAGAGACAAAGTGCAAGCAAGGAAGGGGTAGAGAGAGACAGAGACACAGAATCTGAAGCAGGATCCAGGCTCCAAGCTGTCAGCACAGAAACTGATGTGGGGCTCGAACTCACAAACCATGAGATCATGACGAGAGCTGAAGTCAGACACTTAACTGACGGAGCCACCCAGGCTGCCCATGACATCTTTTTAAAAATATTTTTTAATGTTTATTTATTTTTGAGAGACAGAGAGAGACAGAGCGCAAGCAGGGGAGGGGCAGAGAGTGAGGGAGACCCAGAATCTGAAGCAGGCTCCAGGCTCTCAACTGTCAGCAGACACCCCAATGTAGGGATCAAACCACGAAAGTTGAAATCGTGACCTCAGCCTAAGTCGGTTGCTTTATCAACTAAGCCACCCAGGTGCCCCCCAAAAATAACTGACATCTTTAGGATGTTAAGCTGTCCTGTCCAAAAATGTATATCTTTTCGATTTGTTCAACTGTACTTCTAAATCTTTCAGTAGTGATTTATCATTTTCCTTACAGAGGTTTTGGCAATTTCTTATTGAGCTTATGCCTAGATGTATCTGTGTGTCTGTGTTTAATCATGCATTGGTTCTTGTATTGTATTATAACTTCAAATAGTTTTTGTTTATATATACACATTTAAATTTATGTATGAAGTTTATTCAACTTTTGCCTGTCAATCTGAACTAAATTACACTATTGCTTGTAGTAGTTTTTACATAGGTTCTTCAGGTTTTAGTCATATAATCACACCGTCTGAAAATAAAGATACTTTAATGCTTTAACTTATAGCTAAAAGTCAACTTTAATTATTATTAAATTAATCAGATTACCAAGGGATAAAGAAATCTGTTTTTTTACTTTTCAAAAAACTCTAAGAATCTGAATTGATGAAAAATTGGCTTTATTTTTCTTTTTTTGTTCTTACTAATTCAATAAGTCAAATGTTAATTGAGTTACAATTTACCCAAAAATTTTAGAGTGAAATCTTTAAAGATACTTTAAAGCTCTCACGTATATTTTTAAAAGACGTGACCTTGAGTTTACAGGTATTATTTATTGCTTAATTAGATAAGTAATACAAAAAAAGAACAGGATAAGCCCTAGGAAAATGGTTACTTTGAATTCTTCTTCTGTAGTTGGTAATCCTTTCTTAGGTCTCTGTTCGTCAAGGACCTTGGTTATCTAACTGAACCATTATACTCTAAGAACACCAAAAAAGGGGCCACCTAATTCAGATATCACCCTTATTCCTGTCCTTTCTGGTTCCCATCTGACATAGCAGAAGCTGAACTGGTATTAAAATATGAATTTTACCCAACCACTATAACCACAACCTATTTCATCTACCATGTAAATATAGTTTTGGAAAGGAAACAAAAAAACAAAAAAACAACAACCCAAACAAACAAAAAACTAGTGAGAATAAAGCACTGATGATTAAATAAACTCAGAATGACCTTTAAAACCTTCAACAAAAATTATATTTTCTTTAGTGAGCAATCTTTTAAACAGCCATAAGGCATCCCAGAGTTGTAGGTTTGGAACACCATCTAGATCCCTTCAACTCTCTCCCATCCTTTCCCCATTCAGGCTCGAATTTTCTAAATAACAGTGAATCACTGACAACAAAAATACTTGGGGTACCTGGGTGGCTCAGTTGGTTGAGCATCCGACTTCGGCTCAGGTCATGATCTCACAGTTTGTGAGTTCAAACCCCGTGCCAGGCTCTGTGCTGACAGCTCAGAGCCTGGAGCCTGCTTCTGATTCTGTGTCTCCCTCTCTCTCTGCCCCTCCCCCACTTACACTCTGTCTCTCTCTCCTTTGAAAATAAATAAACATTAAAAAAAATTTTAAAAAATACCTGACAGATTTATTATATTTATATATAAATTTATATTTAATCTATTTTATATATTTGCATATAATATAAAACATATTGATACAATCTATATATTATTCATACAATTTACATACAAATTATAATTTATGTAACATATAAGCTATAGATATATTACATACATTATATATTACATAAATATATTAAATTATATAAATGTAGTGACTCAATCTTAAAATCTGGTCTATGTATCTTATGTTATTTATATTAAAATAAAACTAATATAATATTTAATATACATAATTGAAAAAATTATATTTAGCTTATTACATAAAATGTATTCATATATATGACATATCTCTTTTTTTGTGAATTCTGCCTGTCTCTTTAGTACCATTTGAAAATTTGAAAAGGAAAGCCTTTCAATTCCAGTGGGATCAAGCTAGAATGTATGCAAAAATTAGTACAAAATCATCTCCATGATTGTTGATATGAAATAGATGTTAAGTATCTATCTATTGAATTAACATCAACAAATCTATTGAATTAACATTGATAAGTTTATGTCAATACTAGCACATTTGTCAATGAAGGATACTATATTTTGTTAAGTATCCAGAGATTTACTGAGAAGATTTTATGACTAGAATCAAACTCTATAATAAACCTTGTACATTCATTTTCTTTGATATGCACAACTAGTTACAAGTAAAGATTTTCTTCAAGTAGAGAAAAATGTTGCTACAGTTAATGTCAGATAAATTATTGTCTATGTACTCTTCTAGGATTTTTATGGTTTCAGGTCTCATATGTTGGTCTTTAATCTATTTTGAGTTCATTTTTGTGTACAGTGTGAGAAAGTGGTCCAGTTTTCCCCACACCATTTGTTGAAGGGACTTTGTCTTGTTGCATATTCTTGTCTCCTTTATCAAAGATTAATTGACCACACAATCATGGGTTATTTCTGCGCTCTCCATTTTGTTCCATTGAACTATGTGTCTATTTTTATGTCAGTACCATAGTGTTTTAATTACTACAGATCTGTAGTAGATCTTGAAATCTGGGATTGTGATACCTATAGTTTTGGTCTTCTTTTTCAAGATTGCTTTGGCAATTTGGGTCTTTTGTGATTCCATAGAAATTTTAAGATTAATTTTTCTACTTCTGTGAAAAGTACTTTGAAATTTTAATAGGGATTGCATTAAATCTGTAGATTGCTTGGGGTAATATTGAGATTTTAACAAGATTTGTTCTTCCAATCCATGAGCATCAAATATCTTTCCATTTCTTAGAGACATCTTCAATTTCTTTCATCAAATTTTACAGTTTTCAGAGTACAGGTCTTTCACTTCTTTTGTTAAGTTTATTCCTAGGTATCTTATTATTTTTAGTGCAATTGTAAATGGGATTGTTTTCATTTATCTTTCTGCTGCTTCATTATTGGTGTATAAAAATGCAACACATTTCTATACATTGATTTTGTGTCCTGTGACTTTACTGAATTCATTTATCAGTTCTGGCAGTTTTTTGGTGGAGTCTTTTGGGTTTTCATACATAGTATCATGTCATCTGCAAATAGTGAAAGTTTTATTCCTTCCTTACCAATTTGGATACGTTTTATTCATATTTCTTGTCTGATTGCTGTGGCTAGGACTTCCAAGACTATGTTGAATAAAAATGGTGATGGGGTGCCTGGGTGGCTCCATTGGTTAAGTAAGCAACTCTTGATTTTGGCTCAAGTCATGATCTCACTTTGTGAGTTTGAGCCCCACATCACGTTCCATACTGACAGTGTGGAGTTTTCTTGGGATTCTCTCTCTCTCCCTCTCTCTGTGTACCTCCCCCACTTGCATGCTATCTCTCTCAAAATAAATAAACTTTTTTTAAAAAATGGTGAGAGTGGACATCCTCATCTTGTTCCTGACCAAAGGGAAAAGCTCTCAGCTTTTTACCATTGAGTATGATATTAGTTGTGGGGTTTTCATATATGGCCTTTATTATGTTGAGGTATGTTTCCTCTAACCCTACTTTACTGAGTGTTTTTATCATGAATGGATGCAGAACTTTGTCAATGCTTTTCCTAAATCTATTGAAGTGGTTTTTATCCTTTCTCTTGTTAATGCAACGTATCATGTTGATTGAGTTGCAAATACTAGACAACCTTGCATCCTGGCAATAAATCCCATTTGATTGTGGTGAATGATTTTTTTAAATTTTTTTTTTTTTTTCAACGTTTATTTATTTTTGGGACAGAGAGAGACAGAGCATGAACGGGGGAGGAGCAGAGAGAGAGGGAGACACAGAATCTGAAACAGGCTCCAGGCTCTGAGCCATCAGCCCAGAGCCTGACGCGGGGCTCGAACTCCCGGACCGCGAGATCGTGACCTGGCTGAAGTCGGACGCTTAACCGACTGCGCCACCCAGGCGCCCCGGTGAATGATTTTTTTAATGTATTGTTGAATTCAGTTTGCTAATATTTGTTGAGGATTTCTGCATCTATGTTCATCAGAGATATTGGCCTATAATTCTCTTTTTTTGTGGTGTCTTTATCTGGGTTTGATAATAGGGTAATGCTGGCCTTGTGGAATGTATTTGGAATGTATTCTATTTTTTTGGAATAGTTTGAGAAGAATAGGTATTAATTGTTCTTTAAATGTTTGGTAAGATTGGCCTGTGAAGCCATCTGGTCCTGGACTTTTATTTGTTACTGATTCAGTTTCATTGCTGATAATTGGTCTATTCAAATTTCCTATTTCTTCCTGATTCATTTTTGTGAAGTTATGTGTTTCTAGGAATTTATTCATTTCTTCTAGGTTGTGAAATTAGTTGGCATATAATTTTTCATAATATTTTTTATAATTTTTTGTATTTCTGCAGTGCCAGTTATTTTTTATCTTTCATTTCTGATTTTATTTTAGTCCTCTCTTTTGTTTGTTTCTTTTTTTTTTAAATGAGTCTGGCTAAAGGTTTCTCAATTTTGTTGATCTATTCAAAGAACCAGCTCAGCTCTCATTGATCTGTTCTATTGTTTTTGTTTTTTTGTTTTGTTTTGTTTTTTTAGTTGCTATTTATTTCTGCTCTAGTCTTTATTATTTCCTTCCTTTTACTGATTTGGGGTTTTGTCTGTTCTTCTTTTTCTAGCTCCTTTAGGTGTAAGGTTGAGCTGTTTATTTGAGATTTTTCTTGCTTCTTGAGGTAGGTCTCTATTGCCGTAAACTTCCCTCTTAAAACAGCTTTTGCTGTGTCTCAAAGGTTTTGGACTATTATGTTTTCATTTCATTTGTTTCCATGTGTTTTTTTTTATTCCTCTTTAAATTTTTGTTGACCCATTCATTATTTATTAGCATATTATTTAACCTCTATGTATTTGTGTTCTTTCCAAATTTTTTCTTGTGGTTGATTTCTAGTTTCATAGCATTGTGTTTGGAAAAGATGCATCATATGACTTCAATTTTTTTGAATTTGTTGACTTGTTTTGTGGCCTAATATGTGACCTATTCTGGAGAATGTCCCATGGTCAATTAAAAAGACTGTGTACTCTGCTGCTTTAAGATGAAATGTTCTCAATATTCCTATGAGATCCATCTGGTCCGATGTGTCATTCAAAGCCACTGTTTCCTTGTTTTCTGTTTGGATAATCTATCCATTGATGTAAGTGATGAGCTAAAGTCCCCTACTATTATTGAATTATTATCAATTACTTCCTTTATGCTTGTCATTAGGTACTTTCTATATTTAGGTGCTCTCATGTTAGGAACATAAATTCACAATTGTTACATCTTCTTGTTGTATTGTGCCCTTTATGATTATATAGTTTCCTTCTCTGTCTCTTGTTACAATCTCTGTTTTCCAGTCTGTTTTGCCAGATAAAAGTATTGTTATCCTGGCTTTTTCTTTCACTCCCATTTGCATGATAAGTGTTTTTCCATCCCTTCACTTTCAGTCTGTGTCTTTAAGTCTGAAATGAGTCTCTTGTAGGCAGCATATATATGGGTCTTGCTTTTTATCCCTTCTGTCACCCTTGACTGGAGCATTTAATCCATTTACATTCAAAGTAATTATTGATAGGCATATATTTGTTGTCATTTTGTTACTTCTTTTGTGGTTGTTTTTGTAGGTCTTCTCTGTTCCTTTCTTCTCTTGCTTTCTTCTCTCGTGGTTTGTTGGCTCTCTAGAGATATACTTGGATTCCTTTCTCTATTTTTTGCCTATCTACTACTGGTTTTTGATTTGTGGTTACCATTAGGTTTATACATAATATACGCATATAGCAGTCTATATTAAATTAATGGTCTCTTGAGTTTGAACCCATCCTTTATTCTTCTCCCTGCTCCACATGTTTTGGGTATATGGTGTCATACTTTACGTCCTTTTGTTTTGTGAAAACCTTGACTAATTTTTATAAATATGCTTAATTTTACTGCTTTTGTTGCTCCTACATTTCTTACTCCTACTTATGGTCTTTCCTTTCCACTCATAAAGTCCCCTTTAACACTTATTTCAGGACTGGTTTGTGGCCTCATGGCCACATTAAATTCCTTTAATTTTTGTTTGTCTGAGAAACAGACAAAAACCAGACAGTTTAGTTGCAGTTTTTTTTTTCTTTTAGCACTTTGAATATGCCACTCCCTTCTGGCCTATAAAGTTTCTGCTGAAGAATCCACTGATAGCCTTATGAGGTTTCCCTCATATGTAACTGTCATCTTTTCTCTTTATGCTTTAAAATTATCTCTTCATCACTACTCTTTGTCATTTTAATTACTAGGTGCCTTGGTGTGAATCTATTTGGGTTGAATTTGCTGGGGGCTCTCTGTACATCCTGGAACTGGGTATCTGTTTCCTTCTCCAGACTAGTAAAGTTTTAAACTATTATTTCTTCAGATAAATTTTTTGCCCCCTTTTCTTTCTCTTCTTCTTTTGGGATACCTATAATGCAAATGGTATCAGACTTGATGGAGTCACTGAATTCCCTAAGTCTATTCTCATTTTCCATACTTTTTTCTCCCACCTGTTCAGCTTGATTACTTTCAATTACTCTACCTTTCAAGTCGCTAAATCATTCTGCTTCCTCTAACCTGCTATTTATTCCATATATTGTATTTTTAAATCAATTTATTGTGTTCATCATCTCTGGTTGGTTCTTTTTAAATCTCTTTGTTAAGGGTCTCACTGATGTCTTCCACTCTTTTCCCAAGTCCAATGAGTATCTTTATTATTGTTATTTTAAATCTCTATCAGGCATATTACTTATTATATTTTGCTTAGGTATCTTGCTATGGTTTGTCTTGTTCTTAGATTTGGGACATATCCTTCTGACTGATCATTTTGCCTAATTCTCTGTATCTGTTTCTGTATATTAGGAAAGTCTCTCACTATGTCTCCTGCTCTTGAAAGTAATGCCCTTATGAAGAAGAGGTCTTGTAGTGCCCTACAGTGCAATGTTTCCTGTTCACCAGAACCTGGTGCTGCAGGGGTATCTCTTATATGTGTTCCATGCACCCTACTATTGTGGATGAGCTAAATTTGAGTTAGGCTACACATTTGGATTGAGGTCAAATGTCATAGTTTTAATAACTCTTAATCTTAAATCAATTCTGAATTATAGGTTGAAGGAGACCGACCACATGTTGGAAGCACTTTCAGTCACAAGGAAATATTTCTTAGGTTTCCTCTCTGACCACTCCTTAACTTTTAATAAATATGTGCAGTTTAGCACTGGCAGGGCATAATATGCAAATATAAGGTGGCTAATAAGCTCAGCTCTTTGAATTCAGAGATCCTCACTATACTTTCCTTGTACCATCCACAAAGCCTAATAAAGATCAGAGAAAAATGTGCTGTTCAATACTCATGGACAATTGATCTATTTAGATCAGTGAGTCTTATAAAATAATAAATACACTAAAATTATGGCTGGGGACTCTGAATTTAACCTAGAAACAGAGATGCAGGGGTTTTTAAATAAAGTTTCCCGAAGCCAGGAATCATATAATCCTCATGATATCATCTTTCTCATCTTTTTGTTTAGAATATACTGAAAATAAGGAGAGACCTTCCCCAATGTTATATATCCAGGAAGGAAGTCTTGTTTCAGGCATTTTCTCCTGACCCTGAATAAGCACAGATCTCTAGTTCTGTTCTTCCACCTTCTCAGATGCCTGTAATTTTTGCAAGTTAACTCCATAATCCTGGTCACTGATAAGTTTTAAGAAGTAACCCCTTCAGAGACACTTGGATTATCAATGTCCTGTTAATAATCCAAATAGAGGATTTGAATGGTGGACTTTAAGCACTAAATAAACTAGTGTCTATAGTGTGGGGTATTTACATGCACAGGTAAGAAAGTCAGCTTAATGTTCTGTCTCCAAACCCTATAACAGCTCGCTGAGGTAGAAACAATTGCCCTCATTTTAAAGATGAGAACACTGAGAATTACTGTGGCATTTCTCAGGGCATGGCCCTAAACTGGTAGTGTTAGCATCACCTGGGCTAATTCTTAGGTCTAATCTAGACCTATTAAATCAGAGACTCTGGGGAGAAGATCAGAACTCTCGAGTTGTAACAAGCATGCTAAAGTTTGAGAACCATTGCATTAGAAAATTTAAACGGTCTGGTTTGCCCAACGTCACTTACAAATGGGAAAGACAGAGCTGGGAATTGAATCCAGACACCCATGGCAATCTCTCACTATTGTACCCTACTTCTTCATGTTGGGGAGTCAGCCTCAAAAGGCCAGCCCTATGGGGTGCCTGAGTGGCTCAGTTGATTAAGTGTCCAACTTTGGCTCAGGTCATGATCTCACTATTCATGGATTCTAGCCTCACATCAGACTCTGTGCTGTCAGCACAGAGCCTGGAGCCTACTTCAGCTTCTGTGTCTCCTTCTCTCTCTGCCTGACCCCCCCCCAAAAAAAATAAATAAACATTAAAATTTTTTTATGTTTATTTTTGAGAGAGAGAGAGAGAGAGCACGAGCAGAGGAAGGGCAGAAAGAGAGGGAGTCACAGAATCCAAAGCAGGCTCCAGGCTCCAAGCTATCAGCACAGAGCCTGACACAGGGCTTGAACCCACGAACTGTGAGATCATGACCTAAGCTGAAGTCGGATGCTTAACTGACTGAGCCCCTCAGGCACCCCTGCAAAAAATTTTTAAATAAAAGGCCAGCCCTATACTACAGTTGAAATTCAGGAAGGGAAAAGATGAATGCAGCTCCCAGAAAAGCCTCACAATTCCAGAATTTTAAAGATTCTTAAGAATAAGTTTACATGTAAACCAAAAGAAGTAAATAAGACCAAAGAAGTAGATATATAATTTTCCTAATTAAAAGAAAACACATAATGGTTTTTGCTCTGAAAGTAGAGATCAGGAGGGACTCACTAAGTAGAGCTCTATATTCATTTTATTCAGTGCTTTCTTCAGAATGTCTCTTTATTGGGTCTTAAAAAATAACTTTTTTAAAAAAATCTGATCTGATATTGACAAGGAGTAGATGCTTAATAGGTACAGTAGCTCATAGAGTTCATGGTTTGAATACATGTAATTTGTTTCCTAATTAGCCATTTTTTCTTCCTTGACTTGAGCAAACCTATAAAATATTCTAAGAAGAGTACAAAAATTAAAGAAAACTCTGAACTGACTTTGTTGGAAGAAGGATAGAATGACCCAGGTTTTGGCATCAGAATAACATGGACTTTACACAACTTCCAAGAACTTACCAGTCAAACAATTAATTTAGGTTCCTTATTCCTCAGCTCACCATCTAAAACAGAATTAACGGGGCGCCTGGGTGGCTCAGTCAGTTGGGCGTCAGACTTCGGCTCAGGTCATGATCTTGCGGTCCGTGAGTTCGAGCCCCGCGTCGGGCTCTGGGCTGATTGATGGCTCAGAGCCTGGAGCCTGTTTCCGATTCTGTGTCTCCCTCTCTCTCTGCCCCTCCCCCATTCATGCTCTGTCTCTCTCTGTCCCAAAAATAAATAAACGTTGAAAAAAAAAATGAATAAATGTTTAAAAAAAGTTTTTAATAAAAAAAAATAAAACAGAATTAAGAACCGTACATACTTCATTCTGTGGTTGCAAGGACTTTATAAGATAACTCAATGAAGCACTTAACACAGTTCCTGCACATAATAAAAGCTCAATAAATGCTTATCATTATTAGCATTATTACTATTATTATCCATGTGAGATACTACCACTGAGTTCCTGTTCTGTCATTTGTTTATTTATATTTGTTTATTCAGAATGCTGTTTCCCTCACAATGTTTTATAGAACAGTTTTAATATTCAATAGTGATTTTTTCTGCATTTTGTCTTCCCCACTACACAAACCCATATACTCATATATCCACTCATCCTTATGACTTAGGTTTTTATCCTGACAGTCCAGTGTACAAGCCTCTTTGCCAAAGCTGATTATAGGAATGAAGATTACTATGGAAGACTCTTTCTCTGAAAGTATCCTTGCCACCAATCACTGGAATTCTGACATTTTTAGTCATTCATTCTGTGGTGTTAAGGTCAACTCTTCCCTCTCCACCCTATCCCTTTCAAACAAAAATGCTACTGAAAATGGGAACTTACAAAACCATTGGCACTAATAAATGATCAAACTGAATGAGAGAAGTGTGGATCTTGGGTGTGTTGGATTCTCCTGGGATAGGGAGTGAAAGGATTAAAAGTTCTCCAAAGGATGACTCTAGGCATCAAAAGCAAACCTACAAATTAGACATTACTCTGCAAAAGCTGGAGGCCTTTGTCTTTGAAACTAATACAAAGTTTCAGAAGTATCTTTCTGTGTACACAGTTTCATTTGAGAAGGCTAGCTCCATGATCCACATAGGATTAAGGTAAAAATATTAAGTACAAATATTGCCAAACATACACATAGAAGTGTCATACCGGTAATCCATAACTAGCTTACATAAACAAAATAAAGTAAGTAGAAAGGTAGATTTATAGATAATTTCACATATATGTACTTCCCTGAGATTTTTAATATATGTAATTCCCTGAGATGTTTAACCAAACACAAAAAGCTATGAAAATTAAACTTAAGAAACCCAGTTCCAACATTTCCATTTACATATATTAACTCAACAACTTTGGTCTAACTATCATCATAATGGTACACTATTTAGGTAAAAAGTCAATGCCAACAACAAGATGAACAAGGGTGACGGTCAATCTCATTAGAGTCTCTTGACAGTAAAGAGTCTGGGTCCTCATTAAATTAACTGACTTGAGATCCCATAGCTGCAAAATTAGCATCTCCACCCTCCCAAAGCCATCACTATGTAGCATGGCCAATTACACTCAACAAGCATCAGCATGTTTGGGCTTTAAATGCTAGAGTCAGTTGCTGGGGATATGTTGGGCATGATTCCAATGCCTTTCTTAGTATGAAAATAAACATATATTCAAATGAGGGTAAACAATGACCTAATGGGAAATGTTCAGTCAAGCATCTGAGAGCCAGTTCAGACTGGCACCTTTATCCCTTGTAGTTTCATCTGCCCCTCCCAGCCAGTGGAATAACTAGGCACCAGTACAGGGTTGGGGTGGGGAGGGGAGTGGTGGTCCTTGAAGTAGTCCAGGTGTTTTGCCTAAACACTGATTATGACAACATATCCAAGAGTGGCAGGCATCCCATCTGCAAAAGCCTGATAGCTCTATCAGCCCCTGCTCATTCAAGCAACTCTGGAGGCCCCCTTTTCATCCTCAGCTTGAGGCTGATCTCAGTGGGCTGAAGGAGTATGAGAAACAGAGATAAGTGCTAGCTACAATTATAGAGATATGTTTGTGCTCCTGTAATTAGGGTTGTGTCAGCGCTTCCATTAACCTTTGCATTGCCAGCATTTTCCCAGTTGGCATTCCGAGTGAGTAACAGCATTTAAATTAGGAAGGATCCTAAGCTGCTGAGTTACAGGCCCATGAAAAGGGTGAAAATGGACAGCAGTAGATAGGGACAGCCTCTCCTGAGCTGCTAAACAAGTAGAGCAGGGAATGGGAAGGTTTATGAGTGGCTCCCATACCACTGTTCTTGTGTTCTCTGATGTTCAAATGATTTCTGGTGTTGAGGTGTACTTCTAACTGTGTCATATGACAGAATCTGGGTACTGAAAGGATCTGAAGAATTTACTGGGGACTTCCTTGACCTGAGTTAGGTTCCTTGAACAAATATTTCTTTTTAAACAGTGTAGAATGATTTTCAAACCATTTTGAAACAAAATATACAGAATTCTTTTTATTATCAATGGAGTTTAATAACTTTTTATCTATACCCATTATCTCATCTGACTCTCACAATCCTCTAAGATGCATGGAATATGTGTTGCTAGGTTCCTTTGACAGAGGTTGAAAATTAAAAGCAGACAAGTTAAGCAGTTTTCTCAAAATCACACAGGTTAATTCCAAAACCAATCCCAACCTAAGCATACTAATTAATATCCAAAACAGATCACACTAATTTTATCACTAAGGACTAACAAGCTAAAGTACTTTTTCTTCCCTGTACCATAAGCCAGCCTTAGTTGCTTAATCAAAAAATAAAATGAACAAAGCACCAAGTTTGAGAAAGCTAATCATAATCACCATTAAAAAATACTTATTAGACATTTTATATCTAAAACAAATTTTTTTTCTTTACTAACCTCCTCCAGCACCTAAAAACTTTTTCACTAAAATTCTTGATCATTCCTAGTTATTCAGGCTTCAACTATTAAAACTGAAAACAAAACAACAGTCTCCTAAAAACCAGATTCCATTTTCCCCACTGTATCTGCATTGCTTCAAATATCCATGCATAAAACTAAAATAAATGATACTGCCACTGTCCTTATACCTACATCATTAGATTTTCTTCCCTTAAAAGCTAAGTCTTAGGGATTTTGAAATGGCACTAATTTCAATTCAGTTGTTCTTTTGTTCATTAATAGTTTAAAAATTAACTGTGTTAAATTTCATTCACCTAAATCTGGTTTGGAAATGCTGTTTTCCCATCTAAATTTGAGGCCAATTTCAAGTCCATCTGGCCCCATCAACCAACTGATGTTTACAACAGTGTCAAATCAGCTAGAATTGTGCACGTCTAAATTGACTATCAAGAAATTCAAGGCTAAATTTCACATGCCTTTGGGCTAAATTAGGGATTCCCAAATTTACTGATGATAAAAAATAACCTGGGGCCATTGTGAAAAATATAGATTTCTAGATTTTTCTGGGATCCCCAGTTGTAAGAAGTGTCCCTAGATTATTACCTTGCTCAACTAATTTTGGGAAACAGTGTTCATTTTAAGTGAAAATCAAATATAATGCAGGAATCCTGGTTGCCTTTTTTTAAAGATCTTAAAGGTTCATCTTAATACAAGAAATTAAAATTAATTTATGTCAGTAGAACTTGAAAAAACAAAAAAATAGTATGAAATACGGCTATTTCCCACTACATAAAATCTTTTACAAAATTTTAGTTATAATTTTGTCTATAGGCATCAATCCTTTTTAAAATCAGTGATTCACAAGGAGCTAAGCCAGGTATAGCACTGTGCTTGGCACAGAGTGTTTAAACATTTTTTTCACTAAAGAATGAATGGAGAAACTGACTCAAGTCCCTACCTCTCCATAAAGTTCTCACCCACCTTTCTACCAATGGTTAATATCCTTTTCTCATATGCCTGTTATAAATATAGCTTACTCCACCCCCACAAAGCACTTGATCCAATTATATTCTATTGGTCCTGTAAGGCAGCACAATGTAGTAAAAAGAAATATGGCTTTAGATTCAGACACATATGGACAAATTTCTCAAATTCTAATCTACAAAATGAGGATTGCAAAGTATTTTAGGATTGTTAAGGGGATTAAATGAGCAATGTCTGCCAAGACATTGTCTGCCTAAACTATAAACTACTTGAAAACATGAATCTTTGTCTTCTCAGCACTAAAAACAATGCCAAGGTCACTGTAAGAGCTTTGTTTATTGCATTCTCCTTCCATCCTTCCTTCCTTAAATAATCTACTAATCCCTCAAAATCAGAAACCAGGTCTTACATTGCCCCATCCTTGCCCTATCCTTCATCAGTTACACTGAGCACATAATATATGCTCAAAGAATTGTTGATTTAGAAATAACAAAAAGGGGCACCTGAGTGGCTCAGTCAGTTAAACGTCCCACTTTGGCTCAGATCACGATCTCCTGGTTCATGGGTTAGAGCCCTGCATCAGGCCCTGTGCTGACAGCTCAGAGCCTTCAGATTCTGTGTCTCCTTCTCTCTCTCTCTCTCTCTGCCCCTTCCCCACTCACACTCTGTCTCTCTCTCTCTCTCTCTCTCTGCCTCTCCCCTGCTGACACCCTGCCTCTCTCTCAAAAATAAATAAACATTACAAAAATTTTTTTTTAAATGTATTAGAAGTAGCAAAAAGAAATGGCACAGAAAAATAAGAGATGAGGAAGAGGGAAAGATGGAACTCTGAAGGAAAAAAGAAAAAATACAAAGAAAAAGAACTGCATATATTAGGAAGAATTGTCTTATTCTCAATAGTTCTCCCAGGTGTCATGGAACTAACCCTCAGTGCAGATCAAAATTAGCATCCTAAGATTGCAAAGCAGAAGCTGTTTCTCACAGAAATAATTGTTTGCAATATTTTTATACTTCTAATAACTTAGGTTTCAAACCAAGAGTAAATGTTTGATTTTACCTACACTGCACATTATTCTCTCTGTAATATAGTTTTTATTTGCTCAGGCATCTGTGCTTATTTGTAAAAGCTCAAAGTTTCTTGCAAATATAATTCGTGTAATTTTTTTCATGTTTATCTTTGAGAGAGAGAGACAGACAGACAGACAGACAGAATGTGAGTGGGGGAGGGGCAGAGAGAGAGACACACACAGAATCTGAAGCAGGCTCCAGGCTCTGAGCTGTCAGCACAGAGCTGACATGAGGCTAGAATTCACAGCCGCAAGATCATGACCTGAAGTCAGACATTTAACCGACTGAGCCACCCAGACACCCCTAATTTATGTAATTTTTAACCTTTAAAGTCAAATGGAAAGAAAAAGTAAGAATTATATACTATGAGTATACCAGAAATCTTCACATTCTTTGCTCCAAAGGAGGGGGAAAATGAAAACAAGTAGGAAAAATTTCTTTGGTGGTTTTCATTAATTAGTATCAGTGTTTTAGAAGTCATTTACAGTGGCCTCATTTTACAGATGAGACCCAAAACTGACACCCAAAGAGGTTAAGTGACTCATATAAGAACAAATAAGTCAAAATTCCAAGCAGGAAAAATAATTTACACTTCTAGAAATGTTATAGAATTCTTACATTTTAGATTCATAAGTGATCTTAGAAACTCATAAGACTAACATATCACTCCCAAATAGAAATACCCAAAAGGATATTCCTGATGGTGCTGCCTGAAGAGTACCTGTGAGAGCTAATCACTCCCTTACAGTTAGGCTTCCTATTCAATTTATGACATTTCATTTTTGTATCAAACTATAATATACCTCCCTCTACCTTTTATTCCTAGTTCTGATTTTTAAAGGGGTGGATTAATTCTGCCCCTTCTCCTCATGGTATTTCGCTGCTGTTCAAGCATTTATTATATTCCAGATTTCCAAATATTTTATAATCTTGGTCTCCTCCAGATATTCTCTAGTCAGTATTTATATGGATGAGAATGATAATAAAGATGAAAATAATAATGAGAACAACCTACACTTATTGAGTGATTTCTATGTGCCAGACATTGTGAAAAATCATTATCATTTATTATCTCTGTTTTGTTCTGCTACATGACCACATCACCTAGAAGACTGCCTGGCACATGTCACACATTCAACAAGTATCGGTAGATTGAAGGCATCCTTATCAAAACTTCCAACTTATATGTTGCATGCAAAGACTCTCAAAATTACAAGTCCTCCCCACAACTCTCTCCCCAACATCTTATCTAGATGTTCAGCAGAAAACAGAAATACAATCCCTGATCTCCTGTCACTCCTAGTCCACTCCACCCATGGCTTTCCCTCCCACATTTGATGGAAACTCCATCACTGCTGAGTGAAAAATCGTTGGAATCAACACTGAGTCTTCTCTTTCAGTGTGTCAGAAAATCCTAATAGCAAAATACTCTATTTTTTTTTTTACTTAAAAAAAAGTCCCTGATTATTTTACTCCTCCACTCAAAACCTAGGAATGATTCTCCATTTCACTTAGAGGGAAAGCCAAGTCTTACAATGACCTATCATGTCTTGCCTTAATCTGCCACTCTGTTACCTTTTTAACCTCATCTTCATTAACTCACCAAACCTAAAAACTCTATGACAGCTTGCTATCCCTATTACGGATCAGGAGACTAAGACTCAATGGAGTTGAATAATTAATCTAAGATTAAAAGGCCAGTGAATGGCATGCAAGATGTAAACTCAAGTAATTGTTTACATTATCATTCATACGTTATCATTATCATCATCCCATCTGCTTAATCAAGAAGCAACTTGATTTTCACTGCAGAACCTTGAGGAGGCTCAGAAACTGGTGGTACTGGTACTCCTAAAAATAGAAGATGAGGGGCGCCTGGGTGGCTCAGTCGGTTGGGCGTCAGACTTCGGCTCAGGTCATGATCTCACGGTCCGTGAGTTCGAGCCCCGCATCAGGCTCTGGGCTGACAGCTCAGAGCCTGGAGCCTGTTTCGGATTCTGTGTCCCCCTCTCTCTCTGACCCTCCCCTGCTCATGCTCTGTGTCTCTCTGTCTAAAAAATAAATAAATGTTAAAAAAAATAAAAATAAAAAAAATAAAAAAAAATAGAAGATGAATAGGGGGGTTGAGAACAGGAAGATTCACTGAAAGTCTCATTAAAATTCCACTCTCCATCTTGTATAGCCAAGCAATGGGTCCTCCCAACCTTGGAAGAAGAATGGAGGTTACATGATGGTGATGGTGAGCCAGAGCATACTGGATTGGAGGACACTGGGCATTAGAGAGGGCACATGGAGCCGTACCATTCCCCAGTATAAAATAAGGAAGTATTTTTCCTTATATTTCTCATCACTATTCCTATGAACATTTCAAAAACAAATTTTAGAGTATTAGCATGGAGGAGTATAGACCTGGCTAAACAGCTTAGTCAAAAAATTAATGAAAATGACAACTCTGCATTCAAAGACAAACTATTTAATGACTAATTTTTTTAATTGGTTCTAGACTGAGACCTTGTATAAAAGTTTCAGCCTGGAGAAAATTTTCTATGCTGCAGTTATGAACCTCTCATAATAGAAGATTTAATGGAATTTCAAATAGGCCATTAATTGTAACATGCCAATATAATAACAAGAAGATTAAAATATGTCTAAACTAAACAAGTTCAATACAGCTTAAATACTTTGCTTGAAATTAAACTTTCCCAAGTATATATTTTGATATCAAATCTTGAATAGTTAAATACTAAAACTGATAGCAAAAGTTTTTGGTGGCAAATCTCCATAAAATATGCCTGAAGAGCTTACTTTGAACATAACAACTTTGCAACCATATGAATTAGAAACTAGATTAAGTATTAAATAATTGGGGATAAGTTAGTTGTAGTATATGTATATTTATAATGTTTATGCTTTTCAAAAAAATTGAGGGAAAATGCAATTTTTTTCAGAGTAAATTATGAGATGTTTGTGACTTCTAATTTATTTCCCACAAAATAAGTTTACAAAGTAGGAAACGATTGGATCCTAACAGACTACTGTTATTGAGTATATTGAGTATAAACCTCTGAAAAATAGACATATATAGAGGGAAGCTCATTCTATGGTTAAAAAGGAAAAATTATGAGTTGTAATAGTTACTGTGTTTTCTTTTCTTTAAGGGTGGTGCAGTGGTGTTGGAAAGAATTATATATATTCCAGCTGCATTTTGAGGTTGGTATCAAAAAGACTTGTTGGTGAGTTGGATGTGGGAGGTGAGGAGAAGGAGAAATTAAAGATTATGAATAACTTCCTGGTTTGAACAAATGATAAAAGATGATGCTCTTTACTGAAAGCAGATAAGGGTAGGGTGAACAGGTTTGTGGGGTGTGGAATTATGAGTTCTGTTTGGGACTTCCTAAGTTTGAGAAGCTTGTGAGTCATCCAACTGGTGAAAGCAAGTAGGATGTTGAATATCCCAGTCTGGAGTCATTGCTACTAAATCAGCAACAGTGAACACAATGTTGGTCAGTGTTGACATTACTTATGCACAGAGTAAGTGGCCATCCTTAATAGTGGTGTGATATAGCAGGAAAGTCAAGCAGAAAGTGAGGAAATCGGGTTCTTGTTTCCTCCCTTCAATTTTTTAGATGTGGGATTCATTCTACTTTCTAGAACTCAAAATGGTGCAACTGTTTATAATATATACTCCAAATTCAGGATACTGGGGTCAAATTCCAACTATACCTCTTACTAATTGCATAAGTTCATAAAAGGTACTTCAGTTCTCTATGCCTTGAATACCTTATCTATAAAAAGGGAGTATCATTATAACTATTTCACAACGTTGTTTTGAGAATTAATGTTTGTTTACACACACATCACTTAATACCTGGAATATAAATGCTATTTATGTGTTTGCTATTATTATGATTATAAGAAGGATTAGTCTACAATAATATTTTTCAAACTTTATCTAGGGATAAGATCTTTGTTGAAAATAATATTATGCAGAAACCCAATATGTAAAAGAAATAAAGACAGAATATCTATGGCTGGAAGGCAGGACCTGGATCATCCCCACATCTCCCAGCTTAGTCCTGTTCCTTCCCTTTCCCACCAGAATATCAACTGAGAAAGATCTATGGAACTTCTGAAAACCACCAGACTAGATAATCTCTCAAAAGTGAGAGAAAAATAAAGATCTTTTCAGACATACAAACAACCAAGACTCCACCATCCATAAATCTCACTAAAAGAACTCTATACTTTGACAATAAGAGAAGTGAAGCTGAAAGTGCAGTCCACCTTACTGGAGTGATGCCTCTTCTCCACTCTTAGCTTTAGTATCATATGGAAGATCCTCCAGCACATCACAATCCTGGCCTTACTCAGCCCACTTCATCAGCAGCTTACTCAATCCTCCTCTGAGGAAGAGTGAGTTAACATGGCTGGAAAACTTGAAAGGAGATACTGTGCTGAAAGAAGCCAGTTTCTTATTCTTCTATTCTGCTTGGACATAGGCTGCCCTCAGTGAAGTACTTTATAGGGCACATAGGGACCAAGTGTAGGGAGTCCTGCACTCATCCAGCACTTCCTACAACTTGGTTACCTACTAGGTACCTACTAGGACAATAGTTCTGGGGATCTGGTATTAGGAAGCCCACTTGTCCACCAATTCTTCCTATATCAGCTCTGGTAAAAAAAAAAAATGCCATAGTTTGGTCTCCACATACCTTACATTTTTGTCTTATTTCTCAATTGGCTTCAAATTTGGATGAGGAGTAAGTGTGTTATTTAGAAGACCTACTTGGCCTCCAATAGCGTGGGACAAAACAAAACAAAACAAAACAAAACAAAACAAAACAAAACACAATGAACTCAGAACTGGATCAAATATACTGGCAAATTCTTGAGATAAGAAAGGTCAAAATCACACACACACAGATTTTTTTATCTAGTCCTAAGTAAGTTGGATTTTATCCTACAAGCAGGCAAAAGCCATTAGCACATTTTCAATCAAAGGTGACATGACCCAATTAGTATTTTGATTATTTTCTTAGATATGGTCATCATAGAAGGAAGAAGCAATGAAAAATGGGATCAGTTTAGAAAGAGAAGATGGCATTTTCTGAAGGCCAAATTCACCTGCTTTATAACTTTGTCTAGGGCTGTCATATTTTTCTAACCTATTGTCTAATTTTGAACAGCTGGTCAAGTGGCTCAGTAATATTTTATTAAGCCAAGCAATTAGGTAAGCAAATCTTGAACTGAGTTTGGAATCTTTATCACTGAGTATCAAAACATGCTTTACAACTTTCCATTAAAAAAAGTTAAGATATGCTGTTTCTCTTCTGACCAAAGTTTACATTTTCATGGTTTATCTATGGACAAAATTTTAAAAGACAAAATATTGATGGTCACAAAGTGATGGCTTCAAAGTTAGATTTGTGCTATAAAATAGACCATTTGTCATTCACAAAATTAGCACAATGTTAAATTTTTATATAAAACAAATGCATACTATGTTGCTTCAGGTTTTGTTTTTTTTGTTTTTTTTTTTTCCATCTCTGGAGACAATTTTCTAGCAATATCAGAGTAGGTCACATGCCTAATGATACCTCTAAGCCAACACTTGGTCCCTTACCTTTCTGAGTCTTCTATTTTTGTGCCATTCCTCTGAGCAAGATACTTCAATCTCATCAAAGGCAACTGATTTTGACCCTGAGATAAAGTTACTGGCTTTTGCCACAAACATGTAATAAGTTCGCTGGATATTCAGTGCTGTATGAGGCATTGATGTACTGGGATGAGCAAGCAAGACATGATGCACTTCATGTTTCTAAAAAAACTTTCAGTCTCCTAGGGGCATCAAAAACACAAATAGAAACAGCAGTGATAATAACATCCCAATCTCACTTCCTAATGGTTCTTCCTTCCATCAGAAAATCCCAGAATCGTCTTCTACCTGATGAGGAACTTTGTGGGGAAAATACAACAAACAGAAAAGACACTTAGCTAGCAAACCAGACGATCAACTAGGGTGATAAATGTCATCAGATTGCCTTACCTACAAGTGGGGTCACTTGGGGACTTAAGTTCTTTAGCTCTTTTGTTGTTATTGCTTGTTTTGTTGTATTTTTCTCAACATAGCTGCTATGTAGCTCCCTTTCTTTGTTGACTACATTCATCTCCCCAACAGGGTCTTCTTTTCCAAAGTGCAGGCCTAGCTATTTCTGTAATCCAGCTATTTCTCTTACCCACCAATCCATAGGAGACATAATATATCTAATAAAGGAACTTTTTCAGTAACAGAAATCCTAACCAAAGTAGTTGAAACAAAGACTTTTCTAGCTTTCTGAGAACGTTAAACAATGAACTTCAGGTACTTAAACTTTGTCCTCAAGGGTTTGACTTTCTTACTCTTTGTTTTCTCTGGGCAGATCCTCCCCCCACAAAGTGGCAAACATAGCCAGGAAGAGCTCTTGGATTACATCATCCTTATTAAGTAATAATCCTAACTCCTCCTCCCACAAGTCATGCCCCATTGTCTCCTTCCTCAAAGCTACAGCAAAAACTTGGGGATTGTTCACCAGAAAGATGCTAGGAAGAAAAAAAATGTATAGCCACTTCACACAGAACTCCTCTAATATTGTCTAAGATTTTTTTTTTTAACTAAAGAACACAACATGATTAAATTACAGTGAAAAGGAACTATGTAGCTTAATAATTTTTTGAACTTCTCTCTGGAGTTCATGGAAATGTAAAATGGAATTAAGTCTGCTATTTCTTAGCTCCTTTCACTGATTCATTTCTCATTGTACTCATTTAGAAACATCTCTACCCAATTCCTTTATTTAAGTTTTGCTTTCCAGAATGATGCTCATGGGTTTTCCCAACATCTTTGTTGGCATTCTTTCTTTCTGATTCATAGATACAATATCAGAATGGAATTATGTAGCTGCTAGTTATAGATGATAGATTCCAAGAGAACCAAGTAAAATTTATTTCCTTCTCATAGAAAAATTCTACGCTATTTAGATCTAATGTCTTCTAACTTCATATAGGAAAGTAAACTTACTTAACTCCTTGATGGTTGACTAGTTCTTTACTCCAACATTCTTTAACAATGGTTGCCAAACACAGAGCTATAAAGCTGTCTCCATGGACCAGAATATAGCAAGTGCCAAGCTTTGAGAGAGGGCAGATTTCCATCACACTAACCAAGATGAAGATTGCACATGTTCCCCTCAGCTGAGCTTGTCCATTGGCCCAGCCATTCCCCCATGCTACAGAAAAGTGAAAATAATGTAAAATATTCAATCTACCACTTGTAGGTGTGAAGAAAATAAATCTTCCTCATGTGGTTGGGAGAAGGTATCAACACTGTAGTATTATAACAATAGAACATTACCTGAGTATGCTCAAGATGGAAATGACAGCATGGCCAAAGTAAATATTTAATGCAAAGTAAAAGAATCCAACTTGCAAGAAATTATAGCTTAAAATGAGGAAAAAAATCTTATGATTGTCTCAAGCTATAGACAAACTTAAAAAGGATATAAATTCAACTTTTTAAAAAATTACTTTAAAAAGGAATTGATAACACAACAGTATGAGATACAATGGTAATTTGCCAATCTGAGAAAAAATAATTGAGGATGGATAACATTGCTCTCTGGCTGTAACAGTTTTTGGCTCTTCTCTCTTCCTTTAAATAAAATTGAGCTGATAAATGATAAACTAGGAAAATGAAGTGGATTCATTCTTTGGAGGATATTCCCTAGGATACTGCCTGTTTCTTTTGAAAATTAGACCTTCCTTAAAATTTGGAAAGATAAGACTTCATGAAGACACCAGTGGGTACTTGGCAAATGTGTATGTGTATATAGATAGACACACATACACCACCAGTGGAAAGGACTAAATATTTGAGACTTGTTGAAGAGTTAAAATCTTTGATAAATTGACAAGTATGTGCTAGTTATTCTCATTGGCAACCTCCCACCCACCATTGCTACTACCACCATTCTCTCCTCCCCTCTATCCTGCTTCTAGTCCAGGGGAAGTTGACCCCTGAACCTTATCACCTTTGTTCCCATGCCCTTTGGCTTCCATATGGACAGGAGATCAGAGGGTAGGGAGCGGGAGAAGCTTAGGTAGTTCTTCTCCTCTCTCCACATTTACACACACAACTCTGGCCATAGATGTGACCTCCACAATTCTAGCTTACATTGGAGGGACCCCTCTTCCATACGTCCACTATTAGTGGACTCCACAAACACTATTTTCTCCTCTTGTCCCTGCAGTCCTAGAGGTGGTAATTGCTTCAAGTGCTTATAAGTCTCTGGGATCTTACTCTTTCTTTGTTTCTGTTTGTTTTGTTTTGTTTTGTTTTTAAATTTTATCTTAGCCTTGCCTCCACACTAACTAATTTTGTCTCTAGTATCTCTAAATTTTAAGCATCTAGGGTGAATTCTGTTTTCTGCCAGGATCTTGAGTTGTAACAACAAAACTGATCTTGGTGAAACTGAGAAAAATAAATACATTTGAAAAAGCAAAAAAATTAAAAAGATTCTACTGCATATGGAATTGCTCTCAAAGAAAAGGTTAGAAATAATAATGATGCAAAAAAAAAAGGAAGAAAGAAAAATCTGAGATTAAAGAAAAGCTAATATGATAGGTAGGTAAAATGATATGATATGATAGATATGATAGATAGGTAAAAAGGGTCTAACAAATATATTAGATCATAAAGAATTTAAAAAATAAAGCAGAAAGAACATATTTGAAAATATGAAACAGAAAAATTTCCCTGAAATGAAGAAAATAAACGGTGCATACTGGAGAAGCACACTGTTTTCAAAGTAAACTTGATGCAGAAAATCCCTAGTTACGCTATTCCCTATATGCTAGTTATAATAGTATCAAGAATAAAGAAAAAATATCCAAGCATAAAACAGAAAAAGTCAGTCACTATCATGAGAGAAGAAATCACACTGGCCTCTGACTCTTTGACAGCAGAGCTTGGGTCTATAGAGTTCTAAGGGAAAGAAAATCATCATTATAGTACATAATATTTCTATATGGTAAAAAAAAAAAAAAGATAATGTAAGATAATGTTTAAGTAAATCTGGAAAGTGGATAGAGGGAGATGAGAGAAAATATGTGACTGCTAATATCCTCATTATACAATAGCAGGAAATCACTCCATTCTATTAAAATTGAGACCTTAAAAAAAATGGTTCCAATTTCTTAAAGTTTGTTTTTTCCAAAATTTCTTTCATAACCTTAGATGAGACTTTTAGGAGTTATCTTTTATATAGAAGGAAGAAATAAGTATTTGAAGTTAACACTTCCATCAGGATTTGGGAGAAGGGGGACAGGTATTATTTGTTTTCATTTTTTCTTTTTTGGTCAAATAAAAGTTTGCCTTTTTTTTTTTTTACATTAGAAAGAGATATATAATATAATCATATTTAAAAGTATTTTTTCAGGGTGCCTGAGTGGTTCAGTCAGTTGAGTGCACGACTCTTGATTTAGGCTCAGGTCATGATCCCAGGGTCGTGGTATGGAGCCCTGCATGAGGGCCTCTTTAAGATTTTCTCTCTCTTTTCCTCTCCCCTTCTCCACCCCGCCTCAATTTCTCAAAAAAAAAAAAAATGTTTTTTAAGTATTTTTTCTTCCTGTGTATCTTTCTATTTTTAAAACAAATGTGACTGGGGGCGCCTGGGTGGCGCAGTCGGTTAAGCTTCCGACTTCAGCCAGGTCACGATCTCGCGTTCCCTGGGTTCGAGCCCCGCATCGGGCTCTGGGCTGATGGCTCAGAGCCTGGAGCCTGTTTCTGATTCTGTGTCTCCCTCTCTCTCTGCCCCTCCCCGGTTCATGCTCTGTCTCTCTCTGTCCCAAAAATGAATAAACGTTGAAATAAAATTCTTAAAATAAATAAATAAATAAATAAATAAATAAAACAAATGTGACTGGATGAAGTTCATTTAATATTTCTTTCTATGTGGTGCTACTTAACTGATATTTAAATCTTTGTGCTTTTCTGCAGTATTTGAATATTTATAATAAATAAACTTAATATTTATAAGAAAAGATAGAATAATTTATTTTATTAAAAATAAGCCTGAAAACAAGCCAAAATGTTAACATTAGTAAATCTGGTGTGGAGAGAAATGAATCATTTTGATGTTCTTTTGCTTTTAATAAAAGTTTCCTATTTAATGTCTTTGCAAAACAACATACTAGATTTCAGTTGAGGAGATATAGAAAGGTTCAATAATTTGAGACAGAATATTGTAGGATAAAGAGTACTCCAGTTTTAGACTGATCCTAAATTAAAAATCAATTACCTACTGTTGCATGATAAAGTCAATGCAAAGTTAGGTGGTATAAAGTGACCATTATTTTGTATACTTATGACTCTGTAGGTCAGGGATTTAGGCAATGCACAGTGAGATTGACTTGTTTCTGGTGGCTTAAACACCTGAAGGATGGCTGGAATGACTCAACTGAGGCTACATGCCTGGAATTTGGTTCTAACTCTCAACTGGGCACCTCATTTCTCCTCCACATGGCCTCTCTAGGGTAGTCTCCGGGTTCCAAGAAGCACTGCAAAGAAGACAAACGCCCAAAGTGCAAGTGCTTATTGAGCCTCTGCTATGTCATGCTTGCTAATATCCCATTGGCCAAAGAAAATCACATGGTCAGGCTCATACTCAATGTGGAAAGACATACAGGCATACCTTGGAGATATTGTAGGTTTGGTTCCGGAAGACAGCAATAAAGCAAGTCAAATAATTTTTTTATGATTTTCCACCACTGCATATTCAAATTATATTTCCACTTTACTGTAGGCTATTAAGTGTGCAATAGCATTATGTCTAAAAAATGTACAGACCTTAATTAAAAAATACTTTATTGCTAAAAAAATGCTAACCATCACTGAGCTTTCAGTGAACTGTAATCACTGATCACAGGTTACCATAACAAATATAATAATAAAGAAGTGTGAAGCATTCTGAGTTACCAAAATGTGACACAGAGACATAAAGTGAAAAAATGCTGTTGGAAAAATGGTGCCAATAGACTTGCTAGAAGCAGTTTCCACAAAACTTCAATTTGTAAACACATTATCTGTAAAGTGCAATAAAATAAAGTGCAATAAAATGAGCATGCCTGTCCCCAAAGAATTTGAATCTCAACTCGATCATTTTTTATCTTGGTAAGTAATTTAATTTCTTAAATTACTGAAATTTCTTAAATTCATGAAAGTTCAAAACTCTCAGTTTCCTCTATAAAATGAATACCTAGTTCACATCATTTGGGGGGTTAAATAAGACAGTGAAAATAGAGCTAACAGAGGTGCTAAGAAATAGGTAAGTAGTTTGTAGATAGTAATTCCCACTTATTACACACTTGTAAAAATGTACTTCTTGCTAAAAAGTAAATTGGTTGCTCATCTCATAAAATTGCCCTTTGAAGAAGTGTTGCATTTTTGTACAGTTGTGATTAGCACTGCTTTAAATATGCTTCTCAGTTTTTCATTTTAGGTCCCCCATGCAAATTATGTAATTCCTTCCATGTGGTGATTGCATTATTTTCTATTTCTTTTGTTTGTCATATGATCTTTTACTTTTTCGGGTTTCTAATTTGAAAGTACATCACCCATATATATAAATGTTTATGACAATAAGGTTAGCACATCCTCCACCCCATATAATTACTGTTTTGTTGTTGTTGTTGTTGTTGTTGTTAGTTGTTATGGTGAGAACACTTAAAATCTGTTCTCCTAGAAAATTTCAAATATACAATGAAGTATTGATAACTATAGTCACAATAGATAACCAGAATTTATTCATCTTATAACTGAAAGTTTGTGCCTTTTAACCAAAATATCTCCCAATTTCCCTCACCCCTAAATGACTGGAAATCACCATTCTACTCTTTCTGTGAATTCAATGTTTTTATTTTATTTTTTCTGTGAGTTCAATGTTTTTAGATTCCATATATAAGTGAAGTCACATGGTATTTTTCTTTCTCTGTCTGACTTACTTCACTTAGCATAATGAGGGGAAATCTCAATTAAACTACATACAACTTTGTGTGAGGTTGATAAAGAAATTATCATCTTCACTCCACTGATGGGAAAATTATGGCCATGAAAGGTGAAATGAATATCAAAGGTCATCCAATGACAGAGGCAAGACTAAGTCCAAAATCTTAGCCTCCTAAACCTTAGATCTCTAGACCATAATATCTTTTTTGAGATTCTCTTAAGTCTCTTAAGGAATCTATGCTGACATTCCACAAATGTTGTTATGGTTATGCTTCTACAGTATTTTTAATATTCCCTTGAAGGAAATTGATGGTAGTTAATAGAACTTAACCAGCTATAAGTTCTTTCTCTAGGTATCAAGCACAAACCTGTTAGGAAATTTGTAAGTGTTTAGCATTATTTACTGATTGTAAAAGAGCTTTTGTCTTCTCATTTGGCCTTATTGTAAATTAAAGACTACAAACTCAACAATGAACATGACAGAATGCTCAAGGGAGTCTCCTCAGAATGCACCAGTTTTCTGCTTTGAGTCTAGTAATTTTCCCTAATTAAGAAAGATGAAGGCCTCATTAAGATGCTGGTGTAATCCTGGCATTTGTATATGTGTCTTAAATACCAACACACATGTGCACAAGCATGTACACATATACACAAACATCCATAGAAAGAAGTAAAAATATTTCATATCTATATACTGATATAAAGTGTTAAATTCTGTATTGTCCTTTAGAAAAATAACACACACTGAGGAGGAGTGCAGGTTCTGAGTGCATCAGTCAGGGATTTTCAGTTGCAACAACCAAGTCCAGCTTTGGGAAACTTAAAAAATAAATAAATAAAGGACTTATTAGAAGGATGTGGGGTAGTGACTCAGAACCAAAGAAGCCACTGCAGAAGTGTGCTCAGCAAAGAGATCCAGTGACACTGGTACCAAGAACCAGGTATCAGGAACCAGTCAGAGTATATCCAAGTCTCCTCTGTAAGAATGAATGGGCTCTATTTTTTTCTTTCTTTCTATCACTCCTTTCAAGACTCAAATCTTAGCTGACACTTAAGAGTACAAATAGTGGGCAGGTGTGCCTGGGTGGCTTAGTCAGTTGAGCATCTGACTTCAGCTCAGGTCATGATCTCGCCGTTCGTGAGTTCAAGCCCCAGGTTGGACTCTGTGCTGACAGCTCCGAGCCTGGAGCCTGCTTCGGATTCTGTGTCTCCCTCTCTCTCTGTTCCTCCCCCTGCTTGCACTCTGTCTGTCTGTCTGTCTCTCTCTCTCAAAAATAAATAAAGATTAAAAAAAGAGTGCAAACAGTGGGCAAGAAGACATTCCTAACAGGAAACCATAGTGCTATAACCAAAGGAGAGAAGAATGCTGGACTGCTAAAAATCAAATCAAATCAAATCAAATACCAAAATGTCTTATTTAGATTTACTAAATTTTATAAGGGAAAGATTTGCCTCAGGTAAACCAAATAAATGAAGCTGATTTAAGATTGTCCTATTTAATCATTTCAGAGACTTATTCTAGTAAGTCTTCAGTACCTCGAGTTAGATGTAGTTTTATATTATTCTCTTAGTATGCTATTTACAGTTACCTGTTTTATTGTTATTAAACCTGTCACTTAAAAACATAAGCAGCACAATATAGTTCATTCTAAACTACATTTTCTTTCATCACATAATTACATTAGAAAACACTAAGCCTTCTGCTACAATGAGATAATACAATTCCTAGGTGTTCAAAGACACATGGCAAACAATGCCTAAAAGGGGAATGTTATCTTACAGTAAAATATGCCTACCTCTGAGGGCTTTGTTTTACCACTGCTAATGTGCTTTTGGAATTCTGACAGAGATGTACCTATAGGAATGCCATTGACTGACAAATCATTACATACAGAACACTCAAAGAAAAAAAGACACTAAGAATTCAAAACAAGACAATGAGTGCATTTTGAAATGAATTTTGAAAGGTGTATTACATGCAAATTAAAACCTTTTTTGTAAACTGCAATAACTGTTTTCCTTGATTATAATGAGGCATTTGGTAGAATTAAGTATTTGATATCTATAAATCATTTAAAAGATGGAATAAAGAGCTGGGTTATTGGTGTGTGACGTGTTACTCCTGAATTTACTCACAGAATGAGTTATAGAGAAGTGATTCTGTGAGTTACCCTGAAAACAGAACACAGCTTTCCATAAGGGTAGATAAGGACTCTCTGGGAACTCATGGAGCTTTAGAATTTTAGAGACCTTAGCACTTACAAATCATCCAACACAGACTCTTCATATAACAGTTTCTCTTGTTGTCTTGTGGTTTACATGCAGTGTTCAAAGTTAGTAGCAATCCAAGTTTTGTATGCTGGTTTCACTTTTGTATTGACCACAGTAGTAAGGAAACTTACAGCAGAATATCTGGAAAGGGTTTCAAATTGCTCTATCCCACCAGAAAGTTCCTGGGTTGAAGGTAAGAGAGAAAAATCATGATAACCAGGGTACCTGGGTGGCTCAGTCAGTTAAATGTCTGACTCTTGATTTTGGCTCAGGTTATGATTTCATGGTTCATGAGTTTGAGCCCTGCATCGGGCTCTGCACTGACAGTGCAGAACCTGCTTGGGATTCTCCCTCTCTCCCTCTCTCTCTGCCCACCCCCCCCTATAAATAAATAAACTTGAAAAAAAGAAAAATCATGATGAAAACATGAGCTCTTTTTCTGTCTTTTGAGTACATTCAAAACACTAAAAATGTCTGCAAGTTTGTAGGGACCTAAAGACATTACTTCTTTATACATTTCCTGCTTTGTTTCCTTTTTTCTTTCTTTCTTTTCTTTTTTTTTAAGTTTATTTACTTTGAGAAAGTGTGTGCACACAAGCAGGGGAGGGGCAGAGAGAGAGGATGAGAGAGAATCCCAAGCAGGCTCTGTACCATCATCACAGAGCCCGTTGCAGGGCTCAAACTCATGAACCATGAGGTCATGACCTGAGCCAAAATCAACAGAGACACTTAACAGACTAAGCCACCCAGGCTCCCCTCCTTGCTTTGTTTTCAAAAATAATTTATGGTGGTTTTAGAAGTCAGCTAGCAAAACCTTACTACCAAAGAGAAAATCTGTGCCATTTCAAATTAACGTTTTGGTTTTTTTTTGTTCCTCAGACACATCTATTCACAAGCAGCTTTCCCATAAAGTTAGTTATTAGGAAAACCTCCGTTATATGGACTCACATCCTCTTTTCTATGACATACACTTAGTTTGATTTAATACAATCCACTTTAAGGACTTCTTTCAAGATCATAATCCCTCCATAAACTTCCCACAAACACTACAAACACCTATCCCTCCCACCTGTCTGAGCCACCATCTTCTCTTGCCTGGATTATTGCAACTGCCTGCTAACAATTGGCTTTCCTGGTTCTACCCTCCACTCACTCTAATCTATTCTCAACACAAAACACAGGATATCCATTTAAATTATTTTTTACATTTATTTATTTATTTTTGAGAGACAGAGACAGGGAACAAGTTGGGGGGGGGCACACAGAGAGAGAGAGAGAGGGAGACACAGAATCTGAAGCAGGCTCCAGGCTCTGAGCTGTCAGCACAGAGCCCAATGTGGGGCTCGAACTCACAAACCGTGAGATCATGACCTGAGTTGAAGTGGGACACTTAACCAACAGAGCCACCCAGGTGCCCCCCTTTTTAAAAAAAAATTTTTTTTACATTTATTTATTTTTGAGAGCCCAAGGTATCCATTTAAAACTAAGCCCCAATATATCATTCCCTCATTCTCCAATATTTCCTCATCTCACTCACTCAGAGTAAAAACCAAAGTCCTTGGCCATTGCCTACAATGCCCTATGTACATCTAGTTCCCCATGACCTCTAAGACCTTGTATCCCACTACTGTGCTCTCTGCTCACTCATTCTGCCTTAGCCACCTAGCCCTGGCCTCCCAAAGATGTTATCACTCCTGTCTAGTAGCTTTGCACAGGCTTTCCCCAGATACTCTCATTCTTACTCCTTCACCCCCCTCATGTTATTGCTGAAAAATGTCACCCTGTCAATGAAAACTTACTGACTACTCTATTTAAAATTTATCCAGGGCTCCCAGAACTCATTACCCTCTTTTCCTGCTACTATGCTCTGAATGTCCCTCCCGCACCTTACCCAACTGCATATGTTAAAATCTTAATGCCCGATATGATGGTATTAGAAGGTAGAGCCTTTGGAAGGTGCTTAGATCATGAGGGTGTAAACTTTACAAACGGGATTAGTATAGTGCTTTTATTAAAAAAAAAAAAAAAAGGTCCTACAGAGCTCCCTAGCCCCTTCTAGCATGTGAGGACACAGTGAGAAGGTGCCAACTATGAGCCAGGAAGAGCGCCTTTACCAGAATGTGACCATGCTGGTGTTTTGATCTTGGACTTTCACCCTCTAGAACTGTGAGAAGTAAGTTTCTGTTATTTTCAAGCTACCCAGTCTGTGGTATTTTGTTATAGCAGCCCAAATAGACTACATATATACGTATACATATATGTATACACATGTGTGTGTGTGTGTGTGTGCATACAAACTCCACTGAAGCAATGATTTTTGTGTTTCTTTCTTTTTCCCCCACTACTGTATTTCCAGTACCCAGAGAGTTCCTGGAACAAAATAGGTTTTTCAAATAAATGTTTTTTAATAAATCAGTTAATAAATTAAGAAGTCTAATTAACCCCATGGCCTTGATAACTTAAGTTCACATCCTTTATCCTCATTTGTAAAATGTGATTCATGATCCTTAAGATACATTCCATGCTCTAAAATTAAAGTCACAATCATAGATCCACAGATATGGCAGGAAACCCAATGAAGATATGAGACAGAGTTTCACTATTGAACATTGTAAAACCAAGCTAGAGTGGCCGTGAGAAGGGCACACAGTGGTCCTGTGATTAAGACAGAGTTTCAAACTAACCAGGTGCCAAGGTGGATCTAAGGTTGCACTATCCTGTCTTAAAGAGTCATAAAGAAAATTTGTCTGATGGTTTTATCCTTGCCTCCATTCAGCATGATTTTGTAAATGCTAGCCACAAGACAGAGTTTCAAGAGATAAAATATCTAATTAAAATGAGATTTCTGGTGGGAATAGCTCTCAGGGAGTAATGATGTGATGACTAGACAATATTGTAAAAAGTCTAAGAGTAGGAGTCAGCGAAACTAGATCCTAAATCTAGTCTGTCACTGTCTGTGTGACTTCAGTGAAGCCACTTAACCTTTATGCCTCAGTTTCCTCATTTGTCAAAGAGGGATTTGCCATCTCTCACAGGGAATTCTGGAAATTGCAGAAGGTAACAGACACAGAAGTACTTTTAAAGTTTATAAATGCCCTGCACTTACATGTGTTAAGGAACTGTTTCGTCTTTTTAAAGCACTAACAACATGATAAGTGATGAAAATGACAGAGTTAAATGTGATCTTTGCTCATAAAACTATGAGATACAGTCTTATAGGCTCAAAATCTACCTAACAGGATATGACATGCTCACTGGGAGAGATTCCAGGGAAGAGGCTGTTGACAAAATCGAAAAGTCAGGCATATGCAATTAAAATGTTGAATCCAATCATCATCATGAGTTCAGGGGAGGTATTTATGTATCATCATGAGGATCCATAGAAATTCTGGGTGGGTACTAAGAGAAGATTTTCTTGAGGAAGGCAAAGTTACTAAAGACAAAGTCACTTCCAATTCAAGAATTGAATAGTTTACCAGTTGTACAAATCATCTGTTTAACAGGCCCTAAAATTTGCTGCATTCAGAAATTGAGTTTGGTTGCCATGAGACTATAGTAGATGTTCTGAGTGCCATACTTGGTAGCAGCACAGCTGTAATCAGGACAGACTGCGATCAGGACACTTTTCTCTGGCTCCATCGATACTGACAAAATCCATGTTTGCTTTTTCCAGGGCCCAGCTCAGAAATCAGTGCTGATCAAACACAGCACACATTCCCTTTGGCACTAAATTTGACTCGGCAGAGTCTGTATGGGGATCCTGGCAAGAAAAAGACTCATTTTTCCAAGCCATGGCCAGTGCTTGGAAGCAAATCTAATCTTAGTATGGTGTTCCAAGAAGAAAAGTGAGAAATTTTCAGAGATGGCCAGAAGGGAAAATATAAGAATAACCGTAACAAGATCCTTGTTGGGGGGGGGGGGGGGGGGGAGCCATATTGGATTAAACTATATGTCCTATAGCAGCTATATAATGCCTAAGTAAGTGCTATTAAGAAAAAAAAAAAAACAACTAACTACGGATGTTAATTAATGAAAGGATGAAAGCCTAGTCAGGATAGACTAAAGTCTCTATGATTGTATTCATTTGTTTGCAGAATCGAAGCATTCAGCCTTTAGAATCACCAGGGACTAGCCCATCACTGTATGGAGATACAACTGTTATTTCTGAATGCCATCCATGTGGCACAGCCACCAAAAGGAAGTAATACCGGGAAAAAGCAAATGTATGCTCTATGCTATGCCCAGTCTGATTTGGCCAAGGTCACTCGGAAAGGACCTACAAATGAAGCATTAGTGCCATTGTCATTGAAACACATACTTTTGAAAAACAAATGCATTATAAATATACCAATTGAAAAACAAAGTGAATTTAAGCATATGTGAAAAAAAGCAATTCTTTTCTTAATTTTTAATTTTTTCCAGCCTTATTGAGATATAATTGAGAAATAACATTGTGTAAATTTAAGATTTACAATATGATGATTTGATACATATATATTTTGTGAAATGTTTACCACAATAAGGTTAAACAAATCCTTCATATTACACAGTTACCAGTCTGTATGTGTGTGTGTGTGTGTGTGTGTGTGTGTGTGTGTACACATGCGTGTGATGAGAACATTTAAGGTGTATTCTTTTAGGAAATTTCAAGTATACAATACAGAATTGTTAACTGTAGTCACCATGTTGTACATGAAATTGCCAGAATTTGTTCATCTTATAATTAATGCCCTCTTCTACTTTTCTTACCAACTCTTTCAACCTTTAAAGTCCTCAAAACCTTCCTGTTTCATATCCTTGATTCCGGTACCTTCAGGAACTTTAGCTGCTCTTTAACAATTGTACACAGAACGTTTCTCATATAATACAGTTAGCTAATACAATATCCAGGTCCTATAAATATTCTGGTTACTGGAAAACTATGCTTCTGACATACCGTACAAGGTTCCCAACAGATTTCTTTTTTTACTTTTCTTTATTTTTTTAATGTTTATTTATTTTTGAGAGAGAGAAACAGGGTGAGCGGGGGAGGGGCAGAGAGAGAGGGAGAGACAGAATCGGAAGCAGGCTCCAGGTTCTGAGCTGTCAGCACAGAGCCCCACGAAGGCTCAAACCCACAGACCACAAGATCATGACTTGAGCTGAAGTCAGCTGCTTAACCGACTGAGCCATCCAGGCACCCCCACCAACAGATTTCTAACAACAGTACACAGTTATCTATTTACTACTATATGACATTACAGTATATTATAATCATAAATATACCTGTCCTGGATGTAGTGTAATCTTCTCTTGGTGACTTATAAAGCACTTTAGGATCCCGGTGCGTCGCAGTTATTTTTGTGCTCACAGCAAACAAAACATCTGTGCCAAAGTGCTGGTGAGCAGAGCATTTGTTTAATAAATCTCTGGTAAGCACAACTACATCTTTGCTCCAAAACTATTTGGTATGTAGATAGCTCTTGGTGACCCTAGGCATTTTCTGTCTATAAACTTACCAAGATTAGCTCTACTTATCTTCTCAGATCAAACAGAATCAGGTGTGCTCAGTATTGTTTTAAAGATTTGTTTGTGGGGCGCCTGGGTGGCGCAGTCGGTTAAGCGTCCGACTTCAGCCAGGTCACGATCTCGCTGTCCGTGAGTTCGAGCCCCACGTCGGGCTCTGGGCTGATGGCTCAGAGCCTGGAGCCTGTTTCCGATTCTGTGTCTCCCTCTCTCTCTGCCCCTCCCCCATTCATGCTCTGTCTCTCTCTGTCCCAAAAATAAATTAAAAAAAAAAAAAAAAAAGATTTGTTTGTGATTATAATTCATTTGTGCTCCAAGATTTTTCCATAAAAGTGCCCTTTTTATGTCTTTATTTCAGATTTTCTCCCAGCTCAAAGATTTTATTTTCCATGAAATTTTCCTGAAATTTTCCAACTTCTTCCCTTGGATGTTTATTTTAAGGCTATGTACAATGAGTCTTCCAAAAGCTTCCTGGCTACATTTTTATATAGCAAATAAACAATATATTATTAAGCAAACAACCAAAATGTTCTTGGAAATAATATAGACTTAAGGTTTTCCTAGCATGTTCTGCAGAGCTCTGGGATTCTATACATGTGCTTTGCTGGCCACCATGATATGAAGAGAAAGATAAACTCACTTCTTTCTATGCATCCCATACTCCTCAACTTGAGCAATAACTTCCTTATGTGTTTTTTTTTTTTAAGTTTATTTGTTTGAATGGAGGGAGGGGCAGAGAGAGAGAGGGAAAGAGAGAATACCAAGCAGGCTCCATGCTTTTAGCATGGAGGCTGGCACAGACTTGATCTCATTAACCGTGAGATTATGACCTGAGCAGAAAGCAAGAATCTGATGCTTAACCAACTGAGCCACCCAGTGCCACCTGAAAGGAAAACTTTAAAGAGAAGATTTTCTCTCCCAAGACAGAGAACCCAAACAGGCTCTGCATTGACAATGCAGAGCCCCATGTGGGACTCAAACTCACAAACCATGAGATCGTGACCCTAGCCAAAGTCATCAGAAGCTTAACCAACTAAGCCACCTAGGCGCCCCCTTCCTTAGCTGTTTTATAAATTAGGATTCCACATCATAAAAATAGTTTGACAATAAGTAATGTTGCCTCCACTACTAATTGTGAATATTTCATTTGGTTGATCTAGTTGTGTCCTGACAAAGCTACTATTGAGTAGTAACAGGAATGCTAACAAGCATTTTCTTTTTTTTTTATTTAAAAAAATTTTTTTTTCAACGTTTATTTATTTTTGGGACAGAGAGAGACAGAGCATGAACAGGGGAGGGGCAGAGAGAGAGGGAGACACAGAATTGGAAACAGGCTCCAGGCTCTGAGCCATCAGCCCAGAGCCCGACGTGGGGCTCGAACTCACGGACCGCGAGATCGTGACCTGGCTGAAGTCGGACGCTTAACCAACTGCGCCACCCAGGCGCCCCACAAGTATTTTCTTTAGTGTAGAAATCTTTTTAAATATTTACCAAGGGTATGATGTTGAATATAGCCAATGTATTACTGCTGCTTACTGCCCAAAGTAACATTATACACAATACTTAACTGAGTTCCCATCCTACAATTGCAAAAGCTAAGCAAGAATGTGTTGCATTTTGAAGATTTGGATTAGAAATTATTTGAGAAGCATGTTCGATGCAGTTTGACCCTTCTCCACATTAATTACCCAGCATTGTAGCTAGACTCACGGGATTTTGAACATAGTAATGAATTGTTGCAAACCTTCCAAAAAAAATACAGAATCATATGTCTCTGGGATTTGGTTGGAGGCTGAAGGTATAGATAAGGATGTGGGAAGGGAATGCTAGTACTTCTAAAGCCAACTGTGTAAGGTTATGAATTGGAATTTGTTGCTAATATGGATGAAGCTGGAATGAATTTTTCCCAGGTTGATTTGGGTAGAATTTATCACAGTAGTAGGAAATTGGATGCTAAACTTTACAATTTGCTTTCTAATGATTAAAGAACAGAATGTCCAGATTCTTAGAATTTTCATACTAGAAGTTCAAATTTATATATGGTTTATATTATTTGGATGGCTACAATAAGAAACTCTCAAAACTTAGGTAAGATCAGAAAAAAACCTCAAAATATGAAAGTGAAAGTAATGAGAACTAAAACACAGTAGACAAAAGTAGCCAGCTATAGAATATATATTCTATCTACATAGACTATATAGATCCATACTCAAAAGATTTTGTTTTCTTGAGAAGATCTAAATCCAAACAAAGAATCAAATGTAAATAAGAAAAGCAGTAACTTAATTATATCCATTTATTATCTGCAGAAAGGACAGGGATGTGCTTATGGAAGCACCGTCATTCAAACTGAGGCTAAAAAGTGGGGGGACCAAAAATTAATATTCATAAAATTTACCTAACACTATCTAATAGATTACTATATCTAAGTCACCAGAGGTCCACTCTCATAGAATAAGGATGGCTCACCAAGCTTTTCTTATAGTCTTTAGACAACTTTCAGGAACTCAAGAAAGCATGAGAAAATAGACATATATAATCAGTGGACTTTAATTAAAAGAAATTATTCTAGATACACTAATGGGCCTCATTTAATCAGTTGAAAGGCTTTTAGAACAGAACTGAGGTTTTTCTGGAAGAAGAAAAGAATTCCACCTGTCAGTTGCAGCCTCACTTCTGAGTCCTCCAGCCTGCCTTTCCTGACAGCCTACCCTACAGATTTCAGACTTGCCTAATCAGCTCCCACAATTGTGTAAGCCAGTTCCTTGAAATAAATCCCTTATTGTATATTTCCTACTGGTTCTGTTTTTTCCTGGTTGAACCCTGAGTAATATATGCTCATACAACCTTTATCAGGCAACTAAAAGAGAATATACTTCATCAACAAAGAAGAGAAAAACCAGGATCAAGCAAACAGAGAATTTAACTTAGAGAGATAAAGAGAATCCCAGGATAATGATGACTAAAAATCCCCGGAATAATAGTTATGGACCATGTTGAATAGGATGTCTTATAACCATTAGGGAAACAGGAACGAATACCCATAAGGTGCAAATTACTAATGTGTCTCAGATTAGCAGTGATTAATAGCCTGAGAGGAAGGCAAAATCCAGGTTTTAAAACAAAATGAGAAGATTTCTTAGTGACCAAGACAAAAATAAGTTGTCTGGATGTTTATTGGTGGAACCACAGAATTTTGTGGTTCATTGTGACCACAGGAAGCAGGGACACCAATGAGACTCTTCCAGTGCTCTAGATGTGTCATAATTATGCTTTTGCCTGAGATTATTATTGCTTTTGTGTTCTGTGTTCTGAAGAAGAATTCAGTCTCTATTACAAAGGACAAGAATAAAATGAATGCTTCTCTGAATTGATATATTAGAGAAAATGAAAATTTCTGAATAGGGTTGAAGAAATGATCTGGGAAAGATGCCAAGAAGGGAAAGATTTCTAGGAAGCTAAGGAGAATTAAAAAGTGTGGGTGGAAAAATGCTTTTAGTAGATGGGAAGAAACTCTGTACTACTAAACTTGTGCTTTGGGGAATAAAACTCCAGTGCTAGAGTAACAACTCTGATATCTCTCAGCTTCCAGAGTCTGTAAGATAAAACACATTATTTAAATATCAGCATTGTGTTTTTTGCTCAACTGGGTCAAAGACAAAATTTAAAACAACTTTAGATATAGAATGGATTGTTAAGAGAAGGAATGCCTTCTGAAGTTATGGGGAATCCAAAAACTATCAAGTGATGGAATTATGAGAAGTTATTTCTATTAGCCTCAGGGAGATATATGAAGTGTCACTGAGGCACATCATAGATCCAGAAGAAGATGGACAGGTTCTAAACAGTAACTATAATTCTCTAAGGTCAATCGAACAATGGTTTCAAGGGCTTCAAAGGGCTTCAGGACTGCCTTCTTCCACATTAGTATTCGAGGACTCCAGGAAAAGTCAGAGATACAGTGCCCTTAATCTTTACTGAGTTAATCTTAAAGTACTGGAAATAAATGCATTTATATGCTCATGTAGAGACAAATGCCAGAATATCATAAATTGGGCAGATTGAGGCATGAGGCATACTTAGCAACATGTATAACCAAAGAAAGAGAAGCTGAGGCTGAGGAACAGGACATGAGAATACCAAGCAATCTTGAGACACTACTTCTCAGGGGGTAGCCAGGAAATCAAATGTTCCAAAGCCAAAGGACATGGCAGCCCCAAGGCTGAGTAAGTAAGGGTTCTCATCAGTAAGGCAAAGAGCAACATCAGGAATCCATCTGACATTGATTATAATTCTCTTCACATGAAGCCTCTTGCCTGGAGCCAGGGTCCACAGAAAAGAAGCTTGATGCAAACCAAATAAGGAATTGGAGCAAGAACCAAGTGAACTCCGGCTCAGGGAGTATCTCAAGTCCAACAGGGAAAGCAGAGCAAATGCATAATCTAGACTGAGATGGTGGTAACAAAGAGGAAAAAATCTGCAACAAAATGTTTATAAACTCCAATCCAAGAGCTTCCAAAGGCCACGCCAATTATAAACCAGGAAGAATAGTTGTAGGCTCTATCAATATAACAAAACTCCTCTAACCTCCTGACCTGGTCAGACTCTGCTGTGGAACTGGGGTCAGCCTGGTCCAGCATGAGACAGATACTACCATCTCGAGCTTGGAAAAACTGGGGACAACAAAAGTAGGGAAAATGAGATCATTAAAGAAAACAGGTACATATCTGTAGCTACATAAAAAGGAATGACACTTGAGTCTTATTTCAAAGCTGTTATATATGCTGAGAGTCCATGGAACCCTTGTCAGTGACAAATCAGTTTTTAATGAATAGGGTTATGGGAGTTCTATGTTATATATTTCTAAGAACTACGCTCCTGAGTAGGCCAATGAAAAGAAACTTCTGCACATTTACTCAGGCAGATACTTGTTCAGAATGATAACAGAAATTGTTATATTTTGATCTCAGTAATAGTTTATGAAGCTGACTGGAGAGTCATGGAAAGAATGATCAAAGCAAGAACAAAAATAATCTATACTTTCTTTTTCCCCATAGAGCCTGAAAAATCTTTTTTACCCACCTTTCATTATCCTTTGAAATAACTTGTAAGAAAATAAAAGCAGATGTCTGGAAAAGTCATCAAGAAAATCCACAAATCAAAAAGAGATTTCAAACATATGTTTTTAATGAACAGGCTGAAGGTTTTGTTTTTTTCCCCTGTTCCATCCCAACTGATCCCAGAGTGTTGGTGGCGAGGTGTTCTATCAATCAATACCTTCCTATATCTAAATGTGCTGTCATTCTACTTCCTTTGGGAAGAGATTAGAGTACCAAAAAAGCTTTCCTTTGCAGTCTAGTTCCACTGCTTCCCTTTCAGTCCACAGGAAACTTGGAATAAATCCTTACCCATCCTTCTGTGACATGTGCAAGGGAAAAATATGAACTCACTCCTTATAAGAGCTGTCTGATTCACAGAACTTTCATTCATTGGCTTTTCTTCTTTCTTTCCCAGAATCATAGTATTTACCAACAAAATTTAGGATCTTTTGTTAACTTAGGTACTTTTTTTTTTTAAGGATTGGTAATTTTTTCTAGCTAGCTAGGCATTTTGGATAGATAGACATATTATACCTGGATAAATAGATCTTCACCAAAAAATGTCAAATATTTTTACAACTTTCAGTTCTTAATATGACCCTAATTCTAAGTCAGCCAATGGTTTTAGTCTTAGGAGAGGCCTGAAAAAATCATTTTGCCCTATCCTGCATATGCCTGTGTCTTCATTTTATGGAGTGAAGTACAGTGTTATGCTGAGGTCTCTACAGTTCAGGGGGCATGAGAATTCAATACATCTGCCTCTTATGGAAGGCCTTGATCTGCCACCACACCATGCTATTTCTCTTTTGGGATCGTGGCTGATTTAAGCCATATTATTATAAAACAGGCCATAGACATAAACTTAGTAATTGAGTTCTGTGAAGTTTCCAAGCTAGATAATGTTGATTAAAGAGTGTCTTCACAATAACAACTCTATAATTAACAAATGAAGCATTTGTAGAATACTGTAGGCAATAAAACACATTTTTTTCTTTTTAATAAAATAGTAATAATAGGAAGCATTATTGGCAATTTAGATTCTCATCCCAATGCATATAATTATAGAATTCCTATATATCATAGTGAGTATTTCTGGTCTGAGATAAAATTCTAGGATGAAGAATTGTAAATTAGAGAAACAATCATAGAAAGATATGGTAGCACATGCTGGTGCAAATGGTGAGAAATTTACTGTGGTCCCTATGTCTCTTGGTAAATGAGTCTAAAATTAGTGGATATAGGATATAGGACTAGACATTTCCAAATAGGAATGAAGAGCTTTTAAATATGCTACCCTTGCTCCAGAGAATGCCATCACTCTCCACTGAGCACAGCTTAGTCAAAACTCTGGTTTTCCAAGGGAGCAGATTACTGTACAGCATGCACCAAGAAGAGGGAAATGGTATTTCCACAGATAGTCTCAAGCCAGACTTTGAGAAATCCTCATATTCAGTGGAAAATGGGGATATGGAAAATATACTTTACTATTAAAAATACATCTTGCTATTAAATGTTAGTCAAGTAATCAAGACAGATATTTCAACGACATGTTTTTAGCATATTTGATGAAACTGGAGATTTGACTCTTTGTATTAACAGTACAGACAAATGCCTCTATCTGGTAAATTAATACTCCTATCTCCAAGTACAGATGACCACGTATATTCTTTTCATGTTTTAGAAGAAAGCAGGAAAAGTTTTATATTTTTTTGCAAAATATTCAGTCTTTATATTTCTTGCAAAAATGCAGACATTTAAAAGATAAGATATACAAACTGATTTTTTTAAACACTATGGTTTTGATATTTCAAAACAAATTAGTATAAACTCTATATGGTTGGTATAATTAAGGAATTATTTTTATTTTTTAAAAAGTAATAGTTTTTGGGCGCCTGGGTGGCGCAGTCGGTTAAGCGTCCAACTTCAGCCAGGTCACGATCTCGCGGCCGGTGAGTTCGAGCCCCGCGTCAGGCTCTGGGCTGATGGCTCGGAGCCTGGAGCCTGTTTCCAATTCTGTGTCTCCCTCTCTCTCTGCCCCTCCCCCGTTCATGCTCTGTCTCTCTCTGTCCCAAAAACAAATAAACGTTGAAAAAAAAATTTTTTTAAAAAAGTAATAGTTTTTAAATTTTATAATTATAAGTGAGAATATTTCTGGGCAGCATGTCCAGAGTTACTTATTTATGTAAGTATTATTTTATACATTGTTTTGTCCCTAAAAGAATGTAGGGTAGATGGAAGAGATATAAACCAAGAGAATCTACTTTTAGATGATTAGGTTGACTCAAGGTTACATTGTAGACAGTTGTATTTGTCAGTATAGGCTACATCATACTTTGGTTAAAAAACAAAACAAAAGACAACGAAAACACAACCCTAAATCTTAGTAGCTTAATAAAAATAAAAACATTTTATTTCTTGTTTGCTATAAATCTGTTGTGAGTCAAGGTAGCTCTTCAAGCAAATATGCTGAATTCATAAGGAGACTCAAGAAATTTAAGCTGCTTTTATCATCTTCTAATGGTTTTACAGAGCATATGAATTTTCTTTTTTTTTAAATTTTTTTAAACGTTTATATTTATTTTTGAGACAGAGACAGAGCATGAACGGGGGAGGAACAGAGAGAGGGAGACACAGAATCCGAAGCAGGCTCCAGGCTTTGAGCTGTCACCACAGAGCCCAACTCAGGGCTAGAACTCACAGGCCATGAGAGCACAACCTGAGCTGAAGTCGGACGCTCAACCAACTGAGCTACCCAGGCACCCCCAGAGCATATGATTTTTCAAGTATTATTAAAATTACTCGAATGAGAGCATTTTTAAAATATGTGTATGATGCTACCAACTGTAATTTTTATTCTAAACTACAAGCATCTATTAATGTAATGTTAGGGTAGTTTTTTTTTCATCTATTTCCACGATATTTACACTTGTTACATTGCCTTTTTTTACATTGATGTATAATTGGGGTGCTTGGATATCTCAGTCTATTGATCATCTGACTTTTGATTTCGGCTCAGGTCATGATCCCAGAGTCATGAAAGTGAGCCCTACATCTCTCTGTCTCTCTGTCACCCCCCACTCATGCCGTCTCTCTTTCTCTCTAAAAAAAAATTACCTATAATTGACATATACCTATTAGTTTCAGGTGTACATAGCAATTCAGTATTTTTATGCATTATGAAATGATCTCCATAAGCCTAGATACCATCTGTCATACAAAGTTGTTACAATATTATTGACTATATTCCCTATGGTATACATTACAACCCCATGACTTATTTATTTTTAAGTGGAGTTTGTATATTTTAGTCCCCTTCACCTATTTTACCTGCTCCCCTACCTTGCTTTTGATATTTGAAAGGCTTGTTTCTATGATTAACTTTGTAATTTTAAGGTCATAACCCCCAGCCCAAAAAACTAAATCTGTTTACATTATTGTGTCTCCTTCCCCCCACCTTTAAAATAGTTCAGTCAAGTGACCTGTATGAACATTTAAAACTAGCATTGATTTTGGTCATTTCAGCTTAATTGTATTTCCCATACAATATGTGTTCAAAATAAAGTAATTTAGAAAATACCCTAAATTATGAACAACTTACAAGAATCTGAATGTAAGACAATATCCTTTTATCCTGAGGCATATTTTTGGGTAAAGTATTAAGAGTCTATTATATTCTAGACATTGTGCCCAGTACAAAAACAAAGATAATACAAAGAGGCAGAGAGAGACCTGAAAACTGGGGGTGTGGGTATGGGTGTGTGTGTTATTTTGACTCTGATGGGGAGGGTAGGCCCTTCCCAGGGGGTGATGTGCATGCTGATGGCCAAATGGGGAAGAAAGAATCATGTGCAGTTTGGAGGAAGAACATTCCAGCCACAAGAAATATTAAACACAAAGCATAAAAGCCATAAAGCATGAACAAGTTCAACTTGTTCCAGGGTCTGAAAGAAGGTCATTCTCTGCACAGAGAGCTGAAGATTAGTTCAAAGGGGCAGGAAAGGTGTGAATCATGCAGGGTCATGATGGCCATGGCATAGGGTTTAGACTTAAGTGTGCTGAGAAAAAGTCATTGGGGTATTTTTAGTAGGGATATAGTATGATCTGATTCATATTTTACAAAGGCCACTCTGTCTTGTACATGGATAACAGTATCCAGGAGGAGGAGTAGAAGTAGAAATTTGGTAGGAGGTTAGGGTTCTAGCCCAGGTGGGAGCTGATAGAGGCTTGGACCAACAGTGTAGACAAAGTAATGAACAGAATTCCATAAGGATTCACAATAAAGACACATAATAAACTAGAATAATACTTGCACCTCATATCACAAAGGGCTGCAGATCAGTAAGAAAAAGACTGATAGACTAAATAAATAAATAAATAAATAAATAAATAAATAAATACTAACGTGCAGTTTGCAGAAAGGAAATAAAAACAGCTTCTAAATATGTTAAGCTCCCCAAACTCACTCCTAGTAAGATCAACGAAAACTAAAATTACACTGAAATACTTGTTTAACCAGAAGACTTGCAAAAAGCAAAGAGTTTAACAGAACATAGGATTGGGGAGGGCCCAAAGACATAGACATTCACACATTTCTGATATATGCTGGGTGATGGACAATTTGGAGATGTCTATCAAAATCACAAATGTACTTGTCCTAAGACTCTGCAATGCTGCTTATGTAATTTATCCTACAGATAAACCTTTATTCTACATCCTTGTATCAGAGGCTTGTCAGTGCTTTGCCCATATTCTTGAGATCTGCAGCCCTTAATCAAGGACTCTCAGATGTTGATGTATATTTACTTCAGCTCTCTCACCCTTGACACTGAATAATTGTAAGAAGTGTGTTTTGTTCCTACCTCAGTTTTCCTCATTTTTAACTTCCCATATGGTTAAGTTGCAGTACTGACTGATACCTGGTTTAATAGTGTACTAGTGGTTGATTTCTTTTCTCTGGATAACTTCCCTCTTCCTTTACTGGTTTTCTCAGCACCTTGAAATAAACTACTCACAATCAATGTTGCTTCCTGGAGGAACCCAACTAAGAATCTTCAAGCTCTTTCCTGAATGTACTTTCCACCTTTATATTCCTAATAGGGGATGCTATTGGCATTCGGACAGACAGTTTCACAGGTCTGTCCCTACTTTTAGGACTTTTAACATCCCTCTTCCCTGAACAATAAACTTTTATAGCCCTCCAGTTGCTAGTCATTGTGACAACCCAAAACTTATTCTTTGCATATTCATGTTTCCATATGTCCCATCTCTTCCCTGGTAACAAAGCTTCTGCTATAGCCCTCACAAGTAGTGCCAATTACTTCTTTCAGGTGCCTCAAACCGCTGTGCCTGATGGTAGGCTAAGTGTCCTCCTAACAGCTCTTTATTGCTTCTAGATCATTTTTCCCACCATCTTCCCCCAAAACTCCAGCTTTGAATCTCATCTTCCCACCATAATACCAGTATCTCTCATCCTAGGAGTACCCCCTTGAAGACTCCTCCTTATTCCTTGAAGATTTTAGCACCTAGTTCATTGTCATTCTATCTAACACTTCTATCATAATTCTTGGTGATTATATTACCATGGCCTCTCAGTTCCTTGACCTCTCTTCCCTTTTCCAGTGATCTTATCTGTATTTCAAAAGAGAACCTTGAGAAATTCCCACCACAGTATCTACCTCTGCATCTGTGCCATGTTGCTTTCCTTTCTGTTACCAAGAATGAACTGTCACTGCCCATAACGCACCTAGACCCCAATATGTTGTCTAGTATTTTAATCCCATACATTCTTGCCTATTCAAGAACATCACTCCAGCAATTTGTATTTCTCCTTCTGCATCATCAATTTTCCCCTTTCCACTAAGCCATTACTTGCAAGATTCAAATATACTGCAATTAAACCAATCTTAAAGGGATAATAAACTCATTTGGTCTTTGTCCTACTTCACTGGTCATTTTATTACAGCTTTCCTCATTGGCTCTGCCTTATCCCTCTGACTTCTAATGATTGGAGGGCCTCAGGGCTCAGTCCATAGCCTTTTCTATATCCATGCTGCCTTCATTGGTGACTTTATCTAGTTTCATGGCTTTAAATACCACATATATAGTGACAACTCCAGAATTTATTTCTCTAGCTGGGCTCTCTCGTCAGAATTCATAACTTATATCTCCTACTTGATATCTGATAAATGATTTTAACTGAAAATGCTCAAACTTCATATCTCATACCCAAACATGCTCCTTCAATTGTCTCCCTCTACTCAGGAAATGGCATTCCCCTCCTTCCAGTTGCTCACCATACACCTGGTATAATTATTTGATTTTTCTCTTTATATCATGCTCACATCTACTTTAGTAAGAAATTTATTTGGATCTACATTAAAAATATATATAGAATTCAACTACCACTTATACCTCCATTGTCAACATGCTAGTCCAAACAATCATACTTTTAAAACTTTTTTTAAGTTTTTATTTAAATTTTAACATAGAATATAATATCTGTTTCAGTTGTATAGTATAGTAATTCAACACTTCAATTTATCATCCTGGTACTCACCACAAGTGCATTCCTTAATCCTCATCATATATTTAATCCATACCCCCACCCACCTCCCTTCTGGTAACCATCAGTTTGTTCACTGCACTTGATTCTGCTTTCTAGTATGCATCTCTCTCTCTCTTTTCTCTCCTTTTGCTCATTTGTTTTGTTTCTTAAATTCCACATTTGAGTGAAATTAAATGGTATTTGTCTTTTTCTGACTGATTTATTTCCCTTAGCATAATACTCTCTAGCTGCATCCAGCCATTACAAATGGCAAGATTTCATACTTTCTTATTGCTGAGTAATATTCCATTGTAAGTATGTGCGGAGATGTGTGCGTGTGTGTGTGTGTGTATCCATTCATCTATGAATTGATATTATTTCTTCCTTAAAAATCTGATAGAATTCACCTGTAAAGCCATGTGGGCCTGCAATTTTCTTTACAGAAAGTTTTTTTCGAGGGGGGGCGGAAAGCTCTCCAATTTCTTTAACAGATATCATTTTTTTTCCAGCTTCCTGAGTGCGTTTTTTAACGAATATATCTATTTCATCCAAATTGTCAAATGGCTTTGTTATAAAATTTTTCAAAATGATTATCCTTTCACTATCTGTAGATTCTGTAGTGATGTCCTCTCTTATTCCTGATGCTGATGTTATACATCTTTTCTCTTTTTTCCCTGATCACTCCAACTATAGGTATATCTGTCTTAATGATCTCAAAGAATCCTCTTTTGGTTTAATTGATTTTTCTCTATTTTTTTACATTTTATTTCTGTTTTGATATGTATTATTTTATGCCTACTGTTTACTTTGGATTTAATTTCCCTTACTTTGTTAGTTTCTCATGGTGAAAGGTCATTGACTCAAGACCTTCCCTTTTTAAATTTTTTTTAAAATACAAGTTTGATGGTATAAATTTCCAAGGGAAATATCCCACAGATTCTTTTGTGTTTCTATTTTCATTCAATTCAAAATAATTTCTAATTTCTCTTTTGACTTCTTTGATTAATGGATGATTTAAAATTCCTTTATTTAATTTTGAAGTATTTAGGAATTTTCCAAGGATCTTATGTTATTGATTTTCAGTTTAATTCCACTGTGGTCAGACAACAAACTCTGTATGATTGGAATGAGATTTGTTTTATAGCACAGAGTATGATCTATCTTGGTAATTGATTCATGTGCACTTGAGAAGAATGTGTATCCTACTCTTGTTGAGTACAGTGTTATATAAAGGTCAATCAGATCAAGTTTGTCATGAGTATTTAAGTCTCCAAGTTCATTTGTCTATTTCTCCTTGCAGTTCTATCAATTTTTACTTCATGTATTTTGAAGCAGTTAATAAGTGCATAAATCTTTAGGATTACATTATTTTGATGAATTGACTACTTAATCCTTACGAAATGACCATCATAATCATTACAAAATGAAAATTTTACAATAGACATAAAAATAATTTCTTAAGGATTATGAAGGATTATGCCTGGTAATAATCTTGTTCTGAAAATTCTTGTCTAATAGCCATCTCAGTGTTCTTGTGACTAATGTTAGCATATTTTTTTCTAACCTTCTAACATATTTCTGTCTTTATGTATGAAGTGCATTTCCTTTTTTTTTTTTTTAATGTTCATTTTTCAGAGAGAAAGAGCCTGAGCAGGGGAGGGGCAGAGACAGAGGGACAGAGAATCTGAAATGGACTCTGCACTGACAGCAGTGACCCTGATGCCGGGCTTGAACTCACAAACTGTGAGATCATGACCTGGGCTGAAGTCAGATGCCCAACTGACTGAGCCACACAGGTACCCCTGATGTCCATTTCTTGTAGGCAGCATACAGTTGGATCTTGCTTTTAAATCCAATCTGATAATTTTACTGTTTTAATGGCAATATTTACAATATTTACATGTAATGTGATAATTAATATGGTTTGGTTTGGTTTCTATTTATCTTTGTTAAATATGTTCTTTGCTCCCCCTTTCCTTTTTTCTACCATCTTTTGGATTTTTTTTTTTTTTTAATTTGCTCTCTGCTTTATTGGGCTCTTCACTATGCTTTACTTTAGTTATTTTATTGATTGCTTTATCTTATTACAGCCTATGTTCAAGTGATAGTATAACACTTAAGTTCCTCAAAAATAATTTTATAATAGCACACATTAATTTCTCTCCTCCTGACCTTTATGCTAATGTTGTCATGCATTTTACTTATACATGTTATAAACCCCACAGTACAGTGTTATTTTTTGTTTGTTTAAATAGTAAATTATCTTTTAAAGGATTTGAATAAGATAAACAATTGATGTATTTACCTATGTAGTCACCAATTCTGGAGTTATTTATTCCCTTGTGTATATCTATATTTCCACCTGGTATTATTTTCCTTCTGCTTTAAAAACTTCTTATAACATTTCTTATACTATGTGTCCACTGGTGATGAATTCTTCCAGCTTTTATGTGTCTGAAAATATCTTTACATCACTGTTGTTGAAAAATATTTTAGCAGGACATAAAATTCTAAGCTGACAAGTTTTTTCATTACTTTAAAAGATAATACTCCACTGTGTTTTCACTTGAATTACTTCCAATTAAAACAAACAAACAAACAAACCTCTTTTCATTCTCTGTTGTTTTGTACATGTCTTTTATCTTTGGATACTTTTAGGTTTTTCCTTTTTTTATCACCATTTTTAAACAATTTGGTGATGATAAACATTGATGTAATTTTCTTCATGTTTTTTGCAACTGGGTTTCATCGAGCTTCTTGAATTTGTGGGTTTATAATGATTAAATTTGGAAAGGCTCTTGACATATTTTTTCAAAAAAATTTTTTTCTGTCTGTACCCATCTTTCTCCTGTGGGGAACTCTAATTACCCACACCACATATTAGGCCACTTAAAGTTGTCCCATAACTCACCAATACTCTTTAATTGGGGAGGGAGGGTCCTTTTTCTCTGTTTCATTCTGGATAGTTTTTATTGCTATGCCTTCAAATTCACTAATCTCATCTTCTGCCATATGTAATTTGCTGTTAATCCCATTGAGTGTATTTTCCATCCTAAACACTGTAGCTTTAATCTCTAGAAATTTGATTGTTTTTTTTTTAATTTCTACTTAGCCCTTTAAATATATAGAATATAATCACAAAAATTGTTTTGATGTTCATTGCTATTAATTATACCATCTGTGTCAATTCGGGGACAATTTTGACTAATTGGTTATTCTCACTGTGGGTTGTTTTCCTATGTCTTGGCATGCCTGGTAGTCTTTGACTAAATGCATACTTTGTGATTTTATTTTCTTGGGTGCTGGATACTTTAGAATTTTCACAAATCTTCTTGAGCTTTATTCAGGAATGATGCTAAGTTATTGAAAACAGATATCCTTTCAGGCTTTGCTTTTATGGTTTGTTTGACAGATTGAGAGCAGTTTTCAATCTAGAGCTAATTATTCTCCACTAATGAAGCAAGACATTTTTGAGTAAGCTACCCAGTGCCTTATGAACTATGAGTGTTTCTACTTGGGCTGAAGGGAACAGGCACTATTTCTGGCCCTATATGTGCTCCAGGCATAGGTTCTCTTTATTCCATCTAGAGGATACTTTCCTGAGCCTCAGGTAGTTTCCTCACAGCATGTGCTGATCAGGATTTTGCTGAATATTTGACACCAGTACCCCTACACCTGACACACATTTGCTTTCTGTGCAGTTCTCTGCTCTTTGTCTTTCATCCTATTAACTCTCACTACCGTGATCTCCCTGGACTCTCATGTCTGTCTCTTCAATTCATGGTCCTAACTGGGCTTCACCTCAGTTTCCCTTCCATATGTCAGGGCCTGAACACTGTATCAAGTCAGTATGCTGGGGCAACACTGGATCTCACCTCTTTTGTTTCTTGTCTTTCCAGAATCATTGTCCTTTAACACCTGATACACAGTGTCTTTAAAACCATTGTTTAATGTATTTTGTCTGTTTTATTTTTGTTTGTTTTGGTTGTTATAGGTGGAAAGGTGAATCTAGACTCTGTAACTCCATCTGTGAGCTTTTCTTAAGAAGCAAAGGTAGTAGCAGGAAGGACTCTGAAATAGCCTATCATCAATGTCTTTATTTCTTTATATATAATGAGAATGGGTGGGAAATTTGGCTCAGATTATATATATATATATGTGTGTGTGTACATATATATATATACATGTATAAATATACATAAATATTATATATATAAATATACATAAATATTATATATATATATTTGTGTGTTTACATAGTTTTTTGTTTCTAAGATCATAAAAAAAAAAAAAAAACATAACACAGATGAAGCAAACACTGGTACCACAAACACATTCTTTCTCCAGAAACAAGAGAACTCCACTGGGAAATGCTCATTTATGGTGTGGTATCCTAGCCCAAGCTTTATCCTGACACTTTACACATCCAATTTCTCCACAGGGGTCTGATAGATGGGAAGTTTAAAGACCCAATATGTTATTAGCTGGGGAAATGGCAGTGAATGTGGAGGTAGGCCTGAACTAGTCATTTAAATTCAGTAGTAGGACAACAAACAAGAGGACCCTAACTTTCTGGCCCAACTTAATTGCAGTGTCTTCATCCTAAACCCCTACTACTTACCTCAATCATTAAGACTATTTTATTGAAATACTATATGAAAAAAAAACCTTAAAAGAACAATATATAATATTAATAATTATAGCAGTATTATTCGTGCTGACAAATCCTTCAAAGAGTCCATAGTTCCCCAAAGAAAAATTAACCAGGAGAATGTAAATCATAGATGAGGAAATGAATCTAATTGTCTTGAAGCAGTAAGTATCTTTTTTACCAGACTTGGAGACGCTATGTGTCCACAAAGCTTAGCAATATACTCATGTCAAGGACAGCACATCTCTTCTGTCTTCTCAGCAAAAGTAGCCCTATTACTACAACCTGCTGCTCCTGTTCTACAATCTGCTTTGATCAATATTTTCTTAAGCTAGGAAGAAAGCTAACTGACACAGTTGGAAATGAGAAACTGGTCTTAGAAACCTGCTGACAGAGACTCTTAAAAACTGAGAACAAACTGAGGGCTGATGGGGGGTGGGAGGGCGGGGAGGGTGGGTGATGGGTGTTGAAGAGGACATCTTTTGGGATGAGCACTGCGTGTTATATGGAAACCAATTTGACAATAAATCTCATATATTAAAAAAAAAATAAACCTGCTGACAATATAAGCTAAAAAAGACATGTTTGGAAAACTGGAATCAATATTTTCAAAATAATAATTTCTAGATTTTAAATAGCTATGGTTTGGTCTCCAATGGTAAGTCAATGGCAGCTCAGAGTATCATATTATGAATTATAATAATATGAAGGATTCTACTGATTATGGTCTCATCATGATGCTCATAAAATTCTAACTCTTGCTGATACTAAAGGTAGTCTACACAAGTACAGACCCAGAAATCTGAGTCATATTATGACTGAAATATATGTTCCTACTAGTATTCAATGATGCCTGAAAGGATATCAAAAGATACCAACATACAATAGTCAGATATAAAGTATTAGTGTGTTTTTTTAATACCTAATATAAATAACAAAAGGAATTAATTGTATGAAGAAAGCCTATCTTGGTTAGGTAGCCCAACCTCAATACTAAGCAGGAAGATTAATCTCTCGAACATAAATACTTAGTGAGACACATCACTGCTGTGACAATAACTGACTTTCACTGCAAGGTTTATTGATCTCTTAAGACAGATTATCCTTTGTGGCTACATTTTAAAATTTTTTCTTTAATGTTTTATTTATTTTTAAGAGAGAGAGAGAGAGAGAGACAGAATGTGAGCAGGGAAGGAGAAGAGAGAGAGGGAGACACAGAATCTGAAACAGGCTCCAGGCTCTAAGCTGTCAACACAGAGCCTGATGTCGGACTTGAACTTGTGAACCCCGAGATCATGACCTGAGCTGGAGTTGGACGCTTAACAGATTCAGCCACCCAGGTGCCCCTCATGGCTACATTTTTAAAAAGTCCTTCCCCATAATCTTCTCTAGAAAGCCAAACTCCTTTATTAATTTTTTTTAACAACTTAAATTTAAAACAAGGTGACATTTTTCCAAGTAAGTTTGGTTACATCAGTGGTTCTCAATTTGGAGTGCTTTTGCTCAACCTTGTCTCCCAGGGGACACTTGGCAATGTTTACAGATGTTCTGGCTGTCAAAACTGAAGGCAAGGGTGCTAACTGGCATCTAGAAGATAGACGGAAGGATTCCACTAAACAGTTTACCTTGTACAGAATGGCCCCCTAGAATAAAGAATTATCTAGTCTCAAATGTCAATAGAACTAAGATTAAGAAGTGATGTGTTAGATGTGATGCCGCCAAACTCTGTATAAATTCCAATCGGGAAATACCTTTGCTGCTGACTTTTAAAATTACATTTGTTTTAAGAAAAAATAACTAGTCTTATTTACTGTTTTTAAATAACCTCTTGCAATTGCTTAGCATTTTATCCTTTACAAAATCCTTTCATATGTTTTAATCTCATTTGCTCTTAGATCTGATGAAGTTATATTTTTCCTGTTTTACGACCAAGGGCCCTATTGTACAAGAGGCTTAGGAACTCGAGCAAGGTCACGCAGATTCAGATTCTGGATGAAAAATCCAGTGCCCTTTTTTGGTATCCTACAGCTGTGGCATTCTTGTTAGGAACATTATATAAAAAGGAATTTAAACATTAAAAAAACAAATCATTGTGCATCCATGGTGATATGACTCCAGAAGATAGATGTCATATGCTCTAAGGATGGAAAGTGGCAGAGAAAAGGGAATAGGTTGGGTATTATGGGAAGTGGGAAGCAAGGATGGGAGATAAGGAGAAAGAACAAAGACATTACTCAAGACATGTGGATAAGTACAGACAGATCCATAAGTTTAAAATGACTACTACTTCTCTCTGAAAATCATTCTTTGTCCAACAAACGGGAAAAGATTCTTATGAAAACATAAAATGGATAAATGTGCTGAGTCCAACCAGAAAAAAAGAAACCACATTCATTACTTCAAACAGAGAATCTGATACAAGGAATCTTATTGTATAGGTGATGGAAAAACTGAGAATCCAGGGATTAGCAACCAAAGGAAGCCATAGCACTTTAAACAGACAAGAGAGAGGAAAAGGTATTGCCAGGGCCCAAGGCTAATTCCATGGTAGACTTATCCAGCAGGAGATGGGACGTGGGAGGATACTTAGTTGTTGCAGGGAACAATGACTATGGCAGAAAGAGAAGGGAAGAAATACACTGGTTTCTTCCTTCCTGCCACCCTTGAGGTTCCTGATAGTAGGTTCCTGGCTTAACCCAGCAGGTAGTCAGCTGACACAGGGGCTTGGGAAACAACCTGGAACTGACTAAGATTTGGAGCAGAGAAAAGCAAGGGAAGTATCTGAAGGAAACAAGCTCAGAACCATCACATTGGCCTGTGGGCATTTTGCCAATGCAAGGATACCACAAATTAGATCAAGACATCAAGTAAACATTCCAGTACTAAATCACCTTTTCCTTCAAGGTAAGAAAAACATCTTAGATTTACCCTGGAACAAACAAATAAGTACACTAAAATTCAAACTCAGAAAAGGAATTTGACAGATGAAGCACAAAAACATTTTGTATAAATATCTAGACCTAAGTAATTACAACTGAGAGAAATAACAAATAGAAACAAACAAACAAAAAAGAAGCAAACAACCCAGCTCTAATAGGTGTTCAGAAAGGACACTTGGATTTTGTCACATCTCTTTTGCACACAGTAGGCTCTATATTCAAAGTAGAAGCAATTTCTTGCTGAGCTCTTGATAACATGAAAATGAAAACATTTGTCACCTTTTCCTCTCAAATTCGTAGACTACAGCAGAACACAATTTTTAAAAGGCCAGCCTAATTTTCTTTCTGGGAAAAAACAAAACTGAGAAAGTAGACTAAAGAGGCAATAATGTATTGTTGTAGACTCTCCTTAACTGGTTCACTATGTGCACTGAATATGCATAATTTGATTTTAAGAAGTATACTGAAATTGTAGAATCACTACCAAAAAAACAAGGTATCATAGAAAGTAAAAGCCAAACTTCTAGTGGCTATTTCAGTTAAGTAATGCTTAATATTTAGAAGAGACATAATCTAGGATAATTACTGGGGACATTTGGTTTCTTATATATACTCTCCATCTGCAATAGTGGGTGATCACAAAAACCTCCAGAAAAGTATAGCAGTAATGCTGTTTGTAACTGAGGCATAAAAGGCCTCCAGGGAAGGAGATACCTAAAGTAGATAAATGTGAACAAGGCACTTAAATATAAAAATGTAAAGTATGATTTCTGGTAGCTATCCTGCCTCAGATACAAGTGGGCCTCACTGGTCAGTCCCAGCACACAGGGTAAGACTGTAGCATCTAAAATGCAGTACTGGACCTGTCACTTTGAATGGAGGAGCCACCAGAGAGCTGGATGCAGCTGCAGACTTACGAGAGTCCGATGTGCAACATCATCATAGCTACAGGGTCAAGCAAACAAATGCCTAATCCAAAGCTGTGGTCTCCTGGGGGCCGGGGGCTTTAAGATAGTAATGGTGGGCCCACAGTGGTAGAAGGAGCACTATGAAAGCAAATCCAGGCTCTTGTGATGCTGTGAAATCCCAGCAGGCCGGCTGGCATTTGTAATAAAAGGAGTGTCTGTGTGAACAGAGTGAATAAAACGTGAATGACTGAGACAGGGGATCAAACAGAGAAGCCCAGCTATTAAAAACTGGAAAAGAAAAAGATTTAAGTGATGACAGGAAGTAGAGGGGAGGGCTTGAACCTGAATCAAGTGTGGAAGTGCTTATGTCCTTCCCTTCCAGAGCCATTTTTTAAATCCTTTTAAGGTTCGGTTCTCACTAAATAAAGGCACAGCCCCCAGAGCCTGTAAGCTTTTCCAGGTTTTATAAGATTGAGTGCAGGAAAAGAAAATGTCTTGGCTCTAAAATATGCAGAAAAATGCTAAATGACATTAATAAATATTTCAAGAGGAAAATTATATGAATCTCTTTCATTTTGCATAACCAGACATTGTATTTTTCATGTAGGGTATGGTTATATTTTCGTGTTTGACAGGATGTGGGATAAGGCCTCTAAAAGAATTTCCAGGGATTATGTAGCCCTTGAGTTGGTCCATCTTTAGCCTGGCATAGTTCAGGCAGGGAAGGTCAAGAATGTGTTAGAAATTCAGTAAGGATGGGCAGGCAAGGAGAGGAAGGCAGAAACCCAAATCACGAAGCCCAAAAATGTGGGGGTGGGGAGAAGAGGGAAGCTTGGGGAAGGGTGTCTGAGACAGATGCGGAGGTTGGGTTTGACCAGGTGCTGGGAGGTGCAGCAGTGTCCCTGAAGATGGCACAGTCTCGTTTCTAATTTTGGAAATGGCCAAACCAGGGTTTCCAAACTGGCAGGCAGGCTGGCAGCAGAGGGCTCTGACTAGCAGAAAGAACCATCTGGAGGTAGGTGGCCACTTGATGTTATGGAGGGGTATGAATGCAGAATTGGTAACAGCTAGACAGCAGGTCTTAGTTTCTAAAGGGGGTAGGTGGCAGAAGGGAAGAGAGGACTGAGCCGAGAACTCAGTCCTCCTAAAGCAGCGAAGCAGTGAAAATCAGTGAGTCAAGGAACACTGGGTGCATAGAGGTTCCAAGGCTCCCAGGTTCACCTAGCGTGATTGGCTACTGGGCAATCCTAGGAACATTCCTGGAGCTCATGCAATGGGACCTCTGGGACTACTAGATCAAGGGTCTGGGAGCAGGGCCCCTTGAGAGGAGTGGTGGCTTTGAGTGAAACAGGTCATTGGAGATTATTCTGGAGGCAGGGCCCTTTAATGTGTCCAGAGAAAATGGCCATGGAGCTGTTGTTTAAGTCACGGTCAGAGGGGAGTAAACTGAAGTGATCCCAATTTTCAAGGACAAAGCTAGACAGGGAACCATCCAATGGGATTTGCAGGGGCAGATGTTTAAGTAAACTCCCCCAGCCATAAATTGCCCTGATAGGCAGAAGGGTGTGTCTCTCTGGGAGGGGACCAAAGACCCTGACCTGGAGACATTGTGATGACTGAGCAGAGATAAAAGAGGAGGAGACTGAGTAGCTGTATTTCTAGAGCCATTTGAGGCTGCTGCAGAGGCTGGTGACCTCTAGCTGGAGAGCACAGTGGAGAGCTCTAGGCTTCCCTTGGGACTATTTCCAAGGTCCAGAATCAACCACAACTTCTCAAGTTACCTGAGAGCAGAGCAGGGGCAGGGCCAGGACACCAGCAGAGGAGAAAGAGCTTAGCTAGCCAAGCTGAAGAAGACAGAGGTCACTAGGGACTACTAGATCATGGCAGCAGCAGCCGCCTGGATCCTGGCACAGTAAATGATTTCCAGCAGCTGTAAGTAACCTTGAAGAGAGCAAGTTCTCAGGGAATGCCTGGAGGGATGCTATAGAAGCTTTGGATAATCCTGTCACAGAGATCATTTTTGTTGTTTTTCTCCTTATTAATAGTTGTAAATAGAGAACTTGTATATAGGGTAACCAAGGTTTTTCCAAGAGCATTTATTGCCTAGGTAGAGGTACAGTATTGCTCTTTCTCATTCATTGGGTATTAGTGATCCAGAATCTAGGGATAACTAATGTTTTAAGAGCCTCAGAATGTTTCAAAACTGATTAAAATTAATATTTAATTGAGTGGCTATAAAATGTAACAATGCCAACCAGTGAACTGCAACTCAACCCTTATTCTTCAAATGGTGATAGAAGAAAATCAGCAAAAATCATCTCTTATAGGAGACCTCATAGATTAGCCAAAGGACCACAGCATTAAATACATGAATGCATATTTAATTTGAAACAAGAGAGTACCCTGAAATATTTGACATAATGTGGCTGGGGACATGAAAAAAAAGGTGCCAAGGAAGGACTTAAACAAAAATGATCCTGTTCTCATAATTCTGGGTGGGTCCTATCTCAGTTTTCTGGGAATGATTTTTCAATAATAAGTATATCAAACTTACTGATCTTTTCTTGCTATAGGCATCAGTACACAAGGGTTTTAAGTATTAATTTAGAATTCTAAAGTTTTTGGATCCTCAAAAAAATTTTTTTAATGTTTACTTATTTGTGAGAGAGAGAGAGGGACAGAGCGAGCATGGGGAGGGGCAGAGAGAGAGGGAGAGAGAGAGAGAGACAGAGAGGAAGACACAGAAACTAAAGCAGGCTCCAGCTCTGAGCTGTCAGCACAGAGCCCGACGCTGGGCTCGAACTCGTGAGCTGTGAGATCATGATCTGAGCTGAAGTCGGACGCTTAACCAACTGAGCCACTAAGGTACCCCAAGTTTTCAGATCTTTAATAGATGAGTGTCATATAATGCAAAACTACTACAAAACTAGGAATTCACAAGCAAGGTAAAAAAACAAAGAAATGGAGACATGGTGAGAGAAAATGAAATTACATGTAAAATAACTCACAAGTTGTTAAACAAGAGCTTTAGTGTTTTCTTTCAAATAAAGAAGCTAAAGTTTATAACAGTAATAAATAATGAACAACCAAGTTCTTTTCTTTCAAAATAAATTCCAAAAGCTACATGTTATGTTAAATGTTTGATCACAAGTGTTAGTTTATGAAAGTAAGGCATGAGTTTGGTTCCCTTGAAGAAAATTCAAGATAGGAGGGGATAATAGTTAGAAAAATATGGGGAAGCCAGCTCACTCGGAGAGAAGAGTTTGGTGGACCACTTTAGGAAGGGTGAGGGTAATAGCAAAATGTCCAGGGAAGCACAGAGAGTACCTCACTTAGGATTCATGAAGTATATTGTGTTTGCTAAAAAGCATGTTACTACTGTCTGGACTCTAAACCCAATATAGTAATGAATTTGCAAACTGTTTGCCACTGCATGCTTTAGTTTTTAACAGCTAGAATTGGAAAATGATAGTACAAAACAGGTGGTAGTATGGAAGGCAGTGGTCAGTCCATTGTATGGTTACCCAGTCATGAAATGGGAGCATCTCTGAATTTACAAAAGAGGAATAAAATGCTGCAGTCACTAAACTATCAAAGTGGGATGCTTGGTTGGTTCTTCAGATGAGCCCCATAGAGTTGGGTCAAGAAGATCCACAGGCAAGTTCTGATCTGTGCTCATGAAGCTCAGAAAATGATTCTCCTGATCTTTACTAACTGCCAACCTATTAATTACAATAAGTAGAACTTCTAAGTTGTCCACTGAGGAACCTGGATGGTTTTCTATAGAAAACTGACAATGAACAGAAAAATGAGTACCAAAAGTTTCCTGTTTTCTAAGGAATTGGATGACCCTAATGGTTAATGCCTCAAGCAATGCAAACCTGATAAATGACCGGTGGAAGCATACTATGCTCTATACTAGTGATAAAACTGTTACTTACCTGTATAAAAACCACTTATGGCGGCAATAAACTATAGCCTAGAATAGTGTAGTTTTTCAATAGGTATCCAATAACTTCGAAATCAAATCAAGAAAGGTAGTTCTTTAGGGAATTGTTACTATAGAACAAGCTTTAATCCAAGCTTATTGACCGTAGAGCCATCTTTTACTTTGCCAAACCATCACAGTTTTATTATTAGCATTAGTTACAAGCCATATTTATTCTTTATCAGAGGCTGAAGTCACCAAGAAAAAAGAATGGTATGTCATAACACTACACAGAGATCAAGCCTAGGGAAAGGACTCTATGAGAATACTGTGAGGAGCTATTTGACATCCTTATAGTAAAATCACCCCTAACTAGAACCCAGTCAAGTGTCAAGGGTAAGCCAAGTCCCCACTCGTTTCTTAATTCCCAACTGAAAATCTACCTCAAGGATTTACTATAATTTGATTGATTGAGTATATTACATGTATTAGTGCCTAACAACGAGTGATCAGTGGAAGAGAGGGTGTGACAGAATCTTAAGGGGTTGAAAGAGCTATAAGGCCTGGGCAAAAATTATACATAATTTTCACTGTCACATATCATAAAGTTAACAGAGACCTACAAGAGTACAGCAACTAGTTTTAACTTTTTCTTTGTTTGGACGTGAACTTTTTCACTAATATTTCCTCTCCCCGCCAGTCCCTAGCATAATAACGGTCACTTCCACTTCTGCTTTTTAACTTTTGGCTAAGTCAATTTTGAATTTTATGGTTATGCTGATCTTACCTTTTTTTCTGAAAATCTTTGATGCTGGTTGTATCCCACACGTTTTGGGTGTTAAATACGTTGAATAAGGTAAAGTAGTATTAATTTGAAGTGAGGGAACTCTGCTTTCCCAGTATTCAAACTCCACTCACCCTTGAATGAGTTACTTATTACTTCTGATCCTCAGTTGCTTTATCTGTAAGGTGGGAATAATCTCCACCATGGAACTGCAATGAAGTTGAGAGGATTTAAAAAGATCGTACAGGTCTTTGATTACAGTGCTCAAAATAATGTTTTTCTTCCACCTCTCTTTTTGGGGGGAAAGGAGGTAAACAGTTCACGGATGCGCAGTTAAAGTGAAAGGAATGGGGGCGGGGGTCCTTCAATGATACTCGTGCCTGCTTTGGTCCCTCAAACCTCTTTAAAGGAGAATATTCTTGGCAGCTACAAGTTTTCTCTCACGAATGCTGAATGACGTTCTGTTTTCACCTTTCTTTAAACTCCATAAGGCAGTCTCCTCATCTCTTCAGACATTTGCTTAGATACAGCATAATTTACCCACGTCAGTCATGGGATGCCACCTGTTCAGTGCTTTGCAAGCAACCTCGGCTGCCTCTCGGCGGACCCCCTCCCTTCCTAGGCCTGAGACTTCCTTTTGAGGCTCATCTTCTCTAACCGAAAACCGTTCCACTGTGGCACTTCATTTGCCTACCCGGAGTTGTCTGTATTTCTAGCTGGAGACGTACACTGCTGTTTTTGTTCTATCCTTTCACATAGTTACGGGCTCGCAACAAGGGTTTAGTAAAAGTTGCATATTGGCTTTCTAGTCTGCTACAACCTCAAGGAAATCGTACGGAGAAACAGTTGGCCTCCTTTCGCACCCTACGTCTCTCGACTTAAGAGGCGTTATCAGTGGACTTTTTAGGTAAGGAAAGTTTAAGGCAGGGTCGAAGGAGATCCCCGCCAGGCGAGGTAACTCATCCTCTCCACAGCGGCCGGTGGGCGGACGCGCCCTGCTGAGAGCCCAGCGCCAGGCGCAGGGAGCGGCGGTGGCTTCCAAAACCCGGCGACGGATCCGGGCCGGCCCGGAAGTGCCCGGCGCGGGAGGGAGGGAGGAAGAGCCTTGCGAGCCCACGCCGCCGCCGCGCGCACGCGCCCTCGCAGGCTGGGGCTGGGGCTGGAGTCGCAACTCGGAAGCCGGAGCCCGGACGGGCCCGGGGCCGGGAAGGGGGGGCTGCGCGGGGGCGGGAGCAGCGGAGGCGGCCGCCCCTGGCGGCGGGTTTGTTTATCCCGGGGAAGAAGTTTAGGAGCGGGAGATAGGGAAGCAGGGCGGGCCGGGGAGGAGGGATGCGGCTCGGTGGAGGCGGCCGCCACAGGGACTCGCCGCCATCACCTTCGCTGCCGCCGCCGCCGCAGCCGCCGCCTCAGCGGGAGAGGAGCCGCTGCCGGGACTGCCCGCCGCCGCCCCGCACGTCAGGGTAGGTGCCCCTCCCCCTCCGAGGTCCCCGCCGCACCTCGGTCGCCTGCTCCTCCAACCCCTCACCCCTCCCACTCGCCTGCGCTGGAGCGAGGCGGCTTTCTTCTCACTCACTGCGCCCCCATCCCTTTTGGCCCGGGACCCCTGCTCCGGCGGCGTGCCTTCCCTTTCTCAGGGCTGCCTCCCTCCCCAGCCCCACCCTCCGCCCTCCGGGCCCGTCCTCCCCCTCGCTAGTCTCTGCTTCCCCTGGCGATCCCCCGCCCCCCCATCGATTTCCCAGCCTCCGCCTACCAGGATCCCCTAGACTTTCCTCTACAAGCCTCGCCCCTTTCCTTCTCTAGTCGGCCTCCTCTATACCTGTATACCTCCACTCCCGCCCTTTTATTTTCCCCACCGGGAGTACAGCCCAGAGAGGGAAGCCCCAACCCCACCCCCACCCCCCAGCGTCCTCACCCACACCTCTCATCCGAAACATATGTATGTGTGAAGTTATTCCCATTAAGCCCATTTTAGGGTAAATTCTCCGCTCTCCAGCCAGACCATTCAGTGTTTACTGCGGTGTTCATGCAACCTACCTCTCCCTCCAAGCACACATTGCCGTGTCACAGATTCTCTTTCAGGTTCACCAGGTTACATTAAGCTAACTCTGTGGTTCAGGGTCCAAGTCTTCACTTTCCCCTTTTATTCCCTTGTGCTATCCTTTCTGTTAACTCTTCTTCCTCTTGAGCCTATGTGTGCTGAATAAAGGGAAGGGAATGATCGAGTTTTCTCCTTCAGAGCAGTAGAGTCGGTACACATAAGATTCACCTTTTGCTTGGCCTAACTTTTGGCTTCTTTCTCTGTGAATTGTGTCATTCAGCCATAGTTTTTAGGGTTTTGGTTCTTTGTCTATATTTGAATAATCTTGGGCCTAGATATCCTTTATAGTACTTGTCTTCCCGATTTTTTCTTGCAGCTTCAGAACCCACTGTTTCTTAGAAATTAAGTAATAAAAGGTTTATACTTTGGGAAATTACATCTCCGCTGCCATAATGGGAAAGGTGGAATATTTCAAATTATCATCCTGTTTATTCTTGAGAGAAATGGTGCCTAATGGTTCAAAGCTCAGATGTAGCCATACTGCCAGGATCTAAACCCCAGCCTTGCCATTTACCAGCTCTGGCCTTGGGCAAATTACTTAATCTCTTTATGCCTCAGTATTCTTACAACTATAAAATGGGGATAGTGATACACTTGATAAGATGGTAGTGATAATTGCATAACTTAATGCAGGTAAAATACAACAGTACCTGGCACGGTAAATATTCTTTACCATCTCTTAGCTTAACTTGGTTTGGCTAATGGTAGGTTATTTTGGGGGAAGGAAGGTGGGAATAGAGAGCTGCTTTTTGCTCTTTTTTATCTAACACCTTTTTTGATGTAGGTATGATTCATATTCTTTTACTGTATAAATTAATTCCTTCTGGTGTGAAAAGTGCAGTTTTAGCTCCCTATTTTCAGGTAAGTTACCAGGCTACAAGCAGGTCAGTCCCAGCTTCAGGTATCTTTGTTTTGAGAATAAATGAAATTGAAATACATAGCAGGTTTATCATAGTGGAAAATGAGGATTTTACTGATAAGAATTTTAGTATGCTACAAATTAAATACTGAAAACTGTTCACACCCATCTGTCCTTTATATTGAATTGCTATTCATGAGGTTGGCTTCATTCAAAAGACTAGTGGCTTTTCTCTCTTAAGATGTTATGTTTGTTAACATGACCATGCCTTGATGTTCCCCAGATTTTACTCACTCTTTAAAACCCTGACAATTTTTGTCTTATCTGCTTACTTCCTGGGCATTATTATTTTCTTGATACTTTTTTTTGTAACAACACAGTTAAAATCCAAATAGGTACTGTTTAGTATTGTTATAAATAGTGATATATGCAACTATCAAAATAAAGATGTTTGCCCACATATAGCTTAAAATTATTTTTTGTGTCACCAATGAAATGTACTCCAAACTTTTGAGTGACAGCGCCTTTGCTTATGCTGTTCTCTGGCCTACAATAGCCTCTACTCTTTTCCCCACATATCCAGAGTCTACCTATCTTCCACATCGTTTTTGTCAACACTGGTTTCTCTGTCTCTTGGTTTTCCTCCTGTCTACATTCTGCATTTTTGACTTTGAATAATACAAGCCCTGGTTCAAGAAAAATGACTCCTCTAGAGAAAGACTTTGGAAGTTTATAGGAATTTTGAAGGTGTGGAATAAAATTGACACTCAGCATCTACTCTGTGCTAAGCACTCTTTCTTTGGTTTTGTATATATTCATTCATTCTAAAAATATTTAATAAGCACTTACTTCATGCCAGGCATTGAGGATACATAAGAGCAGCCCTTTTGAACCAAGAGTTCCAACGAATATCAAGCCCTAATGCCCTAAGGCATCCAAGGTATGTAATGAATTGACTCCTCTCCCGTGTACCTGAGATGGTACTAGCTGTCTACCTTGAGAGCGAGAACTGAGGAAATAATCACTTAACTCAGTTTCTGTAGGGCTTAATTCTTAGCGAACCCTGGCTGAGAAGAGCTCCGTCAGCAAATAATAATATGAACTCTGCTTTTTTGCAATGTATTTTAGAATGGCACTGACAGACAATAAGCCAGTAAACAGATAAAATTATTTTATAAGAGAGCACTGGTAATATTACAGATAATGGTAATCACACTTATAAAACCCTGTGCCAGGCACTGTTTTGAATAACTTAATGTCTTGTTTAAACCTAACAATCCCTTGAAGAAGGCTTTATTATATCTCCACTTCACAAATAAGGAACCTGAGAAAGTGAGAAATTACTTAACTTCCACAAAATCATACAGCTTTCTGAGCAATGAAGCCAGACGGTATTGTTGTGGTCTATTACCTTTTGTTGTCTCTCAGATCTTCCAGTTCCTTGTTGGTTACTTTACACAAAGTTCTTTACCTTTCTGGGTTTTGACAGTGAGGTTTTCCTGTCTTTTTAGGTTGTTTAGGGAAGTAAAGGAGTTGTTAACTTTCGTAAAGCGCATGGTACACAGACTTATCCCAAGTCTTGTGTATGATTAGATATTGAAGATACTTGCATTTTATTCACTTATGAAAAGGTTATTGAACAACTGATCTGTGCCAGGCACCATGCTAGGCTCTGGTGAGGTAATCGAAGGAGTCTACCTGTATTCATGGAAGCAAAAGCTATTGGCATAAAGAAACTAAACAGATAGTTACAAAAATAATGATCACAATTATGATAACTGCCACACAAGAAAGTTATTGTAAGCAATGAAAACCCACTAATGTATCAGGGAATGCTTCTCTGAAGAAATGACTATTAGGCTAAACCTGAAGGAGTAACTGGAGTTATCCAAGTAATGTTGGCAATTTCAGCTTTTTAGAACTGAAAAGTCCTGTAGGGGCTGGACCTTAGTATGTGAAGCTGGGTGATGTAAAACATACCACAATGGTTAATCATTGCTAAGCATTTTGTACTTAAATACCAAGTGCAGTGGGAAGCCACTTGGTAATGTTAAAAGGCTGAATAAGTTACTTACGTTTTTACTATAAAATATCACTTGGCGGCTCTGCGGAGGACAGATTGGAGAAGGGCAAGCATAAATGCAGGGAGACCAGTTAGGCCAGTGCTTCTCAAACTCATCTGTGGAGAACAACCTGTTTTGGATTGATTTGGTTTCTAATCTGTACTGGTACTTTAGTGGCACAGAATATGAATGACACAGAAATGAATGTTGTGGCAGTGTCAAATTGGTATAAATATTTCTAAATACTTCTCTCGGTTTCTGTCTTTATCTTGTCTCAGACCAGTAACAACGGTTCATGGACCAGTGTTGGTCTATAAACCACACCTTTGCCAGGATGGCAGTGATAGAAAGTAGCTGGATTGGGGGGAAGTAACATTGATAGGATTTGGTGGTGAATTAGACTAAGGGATCTGGAGGGAGGAGAAGGCAGATTTCCAGGGTTGGTGGTTCTTGTGCCTAACATAGGGAATACTGGGGAGATGAGCAGTTTCTTGTTTATTTGTTTCTGGGAAGTAGAGAGAGTATTGATGATAGTTCAGCTGGAAATTGTTAATATATGGCTTTCAATTAATATCTTAGTGTGGGCAGTGGGGGATGAGATTCCCTAGGGAGAGAGGTAATAAAGGAATATAGTAGTCCCCTATGAATCTTCAACATGAAACATCAGGGAGAAAATAATGGAACAAAGGAGACTGAGAAGATGTAACCAGAGTTGGGAAAAAAATTTACCCCAAGGCAGGAGACTATTTGAGAAAGAAAGGAGTGGGTAATCAACTATGTCAACTGTATTGAATCAAGCTGAGAAATCAATTAAGTTGGTAACTAAAAAGTACATTTTTGATTGAACAACATGAAGAAAATTTTATATTTCTCAGTAGTTGTCCATCCATAAACTAGTTGGTGATGAATTTGTTTTAATCTGCCAAAGCAACAGTCCTAAATTTAGGATAAAATTATATTTATAGCATGAGCCATCTTCCTCACTTCAGACCCGTGTTTCCATTTATCACCATCTAGATGTTCTATAAGTATCTCACATTCTTTCTACAGCTCATTTATTCAGAGCATATTCCAACAGAATATGCTTTTTAAGTACTATTAGGCATTGAATACTAAACTTTTAGAAATGCAATTACACTTCAGAAACTAGGGGAAATGGACAGTTAAATATTGTTATAGTGCGATCAGTGCTGTCGTTGCAGCTTATTCAGGTTACCTTGGAAGCACAGAGAAGTAGCATCAGAGAAGGCTTTCTTAGGAGAATGACACTTGAGCAGAGTGTTTCTGAAAGACAAGTAGAGAGGTGGAGAGGGCAATGCAGTTCTTTGAGGGGTTCAAAGAAATGATAGGTATTTTGGAAGCATGCAAAGTCAAGGAATTGTGGCTCTAGCATGTGCATCATAGGTTAGAGAGCTTGACTTGCCATTCAGAAGTTCTTTTCTTGAACTTGTATACCTCTTTCTGTTTGCCATTTTGATTAATATTATTACCACCCATATAGGCACCAAACATGGGGATATCTGCTGATTATCTTCAAAAATTAAAGATGATCTTTGTTGTAGCATTTATTGTCCAAGGTGATGTTTTATTTTTACTGGTTAGCTTTATATTTTATATGTTATAGAATCATTAAGTAATTGATAGCATAACTTAAATATCTGTTATGCTTTAGTGATTTTTTTTTTTACAGGAGAAATTTTATATGTATAACTTTTTCTCAAATGTAGAGAATTGAAAATGAAGGCCTTGGTAGGAATTGCTAAGAGTTTGCTACCAAACCTCAGGTATATGGTCAATGATGGTGCTTTTGGACTCAGAAACAGTACCCTGAGGCCATAAATACTATTTTAGGTAGTTGTCTAAATGTCTCTGGATTTACCCTCTTGCGCCAGAGGAGGACACAGTTTAATTGCAGGGATTACTTTCTGAAAAATGCTGCAATAGGCCAAACCTAATTGACAAGATCAGTCTCTTAGAAAATAGTGTATTAAAAGGTAAAATGATGTTAAATGGATTTTATAAACACAGTAATGGGGCGCCTGGGTGGCGCAGTTGGTTAAGCGTCCGACTTCAGCCAGGTCACGATCTCGCGGTCCGTGAGTTCGAGCCCCGCATCAGGCTCTGGGCTGAGGGCTCGGAGGCTGGAGCCTGTTTCTGATTCTGTGTCTCCCTCTCTCTCTGCCCCTCCCCCGTTCATGCTCTGTCTCTCTCTGTCCCAAAAATAAATAAAAAACGTTGAAAAAAAAATTTTTTAAAGCACAGTAAATATTCTAGAGTTCATCTGCTTATGTTTATTTATTTATCGTGAGAAAGGGAGAGAGTGCATGAGCAGGGTGAGGGGGCAGAGAGAAGGAAGAGAAAGAACCCAAAGCAGGTTCTGTGCTGTCAATGCAGAGTCCAACGCGGGACTCAAACTCAGGAACGGTGAGATCATGACCTGAGCCAAAATCAGGAGTCGGTTGCTTAATCAACCAAACCTGACAGGCACCCCTAGAATTCACCTGCTTTAAAATAAGAGGGAAATGGGCTTTATCGAAACTTTCTTCTGAATTCAGTGAGTTATTGTAGAAATGTTGCCCTTTTTTTTTAAGTTTATTTATTTTGAGAGAGACAGCTTGAACGAGGAAGGTCAGAGAGAGAGAGTCCCCAAGCAGGTTCCACGCTGTCAGCATAGAGCCCGATATGGGGCTTGAACTCATGAGCTAAGATCATGACCTGAGCTGAAATCAGCAGACTCTTAACCAACTGAGCCACCCAAAATGTTGCTATTCTAATCTGCTGATCACTCTTGCTTAAATTTTGTATTATGAAAATTGTAACTTTTTAAAAAAAATTTTTAAAGAAAATTGTAACTCTTTAAGTTTATTTTTTTTGTTCTTACTGGCTTTAGTATCTTTTGCTCTTGCCTTCTCCCTGGTTTTTAGTTCTTTAAATCTTACTGAGTTCTTGTAAAACAACTGTATATTTTTTATATATTACGATGGTTCTTAAAGGTGTACTTTTTCAGGGCTTTTATTTATGTACATGTGTAGAGCTCCTCTTTCTTGCCTTCTTCAGACTTGCCTACATGTTCTAAAGGAGGACAGAATAATTATTAGTATTATGTTCTGAATTATTTTCTATAACTACTGTATGTGAAACAAAACTTTACATAGGTAAAAGATAGATTAAAAAAAATTGTCTACAAATATGAAATTGCATTACCTTAGACCATAGTTGGGGTAGGTTGTTTATATACCTAGAACTAACATATAATGGGAGTAATTTATCTGTTCAATATGAATATGCTTAGAAAATCTTCCTTTGAGGTTGTCATATTTGTTTTCATTCTTTGTTCGATACAGGAATAAACATAATCAGGAATGACGATTTAAAAAGAGATGTTTACTCTCCTATTAAGTAATGTAAGATCTCAAAGGTTGTAGTATGACTGAAAAGTAGTATGATGCTTTTAAAATACTAGAGATTTGTTAGCAAAGAAGGAATCATTGTTTCCTCTCTGGGTATATTTTTTGAAGCAAATTTAACAGTTTTCTATTGTGTAGATGCGTTTGTGCTTCTCTTACTCCCCCTCCCAAGGGAATTAAGTGATTTTTTTTTTTTTTTTTCTTTTTCTTTTCCTTTTTTTTTTTTTTTCAAGGTAAAGAGTACAATTGACTCAAGGCACTTTTTTCACTTGTAATTTGGTTATAATTTTTGGTGTTTTAGTGGGAAATTCCCCTGAAAGGTAAATAGTTTTTATCATGTAAGTAAAAAACAAAAACAAATCCACAAAACCATTATTGAATATAAATTAATTCTGAAATTGTGAAGGCACGTATCAACACAGGAAGCTTCCAAATAAGTTAATTTATTTTAATTTAATTAAAATTTTGGTAGCAATTAGGATCAGTTTTTTTTTTTAATTTTTTTTTTAATGTTTCATTTATTTTTGAGACAGAGAGAGACAGAGCATGAGCAGGGGAGGGTCAGAGAGAGAGGGAGACACAGAATCCAAAGCAGGGTCCAGGCTCTGAGCTGTCAGCACAGAGCCTGACGCGGGGCTCGAACCCACGAACTGTGAGATCATGACCTGAGCTGAAGTCGGACGTTTAACCAACTGAGCCACCCAGGTGCCCCCAATTAGGATCAGTTTAAACCTTTTTTAGCTAAAATGGCAGTTGAACTTCAAGTTTAGTATTCCCAGTTTTGTTAGATCTCAAGTGGAGTGTGGGCATACACTAACTGGATTGGTCATTTCTCATTGCATTCAAAATGTATTATTTAAAACTTGAATTTTTTTTTTTTTTTTATGTGAGCATTTTATCAATGGCATTTGAGAACTGGCTTGAATCAAAGGGTGTTTGGGAATATCTTGGTTTATGCTTTATTCTTGATGATTTTTATTTTCTCAGGTGTCTTTATTTTCACCATTATTTTTTGTCTGCTCTTCCCTATTGCAAGTCCCTTATCAAAAGTTTCATCATCAAATTGTCTAATGAAGCCAGTATTTTTTCCTAGCAAAGTATAACCAAGTTTATTTGAACATGGATATGAGAAACTGACAACTTACTATGGTGTAAAGGTATTTTTACATGGAATTTTTTCATAGATCATTTTGGTTTACAGGGAAGAACTGCCCCCCCCCTTTTTTTTAAATTTTATTTATTTAATTAGAGAGAGAGCGGGAGAGGGGCAGAGATATAGGGAGAGAGAATCCCAAGCAGGCTCTTCACTGTCAGCACAGAGCCCGATGTCGGTTCCAACTCATGAACTGTGAAATTATGACCTTAGCCTAAACCAAGAGTTGGATGCTTAACCAACTGAGCCACTCAGGTTCCCCAGAACTTCTTTTTAAAACTTTTTTTTTTAATGTTTATTTTTGAGACACAGAGAGAGAGAGAGAGAGAGAGAGAGAGAACGAACCAGCAGGGGAGGGGCAGAGAGAGAGAGAGGGAAACACAGAATCCAAAGCAGGCTCCAGGCTGTGAGCTGTCAGCACAGACCCTGACAGCAGGGCTCGCACTCATGGATGGTGAGATCATGATTGAGCCAAAGTCAGACTCTTAACCAACTGAGCCACCCAGGCGCCCCCAGAACTTCCTTTTTTACCGAACTTTTATCAGACATTATGTCAAGTACATTAGGTATTTTATGCCATTAGGTACGGGTAATACTATAAGGCTTTGAATTGTACTTACCATCAATTACCAGATGCAATATGATTTTGTACCCCAGAGAGAGAGAGAACACTATCAATTATAATTGTAAAATGCCACCAACTTTAGAAATGTTGAAATACGGGGGGGAAAATGGGCATCTTAGATTTAATGAAATGTGGCATTAATACTGCCTCATTTTATGATTTAGCACCCAAGATCCTCAAAATACTAACCTCCCAAAATGAGATGAAAATTTATCCTGCTTTACCTCAAAGCTTTCTGAATTCTAAAATTCTACTATACTCTAGAATTCTAAAATTCTGTTTTACTTCAGAGCTCTCTAAGCAGCATAGCACAGTGGTTAAGAGCATGAATCCAGACTGCTATTTAACAACTTTGTGAATTTAAGTAGTTACTTACCATCTCTGCCTCAATGTTCCTGTCTATAAAATGGAAATGAAACAGTACTTATCATTTGAAAGAGTTGTAAGTAGTAAATGAGTTACATTTACGTTTAGAATAGTGCTTTTTACATAATTACATGTGTAAATGTTGGTTAATTAGGAACAATGTTGCTATTTTTGATGTAGGATAAGTAGATGATTTGCTTAAAAGATAGGGAAAAGGGGCCTTATCAAATGGGTCTTTGGTATTTTGGGCACACAATGAAGATAAAGTATTGTTGATTTGTCTTTTAAAACTAATGTAAGATAGCAGTCTTGACAACTTTGATATCTAAATTACATTTCTATTTTCATAAAAATAATACTGTATAGTTTCAGCTGAAATCTCCTTTCAACTGTGTTGTGACATAGTTACTCAGAATACTGACATGCTATGATGGATGTCTTGAAAATAACCTGTGATATACTTATGATTCCTGTCAACCTCATAAGGAATTCATTCAGAAATATTTTTAAAGGGTTTCAAACTAAAGAACCATGTTTTAATTTTAGTTAAAACATCCTACTTCCGCATTGTGAAGTATATGGAGTAAAAATAATACCGAGGTAGTTTTTGTTTACTTTGATGGTTTCATATGTTGATGATTTGTTGGTTCATTGAGATATAAAATCTTATCGTATACTTTAATAATAAAAGTAAGTTAAGGGACCCCTGGGTGGCTCAGCTGGTTAAACATTTGACTTTGGCTCAGTTCATGATCTCAAGGTTCATGAGTTTGAGCCTTGCACCAGGTTCTCTGCTGTCAGTACAGAGCCTGTCTCCCTCTCTGCCCCACTCCTGCTCGTTTTCTCTCTATCCCTCTCTCTCTCTCTCTCTCTCTCTCTCTCTCTCTCAAAAATAAACAAACATTTAAAAAAATAGGTTAAGACCTTCCTTTGAACTTCTTGATTTTTCTCATTCTCACTTTCACTTTGTTTTTATTTTTTGTTTTGAGTGCACATCATTCATTTATTCCACAAAGAGTTATTGACCAACTGTTGAATGTCAGGTTCTGTGTTTACAGTGATGCATTGGAAATAGCCCTTGACCTGTAAGCTTCATTACTTCGAATCTATTAAAACTGTCTAGCCATTGAGTGTTTAGGCACTGTGCTGCAAACTGTATATGCACTCTTTATTTTAATCCTCATGACTACCCTGCTAGGGTAGGTCATTACTTTTCAAATGTTTCTTCTAAATGTTTGGCAGAAGAGTGAACTCTTGGCTGATGGAAGGGAGGTGAAGATCTGAGTGGTCCAGGTAATGGTGGAGTGGGGGAGAGCTTTGGTGTTAACATTTTGTCCAACTTTTAGTGTTTTCTTCTAAAAAGGATTTGACTCTTGCATTCTGTTACCTTAATACAGCATTCTTTGTTTTAATATAAAAATGTTTTTAAGTGAGCAAGAAGGAAGATTTTAAAAAGTGTTCTGTCCCAGTTTTAGACTGGAGGTAACATGGCCCTGAGTACAGGATTTTATTGCAGACATCCAGGCGTCAAGCTGCTTATTTATTTATTAAATATTCGTTGTTGTTTTTTTAATTTTAGGTAAATTTTTACTGAAGTTTAATATCCATTTGAAGACATGCATACAGCATCATACAGCATGTACACCTTTATGCCTTGCTTCTTATCCAAAATATTTCTTTCTCTGTGATTCATTCATGTAGTGCATAGCATAGCTTACTCATTCTCATTGTTCTGTAGTATTCTGTCCCATTGTAAGACTGTATACACCATAAGTTATCCGTTCTACTGTTAGTGAACATATAGGTTGTTTCCAGTTTTGAGCTACAGTGAATAGTGCTCCTATAAAATATTCTTGTGTGTGTCTTTTGCTGCTGCATATGTATTTCTGTGGGTTATGTTCCTTGTAGTGAAACTGTTTACATTGTGGTGTGTGCTTGTGTTCAGGTTTAGTATGTATTATCCAGTGTTTTCCAAAGTGGTTGTGTCAATTTATGTTCTCATCAGTAGTGAATGAGAGTCCCATTTGTCCCACATACTCTGTAACATTTGCTTGATATTGTTTCATTTATTTAGCCATTCTGGTGGTTGTAAAGTGGTATTGCATTGTGGATAAGCTAGTTTTTCAAAATAAGCATGATTCCTTTCTCCATTTGTACCACATACCCCTCCCACATGCACACCCAGGAAAAGTGGAATAGAGACATGTTTATTTTTACAAAACCCATCAGATGATTCTGGCTGCCTTGTCAGTTGATAAGATGCTGAATATAAAACAAATTTAAGTATAATTTAAGGAAAATGAGTCTGTCATGAAAATGATAGCTTCACTATATAGTTCACTGACTTTCTGACAGATGGCGCATTTCTCCCTAACTATTGCTAAACATGGGAATGGTTTTAAGATTTTGCAAGCTGGTGAAAAGTTTTGTAGGCTAGTTTATTGAATGAGTCTGCAACATTGGCTCAAAGCTCTCATTACATAATGCTGGAATGCTCTTGCTCTTACTTGACTGTCTACCCAGATTGTAGGTTGTGTAAGTTCATTTGTGTGTGCGTGTGAGGTTTTGCTACCCCTTAAATAAGGGAAACATTGTCTACACAGCAGAGCTTACTCAGCTTTCAGATCTTGAAAATTGAGAAAATTTTAACCATATGCCCACAGCATGCTGTATGCTGTTTTATATTTAATTTCTTATTATGTATGGAATTTTTTCTTGTGTCAAGAGAAGGCAGTGTTACTAATATATTTTTCATTATTGAATAAAATAGTGAAAACCAAGGATTCAAAAACTTATTTCCTCTTGTGTATCCTTTTCAGTATTACGATTGTGGTTATTCCTCACTGAGTATAGATCATTTTAGAATTATATGTAGGGAAGTGCCATTCCTGCACCTTTTGTTCTTAATTAGTTGTTGTTGATTTCTTCTATTAAGACATACATAGACTCAAGTAACTGCCGATAAGGTACTTTTCCCTTTTTAACATTTTCATATACCTTTTTTTATATGCCTTTTTATAGCTTATATATATATATATATATATATATATTTATTTATTTATTTATTATTATTATTTTTTTTTAATTAAGTAGGCTCCATACCCAATGTGGGTCTTGAATTCATGACCCTGAGATCAAGTCTCAGGCTGAACTGATTAAGCCAGCCAGGTACTCCTATAGCTTATATTTTATATCTGACTTCATTTCTTACTGCTGCAAAATACTGTTCCTGGGTAGAGCAGCCATTTGGTAAATACTTGTGCTCTACAAGTTCTTAAGTAGTTACTGATTATTGCTAGTCATAAGAACCTTGGAATTATTAGCTCATCAGAAGAGCTGAGATGGCATTCATGTCCTTAGAGTGTTCCCATGAGGTACAAGAGTGATTTAGTTTATTTTGCAAAGCATTTCCTTGTGAGAGAGGTAGGGCTGGTAAGTGGATGGCAATAATCTTTTATTAAGTCCAGTTCAACCATGTGCTACATCATTTCAGAAAAGACTGGCTTAAAACCCAGGATTTCCTAACACGTTGTTCTTCATAGATCATTTTGCTGTATTTCTTTCTCTTTTCTTTTTGACTTCTTTTTATTTCTTTTTTTTTTCTCGTAAACTAAACAGCTTTGTGAAATGTTTTCCTTAAAAAAAAATGTTTTTCTTTAAATTTTTAATGTTTGTTTATTTTTGAGACAGAGAGACTGAGCTTGAGCAGGGGAGGGACAGAGAGTGAGAGGGAGACACAATCCAAAGCAGGCTCCAGCCTCCTAGCTGCAGAGCTTACTCGGGGCACAAACCTATGAACCTTGAGATCATGACCTGAGCCAAAGTCGGTTGCTTAACCAACTGAGCCACCCAGGCCCCACAAAAATGTTTTTCTTTAAATTTTTTAAAAATTTTATTTATTTTGACAATTTGTTTTGAGAGAGAAAGAACTAGTGGGGGAGGGGCAGAGACAGCGGGGGTGGGGGGTGGGGGGTGTGGTGAGAATCCCAAGCAGACACTGCACTGTCAGTGCAGAGCCCCATGCAGGGCTCAGACTCACAAACCATGAGATCATAACCTGAGCCAAAGTTAGACCCTTAACTGACTGAGCCACCCAGGTGCCCCAAGAATGTTTTTCTTTAAGGAAAATGAAGTCATTTTAATGGTGATGGGCATGCAGGGTGTAATGATGTAGACATAAAGATTTCTATTACCCTTTATCCTAAGGCATGCTATTTTGCCAATTTTTCACCTAGATTTTAATAACTAAAAGGTTCCAAAAGTGTATTTTCTCTTATCTTATGGAAATTTTACTCCAGCTGCTGCCATGCTCTAGTCTAGTAATATGTGAGATACATGTGCAGTAATGAGTTCTGCCTTTAACAGGTAACAAAATATGAAAGGAGTTTAATGAGTATGCCTCTTTTTTTCTAACCCTTCTCAGATAAAGTGTAACTAACACCTTCCTTTAATGACAGTATCAGGATGGGGATTTCCACGATTAGAAGTGGGCTGGAACCTGGGTTGCTCAGTCGGTTGAGTGTCTGACTTTGGCTCAGGTCATGATCTCATGGCTTGTGGGTTCATGCCTCATGTTGGGCTCTGTGCGGACAGCTCAGAGTCTGAAGTCTGCTTCAGATTCTGTGTCTCCCTCTCTTCCTGCCCCTCTCCCGCTCACACTCAGTTTCTGTCTCTCTCTCTCTCTCTCTCTCTCTCTCTCTCTCTCTCAAAATAAACACAATAAAAAAAAATTTTTTTAAGTGGGCTGGGCCACAAATAACTGGGGCAACAAACTCCATTTGGTCTTAGGTGATGGTAAGAGATAGTTATGATGCCACTGCCCTTATTGACCACTTTAGGTACCAGCCTGTTCCATGGTTGGTGCTATAGCTTGCAAGAGTAAAGTCAAAAGGAATGCAATATATAGTGGGAAATTATAGGTTATATGAGCTGGAATAGTGGCTGAGTAGTCTTGCCATGGAATGTGTAGAGCAGCAATGTTTAATAAAGCTTTGTGCAATGGTGGCAATGTTCCATAATCTCCACTTTCCATTATGATAGCCACTAGCCACTTTTGTCTATTTAGCACTTAAAATGAGTCTAGTACAACTTGAGGAGCTGAATTTCTAATTCAGCTTAATTTAATTTAATTATATCATTAATTGGTAAGACTTCTTTCACAACAAACCCTTTTGACAACAGAGAGTTAAAAATAGAAATATGTATTTAATGAAAGCATCCAGTTAAGAAACTACTCTTTTGCCTATAAAGATTTTTTACACCATTGCTCAGAAACCCAAATAAAGGAACAGTGGGTAGTTAGATTGACATGGAGTGGAGGGTTTACAGAATTGTAGTAAAAGAACAAAGGAGTGAAATGTTAAGCATGTTTGCTGGAGAGTGTTTGAAGTGGGGGCATTGAGGGTTTGAGTTTGATAAAGAAGGAAGTGAAGTCAAAATGTCTTAAGAATGGGAAGGTCTCAATGAAGTGTTGTTAATAAGAAGTATTGGGGGATTAAATTGGTGACAGATGGGAATTAGTTCTGTTATAAAAATGATATCCTGAAGTTTATTTTCATAGTTGCTCAAGCTATTTTATATTTTAAGTAAGTTCCAAGTCAGAATCTTTGAAAAAGATTGCTAAAATTTCAAGTGGTTAAGATCCTAAGGAATTCTGCTGCTGGTAGATTGGAAGTCCAGAGGAGTGCAGCTATCTAAGGTGATGGCAGGAACTGCAGAGGAGACATGGAGACAAGTGTTGAAGTCCTCCATAAAGGAACCTAACTGCAAGAGGTGCAAGAAGATGATAGAAGGGAGAAGAGAGTAAGAGAATGTGGCATTGGGCTTATGCAGTTGTCCTGCAGTTTTGGCAAAAGGTTATAAAAGTGGTCTAGAAGCAACAGCATGAAATCAGAAGAACTTTACTCTCAACTCCCTTTTTCTAGATTCTTCGCAGGTGTAAGAAAGGACCTTATTTTAGCAGTTCTATTTTATGTGCTTTAGTTAAGTATTTTCCTCTCTGACCTTATGTTTGTTGCTCCAGCGCCCGACCTGTTTACATACTTCATAAATGTTTGTTCAATAAATGCTAGGCGAGTGTGAAATTGTTCTAGTGCCCTGGAATCCTAGAACAAAGAGTGTTGCTTAGACACTTTAAAGAAATGATTTGAAAACTAGTAAAAAGGAACAGTTACTTTAACACAATCATATTTTCAAAGAATGGAGTTAATTACCCCATTTTAATTAGACATGTTTGTATTTGAAGTGGTAATATGGGAAATGAATTATATAACTTTACATAAATCAGTGGATGGTAGTTTCTTAATGGGTTATTAAGGGTAGTTAATATATTTGGGGGACTGTTCTTTTAGATGTTGATAGGACATTGCTGTCTTTCAGATCTTTGAGCAATTATTGCAATTCTAATCTCTAGCAATGGGTTACTGTGTCATTTCCTGGCATTGGAGCATTAATCTCTTGGAGGAAGGAATTGTAGCAGATTGATTAACTTTGGGCAAGTTGGGTAAAGAAGTCTTCAGTTATTTAAGGTAAACATTTTTGATCCTCTCTAAATGAGCAGGAGGAAAAATATGAAAGCAAAAGATTCCATTATGATTTTGCAAAAAATGAAAACAAAACCCAATGGGGGGTAAAAACTTCAATCGAATGAGGTTGGGGTGAAAGTAGGAAAAGGGAAGAGGAGATATTATAGCTTTTATTTTGGATAAACGTTTTAAGACTTAGATGAATTTGAAAAATGTCTGGTCTAGGGTTAATTTTAGTGGATCCAGAATTGGCAACTACTGTGCAGAAACTACTGTAAGTACTTTATAGCCCTTATTTCCTTTCATAGTCACTAAAATCTTTCTGAGTAAAGAAATTATTCCCTTTCTGAAGATGAGAAAGCTAAGGGCCAGAAAATGAAAGTAACTTAGTCAAGGGTTATAAGTCCTAGTTTGTTTGTTTTTTAATTTGTATTGTTTTTTACGTAGGTCTTCGAGCTATATTTCAATGAGTTTTGACAGATGTATTCACCTATATAACAACAGCTCCATCAAGATACTGATCATTTTCATTCCTCCAGAAAGTTCCCTTAAATGTTACATAATTCCTAAGAGACATTTGGACATCAGTCTGTCTTTTTCCAACTATACCTCCACATTTCTTGGATTAAAAGGGAGATGGAAGCTGTTAGAGATAAGCAATGTGAGAGCAACAGTGTTAATAGCTGATGTAATACTTGTTGGAGAGCCAAGTGATAAAGGTTGCAAAAGCAAAAATAAAACCTGAAATACATATTTAAGGAAATTTCACTCTGCTCTTCTGAATAGTTCATGTTTTATAAACTAGTTCTGTCTTTGAGTTTCATATTGATATTCACACACATTAAGCTAATTTATTGAGTGATTTCTGTGTACCTGACACAATGCTAGGTGCCTCCTATACATTCCCACTCAATATACCAGTTATTTGGGGCGCCTGGATGGCTCAGTCAGTTAAGCATCTGACTTCAACTCAGGTCATGATCTTGCTGCTTGTGGGTTCCAGCACATCGGGCTCTGTGCTGACAGCTCAGATACTGGAGCCTGCTTCAGATTCTGTGTCTCCCTCTCTGTCTGTCCCTCCCCTCCTCACACTCCGTCTCTCTCTCTCTCTCAAAAATAAACATTTCAGAAAATTAAAAAAAAAAAGTACACCAGTTATTTGAGGTGGTTATCATATATTATTCCATTTGTTGAGATATTACCATTTTACTATTATTATTATTATTATTGTTATCATCATCATCATCATCATCATCATCATCATCATCATCTTACAAACAAGAAAACTGAGGCCCGGAGAACTCACACAGTTTCAGGATTTGAACCTGAGTCTAATATCAGAAACCAAATTCTTAACACTGGTTGTATTCCCTGGATTATTTTGTAATACTAAGTTATATTTGGTACTTTGTTTTTAGGAGGCATTAAGCTATACACTGCTAGGAAATATATAATACTTTTCCAGTAGTTAACTTCAAATCCAGTCAGTGTATCTTTGCTTACTATCTGCTGTCTTCTTTATGAGGCCATTGGTTACATAAATTTGAAAATATAGTAATCTCAAGGAGTTTAACATATTTGATCAGTTAGAAAAATTGTAGTATTGTCAATTAAAACTCGTATTCAATTTGTGACTAACTGGCTATAATTTGTTGTTGTTTCTTAACTGTATGACCTTAGATCACATTACTTCCATGTTTTAGTTTCCTTGTCTGTAAAATAGAAGTAACTACTTCACAGGGTTGTTTAGAGGATCAAATGAGATAATATGTGTAAGAGTAAAGTTCTAAAGTGTGAAGTTAAACCTTAGGGATTATTGTACTAATAACTACAATAAATTTTATTTTGTGCAAGAGGCATTGGTTATAAAAGTACTTGAGTAGCTAGAGAGTAGTAATTCATTATACTGAGAAAAATGGTGTGGGGTTATAGATTGATTAGTAAAAGTTTTGTAGAAGAGGTGGCAATTAAGATGGACAGACCAAAAGAAGTGTTGGTGCTTTGGGATGCCTGGGTAGCTTAGTTGGTTAAGGGTTTGACTCTTGATTTCCACTCAGGTCATGATCTCAGTTTTGTGAGTTCAAGCCCCGTGTTAGGCTTTGTGCTGACAGTGTGGAACCTACTTGGTATTCTCTCTCTGCCCCTCCTGTGCTTGCATGCTCTCTATCTGTCTCAAAATAATAAAGTAAATTTAAAAAAATATTGGTACTTAAAGAAGGGATAAGATTAAATTATCATTTGTTAATTGAGATCATTACTATTCTGAGTTGGGTAAAATAAGTGTGGGATAGTACTGTAATTTATAAATTAGAGTTTGAATTAAATTAACTTTGAAATTTTTTAATTGCTTCAAAAGTTTGTAGCATGTATATATTTCCATGTTGTTTGACACACGTTTTACACAATTATGCATAGGTAATTTCCGATTAATTGTTTTGTTAGGAGCTTTAAGACACTGCTGAAATTTTCAAAACTTAATAGGCTAATGCCTAAGTAAACTTGCTTTAGAGACTATAGTGAATTCAGAGGTAATGCTTTGGTATTAAAGCATTATCTTGTTTTCTGAATCATGCTTGTGTTGCTTAAAAATACACATACACACATTTGGGTAACAACGTTTAGTTTCAACTTTTTGAAATTTGTACCAAAAAAGACGTGGTCAGGTTTTTGTTTTTTTTCATTGTTCTCTTAAGCACATTTGAAGTTATAGAAGATTTTTCCTGGGGGACTTATGAAGTCTAGTTCAAATTATGAGGCTGGGCTGTCTGTAATCCTTCTTTGTTTCCACAGGGCCTAAGTGTAGGTTCCCCAGTGGGTCAGTGAATAAGAGAGTGAATAAACAACAAATGAATGATTTAAAAAAAAAAAAAAAAACTGAGATGTTTTGCAGTTTGGTTGTATTGAATAGTCTCCTGACTGCTAGTCTCACCCCTTTTTAAAAAGTTCACTACAGTTTATATATTACTACAATTTAAAATGATTACCTTATGAGGTTTATTAACCATGGTTAAAAACTGTTATGATAACTAAACCTGATTTTTAAAAACCCCAGTACTGTCTTTACAAGATTTCTGGAAATAACCTCCTTCTAAAAAGTGAAATATTTATTTGCAGATAGGCTTATATTTTTCTTATGCCCTGTATATAATTTTTTACATAAGTGATAAGAAAATGATTGAACTAGCGGGACATATAATTTTAGTTGTTTGCAAATGATGATTTTTTTAAAAAAAAATTTTTTTTTTTGGTGCCAAAACCCAGGAATTAACCATTTAAAAAATTTTTTAATGTTTATTTATTTTTGAGAGAGAGAGAGAGAGAGAGAGAGAGAGAGAGAGAGAGAACACGCTAGCATGAGTGGGGGAGGGGACACAGGATCCAAGGCAGGCTCTGTTCTAAACAGCAGAGAGCCTGATGCAGGACTCAAACCCACAAACCGTAAGATCATAACCTGAGCTGAAGTTGGACACTTAACCAATGGAGCCACCCAGGTGCCCTGCGAATGATGATTTTCAAAGGTGGCTTCCAAAGATCCAGTGTGTTCTTAATATGTTATGCTATAGGAAAAGCAATCAGGTGCTCTATGATCTATAGTAGATTTTTTTTTAAAGAAGTTCATTGTGAGGAAATTATGTGGTGATATCAAGTAAGTCTCAGTCTACAGAGTATATGTCTTACTAAACATTAACTTGTACAACTAGATGGGACTTAATGATTCTTGCCTCAAACTCTTTGTATAGCTAAAGTTCAGTGATGTGCAAAATGGCTTGGGCCTGAAACCATTTTGAAATGGCTAGGAATAAAATACACATCTCTCAACACATGGGCCCCAGAGCCTTTTTTTTTTCCTTCCATTTTTACCATTGTTAAGGAAGATGACATATTATGTCTGTACCTAGAAATATTGTTAAATGATTTTTTACTTTTAGTCCTTTCTTTGAAAATACGATAAAGTAACAGAAATGCAGTGATTTTTGTGGAGCTACAATGTGTGTACACAGGGTTGCCTTTTAGTTTGTTCTTGTTTTTTTGTTTAAGGGAGAACTTTGTTATTGAATGACAAGGCAACAGTAAGCAGAGGCTTTAAATCTCTGTGCAGAAGCCTTCACCTCTGTGTGTTAATGGCCTTTATGAATTATCAAATAGAAAAAGAGTTGGTATTAAGTGTCTCTAAGTCTTTTGCCCATCCTTATGAAGTTTTCATGTGTGTGTGCCATTGAAATTACCTGCTTACTTTTTGTGTTAGAGGATGTTGTGAATTTCAAAATAGATTCCATAACACTGGAATAAGACTCTGGAACAAAGAAATTGAAAGCTAGCTCAATCCTCAGGATAATACCATGGTAAAATGGAAGATTCAATCAGAGTTAGAGGCCACATGGATAGCTAGGGCAGTGAGGATGGGGTTTTTGTATTCGTCATATTAATAGCTTTCTGGTAACCCTCAGACTAGAACAGTGGTTCTCAAGGTGAGATCCCTAGATCAGCAGCACCAGCACCTCCTAAGATCTTTGTTAGAAATGCACATTCTAGGATCAGGTCGTGATCTCGCAGTTTCAGGTTTGATATATTCTAGGATCAGGTCGTGATCTCGCGGTTTTGGGTTTGAGCCCCACATCTGGCTCTGTGCTGACAGCTCAGAGCCTGGAGCCTGCTTTAGATTCTCTGTTTCCCTCTCTCTCTGCCCCTCCCCTGCCTGTGTGTGCTTGCTCTCTCCCTCTCTCCCTCCCTCTCTCTCACTCTCTCTCTCTCTCACTCAAAAATAAATAAACATTAAAAAATTAAAAAAAAAAAAGAAATGTACATTCTAGGGCCCAAATCAGACCCACTAAATCATTAATTCTGGGGTTGAGGCCTAGCTTTCTGGCTAACACTTCCATGTGATTCTAATACACACTTATATTTGAGAATCACTGCTTTAGAGAAATATAACCTGTAAGTCTGCCATTTGTAATCACTCAGAGACTAGGACTATTAAATTGGACCATATAAAATTACCAATATTCTCATGCTTTTGACTTATAAAAACTTCAAACTTGTCAAGCTTTGAAGGAAGGGCATCCTTTATTTGGGACAGAGAGTTCAAACTGTAAAAGTTATTTTACTTAGGCCTCTCAGTAGTCAAAGTAGGAAAGAATTAAGAGCCCAGGTAAGTAGACTAAAAGGTAAACAAAGGTATTGGCTCAACCTTCATGCATTTGTTTTTCTTTTTTAGAACTAAGGCCCTGTATAATTTCAGCAGTAGCAGCAGCAGCCATGGCTCCTGGGTGCCCATGTTCTCCTACTCCCTCCAGCTCCTTTGGTTTTCCCTCGTAGCCAGGAAGAAGGAGTGATCTTTCTATCCCTAGCCAGTTTTTCCCTTGAGGGTTTAAAATATTGGTGTTGGGGCACCTGGGTGGCTCAGTCGGTTGGGCATCTGACTCTTGGTTTCGGCTCAGGTCATGATCTCACAGTTAGTGAGGTTGAGCCCCATATTGGGCTGTGTGCTGACAGCATGGAGCCAGCTTGGGATTTCTCTCTCCCTCTCTCTCCCTCTCTCTCTCAAAAAAATAAAGAAACACAAATTTTAAATATTGCTGTTGCTGTATTTTTTATCACCCCTTGTTCTTGCCCCCTAAGATTCTTCTCAGTAGCACCTGTGTCCAGATACACTGTCACTGAGTCAGATTGTTCTACTGAGAGTCAAAGCAATTTCTGATTGGAAGAAGAGACTTTGTCTCGTGGTATGCACATTTTAGTGAACTTCAGATTTTCACGTGATCAGAACTACAAGATGACTTCTATTTTCGTGTATAGGTCTGAATTAGCTATTCTATTAATTCCCTCAGACGATATAATTAGTCCCCTCCCTCTTTTAAACACACACTGAGGTTTTGCAGTGCAGAAATAGACAAAAACACAAAAACTTTCACAGGTGTCATAGATTAAGTAATAAAATGCAGTAAATGAAGGGGGTGATAGAGGTGGTTAGAAGTATCTAATGTGAGCTGACTATGACAATGAGTAATCAATTTCAGTTTAAAAAAAATTTTTTTTTAACGTTTTATTTATTTTTGAGACAGAGAGAGACAGAGCATGAACAGGGGAGGGGCAGAGAGAGAGGGAGACACAGAATCGGAAGCAGGCTCCAGGCTCTGAGCCATCAGCCCAGAGCCCGACGCGGGGCTCGAACCCACGGACCGCGAGATCGTGACCTGAGCTGAAGTCGGCTGCTTAACCGACTGAGCCACCCAGGTGCCCCTCAATTTCAGTTTTTTAAATGGGCATACTACGTCATATACTGTTATAATACTTCTAATACGATACTTTTTTTAGTCATAATTGTGTTGAGTTTCATGTTCCATGAGAGTGAAAAAGATAAGTCACCTTCCCACCCCCAGTTCCACTTTTCGCTGTAAATGGTGCCTCCTTTTATTTCTGTTAGTGGTTTTTATTAACAATGTTATTTTTTGTTTATTAGTTCTGGACAGTATTACCTCTGTGAATAATAGTCCTGTTCCTCTCCTCACTCCGTCCATCTCCTAATTATTCATTATTAATTTTATATCATCAAGGTATTTATGTTTTGTACCTATAAATTCTTTTTTGTTTTATTTACACATCAATTCTAAAAACTTTAAACCTTGAAATATTTATAATGTGATTATATGCCACTGTAAAACAAAGTAGAATGGTCTCACAGAGAATGAAATATAATTCTATGTACATTAAAACTTTACCAATTGAAAAATTTCCAAATGTCATTTTCTAGTAGATTCTCTTTTAGTTTTCTTCAGTTTACTTCTCGTCCTCTGAGACCTGTTTGGTTTTATTGTTTTTTCAGTTCCATGTTTTTTTTCTCCTTGGATTTCTTTTTCATTTGGTTTAGAGCTATGGTCTTCAAAATGAGACATCCATACACATTAAAGGGGATGCACAAAGTAATTTTAGGGGGTGTCAGAATATATTGTAAATTATTTGTTAATTTTTATCTGATTAAATTTCATACAAAAAAGTTTAGATTTCATTGGGTTCAGAATGTCTTATTGAGTAATTCTCAATAAAGACTGGCAAACTTTTCAAATATTTGCTGTCTGAAAATATCCTTTATTTGGTTCACATTCTTGAATAAATTTGAGTATGGAATTCTAAGTTAAATTTTTTTTCCTTATAAATCTTAAAAGGATTTATTCTATGTCTTAATGGCATCCAGATTTCAATGTGACTTGTTGCTTTGTAGATAACATGGTGAAACTCTGAACAGTGTTACCAGGATGTGTCTAGGTATAGACAGTGTTTCATGAAACATTCTTGGTACTTGGTAAGATGAACTTGTGTCTTCCTTCGGATCATGGTAATCGTCTTCTCTTTTTCCTACTCCCCTTTATATGTCCCTATTTTTCCTGTTTAATATCTCCTCCAGGAGCACCTGTGAGGTGAATATTCGATCTCTTCAACCTGATCTCCAGGTCTCTAGTTTCTCTTATTTCCTACATTCTTTGTGTTTTTTTGTCTCCTCAAAAGTAGTCTTTATCCTTCGACTTATGCATCACTTATGACTTTGTTGTTCTCATTCCACCAACTGAATTTAGAAGAATTCTTTTTCTAGCCAGGTTTTCAAAGCGGCTTATTGTTGTTTTACTCAAGTATACTCTAGGATAATTTTTTTTTTTTTGTAATGTAGATTTATTTTTAAGAGACAGGACGAGTGGGGGAGGGGCAGAGAGAGAGGGAAACACAGAATCCAAAGCAGGCTCCAGGCCCCAAGCTGTCAGCATAGAGCCTGACATGGGGCTCGAACTCGTGAGCTGCAAGATCACTACTTGAGCCAAAGTTAGACGCTTAACTGACTGAACCACCCAGGTGCCCCTAGGGGAAATTTTTTTGAGTGACCATGCTGCTCCCTGTATTCTCCCATTTCTACCAGAGTTATTTTGCTTTGTTTTTCAGTTTTGGATCTTTCCCCAAATGTCTGTTGGTTTCCATTAATATTTTGGGATGAAGAACTAAGTTACTAGTTCTTAACTAGTAAGAACTAAGTTACTAGTGTCTGGCTGGCATGGTTTTCCCTGAAGTTGCATAGGTCTTTTTCCCACCAGGCTTCTTCCCTGAATGGAAAGGCTGTGGATGCATTCGGTGTAAGTGGGCAAAGCGTTTCAACATTACCTACTTATCTGTAGGTTGTATGGGTAGGTTGGGGACCCCCCGCCCCCCACATCAAAGTAAGGAGGGCTTTATTTTGTGTGGTCGAGTATTTAATTTCTGTTAGGTATCATCTCTTCTTCCTGTCCCATTCCTAATGTCTCTTAGGATATTCAGAGTTAGTCCAGTTTGTGTCCAATTTGTTTCTTAAGCACTTGATACTCTTATAAAGAATGTACCCAGACAGGTGGCCAACTTCCTTTAGAGAGCAATTCTTCGACTTTGGCATGATGGTAAAAGCCACAGTTGCCAGCCTTGGGAAAGGGGAGGGTCCCAGCTGTCTCAGCTAGCCCAAATACTGTTTCTAAAATAATTAACCTTATGATCGCCCCTTGGCCTTTTCCTGCCCTTTGTATTTGATGAAAGGTCAGTTCTTCTTTGGGCCCCTTTCAAAGAACTGTGAATACCTCTAGTGTCTGGGACTGTGATTTTCTCCCTTAATTTCTCCACTAATCTCTTCCCACCTAATTTATTTTTTTTTTGCTAATTTATTCCCATTCATGTGCTTTGAATTTCTCAAAATGTCTGATCTACTGATACCACCCTTATTTTCGAGCCCTGTTGAGGCTTTATTCTTTTGTAAGAACTTGTCTCATTGATAAATTAGAAAATAAAAGAGACATAAGTGTGCTCACTTCTCTGCCTAGAACCATATTCTGTTTTCAAAGTTTCATCTTGGGTGGATATATATGATCCAGGTGCAATATATGGGTGCAATGTATGATCCAGGTATTTAGAAATTAGAAAATTGATAGAAGGCTACATACCTTTCACATGAGTTTTGAAGACGGAATATCCCTTTTGTTCTAGGTTTTTTAAACCAGTCTTTTTGTTTGTTTGTTTGTTTTCCCTTCTGTTACTAACACACAAGAAAGGATATCTTTAGGAATTTAGTATAAGCTTAGGCTCACATCAAGGCTGGTATTGCCATATTTTAGCATTAAAATCTTGGGCAGGTTTCATAGCCTTTTTGCACCCTAGTTTACTCATCTGTAACATTGGCAGAGGCAGTTACTGGCTTATTGAGTTATTTTGGGGGTCAAATTAGATAAATAGTTTGACATGTGGAAAGTCTTTACAAAATATGTGTTCTTGCCACTATTAAATTGCTTCTATTAGGAAAAAGTTATACATTTTATTTTTTTATTTTTTTGTTTGTTTTGAGAGAGAGAGAGAGTGTATACAAGTGGGGGAGGGGCAGAGAGAGGGAGAAAGAGAATCCCAAGCAGGCTTCATCCACGCTGTCTGTGCAGAACCCAATGCAGGGCTCGAACTCACTAACCGTGATACTGTGACCCGAGCCAAAATCTAGAGTCAGACAATTAACTGACTGAGCCGCCCAGGCACCCTAAAAGTTACACATTTTAAATAGCACTTTCCTTATAGAACAGGTAAGTTTCCAAAATGTTGACAATGAAGTGGATTATTAGAAAACATTTTTACATGATTCTCTTTGTAATACTGAAGATTTGTTTGCAGAGAAAAATCCCTTTGTTAATTGAAAACTTTTGGTGAAGTTTGTTAGTGCTGTTCTAGTATCCATATGAAGCATACTTGCAGGGGTTTGGCTGCTAGAGAGTCTTGTTCCTTCTTAGGAAATACCTACTGGAATAGTAGAGCTCTGCATTATTGTGCTCATGGGAAGCCAATAAATAACACTCATCTGATTGTCTCATTTTTCTCTGTGCCCACATCTGTAAAACTATAATAAACATGATGTGTATTTTTTTGGCCTTTTTGAATATGTTTGCAATTCTACCTCTGCCCACCCCCCCACCCCCTTCCTGTAGCTCAAACTCTTAAATTGTTTAAGAATCCAACTTGTGGGGCACCTGGGGGGCTCAGTCAGTTAAGTGTCCGACTCTTGGTTTCAGCTCAGGTCATGATCTCATGGTTTGTGAGTTCGAGCCCCGCATCGGGCTCTGTGCTCACAGCGTAAGCCTGCCTGGAATTCTCTCTCTCCCCCTCTCTCTGCCCCTCCTCTGCACTCTGTCTCTCAAAATAAATAAAACTTAAAAAAAATTTTTTTTTAACCCAACTTCTTATTCTGTCACTGACATAAACCCCCTTGATCATTGAATTAAGTCTGTTTTCAAAACTACAAACCTTGATAGCATTCATAATTTCTCAAAATCTTGCTACTTACAATTTTGCTATTCCAACTTCTTATATCTTAGTTTTCCCTGCTTTAAAACTTGGTCTGAATGAAATCATACAGCATTTCTGGCTTTTTTTGTCTTAACATTATGTCTGTGAGATTCATCCCTGCTGCAGTCTCATTGCTGTATAGATTTGCACTATGTGAACGTACCACATTTTATCCATTCTATTGTTGACGGACATTTGGGTCTTTTAAAAAGTTTTTGTCTGTCACAAGAGCTTTATTGCTTTATTTTTGTATTTATATCTAGAGTCCACCTGGAACATTCTTGTACAATCTTTTGATGAACATTAGAATATATACACAGGAGTGGAATTGATGGGTTATAAACTATTCATTTGTTTAGCTTTAATACTGTAAACATTTTTCCAAAGTGGTTATGCTAATTTATACTTTCACTCAGTGTAATTTTTAAAACTCAGTTCTCCTTATCTACCAACATTTATTGTATTGTCTTTTAAAATTTTAGCCTTTCTGTTGCTTGAATAGCAGTATTACATTGTTGTTTTAATGTATTTGATAACTAATGAAGTTGAACACCTTTCATGTTTATTGACCTGAATATTCTCTTCCTTCCCCTGCTTTGCTTGTTGTGCTGTATTTAAGTATTTGACCAATCTTTCTGTTCATTTGCCTGCATTTTTTTTCTGATTCATAGGAATTCCCTATGATTCTGGATATAAGTCCTGTATTAGACTTAATTTTTCCCCTCAAAAGCTTTATTGTTTTACTTTCATATTTATATCTGAAGTATATGTGGAATTGGTCATTGTATATGATGTAGGAGTCAGGATTTTATTTTTCTGTATAACTATCCATTTGACACAGCACCATTTATTAAAAGACCTTTCTTTATTGAAGTTCATTATTACCTTTGTCATAAATGAACTAGCTAAATGCAGGTGCGTTAGTTTCTGGACTCTTTATTTTCTTCCATTGGTAAGTTTCTCTGTTTTTGCCCAAGTACTGCTCTTTGTCTTAATTTCAGTGGCTATATTTTAAGTCTTGATATATTTTTTTTTTTGTTATCCATATCATTTTACTGAAAATATTTTATGTTCTCTTTTTGTGTTATGGCTTGTAATACATGCCTTACATCTTTAAAATGATTCATATATACACTTATTAAATAATTACACATACATTAGTGGCCAGAACCCAAATGTTGTTTTACTGATACTGGACTCTGATTCCTAAAATTTGGATATCATTGTGCCTTTTTATTTATTTATTTTTTTTAATTTACATCCAAATTAATTACCATATAGTGCAACAATGATTTCAGGAGTAGATTCCTTAATGCCCTTTACCCATTTAACCCATCCCCCCTCCCACAACCCCCCCGTAACTGTCTGTTTGTTTTCCATATTTAAGAGTCTCTTATGTTTTGTCCCCCTCCCTGTTTTTATATTATTTTTGCTTCCCTTCCCTTATGTTCATCTGTTGAGTGTGTTAAAGTCCTCATATGAGTGAAGTCATAAGATATTTGTTTTTCTCTGACTAATTTCGCTTAGCATTATACCCTCTAGTTCCATCCACATAGTTGCAAATGGCAAGATTTCATTCTTTTTGATTGCCGAGTAATACTCCATTGTATATATATACCACATCTTCTTTATCCAGTCATCCATTGATGGGCACTTGGGCTCTTTCCATACTTTGGCTATTATTGATAGTGCTGCTCTAAACATTGGGACGCATGTGTCCCTTCGAAACAGCATACCTGTATCCCTTGGATAAATACCTAGTAGTGCAATTTCTGGGTCATAGGGTAGTTCTATTTTTAATTTTTTGAGGAACCTCAATACTGTTTTCCAGATTGGCTGCAACAGTTTTGCATTCCCACCAGCAATGCAAAAGAGATTCTGTTTCTCTGCATCCTCGCCAACATCTGTTGTTGCCAGAATTGTTAATGTTAGCCATTCTGACATATGTAAGGTGGTATCTCATTGTGGTTTTGATTTGTAGTTCCCTGATGATGAGTGATGTTGAGCATTTCTTCATATGTCAGTTGGCCATCTGGATGTTTTCTTTGGAGAAGTGTCTATTCATGTCTTTGCTCATTTCTTCACTGGATTGTTTTTTGGGTGTTGAGTTTGCTAAGTTCTTTTTTTTTTTTTTTTTTTTTTTTCCTGAAATTTATTGACAAATTGGTTTCCATACAACACCCAGTGCTCACCCCAAAAGGTGCCCTCCTCAATACCCATCACCCACCCTCTCCTCCCTCCCACCCCCCATCAACCCTCAGTTTGTTCTCAGTTTTTAACAGTCTCTTATGCTTTGGCTCTCTCCCATTCTAACCTCTTTTTTTTTTTTCCTTCCCCTCCCCCATGGGTTCCTGTTAAGTTTCTCAGGATCCACATAAGAGTGAAACTATATGGTATCTGTCTTTCTCTGTATGGCTTATTTCACTTAGCATCACACTCTCCAGTTCCATCCACGTTGCTACAAAAGGCCATATTTCATTTTTTCTCATTGCCACGTAATATTCCATTGTGTATATAAACCACAATTTCTTTATCCATTCATCAGTTGATGGACATTTAGGCTCTTTCCATAATTTGGCTATTGTTGAGAGTGCTGCTATGAACATTGGGGTACAAGTGGCCCTATGCATCAGTGCTCCTGTATCCCTTGGATAAATTCCTAGCAGTGCTATTGCTGGGTCATAGGTTAGGTCTATTTTTAATTTTCTGAGGAACCTCCACACTGCTTTCCAGAGCGGCTGCACCAATTTGCATTCCCACCAACACTGCAAGAGGGTTCCCGTTTCTCCACATCCTCGCCAGCATCTATAGTCTCCTGATTTGTTCATTTTGGCCACTCTGACTGGCGTGAGGTGATACCTGAGTGTGGTTTTGATTTGTATTTCCCTGATAAGGAGCGACGCTGAACATCTTTTCATGTGCCTGTTGGCCATCCGGATGTCTTCTTTAGAGAAGTGTCTATTCATGTTTTGTGCCCATTTCTTCACTGGGTTATTTGTTTTTCGGGTGTGGAGTTTGGTGAGCTCTTTATAGATTTTGGATACTAGCCCTTTGTCCGATATGTCATTTGCAACTATCTTTTCCCATTCCGTTGGTTGCCTTTTAGTTTTGTTGGTTGTTTCCTTTGCTGTGCAGAAGCTTTTTATCTTCATAAGGTCCCAGTAATTCACTTTTGCTTTTAATTCCCTTGCCTTTGGGGATGTGTCGAGTAAGAGATTGCTACGGCTGAGGTCAGAGAGGTCTTTTCCTGCATTCTCCTCTAAGGTTTTGATGGTTTCCTGTCTCACATTTAGGTCCTTTATCCATTTTGAGTTTATTTTTGTGAATGGTGTGAGAAAGTGGTCTAGTTTCAACCTTCTGCATGTTGCTGTCCAGTTCTCCCAGCACCATTTGTTAAAGAGGCTGTCTTTTTTCCATTGGATGTTCTTTCCTGCTTTGTCAAAGATGAGTTGGCCATACGTTTGTGGGTCTAGTTCTGGGGTTTCTATTCTATTCCATTGGTCTATGTGTCTGTTTTGGTGCCGATACCATGCTGTCTTGGTGATGACAGCTTTGTAGTAGAGGCTAAAGTCTGGGATTGTGATGCCTCCTGCTTTGGTCTTCTTCTTCAAAATTCCTTTGGCTATTCGGGGCCTTTTGTGGTTCCATATGAATTTTAGGATTGCTTGTTCTAGTTTCGAGAAGAATGCTGGTGCAATTTTGATTGGGATTGCATTGAATGTGTAGATAGCTTTGGGTAGTATTGACATTTTGACAATATGTATTTTTCCAATCCATGAGCAGGGAATGTCTTTCCATTTCTTTAAATCTTCTTCAATTTCCTTCATAAGCTTTCTATAGTTTTCAGCATACAGATCCTTTACATCTTTGGTTAGATTTATTCCTAGGTATTTTATGCTTCTTGGTGCAATTGTGAATGGGATCAGTTTCTTTATTTGTCTTTCTGTTGCTTCATTGTTAGTGTATAAGAATGCAACTGATTTCTGTACATTGATTTTGTATCCTGCAACTTTGCTGAATTCCTGTATCAGTTCTAGCAGACTTTTGGTGGAGTCTATCGGATTTTCCATGTATAATATCATGTCATCTGCAAAAAGCGAAAGCTTGACTTCATCTTTGCCAATTTGGATGCCTTTGATTTCCTTTTGTTGTCTGATTGCTGATGCTAGAACTTCCAGCACTATGTTAAACAGCAGCGGTGAGAGTGGGCATCCTTGTCGTGTTCCTGATCTCAGGGAAAAAGCTTTCAGTTTTTCCCCGTTGAGGATGATGTTAGCTGTGGGCTTTTCATAAATGGCTTTTATGATGTTTAAGTATGTTCCTTCTATCCCGACTTTCTCAAGGGTTTTTATTAAGAAAGGGTGCTGGATTTTGTCGAAGGCCTTTTCTGCATCGATTGACAGGATCATATGGTTCTTCTCTCTTTTTTTGTTAATGTGATGTATCACGTTGATTGATTTGCGAATGTTGAACCAGCCCTGCATCCCAGGAATGAATCCCGCTTGATCATGATGAATAATTCTTTTTATATGCCATTGAATTCGATTTGCTAGTATCTTATTGAGAATTTTTGCATCCATATTCATCAGGGATATTGGCCTGTAGTTCTCTTTTTTTACTGGGTCTCTGTCTGGTTTAGGAATCAAAGTAATACTGGCTTCATAGAATGAGTCTGGAAGTTTTCCTTCCCTTTCTATTTCTTGGAATAGCTTGAGAAGGATAGGTATTATCTCTGCTTGAAACGTCTGGTAGAACTCCCCTGGGAAGCCATCTGGTCCTGGACTCTTATTTGTTGGGAGATTTTTGATAACCGATTCAATTTCTTCGCTGGTTATGGGTCTGTTCAAGCTTTCTATTTCCTCCTGATTGAGTTTTGGAAGAGTGTGGGTGTTCAGGAATTTGTCCATTTCTTCCAGGTTGTCCAATTTGTTGGCATATAAGTTTTCATAGTATTCCCTGATAATTGTTTGTATCTCTGAGGGATTGGTTGTAATAATTCCATTTTCATTCATGATTTTATCTATTTTGGTCATCTCCCTTTTCTTTTTGAGAAGCCTGGCTAGAGGTTTGTCAATTTTGTTTATTTTTTCAAAAAACCAACTCTTGGTTTTGTTGATCTGCTCTACAGTTTTTTTAGATTCTATATTGTTTATTTCTGCTCTGATCTTTATTATTTCTCTTCTTCTGCTGGGTTTAGGCTGCCTTTGCTGTTCTGCTTCTAGTTCCTTTAGGTGTGCTGTTAGATTTTGTATTTGGGATTTTTCTTGTTTCTTGAGATAGGCCTGGATTGCAATGTATTTTCCTCTCAGGACTGCTTTTGCTGCGTCCCAAAGCGTTTGGATTGTTGTATTTTCATTTTCGTTTGTTTCCATATATTTTTTAATTTCTTCTCTAATTACCTGGTTGACCCACTCATTCGGTAGTAGGGTGTTCTTTAACCTCCATGCTTTTGGAGGTTTTCCAGACTTTTTTCTGTGGTTGATTTCAAGCTTCATAGCATTGTGGTCTGAAAGTAAGCATGGTATAATTTCAGTTCTTGTAAACTTATGAAGGGCTGTTTTGTGACCCAGTATATGATCTATCTTGGAGAATGTTCCATGTGCACTCGAGAAGAAAGTATATTCGGTTGCTTTGGGATGCAGAGTTCTAAATATATCTGTCAAGTCCATCTGATCCAATGTCTCATTCAGGGCCCTTGTTTCTTTATTGACCGTGTGTCTAGATGATCTATCCATTTCTGTAAGTGGTGTATTAAAGTTCCCTGCAATTACCACATTCTTATCAATAAGGTTGCTTATGTTTATGAGTAATTGTTTTATATATTTGGGGGCTCCTGTGTTCGGTGCATAGACATTTATAATTGTTAGCTCTTCCTGATGGATAGACCCTGTAACTATTATATAATGTCCTTCTTCATCTCTTGTTACAGCGTTTAATTTAAAGTCTAGTTTGTCTGATATCAGTATGGCTACTCCAGCTTTCTTTTGGCTTCCAGTCGCATGATAAATAGTTCTCCATCCCCTCACTCTCAATCTAAAGGTGTTCTCAGGTCTAAAATGAGTCTCTTGTAGACAGCAAATAGATGGGTCTTGTTTTTTTATCCATTCTGATACCCTATGTCTTTTGGTTGGCGCATTTAATCCATTTACATTCCGTGTTATTATAGAAAGATACCGGTTTAGAGTCATTGTGATGTCTGTATGTTTTATGCTTATAGTGATGTCTCTGGGACTTTGTCTCACAGGGTCCCCCTTAGGATCTCTTGTAGGGCTGGTTTAGTGGTGACAAATTCCTTCAGTTTTTGTTTGTTTGGGAACACGTTTATCTCTCCTTCTATTCTAAATGACAGACTTGCTGGATAAAGGATTCTTGGCTGCATATTTTTTCTGTCTAGCACCCTGAAAATCTCGTGCCAATTCTTTCTGGCCTGCCAAGTTTCAAAAGAGAGATCAGTCACGAGTCTTATAGGTCTCCCTTTATATGTGAGGGCACGTTTACCCCTTGCTGCCTTCAGAATTTTCTCTTTATCCTTGTATTTTGCCAGTTTGACTATGATATGTCGTGCAGAAGATCGATTCAAGTTACGTCTGAAGGGAGTTCTCTGTGCCTCTTGGATTTCAATGCCTTTTTCCTTCCCCAGTTCAGGGAAGGTCTCAGCTATTATTTCTTCAAGTACCCCTTCAGCACCTTTCCCTCTCTCTTCCTCCTCTGGGATACCAATTATGCGTATATTATTTCTTTTTAGTGTATCACTTAGTTCTCTAATTTTCCCCTCATACTCCTGGATTTTTTTATCTCTCTTTTTCTCAGCTTCCTCTTTTTCCATAACTTTATCTTCTAGTTCACCTATTCTCTCCTCTGCCTCTTCAAGCCGAGCTGTGGTGGTTTCCATTTTGTTATGCATTTCGTTTAAAGCGTTTTTCAGCTCCTCGTGACTGTTCCTTAGTCCCTTGATCTCTGTAGCAAGAGATTCTCTGCTGTCCTGTATACTGTTTTCAAGCCCAGCGATTAATTTTATGACTATTATTCTAAATTCACTTTCTGTTATATTATTTAAATCCTTTTTGATCAGCCCATTAGCTGTTGTTATTTCCTGGAGATTCTTCTGAGAGGAGTTCTTCCGCTTGGTCATTTTGGATAGTCCCTGGCGTGGTGAGGACCTGCAGGGCACTTCCCCTGTGCTGTGGTGTATACCTGGAGTTGGTGGGCGGGGCCGCAGTCAGACCTGACGTCTGCCCCCAGCCCACCGCTGGGGCCACAGTCAGACTGGTGTCTGCCTTCTCTTCCCCTCTCCTAGGGGTGGGATTCACTGTGGGGTGGTGTGGCTCGTCTGGGCTACTTGCACCCTGCCAGGCTTGTGATGCTGGGGATCTGGCGTATTAGCTGGGGTGGGTAGGCAAGGTGCTCGGGGGCAGGAGGGGCAGGCTTAGATCGCTTCTCCTTAGGTGATCCACTTCAGGAGGGGCCCTGTTGCAGCGGGAGGGAGTCAGATCCGCTGCCGGAGGTTTGGCTCCGCCGAAGCGCAGAGTTGGGTGTTTGCGCGGAGCGAGTAAGTTCCCTGGCAGGAACTGGTTCCCTTTGGGATTTCGGCTGGGGGATGGGCGGGGGAGATGGCGCTGGCGAGCGCCTTTGTTCCCCACCAAACTGAGCTCTGTTGTCAGGGGGCTCAGCAGCTCTCCCTCCCTTTGTCCTCCAGCCTTCCCGCTTTCCGAGCAGAGCTGTTAATTTATGACCTCCCAGAGGCTAAGTCGCGCTTGCTGTCGGAACACAGTCCGCCCGGCCCCTCCGCTTTTGCAAGCCAGACTCCGGGGCTCTGCTTGTCTGGCGAGCCGCCCCTCCGCCCCGGCTCCCTCCCGCCAGTCCGTGGAGCGCGCACCGCCTCGCCGCCCTTCCTACCCTCTTCCGTGGGCCTCTCATCTGCGTTTGGCTCCGGCGACTCTGTTCTGCTAATCCTCTGGCGGTTTTCTGGGTTATTTAGGCAGGTGTAGATGGAATCTAAGTGATCAGCAGGACGTGCGGTGAGCCCAGCGTCCTCCTAAGCCGCCATCTTGCCGCAACTCCCCACTTCTTCGCTAAGTTCTTTATAGGTTTTGGATACTAACCCTTTATCTGATATGTCGTTTGCAAATCTCTTGTCCCATTCCATTGGTTGCCTTTTAGTTTTGCTGATGGTTTCCTTCGCTGTGCAGAAGCTTTTTATTTTGTTGAGATCCCAATAGTTCATTTTTGCTTTTGTTTCCTTTGCCTCCAGAGACATGTTGAGTAGGAAGTTGCTGCAGCCAAGATCTAAGTCTTGATATTTTATACTTAGGTTTTATAGTTAGGTCTGGGTGTTCTATATTTGATCTACTTATAGTCATTCAGCTTGGTTGTTCTTTCAAAATTGTTTTGGGTGTTCTTGACTCTTTCATTTCCATATAAATTTTTAGAATTCACCTGCCAGTTTCCACAAAGAGCACTATTAGTAGTTTGATTTTGATTACATTGATTTTATTTGTCAATCTGGGGAGAATTCTTCACAAGATTGAATTTTCCATTTCATGAACCTAAGCTTATTCCTCCATTAATTTAGCTTATCTTTACCCTTTCATACCATTTTGTACTTTCACTGTAGGGATTGTGAGCATCCTTAATTAGGTTTATTTCTAGGAGAAGTGGATTTTTTAATTACTATAAATGTCATCTTTTAACATTTTATTTTCTGATTGTTGCTAACATATAGAAATAATATAGATTTTTATATGTTGACCTTGTGTGCAACAACTTGGGCAAATTGCTTGTTAATTCCATTACTTTGTACACAATCATGTTATCATTGAATGATGATCATTTTCTTTTCTTTTTCTTGCCTGAAGGTACTGGCTAGAGCTTCTAGTACAGTGTTGAATGAAAGCACTGAAAGTGGTCCCTTATATCATCTCAGTGGGAGCTCTTACTGTAGGCATGTAGGTGTGCATTTTAAGACACCTGTAAAATTAAGAAAGTTTTTTATTCCTAGTGTAAAGAGTTTTTGTCCTGAATGGGTATTGAATTTTATCAAACACATTTTCTGCATTTATCAAGGTGGTTTTTCCTCTTTGTTACAGGGTGATTACATTAATAGATTCTAATGTTAATCTCCTTTGTATTACTCAAATAAAACTCCATTGGTCATGAAATAGTATACTTTTTATGCAGTGCTAGGTTTGATTTATTGCTGGTTTGCTTAGGATTCTTACATCTGTGTTCCTGAGAGATTTTCTTTATCTTCCTTTCTTTTAATGTGCTTGACAGGTTTTGCTATAAAAGTTAACACTGGTTTCATCAAAGTGTGAAGTTTGTTTTTGTCTCCTATTCTGTGGTAGAGCTTATGAGTGAAGCCATCTGTGTAAGTTTTCCTTGTGATAGTGTTTTTAATAATGAATTTAATTTTAATCAAGATAGGACTATTTATGATTTTCTCATATTGTGTGTCAGTTTTGTAAGTTATGTTTTTCAAGTAATTGTCTTATTTCATTTGAATTATCAATTAAATTGCTGTAACATTGGGTTGCATCTGATTCTTGATTTCAGCTCAGGTCATGATTTCCCAGTTTGTGAGTTTGAGCCCCACATCAGGCTCTGTGCTGTCAGCTTGGGATTTTTTCTCTACCTCTCTCTGCTCCTCTCCAGTCTTTCAAAATAAATAAATTAATTAAAACCATAAAAAATTAAATTGTTGTAACATTTTCATGATAGCCTCATCATTTAGGGCATCATTTTGGTGTTATAAATTTGTGTCCTCTCTCTTTGCCCTGATTAGTTTGACTAAAGCTATTAATTTTACTGTTTTTTCAAGAGCCAGCTTTTGGCTTTATATTTTCTCGTGTGTGTGTGTGTGTGTGTGTGTGTGTGTGTGTGTGTCCCAGTCATTGGTTTCTGCTCATACCTTATTATTTTTTCTGCTTTCTTTGGGTTTGACTTTTTTTCTAGCTTCTGTAAGATGGAAACTTAAGCCAGTGATTTTCAGCTTTCCTTTTCTGGTATATTCATGAAAGGCTATAAATTTCCTAAGCATCCATGTTAACTATAAATTACAAGTATGGAAATTTCTTATCTTTAATATTAAGTTCAAAATATTTTCTAATTCCCATTATGATTTCTGTTTTCACGAATAGATTTGGAAAGCTATTTACTTTCTGGAGACTTAGGTATTTTCTAGTTATCTTCTCCCAATTGATATTAATTTAATTTTACTATGATTAAGATTCATACTGTGAATGATTTCAGCAGCCTGAAATTTGTTTGCGAGGCTTTCTTTATCCTGCAATAATAACATGGTTAGGGTTGGTGAATGTTTTCTCTGCAGTTGAGAAGAATTTTCATTCTTTTGCTGTCGGGTGCCATGTTCTCTTTTTGTACATGTATGTAAATATGTCGTTAAGGTCGTTCTTTCACTTGTTGAGAGAATTAACATCTATGATTTTTGGAAGCAATCCTATTATATACAGACACACTTAGCATTATGTTTCTGTGATTGACCTTTTGTGTCTTTTTATTACTTTCCTTTTTATCTCTCCTAATGCTTCTTGCTTTAAAGTCTATTTTGTCTGATCCTAGTATAGTTGTACCTGCTTTGTTTTGGATAGGATTTATAAGGTATACATTTTCCCATTCTTTCAGTTTAAACCTTTCAGTACCCTTGTGTTTATGTCTCTGCAAAAAGCAAATAATGGCATCTTTTTCTTTCTTCACACAGCTTCCCATAATGTTAATACTATATTAAGCCCCATATTAAACAGCAATTAAATGTAAATGCTTTGTTATTATATTGAATAAAATAGCAATGTTATTAAAAAATAAGAAATTAATATTGGTATAATATACTCTTAACTAACTGAAGACTTGAATCATATTTGTACCAGTATTCCTACCACTTTCTTTTTACCATTCTAAGATGTGGCGTTGCACTTAGTTAAGTCTTTGAGTATTTATTTAATCCAGTCTGATAATTGGCATAGGTAACCTATTTACATATAAACGAATTATTTATATCATTATCTACCATCTTACTATTTCTTTTCTGTATTTTTCCCACTTTTTGTTGTTTACCATATGTTTAGTTGAGCTGACTTGCTTTTCTTTTAGTGGTTACCCTAATGATTACCCGTGACTTACTACAACTAATACCAGTACTTATGCTTACCATTTCCCCAAGAATTCTAGAGCCTTAGAACACTTTTTATTCCATTTATCCTCATGTCTTTTACATTATTGTTGTCATACATTTTAATTGTACATATATTTAATTCCTAAAAGACATTATAATTACTGTTTTGCTGACCAGTTTTGAAAAATTTTCAGTTATCTTTTTAAATGTTGTAGATTCACTCAAATATATGTTAGACTTTCACTGTGTCTCACATTTGTCCTAGGTCCTTTTTGTATTTTCCATAAATTTTTTTCTTGTGCTTCAGTGCAAGTACCTTTTATTGCTCTTTTAAAAGTTTTCTAGTCCTATCTTTTGCTGTTTTGTCTGCTGTCAAACTAACATTTTAAGTTGTTTTCCAGTCCTAGAATTTCCGCTTGACTGTTTCTTAGGGAATTGAGATAAAGCTGTTATTTTCATCTACTTTCTCCCATCTTTCAGCCTAGCTTTCCAGGCCTTCCAAATGAGAATTTCATGTTCTTACTCAGGTCCCTTTCTCTGGCTGATCCTGAACTCTAATCCTTATCTCTTCAGCCGTATAAAATATCTGAAAACTTTGCTGTGCTTTTTGGAAGCTTTTTTTCTTGGCTTCCTGCTCCATGCAAGGTCACCATTTGGCAGAAATTTTAAAGGTCACTCTTCATCAGGGTCTTAGCCCCTCTAGTATCCTATTTTTATCTCCTGCCCACAAGGAGAACAGAATCTTTGCAGATACTTCCTTCCCTTGGCAGCAGCCCCTGGCCTGGGCAAAGCCTGGATTCTCACTGTGCATTGTGGCTAGATTGAGCAAGTACTCTCAGGAAAAAAAAAAAAAAATGTAGCTAGGATCTGTCAGTTTGCCTTTAGATTATTCCCTCTTCTCTGGAATCTTGGGATCCCCTGTCCTGATTGCTTGAGCAATTCTAGATGTCTTTAAATAGATATTTTATTTTTATTTCAAGTTTTCTATTTAACAGCAGAACTTAAGTTACTTGCCAGGTATTCCATTATCCTCAGAAGCAGAAGACCTGTGATAGTCTTTAAGTACCTTTTATATATGTTAATTATTTGTTTTGGTTATTACTTCCTTTACCACCACTGCCCTTACCCCCACTTACTCTCAGATGTCACTTGTGAAGTTTTCATTATTATATGTCTATTCTGGTATTCAGTTTGTACTAAGTGTAAGCCTACACCCCCATCCCCCCACCCCCACACACACTTTATTTTATTCTTACAAACCATAGGGAAATGAGGTACTATAATTCTTTAATAGAGAAAGGACCAATGTCTGTAAAGTCATGTAAGAATACATGACAAAACACTGATTTACACTGGTCTCAGTGTAGAATGCTTGCTATAAGATCTGTACTGTAGTTATATAGTCTTCCTATTATTTATTCACTTCCTTTGGAATCGAGCTCAGGGTCTATCTTCTGGATATTCTTCCTGCCCTGCTTCATTATTACTTTATAGGTTACTCTGTCATATTACTATATTGGAAGTAGGCTAGCATGTATCTTTCTCTCCTACTATATTATTATCTTCTCCAGTGTAGAGACTATATGTTATTTATCTTTGTAGTTCAAAGCCCATTAGAGTGCATGATATATCTAAGCGTATAATAAATGCTTATTTCATTCCCATGAAGTCATCATATGCTTAATTCAAAGAGATTTAAGAAATTTATGAAACATGTATTGTTAGTTTATCATTTTTATAAATATTTATTACTGTAATTATTCTTCCTGATAGTTTTAGCAAAATTGTTGAACACGGTATATTGTTATATATTAGATCATCTCCTTTCATTTTGTAATCATAATCATCATATATATAAAATTGCTTTGGGGGCACCTGGGTGGCTCAGTCATTTTAGGCATCCAGCTCTTGATTTGGGCTCAGGTCATGGTCTCAGGACCCTGAGATTGAGCTGAGCGTGGGGCCTGCTTAAGATTCTCTTCCTCTTTCTCTGCTCCTTGCCCCTCTAAAAAATTTTTAAAAAATAATAAAATAGCTTTGGCCATTTCAGACAGTATTTTCAGTTATAACTTCATGAAGCAGCTCAAATAACTTTTAGCATAGATAGGTAGTATTTGACAGTTGAATGATTTACATTTTGTTGAAGAATTAATTAAAATGCTAGATGATTGGGGCGCCTGGGTGGCGCAGTCAGTTAAGCGTCCGACTTCAGCCAGGTCACGATCTCTTGGTCCGTGAGTTTGAGCCCCGCATCAGGCTCTGGGCTGATGGCTCAGAGCTTGGAGCCTGTTTCCGATTCTGTGTCTCCCTCTCTCTCTGCCCCTCCCCCATTCATGCTGTCTCTCTCTGTCCCAAAAATAAATAAACGTTGAAAAAAAAATTAAAAAAAAATAAATAAATAAAATAAAATGCTAGATGATTAATATCACAAAGTGGCATCTCATTAACATGGTAGTCACATTTTATAACTGAATAGAATTTTGATAATATTCTTCAGTGATTTTTTAAAAAAAGAACAACTCTACTTTGCTGTTTATTTATTTCATTGGTGGAAACTTGATAGCTAACACACTAGGAATACTGCCTAATTGAAGACAATTCTTAAAAAAAATAAAAACCTTACTTTTTCTTTTAAGAATCATTAAAAACAATCTGTTTAGTATTTTATTATCTAATAATGGCTAGTTTAGACTCAGCAGTTATAGAAGAAATTTTATAATTATTTACTTTTTAATCAAAAAGAAATGTATATGTGGATATGGACATGTGTTGCATATTTTTTTTAATGAGGTAAAATTCAGATAATATAAAACTCAGTGTTTTAAGTTTTGAAGTATATAGTTCATTGGTGTTTAGTACATTTCATGATGGTTTGCAACTATCACCACTGACTGGTTCCAGAACTTTTATTACTTCAGAAGGAAAGTAATACCCACTGAGTACTGAACTCCCCAGTCCCTGATCCTTCCAGCCCTGGCAACCACTACTCTGCTTTCTGTCTGTATATATTTGCCTATTTTGGATATTTTACATAAATGAAATCGTACAGTGTGTGTGGCCTTTTGTGTCTGGTTTTTTGCACTTAGCATGGTATTTGTGGTTCATTCATGTTGTAGTATATATCAGTACTTCCTCACTTTTTATGAACACGAAATGAATAATTTTGTGTTCAGTACCATATTGTCTTGATGACTACAGCTTTGTAATAGAGCTTAAAGTCCCGAATGGTGATACCTCCAGCATTGCTTTTCCATTTCAAGATTGCTTTGGCTATTTGGGGTCTTTTGTGGTTCCATACAAACTTTATGATTGTTCTAGCTCTGCAAAAAATGCTGTTGATATTTTGATAAAGAGTGCATTAAATGTGTAGATTGCTTGGGAGTATAGACATTAGCAATACATGTTCTTCCAATCCATGAGCATGGAATGTTTTTCCATTCTTTGTGTCATCTTCAGTTTCTTTCATAAATGTTTTGTAGTTTTCAGAGTACAGATCTTTCACCTCTTTGGTTAGGTTTATTCCTACATACCTTATGGTTTTTCATACAACTGTAAAAGGGATCAGTTCCTTGAGTTCTCTTTCTGCTGCTTCATTATTGATTTATAGAAATGCAATGGTTTTCTGTACGTTGATTTTATATCCTACTTTGTTCTAGCAGTTCTTTGGTTCAAGGTAATGCTGACCACATAGAATGAGTTTGGAAGTTTTCCTTCCATTTTTATTTTTTGGAACAGTTTGAGAAGGATAGGTATTAATTCTTCTTTAAATGTCTGGTAGAATTCCCCTGGGAAGACATCTGGCCCTGGCGTTTTGTTTGTTGTGACAGTTTTTTATTTGTTTTCTGTGCTGTTTATCTGTTCAGATTTCTGTTTCTTTCTGTTTCAGTTTGGGTAGTTGTGAGTTTCTAGGAATTTGGCCATTTCTTCCAAATTGCAGTTTGTTGGCATCCAATTTTTCATAATATTCTTTTATAATTGTGTTTCTGTGTGTTGGTTGTGATCTCTCCACTTTCATTTTTATTTATTTTTTCCATATTTATTAGGGTCCTTTCTCTTTTCTTTTTGATAGATCTGGCTCGGGGTTTATCAATTTTGTTCTTTCAAAGAACCACCAGCTCTTAGTTTTGTTGATCTGTTTTACTGGTCTTTTTTATTGTTGTTTCTATATCATTTATTTCTGCTCTGATCTTTATTATATCCCTTCTTCTGCTGGCTTTAGGCTTTATTTGATGTTCCTTTTCTACCTGCTTTAGGTATAAGGTTAGGTTGTATATTTGAGACTTTCTTGCTTCTTGAGGTAGGCCTGTATTGCTATGTGCTTCCTTTTTTTGACCACTTTGGTCACATCCCAAAGGTTTTGGACTGTCACGTTTTTATTTTCATTTGCTTCCATGTATTTCTTTATTTCTTCTTTAACTTCCTGATTAATACATTCATTCTTTAGTAGGGTGTTGTTTAATCTCCATGTATTGGTGGTCTTTCCAATTTTTTTCTTGTGGTTGACTTCAAGTTTCATAGTGTTTTGATCTCAAAATATGTGTGGTATGATTTCAATCTTTTTGTACTTGTTGAAGCCTGATTTCTGATCCAGTCTGTGATCAGTTCTGGAGAATGTTCCATGTGTATACTTGGAAAGAATGTGTATTCTCCTTTAGGATGACAGTTCTGAATATGTCTGTTAAGTCCATTTGGTCCAATGTCTGTCAAGCCATTGTTTACCCGTTGATTTTTTGCTTAGATGATCTGTCTATTGTTGTAAGTGGGGTGTTAGAGGCTCCTACTATTATTATTGTCAATGAGCTTTTTTATGTTTGTTATTAACTGATTTATATATTTAAATACTTCCACGTTGGGGTGTAAATATTTACAATTGCTAGATCTTCTTTGTTGGATAGACCTGTTTATTTTCATATAGTACCCTTCTTCTCTTGTTACATTCTTTGGTTTAAAATCTGGTTTGAAAGAAGTATGGCTACTCTGGCTTTCTTTTGACATCCATTTGCATGATAGATGTTTCTCCATCCTGTCTCTTCCAACCTGCAGGTGTCTTTAGGTTTAAAATGCTCTTGTAGGTGCTATATAGATGGGTTCGTTTTTTTAGCCATTTTGATACCCTTTGTCTTTTGATTGGAGCATTTAGTCCATTGATATTTAGTGAATTTAGTTCCATTGAATTTAGTGCCATTGTATTACCTGTAAAATCAGTGGTTCTGGAGATTTTCTCTGTTCCTTGCTATCTTTTTTTGCTTCCCCCCTCCCTCCCGGAAAAAAAATCCCCTTTAATATTTCTTGCAAGGCTAATTTAGTAGTTATGAGCTCCTTTAGTTTTTGTTTTTTGGGGAAACTCTTTATCTCTCCTACTTGGTGAAAAAGTATTCTTAGCTGTATATGTTTCCCATTCAGAACGTTGAATATATTATGCCACTCCCTTCTGGCCCTGCTATGTTTCTGTGGAGAGATCTGCTGCTAACCTTATTTGTCTTCCCTTGTAGATGGGGATTTCTTTTCTCTTGCTGCTTTCAGGATTCTTTCCTTATCTCTGTATCTTGCAGATTTTACTACCATATGTCTTGATTTTGGTCTGCTTTTGTTGCTTTTAATGGGAATTCTCAGTGCCTCTTGGATTTGGTGTCTCTTTCCTTCCCCAGATTAAGGGAAGTTTTCAGCTCTAAGTAGCTCAAATAAGCCTTCTGCCTGCCCCTTTTTCTCTCTATTCTCCTGGGACTCCTATGATTTGAATGTTAGTACACTTTATGGAGTTGCTGAGTTCCCTAAGTCTATATTTGTGATCCAGTATTTTTCTTTCCCTCTTCTTTCCAGCTTCATTATTTTCCATAATTTTATCTTCTGTATCACTTACTCGTTCTGCTGCTTCCTCCATCTTTGTGGTCACGACATCCAGTCAGTTTTACATCTCAGAGAATGTTTTTATTTCAGTCTGACTAGTTTTTAGGTCTTTTATCTCTGTGGTAAGTGACTCCATGGTGTTTTCTATGCTTTTCTCAAGCTCAGCTAGTATCCTTAACAATTGTTTTATATTCTGGTTCAGGCATATTACTTATATCTGTTTTGATTAGATTTCTGGCCACGATCTGTTTTTCTTTCTTTTGGGATGAGTTCCTCTGTCTTGGCATTCATCCTAGGCCTCTGTCTTCTGTGTGTTAGAAAAGGCTGTTATGTTTCCTGCTTCTGGGAGTAATGGCTATATTAAGTCATATGCTGTTCAGGGCCTGGCACTTTAGGAAGTATTTCTGGTATATGCTGTGTACACTCTGCTGCTGTGTTTTGGCTGCTCTTTCCCTCAGGTCAGTCTTCTACAGAGTTTCTCCTTGCCTGCAGTGGGAAGTATTTGGACCTTGTCTAGTATTTGGTGAGTTTTAACTTGGTGTGTTATGGTCTGCTTGTTAAAATAGGCTAGATCCTATTTTCCCTAGAGCTGAAGCTTTGCAGCACAGTATGGTCAGTAGACTTGGTGCATTGGAGGTTTGTGCTGGTCTTCTGGGGGGGGGGGGGGCCTGTTGCTGCTTTGACCCTCAGGTACACTTGCCCTAGTTCAGAAACACCTGCAGAGCGCAGTGGGGCAGAGCTTGGTGTATGACACCAAAACATCCGCTGTGGCACTGTGCTGCTCACTGAAGTCCATCCCTGCTGATGGCAGGGGATAAAAATGGCATTAGCCAGATCTCTCATCCCCAGAGAAGGGATTTCATGCCTGCCACTGTTCAGGAAGCCCTCAGAGATGAACAAACAATCTCTTCTTTCCTTGCTTGTCCTAGGCATCCCTCAGATCCCTCTCTTCACACTGTGTCTGAGCCCTCTGCGTACCTGCAGTGCAGTCCTCCTGTGTTTTATCCCAGGGACGTTGGCTGGGTTTCAAAACTCCAAACCTTACAGACTGGTGTTGATCATCTAGGGGAGGATGTTGCCACACTGTGGCTGGTGCTGGGTTGTCCCAGAAGGGTTGTCCCAGAAGGGCAGTCACATGAACGTGCAGGGGCTTGGAGCTTACAGTAAAAGCTCAGCAAAAAGCCGGTGTCCAGGTTAGCTGCGATCAGCAGGTGCCTCTGTACCTATCTAATGAATGGGGTAGCTCAATGGTGCCTGCTGGCTTTTGTCCCCGGAGAGGCAGTGCCACCTCTCCTAAACGCACTCCAAGAAAGGGAACTGTCTCACCTAGTATGACCCAGGGAATTCTCAGACCATGCTATCTGCTCCTGGGCCTCTGCCCTCCTCCACCGGAGCACCTTTACAAACACCACATTCTACCCATTGATGGCATAACTTCTAAAACTTCAGACTTTAAGCTCCACTGCTTGTATTGTGATAATTAGCTCCTCTTGTTTTCCCTGTCCGTGGTTTTGGGGAAGTTTTTCTTGTACAGTGCCCTGCTCCCTGCTCGCTCGCGCGCGCTCTCTCTCTCTCTCTCTCTCTCTCTTTCTCTCCTTTCTTCCTGATCAGTGCTCACTTTCCTCGCAGCACTGGTAATTCTTTCCCACCCCCAAAAATCATGCCTCCTCCCCTGCTACCTTCCACAATTTGGCTTCTTTTCTCCCTCTAGTGGTGCAGTTTTTTTTCCTCTTAGCACTTAGATCAATTTTCTGAGTGTTCAGAATGACTTGATACTTATCTAGCTGTGTTCAGGAGACAAAGCAAGCATAGGGTTCTCTTGCTACTCTGCCATCTTAACTCCTATACTTAATTTCCTTTAATAAGTAAAACTTATGCTATAAGTTTTACACTAAAAATTTTGAAAAGCATGTATGTAATGTGGAAGAAACTTTTATGTATTTACTAATGTGTGTTGATTATCTTGGGCTATTTCTTTAGTACTTATTTTAGTTTTGCTGTCTCTTCCTGTAAGCATTTCTGCAATAACAAGATTAGGATGTCCTGAATGTCCCGGATGTAGTTGATAGTCTACTGTGGGGTTTTTTTGTTTGTTTTTTTTTTGTTTTTTTTTTTTTGGTTTTTTGTTTGTTTGTTTGTTTGTTTGAGAACTGAAAATAGAATACTGGAAAGAGCACTGAAAAGGATATTGGGAGATCTTTTTCTATCTTATACTATTCATCTAACAGTATAAACTTAGTTTATTTCTCTAGTCCATTTTTCTTGCCTTGCTCCTCCATTTTTCTTGGTCTTACTCCTGGAGAGCTGGACCAGATAGGTATGAGCTGTTTCAGCTCTCTAAACTCAGAAGGGGTAGCTGATTCCATGGAAAGAGTATAGACTGCTCCACGTTTCAACCATTTTCTGATTATCTGCAATCTTTAAAGTAATCTTTCTAACCTATCTGGTCATTTTCGCAAGGTACATGATGTCTTGTAAGGACTCACAAATACAGCCTGCTCACCAGCATTCTCATACCCCCATTCCATGACTGCATCATTTATAGGAGTAGTTGGGGAAAAAAAGCAAAAATCTTTGTAGCCTTTTATTTAGTTGGCTTTTAAATGTTTATTTTGAGAGAGAGTGCATATGTGTGCGTGAGTGGGGGAGGGGCAGAGAGAGCAGGGGAGAGACAGAATCCCAACCAGGCTTCATGCTGTCAGCACAGAGCCTGTCACAGAGCTCAGTCTCACTAACTGCAAGATCATGACCTGAGCTGAAATCAGAGAGTTGGTCGCTTAACCAACTGAGCCACCCAGGTACCTCTAGTTGGCGTTTATATATGAATTATGCTGTGAGTACACTTGAAGAGAGTAATAACTCTTGAAGAGGCATTAAAGAACTTTCTTTTACTCTTCTAGTTTTTTAAATGTATTTATGTTGCTTTTTAAAAAAAAATTTTTTTTGTTTTTTTTATTTTTGAGAGAAAGAGAGACCAAATGCATGCAGAGGAGAGGCAGAGAGAGAGGGAGACACAGAATCTGAAGCAGGCTCCAGGCTCTGAGCTGTCAGCACAGAGCCACACGCCAGGCATGATGAACTCATGAGCCATTGAGATCATGACCTGAGCCAAAGTTGGATGCTCAACCGACCGAGCCACCCAGACACCCCTATTTATATATTTTATTAATATTAAATTAGTTGGTCTTCTTATGAAAAGTTAAACATTAAAGGTTACATTAAAATTTTCTTTGACCTACCATCTTCTTGGAACATTTCTCAATCTCTACTACTTGGAAAGTGATACATATACTCACACACATGTTTTCTGTGGGTTTGTATGGTATGCAAACAATTGTATTTTCTATTTTTAAAAATATGACTTAAAATTTTTTAATATAAAAATCTCACCACCCAGACATAGACTCTATTAATATTTAGGTGTACACCTTATCAGTGTTGACATTACACCGATAAAGTACAATTAAGCGCATCTATGTGCCAATCTGTTTTTCTTCGTGCATGTGTATTAACTCTGTATGCTACTTATATTTATAAAAGTGAGATCCTTTTAGGCATATTTTCATAGGTATATAAAATTATATATTATTAAAAGTATTATTAAAAATTTTGTGTACATACACATCCTACAGATCTTGAATACTTTTCCTGTCATTAAGAAAATTTATACTCTTGGGGCGCCTGGGTGGCGCAGTCGGTTAGGCGTCCGACTTCAGCCAGGTCACGATCTCGCAGTCCGTGAGTTCGAGCCCCGCGTCGGGCTCTGGGCTGATGGCTCAGAGCCTGGAGCCTGTTTCTGATTCTGTGTCTCCCTCTCTCTCTGCCCCTCCCCCGTTCATGCTCTGTCTCTCTCTGTCCCAAAAATAAATAAAAAACGTTGGAAAAAAAAAATTTTTTTTTAAAAATTAAAAAAAATAAAAAGAAAATTTATACTCTTAATAGTTTCATACTTCTTCATGTAGATCATAGAAACATACTGTGTTAATACTTAATTCTCTTTCTCCACAGTTGTAATATTGTGATAAAATTCTAGGCTGAATCTGATAAAGAATTTCTTTTGATATTAATGGTAAAATTGTTTCACAAACAGGCATATCAGTAATGTCTGCATCTGTGCAGTTTTGCTGGTTGTAGAGATTAATGATTTAAATAATCTTTGACCATACTATAAGTAAAAAATTATATGTGTTCTTTTTGTATTTTATTGATTACAAATGAGGTTAAATTTTTTCTTAGCCACCAGAAATGGTATAAATTGTTTTCATGGCCATCAAGTAATGCTATAGGTATTTTCAAACTTACAAAATTAGTGGCTTATTAGCATTATTTCCTTCTCTTCTTTTCCAGGAATTTCACCATAAAAAATGAGAAGGGAGATTATTAAAACAACTTTATAATTTACATTCCCACTAGAAACATATGAGAGTGCCTGTCCTTATATTGTCACAATTTTTTGGATTGTTTTTGCCAGTCTCATAGGTTACAAAATGACTTCTTAATTTTCTTTTAATTTGTATTTCTTCAGTCATGAGTAAAGTTCTTTTTCTGTGAATTATTAGTATTCTTGACTTTTTCTAATTTTCAGGAATTTCTTATGTCATAGGGAAATTAACCCCTCATGTGCTATCATGGAGTGCAAATACTTTTCTTGGTTTATGTTTTTGAAATTGTTCGTAAAGGTTTATCAGCTCGCTTCAGAACCAATTGGCAAAAGCTATTAACTAGGACAGGGCCCTTTTCCATATTTCTAATAGGTAAGTCTGATAATTTTTTCAGTACATTTTTAGTACATTTACTATGAATTTGTTTAAGAGAAACATCCAGCTCCACTTAGTGCTTCTATTTCCACTCCTAGCCCAGTAGGCAAAAGTGATAGTTTTATCAGTCTGGGGCCAGCCAGGAAAATAGCAGCTTGGCTGCCAGATCAGGTGATTTGATTTTGGGCAGGGAGCAGGGAACCTGTGGTTTTGTCAGTGAAAACTAGCAAACTCAGTGTGAAGGAAGGGGGCAATCTGCAAGGTTTGCTTAACCAGGCAAAGAGAAGAAGAAGAAGAAGAAGAAAAAGCCAAGCAGGGGCATCAGCATCCAGACGGTATGGTGGCAATAGACACTGCAGTTGAGTCCAGGCAAGTTACTAAAAACAACAACAACAACCCACAGTAACTCAATTCAGAATCCAGAGTTGCTACAGTGTATTAATCAAAATGTCCAGCTTTCAGCCAAAAATTATGAGACAGGAAGCAGGAAACTGTAACACATATTCAGGAAAAAAAAGCAGAAGTCAACTAGAACTACATATTGTACAATTGTATTTAGGTATCTAGGTAAAGGTCTAACTGTAGAAAACAGATTGCCTAAAATTGGGGGTAGGAAGGATCTCTTGGGATGATGGGTGAATTCTAAAACTGTTTTATATTGATGAGTGCACAGCTGTATAAATTCACTAAAAATAATTCATCTGTAATGGGTGATTTTTGTGATTTGTAAATTATACCTTAATAAATACTCTTAAGTATGTAAGGACAACTAATATCTTTATTTATTTTTTTTTTAATATGAAATTTATTGTCAAATTGGTTTCCATACAACACCCAGTGCTCATCCCAAAAGTTGCCCTCCTTAATACCCATCACCCACCCTCCCCTCCCTCCCAACCCCATCAACCCTCAGTTTGTTCTCAGTTTTTAACAGTCTCTTATGTTTTGGCTCTCTCCCACTCTAAGCTCTTTTTTTTTTTTTTTTTTTTTCCCTTCCCTTCCCCCATGGGTTTCTGTTAAGTTTCTTAGGATCCACATAAGAGTGAAACCATATGGTATCTGTCTTTCTCTGTATGGCTTATTTCACTTAGCATCACACTCTCTAGTTCCATCCACGTTGCTACAAAAGGCCATATTTCATTTTTTTCTCATTGCTACATAGTATTCCATTGTGTATATAAACCACAATTTCTTTATCCATTCATCAGTTGATGGACATTTAGGCTCTTTCCATAATTTGGCTATTGTTGAGAGTGCTGCTATAAATATTGGGGTACAAGTGCCCCTATGCATCAGCACTCCTGTATCCCTTGGATAAATTCCTAGCAGTGCTATTGCTGGGTCATAGGGTAGGTCTATTTTTAATTTTCTGAGGAACCTCCACACTGCTTTCCAGAGCGGCTGCACCAATTTGCATTCCCACCAACAGTGCAAGAGGGTTCCCGTTTCTCCACATCCTCTCCAGCACCTATAGTCTCCTGATTTGTTCATTTTGGCCACTCTGACTGGCGTGAGGTGATACCTGAGTGTGGTTTTGATTTGTATTTCCCTGATAAAGAGCGACGTTGAACATCTTTTCATGTGCCTGTTGGCCATCCGGATGTCTTCTTTAGAGAAGTGTCTATTCATGTTTTGTGCCCATTTCTTCACTGGGTTATTTGTTTTTCGGGTGTGGAGTTTGGTGAGCTCTTTATAGATTTTGGATACTAGCCCTTTGTCCGATATGTCATTTGCAACTATCTTTTCCCATTCCGTTGGTTGCCTTTTAGTTTTGTTGGTTGTTTCCTTTGCTGTGCAGAAGCTTTTTATCTTCATAAGGTCCCAGTAATTCACTTTTGCTTTTAATTCCCTTGCCTTTGGGGATGTGTCGAGTAAGAGATTGCTACGGCTGAGGTCAGAGAGGTCTTTTCCTCCTTTCTCCTCTAAGGTTTTGATGGTTTCCTGTCTCACATTCAGGTCCTTTATCCATTTGGAGTTTGTTTTTGTGAATGGTGTGAGAAAGTGGTCTAGTTTCAACCTTCTGCATGTTGCTGTCCAGTTCTCCCAGCACCATTTGTTAAAGAGACTGTCTTTTTTCCATTGGATGTTCTTTCCTGCTTTGTCAAAGATGAGTTGGCCATACGTTTGTGGGTCTAGTTCTGGGGTTTCTATTCTATTCCATTGGTCTATGTGTCTGTTTTGGTGCCAATACCATGCTGTCTTGATGATGACAGCTTTGTAGTAGAGGCTAAAGTCTGGGATTGTGATGCCTCCTGCTTTGGTCTTCTTCTTCAAAATTCCTTTGGCTATTCGGGGCCTTTTGTGGTTCCATATGAATTTTAGGATTGCTTGTTCTAGTTTCGAGAAGAATGCTGGTGCAATTTTGATTGGGATTGCATTGAATGTGTAGATAGCTTTGGGTAGTATTGACATTTTGACAATATTTATTTTTCCAATCCATGAGCAGGGAATGTCTTTCCATTTCTTTAAATCTTCTTCAATTACCTTCATAAGCTTTCTATAGTTTTCAGCATACAGATCTTTTACATCTTTGGTTAGATTTATTCCTAGGTATTTTATGCTTCTTGGTGCAATTGTGAATGGGATCCGTTTCTTTATTTGTCTTTCTGTTGCTTCATTGTTAGTGTATAAGAATGCAACTGATTTCTGTACATTGATTTTGTATCCTGCAACTTTGCTGAATTCATGTATCAGTTCTAGCAGACTTTTGGTGGAGTCTATCGGGTTTTCCATGTATAATATCATGTCATCTGCAAAAAGCGAAAGCTTGACTTCATCTTTGCCAATTTTGATGCCTTTGATTTCCTTTTGTTGTCTGATTGCTGATGCTAGAACTTCCAGCACTATGTTAAACAACAGCAGTGAGAGTGGGCATCCCTGTCGTGTTCCTGATCTCAGGGAAAAAGCTCTCAGTTTTTCCCCATTGAGGATGATGTTAGCTGTGGGCTTTTCATAAATGGCTTTTATGATGTTTAAGTATGTTCCTTCTATCCCGACTTTCTCAAGGGTTTTTATTAAGAAAAGGTGCTGGATTTTGTCGAAGGCCTTTTCTGCATCGATTGACAGGATCATATGGTTCTTCTCTCTTTTTTTGTTAATGTGATGTATCACGTTGATTGATTTGCGAATGTTGAACCAGCCCTGCATCCCAGGAATGAATCCCACTTGATCATGGTGAATAATTCTTTTTATATGCCATTGAATTCGATTTGCTAGTATCTTACTGAGAATTTTTGCATCCATATTCATCAGGGATATTGGCCTGTAGTTCTCTTTTTTTACTGGGTCTCTGTCTGGTTTAGGAATCAAAGTAATACTGGCTTCATAGAATGAGTCTGGAAGTTTTCCTTCCCTTTCTATTTCTTGGAATAGCTTGAGAAGGATAGGTATTATCTCTGCTTTAAACGTCTGGTAGAACTCCCCTGGGAAGCCATCTGGTCCTGGACTCTTATTTGTTGGGAGATTTTTGATAACCGATTCAATTTCTTCGCTGGTTATGGGTCTGTTCAAGCTTTCTATTTCCTCCTGATTGAGTTTTGGAAGAGTGTGGGTGTTTAGGAATTTGTCCATTTCTTCCAGGTTGTCCAATTTGTTGGCATATAAGTTTTCATAGTATTCCCTGATAATTGTTTGTATCTCTGAGGGATTGGTTGTAATAATTCCATTTTCATTCATGATTTTATCTATTTGGGTCCTCTCCCTTTTCTTTTTGAGAAGCCTGGCTAGAGGTTTGTCAATTTTGTTTATTTTTTCAAAAAACCAACTCTTGGTTTCATTGATCTGCTCTACAGTTTTTTTAGATTCTATATTGTTTATTTCTGCTCTGATCTTTATTATTTCTCTTCTTCTGCTAGGTTTAGGCTGCCTTTGCTGTTCTGCTTCTAGTTCCTTTAGGTGTGCTGTTAGATTTTGTATTTGGGATTTTTCTTGTTTCTTGAGATAGGCCTGGATTGCAATGTATTTTCCTCTCAGGACTGCCTTTGCTGCGTCCCAAAGCGTTTGGATTGTTGTATTTTCATTTTCGTTTGTTTCCATATATTTTTAAATTTCTTCTCTAATTGCCTGGTTGACCCACTCATTCGGTAGTAGGCTGTGCTTTAACCTCCATGCTTTTGGAGGTTTTCCAGACTTTTTCCTGTGGTTGATTTCAAGCTTCATAGCATTGTGGTCTGAAAGTATGCATGGTATAATTTCAATTCTTGTAAACTTATGAAGGGCTGTTTTGTGACCCAGTATATGATCTATCTTGGAGAATGTTCCATGTGCACTCGAGAAGAAAGTATATTCGGTTGCTTTGGGATGCAGAGTTCTAAATATATCTGTCAAGTCCATCTGATCCAATGTCTCATTCAGGGCCCTTGTTTCTTTATTGACCGTGTGTCTAGATGATCTATCCATTTCTGTAAGTGGTGTATTAAAGTCCCCTGCAATTACCACATTCTTATCAATAAGGTTGCTCATGTTTGTGAGTAATTGTTTTATATATTTGGGGGCTCCGGTATTCGGCGCATAGACATTTATAATTGTTAGCTCTTCCTGATGGATAGACCCTGTAATTATTATATAATGCCCTTCTTCATCTCTTGTTACAGCCTTTAATTTAAAGTCTAGTTTGTCTGATATAAGTATGGCTACTCCAGCTTTCTTTTGGCTTCCAGTCGCATGATAAATAGTTCTCCATCCCCTCACTCTCAATCTAAAGGTGTCCTCAGGTCTAAAATGAGTCTCTTGTAGACAGCAAATAGATGGGTCTTGTTTTTTTATCCATTCTGATACCCTATGTCTTTTGGTTGGCGCATTTAATCCATTTACATTCAGTGTTATTATAGAAAGATACGGGTTAGAGTCACTGTGATGTCTGTATGTTTTATGCTTGTAGTGATGTCTCTGGTACTTTGTCTCACAGGATCCCCCTTAGGATCTCTTGTAGGGCTGGTTTAGTGGTGACAAATTCCTTCAGTTTTTGTTTGGGAAGACCTTTATCTCTCTTTCTATTCTAAATGACAGACTTGCTGGATAAAGGATTCTTGGCTGCATATTTTTTCTGTCTAGCACCCTGAAAATCTCGTGCCAATTCTTTCTGGCCTGCCAAGTTTCAAAAGAGAGATCAGTCACGAGTCTTATAGGTCTCCCTTTATATGTGAGGGCACGTTTACCCCTTGCTGCTTTCAGAATTTTCTCTTTGTCCTTGTATTTTGCCAGTTTGACTATGATATGTCGTGCAGAAGATCGATTCAAGTTACGTCTGAAGGGAGTTCTCTGTGCCTCTTGGATTTCAATGCCTTTTTCCTTCCCCAGTTCAGGGAAGTTCTCAGTTATAATTTCTTCAAGTACCCCTTCAGCACCTTTCCCTCTCTCTTCCTCCTCTGGGATACCAATTATGCGTATATTATTTCTTTTTAGTGTATCACTTAGTTCTCTAATTTTCCCCTCATACTCCTGGATTTTTTTATCTCTCTTTTTCTCAGCTTCCTCTTTTTCCATAACTTTATCTTCTAGTTCACTTATTTTCTCCTCTGCCTCTTCAATCCGAGCTGTCGTCGTTTCCGTTTTGTTTTGCATTTCGTTTAAAACGCTTTTCAGCTCCTCCTGACTGTTCCTTAGTCCCTTGATCTCTGCAGCAAGAGATTCTCTGCTGTCCTCTATACTGTTTTCAAGCCCAGCGATTAATTTTATGACTATTCTAAATTCACTTTCTGTTATATTATTTAAATCCTTTTTGATCAGTTCATTAGCTTTGTTATTTCCTGGAGATTCTTCTGAGGGGAATTCTTCCTCTTGGTCATTTTGGATAGTCCCTGGAGTGGTGAGGACCTGCAGGGCCCTTCCCCTGTGCTGTGGTGTATAACTGGAGTTGGTGGGCGGGGCCGCAGTCCGACCTGATGTCTGTCCCCAGACCACCGCTGGGGCCACAGTCAGACTGGTGTCTGCCTTCTCTTCCCCTCTCCTAGGGGCGGGATTCAGTGTGGGGTGGCTTGGCCTGTCTGGGCTACTTGCACCCTGCCAGGCTTGTGGTGCTGGGGATCTGGCATATTAGCTGGGGTGGGTAGGCAAGGTGCACGGGGGCAGGAGGGGCAGGCTTAGCTCGCTTCTCCTTAGGTGATCCACCTCAGGAGGGGCCCTGTGGCAGCGGGAGCGAGTCAGATCCGCTGCCGGAGGTTTGGCTCCGCAGAAGCACAGAGTTGGGTGTTTGCGCGGAGCGAGTAAGTTCCCTGGCAGGAACTGGTTCCCTTTGGGATTTTGGCTGGGGGATGGGCGGGGAAGATGGCGCTGGCGAGCGCCTTTGTTCCTCACCAAACTGAGCTCTGTAGTCAGGGGGCTCAGCAGCTCTCCCTCCCTTTGTCCTCCAGCCTTCCCGCTTTCTGAGCAGAGCTGTTAACTTATGACCTCCCAGACGCTAAGTCGCGCTTGCTGTCGGAACACACTCCGTCCGTTGGGCCCCTCCGCTTTTGCAAGCCAGACTCGGGGGCTCTGCTTGGCCGGTGAGCCGCCCCTCCGCCCCGGCTCCCTCCCGCCAGTCCGTGGAGCGCGCACCGCCTCGCCGCCCTTCCTACCCTCTTCCATGGGCCTCTCGTCTGCGCTTGGCTCCGGAGACTCCATTCTGCTAATCCTCTGGCGGTTTTCTGGGTTATTTAGGCAGGTGTAGGTGGAATCTAAGTGATCAGCAGGACGCAAGGTGAGCCCAGCGTCCTCCTAAGCCGCCATCTTCTTCAATCTCTCAGGACTAATATCTTTAAAATGATAGTGTTCTGTTAGTGATCTTGTTATGATTGCCTGTTTGCTGTTCTGTTTTCAAATAAAAATAACCATTTGTGGTTTATAAAAGCAATTGAAGGTAACAACTTGGAGGTACCTAAGGGGAGTATCTGATTTTTATCAGAAATGAGTAATTCTTGTTGAAGTGACAATGGGCAATGCTCTTAAATTATATATTCCCTTTTCTTTGAGCCATTCTTCTGCCATTATTCATCTCTATTCTATTTTTGCTTGTTTAGTTAAGGAACATCCACTTGGTTTTCACCCCTCTCCTTTAATACTGATAACTTTTAAGTACTCCTGGTACAGTATTCCTAGTGTTATTCTCACTTTCTTGCCTGCCTACCTTGCTGATTCTCCCATTGTGCTGTCCTGCAGGTACATCACATGATAAGAACTTCTTGTATGTGAGGAAGTTAACATAAATATAAATACATTTGGGTGAGTGTGTTAGTATAAATGCCATAATTTAAAAAGGAAATTACAGGGGTGCCTGGGTGGCTCAGTCAGTTAAGCATATGACTTCGGCTCAGGTCATGCCTACTTCGGTTCAGGGGGCATGATCTCACTGTACTTGAGTTCAAGTTCTGAGTCCGGCTCTGTGCTGGCAGTTCAGAGCCTGAATCCTGCTTTGGACTCTCTCTCTCTCTCTCTCTCTCTCTCTCTCCTTCTCTCCTCCACCCCCTCCGCCTCCTTCTCCCCCACTCATGGTGTGTCTCTCTCACAAAAATAAACATTCAAAAAAAATTTTTAAAGAGAAATTACATGAACAATCTAATCATAAAGGATTAGTTTTAAAACTGTTCCATTTGAAGTATTTTCACTCTAATTCTGATCTTACTGTCTAAATTATACTGAAAAATCCATCAGTGACATCAACCACATTGGACTCCTTCCTTTTCCTGAAATTTGATCAAATTCTTTCCTGAACTAGGGCCTTGGCGTTGGCTGTTCTTTCTACTCTCTGATAGACACCTTTCCTTGATGTGTCTCAGCTGTTTTTTATCTTTTAGTTCTCAACTCAAATATCTACCCTTCAGAGCCGACTTAACTGGTTTTCTCAGTACCTAATTGAAGAATTTTCAGCTGTTGCATAACAATTACTTTTCCTGTTTCTTTGTTTCCTTTTAGTTTCATTTACTATAATTTATTGTCTTATTTATTTACTAGTTTATGTTTTTGCCCCAACATGTTTCCTGTGCTTGAAGAACATATTATAAATAGTAGTTACCAGTGGATGAATGAATTACAATTAATTCGTCAGGTTTTCTTCCTTTTAAACTAAACTTTGAGTCATTTAAGTTGGTAGCTTTTTTCCCCCACAAACCTGACTTTTCATTTGAATCAGCTGTTTCTTAATCTGAGGGTCAGATGAATGTCACCCTTTCATATATAGATTTCCAATTATTTCATAATTTTACTTAATATTTTATTCACTTATTTTGTTACTGTGTTCTAAAAGCTTTTCTTGCATGTCTCTGCAGTTTTAAAACATTATAGATTTGTTGTACAATTTCAGAGGTTTAAAAATCAGAACTTAGCATCATAGTGGAGGTTTTTTGTCTCTTTTTACTTTTGATTCATCTGTCTTTGGCAGAAAAATAACTTGAGTGAATTCATTCCTTCACCAAATAGCTATGGAGGTGGTTTACATATTTCACACATCTGGAAGTGAATTTTTGCTGCTTTAAACGTGAATAAAAACATGATAGAATGTACAGTCCTTGTGCTACAGCTCTTTTTCACTTAGAACTCTTTAGTAATTATCCTGTTACTTTCAGACATTTAACAATGTGGAGAAAAATAGGGCCATCTTGATTTTTGTTCCTTTAAAGGAACACATGTATACTTATAACATTTTTTTCTCACTTTGAATTTCACAGCAGTATATCTCAGTGGTAGTTTTGTATTTTCACTGTTTATTTCTGGTGCGAATTTATAACATACTTCTTCATTTGTACGTCTACATTTTTTCATACCTTTTGTAGGTATTTTTGTTTCTGTGCATCTTTCCCATAGTTTTCTTCAGTCTTTGTTTTCTTGTTTCATACTATTGTTACATTGGTTGTAGACACAAAACAAATATTTCCTTTTGAATTCTGGATGATGTTTCTATGTTTGAGTGTAAGCTTCAAACATCCTCACCCACACCCCTGCAAACTATACTACCTATGTAGCTCTTGGGTTTCTCCTCTTTCTTTTATAGACCTTCCAAGTTGCAAAGTATCACTCTCCAGTTACTAATGTCCTGGCCAAGTTATGCTGAATTAATTATATGCCCAAGTGAATGTAGTATGAGAACAGCTAACGAGAAAGAAATTTTCTGATAAGGTACATATTATGTAGTAGGGGGCACTCTGATAGGAACAAAATATTAACAGAGACACCTGTTAGTCTGAGATATAGGTGGACTTCTGTGGAAATCTGTGTAATTCTTCTTAATACAGCATTGCTTCTGAGTTCTCATTCTTTGTTCTAGTTGGCCAAAACTTTGACAGATGAGTGACTAATATTTGTAGTTTTCAGGACTGTTCTAACTTTGCAACCCTTTAGATTTTTGTGAATATATCAATGAAAAGATGAAGAAAGGTGAATCAGATATTAAAGTTGACCCTTGAAAAACATGGGTTTAAACTGTCCACTTACTGGACAGGTCCACTTATTTGCAGATTCTTCTTCGATAAATATAGTACAATAAATGTATTTTCTCTTATGATTTTCTTAATAACATTTTCTCTGGCTTAATTTATTAGAAGAATACAGCATATAACACATATACAAAATATGTGTTAATCAACATGTTATTGGTAAGTGTTCTGGTAAACATTAGGCCATGATTAAGTTTTGGGGAGTCATATAGGTGGATTTTAGACTGCTTGGAGGTCTAACTCCTGCCTCATTCAAGGCTAAATTGTAATTGTTGCCGGTAAGCTTCCATGTTATTTTGTGATTTTATGTGTATATGTAGGTTATTTATTGATTTGTGGTATTTTGATAAATATAGCTGTATAAAATAACGTCTTATCTATAAGCATTCTGTTTGTTTAGATTTTAAGTGTTATATGTCCCAAAGGGTTATTTTTTTTTTAATTATTGAAATAATGAAATCCTTGCATGTTCCCTCATAATCAAATTTGAGAAAGTAATTGTTTTATGATTGTTGAAGTACTATCTTGATCCAAACTTTTTCATCAGCAATGAAACTTCTTTTCTTTGTAGTAAAGTATTCATCTGTGTGGGATATTGCATAAATCTTGGAAGACTGCAATAAAGTGGCAATGTCCCGGGAACCTACCCCACCTCTCCCTGGAGATATGTCTACTGGTCCTATAGCAGAAAGCTGGTGTTATACACAGGTACATGCTGTTAAAAATGCCTTACTTTATGTTATGTCACTTAAAAATGTTATAGCATTTTGAGAATATTGTAAAGCACTTTGTCATAGTTATTCCAAGTATTAAGAAAAGTGAGTCATAGGATGTTTAACATGTGATAAGCTAAAAGCATATAAGTCATCATTGTAAAAGTAGTTTTCTGAATCTCTTAGGTTAAAGTAGTAAAATTTTCCTACATGTGGACCATTAATAACTTCAGCTTTTGTCGAGAGGAAATGGGTGAAGTGTTAAAAAGTTCAACATTCTCATCTAGCCCCAGTGACAAAATGAAATGGTAAGATTTTTGTTTTGAATTTTGTTTTGATATTATTTTCATCTACTTTATAGTTTGGTTGTTACTGTTTTTTGGTTGTTTTTTTTTTTTAATGTTTGTTTTTGAGATAGAAAGAGACAGAGTGTAAGCAGGGGAGGAGCAGAGAGAGAGAGGGAGACACAGAATCAGAAGCAGGCTCCAGGCTCTGAGCTGTCAGCACAGAGCCCAACGTGCATCTCAAACCCACAAACTGTGAGATCATGACCTGAGCTGAAGTCGGATGCTTAACCGACTGGTCCACCCAGGCGCCTCTGTTATTGTTTCTTCATGGACATTAGTCTAATTTTATACTAGATTTGTAAGTTCCTAAAAGTATAGAGAATTACAAAGAACTGGGGATATTGATGGGAGTGTTGTTTGTGATATTATCTGACAACGAATTTCAGTATTGCCTCTCTCTTTTGAGTTTTACGTTTTGTATTCCTCCATATGAGCCTATTGTTTTGTTTTAGGTGCCTGAGGGTAAACCCAAAGGGATTAGATGATGAAAGTAAAGACTACTTGTCCTTATATTTGCTTTTAGTCAGCTGCCCAAAAAGTGAAGTTCGAGCAAAATTCAAATTTTCCCTTCTAAACGCTAAAAGGGAAGAAACAAAAGCAATGGGTAAGTGATTTGGGATAAAGAAGTCTCTGAGTAACTAACTACATGTTAACTTACATACTTTTCCCTGGAAAGGATATTTTTTCCCCACTGAAATCTGCTTAACCTAAAACATGTAATGTGGCCATTTAATTTTAAATGCCAGTGTAGTTATGGTTGTTTTACTAAATCTTAGACTTCATAAGACATGTACAGTTTGTTAAAAATAATATTAAAATTTTACTTTTTCTTGTCCTAAAACAATATATACTTGTCACTTAGAAAAATTGTTGCTTTTAGGGCAAGGTGCCTGGTTCAATTTCTGGCAAATATAATCGGTGCTCAGGAAATATTTCTCCCTTACTGTTTTTACCAGATAATAAAATCTGAGGAACAGTGTGAAAGGAGATTGAATGTTCTGATATTTTGTCACTAGAATTTTTTTAAGCGGTGGACTAAACACTGACCGAAAGGAAATCAGTTTTTCTTAGTCTCCAGATCTATTTAATTCATCTCAAGCTTCACATATATAGCCAACTGAAACCATGTGGTCTGGAGCTTCATAAAGAAGAGCATTGTAGGAAATATACAATGTGCATAGTAAGAAAATATATCTTGAACCGCCACATTAAATTTTAAGTGATTTCTAGAAGTGAATCACAGAATCAAGTAATGTCATTACAAAAAAAAAAAAAAACTTTTAAAATACACTTTTAAAAATTATCTTTTGCCGAATTAATAACATAGTTTCACATATATTTTCATGGTGTCTGACATTTACAGTAGTGGAGCGTCTTAGTTTAGGTTGCTGTAACAAAGTGCTATAGATTGGCTGGCTTATGAAGGCTTAGTGTACAAGATCAAAGTACCAGCATGGCCAGGTTCTGGTGAAGGCCATCTTCTGGATTGTAGACTACTGATTTCTCTTGCTGCATCTTCACATGGCAGATTGAGCTAGGGAGCTTTGTGGAGTGTCTTTTATAAAGCACTAATCACATTCATAAGGGCTCCACCTTTATGAACTCCTCTAATTCCAGTCTCTCTTTTTTTTTTTTTTAATTGTTTTAAATGTTTATTTTTGAGGAAGAGAGAGAGAACGTGAGCAGGGGAGGGGTAGGGAGAGAGGGAGACACAGAATCTGAAGCAGGCTCCAGCTCACAGACAGTGAGATCATGACCTGAGCTGAAGTCGAATGCTCAACAAACTGAGCCACCCAGGCGCCCCTCACTGACCTCTTAATACCATCACATTGGGGGATAGGATTTCAATGTAAGAATTTTGAGGAGATACAAACAAACATTCAGCCTGTAACATGGAGTCTTTCAATTAAATTTATTTTTGGTTTTTCACCTCCAGTTAATTCTTTGTATAACAGATTGTGAATACTTTCTGTAGAGGATCTTGTTTATTTTTTAATATACAGTTCTCCAGTATGTTAGACATTTGAAAAATTTACCTCCGACATTATTAAGGCATTTACAGATTATACTAAATCCATCTTTTAGACTTTTATGAAAGTTGTTTTTAGGGATGAAGAGATTATGTCCAAAGATCTAGGGTGATAAGAGACTTTATTTAGCTTCTTTTTACCAGTTAATGGATTTTTCTCTGGTGGGGTAGATGCCCCAGGAAAGTTAAAGGATGCCGTTGTGATTTAGAGCATCCATTTTTAAAGGGAGAAACAAGAAATGAGAGCTATGTTTTCTTATCAGGTTCTGAGGAGGAGGAGTATGACTATGCCAATGTATTTTGATCCTTTTTCATCATTAAAGAGCCTGCATTGTTAGAGAGATCTCTTCCTTCTCCAAGAGATTTGATCTGCTTTTCTTCTGCTTAAAGATGGAGGAATCTGAAAGTGAGCTCACTGATAATGGCCAAAATCTGAGTAGTGCTGTGAACCAATCTGGTCCTACCTGATGTAAATCTTGTGACATTTTATGAACACACATATCTATAATTTTTATAATGAATGTATTGGCCAAGTTTTATTTTTGTACATTCATTTAACTGTGTTGTCATTAACATTCTTAGATGATTCTTTTGTTTAAACTTCTGTTCTGTTTTCCACCAGAAAGCCAAAGAGCATATCGATTTGTACAAGGGAAAGACTGGGGTTTTAAAAAATTCATTCGAAGGGATTTTTTGCTTGATGAAGCTAATGGTCTTTTACCAGATGACAAGCTTACATTATTTTGTGAGGTGGGTACGTTTTTTATTTCAAGGAACTCCAAAGTTATATTTAATGATAAAGCAAAAATATAAGCTAGAACAATATTGGCATACTTTTTTTTATTGCGAATACTTTTAAAATTCAGTAATCAGTATAATTGATAAGGTTTCATTTGTAGATGTTTTACCAGTAAGACTAGATTGTCTTCAATATAGTAAGTAGCCCATTCTGAAAAGAATCTGTCATGTCTACAGCTATAAATTATATATGGTAGTTATACTACCACATAGTAAGTACTTCTTCCTTCTAGAAAGACTATGGATGTGTATATCTTTATATGAAAATTTCTAAGTATCTTCTTCATTCTGAAATAGGTAATCACTATTTTTTGTCATATTCAGGTTGACCATATTAAACATGATTAGTAGCTTATCAGTTTGAATACAGACTGAAATATGTACATCCATACATAATGAAAGTGCCTGAAAAGATTGAGAAGCTTGATATTTATACATTTGGGTTCATTTAATTAAATAGATGTTGGCATTATAAGCAATAGCATCCCAAATTTTTAAGATATACCCATGTCTGTTGACAAACTTGTGAGATTTATTTATTTTCATAAAGTGTCATATTTTAACAGTTATGAACATAGCCCTGCCAATAATTTACAGTAATGATTTCTTTTAATTTGAGGCTGGAATTTGCTCTTGTCTGTACAAATTGTTGAGATTATTCCTTGGAGTGACTTCGAGGATTATATTATCTACCAATACAGTTTATAGAGAATATACATCAGTAACATAGTTTATCAAAATGTTTAAGGTAGTTGATAATTTTCATAGGAAAACTTAATTGAAAGGTTATGATCAAGTAAACTCAATGTTAGATATATGTTAATAAGTTATTTTAGATCAATGAATGTATTAGAAGCATGATAAGTTACTTAACTGCTATTAAGTTAGCTTTAATTTCTTTGTAGAAAATGTATAAAATTTCATGGCAGCATTATAAAGTAATTTTATGTTATTATGCTGTGTCAGAAAAATAATTGAAATGTGGCTCTAGAGACTACATAATGCAAATATAGTGCATCTTATTTTCACTTAGACAAGTTAAACGAACTGTAGGATAAATTTGTTATGAATATAATTATTTGGTTGGTAAAGCACATACCACAAGTGTCTTCAGAATTTATCATTAAATAATTTGAAAAACAAATACTATAAAGCATTTGTTGCCAATAGACATATATTCAGAGTAGTATCTTAAACAAATACAGATTATATTATTTAAGAATTTTAGCATCCGTACTATAGACTCTTCAGAATTTTAGGAGTTATCTTAAATTCCAACATGTTAATTTTTTAAATTGTACAATCTTTTAATTTAAAGGACCTTAAAAAAAGCTATGCAATCCAATTTCAAAAATTTACTGCAGGTAAATCTTATGTAAATAAACTCTTTAAGAAAATATTCCTTTTTTTTAGAATTGAAATTATGTTTATAGATATTTTAAGTATATTATATTGGAACCTAGTCAACAAGAAATTCAGAATGAAGGCTGAAATTAAGATCTTTTTTCAATACATAACTTTTGAAGTATATTTTTTATCCACATGCTAGTAACTTCAAAAAACATAACCTTCCATGCCTTACATTTTAAGTTGGCATTGATCGTATTCAGTTTTGGAGACTGTAATAGGTATTTTTTTACTGATGTGGAGACTTATACCCTGGGCACTGTATTTAGCATCGGTGGGCAAAAAGTACTTTGCACGAACATTCCTCATGTGCTCCACCGTTTCTTCCATACCTCTCATTGATGCCCTTCCTTCTACAGCACCTCCAGCACTGCTTGCAGAAGAGGAGGAAGCATTGCACTGCCCTACCTAAAGAACTGCCTCCTCCCCCTCCCCTGCAAGTGGTGCTGTAGACAGGTAAGGCAGTTTGGTGCTACCCTTTTTCTGCAAGAAATAACCTCATCTTGCAAGTTCCATATTGTGAATCAAGTAGCCAGAGTAGATATTTCTAGTAGTGTAAACAGCTCTGCCCATACTCTCCCAAAGTGATGGAGAAGACAGGAATTGAGGAATAAGTATGAGAAATAGAAAACTTTAGTTCATTTTTTTTAAGTCCAACAGATTTTAAATAATCTCATATAGACCCATACCATCTCTTGATTGCAGAAAATTATACATGTACAGTTAGAATGTGTGTATAAATTGAGTTTTTCATAAAGTTAATTCATTTAGAAGGACACACCTTTTTTCTCATCCTGTTTTTTGTTGCCAAGATATCGTTTGTGTTTTAAAATACTTGTGATAATGGATGGAAGTTAGGTTTCATTCTTTAAAAAAGCCCTTTTATGGCAAAATGAAAAGTTGACAACCCTATTTCTGTCACCCAGATTTTTAACAAGGATGCCTATCTATGACAGTCAAAAAGTCTAAGACCCACTATTTTAGTAGATGATGTGAAATTGGACTATTGAAAAGTTTCTCACTGTGAAGCCAGTGTGAGGAATGGTTAGGTAGTTGATTAGAGTGGCAAAATTTATACACTGTGAACTATTGTAAATTCCTAGTTTTAAAACTAGTTTGGAGAATTGAGATTTTTTTCAAACTAGAAATAATAGTCACCTCTATTCCACACTATCGGAGACCCAGATTTTCAGGGCAGTCATGTTTGATTAGAGTTTGCACATGTTTATCTTTAGTCTGAATTATATTCTCACAGTTTAGCTGAAACCAGATTTTAAAAAGAGCTTTCAAATGAGTGTTTCCTTTGCAGTATTTGTCAATTTTGAATATTATACCTTCGCATTTTTATTTTGAAAGAACAGCACTTAACTGTAGGAAAGAATCTCAGACTTTTTTCTGAATTTTTTACTCTAGGTTCCATGCAGTAAGAATGTTCATTACCTGTTTTTGAATATGTGCTAGGAAAAAAGCTAAAATTATACTAATTTCTTAATTATAGGCATCAAGAAAATAATCATTAGAATTTGTTCTGTATCAGTTTTTAATTAGGTCATTAAATTTGCCATATAAATAGTCCCTTGAGTACCCCTTACAGTATGAAATGTTAATTCTTAGTTTAAATTTGTGGTACGCATAATAATGCTACGTAGATGTGTATGTCAGTAATATAACTTCTGAATTATGATTACATATGCAAAATAAAAATAAAACATCAGTGTCTATGCCTGATAAAAATGGCTGTAATTATTGATCATTTTATTTCTTCTGTCACTTTATTTTTGTAAGATTTTTACATTAAATATATTCTTTTGAGTTAGGATAATAGGCAATAAATAGAATTTAAGAAATCCTTTCCTAAATTAAATAGGTTGTAACATTTTTATAAATCCACTGCATATTTTATGCACATAATTGAACTGATCCACTTCCTTCTGTCTTACAAATTTTTAAGAGTAGTGCTTGATAGGAACAAAGAAATACTGTCTATGTGATAAAAAACTGATCTCTAACTAAACCTTCAATATCAACACCAACATTTTTAAAGTATCATTAAGTTATAGTGGATGGTGTAAAAGAGCAATCAGGTAAGGATTAGTGAAGCTTTTTTTCTTATGTGTAGTCATTTTAGAAACAGTTTCAATAATTAAAAACTTAATAGAATAGAGAACCTTTGTTACTGGATTTTATTTATTTGTTTACACAATATCTTGGTTCCTATATTTAGAAAATCATCTCACAAGATTGTTGTAATAGATCCTTTTTGAGCCATAACTGCATCAAAGTAGTACTACTGATTTTAAAATGTATCCAAAGAAATATTTGTGTAGTGCCAAGAATTTAAAAAAAAAAAAAAAAAAAAAGGAATCTGATAATTACATGTCTAGCCTTCCTTTGGTATTGAATGAAGTGTGATTGATTGACGCATTAGTTACCTTCTTTGATCTCCCTTTGACATTTTTTTATAAAATAAGTTGATTGGATTAGATGATTTCTATATGTATGATTCCAAATGGTTAATAATGCCAGTTGGAAAAAAACAAAGTGGTTAATAAAAATATCCTCAGAAAAATAGTTTTTCTTTAGAAGTATCCATTCATTCCCATTTGATACATCAGGGTGAAGGAGCACTTCTGAGATTTAATATTCTCTAAATAGTTTATTGGACTATTATTATGCTGTGTTATTAGCATGTTAGTAGTTTGGTCTAGTTTATCCATTTCCAATTTACATTTTCTATGTAGTTTACTTTATTGGTATGTGTCCTTATTTATGCCTATCATTATTTAATAAAAGCCTTATGAAATGTTTTTCAATTAATATAATTTGCTGCATAACAAATGACAACAAAACTTAGAAGCTTAAAACAGTAGATAACTAACATATAACAGTAATGGTTCATTTACTCTGAAATATTTGCATTACTAGTTGAGTAGTATTTTCTTGTTTATTAAATGTAACATTAAATTTCTAATATTAGTAGCATACTTTTTTAAAGTTTTATTTATTTAAGTAATGTCAACACCCAACATAGGACTCGAACTCACAGCCCTGAGATCAAGACTCATGTGCTCCTCTGACTGAGCCAGCCAGGGTCCCAGTACCATACGTTTTCTTAAAAGTGATACACAAGACTTCACCAGTAGTGTTTTAGGATTTTATTCAGTGTATAGTCTTTTCTAATGAGAGAAAATTTAATCTATGTTATATTGAAATCTTTATAAAACCAGTGTTTTCATCATACTAATTTTATTATTTCATAGATAAATAAAAGGTCTGCAAATAGAACTAAATTGTATTTGTACTGTTGATTATTATAAAAGATTTACATGAATTTTAATAAGTGCGATTGCTTTTGTGGGAATTCTTGTACTTTACAATTTAAATTAATATTACTAAATATTTAAATCAATTTTACTGGAGTCGAAACATGTAGGAACTACACTTAAAATACTTCCCAAATTGAATATCATAGACTATAGTTTTATAACCTTTTTTAGTACTATAAAAAGTCCTTGTGAGTGTGATGCCATGTTTATTACATATGTAATAGACTTTAAATGTTGATAGGTCTGTGGTGTAAGTGAGAAAATAAAAATTAAAGAAATTTCTTGCTTCACCTCACAAAAATGTCTCCTGCTTGTTTCAATTTGATATCATTTTATGACTTTTATTTTGCTGAGGAGTTTTTTTAATTACTTTAATAACCAAGCATTCTAACCAATCGGTAAGCCATTTATTTACATAAAATGTTACTTGAAAATGATCAAATTTGTTTCTGTTTTTTTTCTATGTTCTTTAAATTATATCCTTAAATTTAATTCCCAAGAATTAGTGTTTTTAATCAGTATTTTGAATTATCCCTATAATTCTAATGATAAGAAATTTAAGTATAGACTTACTAATTACTGATACTAATTTATAAAAGTGTTTTTCTTGCTGTCCATTTTTTATTAGGTGAGTGTGGTCCAAGATTCAGTAAATATATCAGGACATACTAATACAAATACTTTGAAGGTGCCTGAATGTCGACTAGCAGAAGATTTAGGTAATCTCTGGGAAAACACAAGATTTACAGATTGCAGTTTTTTTGTGAGAGGACAAGAATTTAAGGCTCATAAATCTGTACTTGCAGGTACTTACAACTTTTGGGTAATATTGTACATTTCTTCCATAAATCTGTACATTAAATAATGATGCTTAATGTTGTTACAGCTCGATCCCCAGTTTTTAATGCAATGTTTGAACATGAAATGGAAGAAAGCAAAAAGGTAAACATCATTTAAAGGCTAATATTTAATTTGTACAAATGTAGAATAGTGGAATGTATATTTTGAAAGTAATTGCGCATGGTCTTATTGTTACACTAAAATTTCAGAAATAGAAGTAGAAAGGGAAAAAGTATGTTCTGTGGTAGAACAATAGATATAGCCTAATGTGGGTGAATATTCCAAATAATAACTATTTTGATGTCCATCTAGTGGCAAAATAAATGAGTAGTTTTTATCCAAAAGGGTGGTTCTGGTCCATAGCTATTTGAGATCTCTCTACTTAAGGTGTTTATTCCTCTTTTCTAAATTATACATTGATTTTGGAATTTTTTTTTTCTAGAACAAAAATAATGCCACTAAAATAAGAAAGATTTAAAAAAAAAAAGACAAATCACAGTAGTGTTATTATATATTTAATCAGTATGTTACCTCTTTGGTTTTCCCAAATGTTTCTCTGTCACCTGTCATCTTGAAATGTAGTCAGATTAAAGATCAGAGATTGATTCTTTGCTGGTTGCATTACATGTGAGCCTTCATGCTCTAACGGGACCACTCCAAAGTTTATTTATGTGGCTCAACTTCATTCTTTCTGTAGAACTAAAGGCTGAAATACATAGCTGCTTTCTTTCCTTTGATTGTTGGTCAACCAGGTACTATGATTAGCCTTCTGACCACTTTCACATAAGGAGACGTGAATAATTGCAAATGTTATTGTCAGCAGAGGGTCAGAAAAATTTGGTATTGTTTAGTGTTAGATATTTAGCTTCATTGATCCCATGAGAGAAACCAAATACAAAGATGTAGGAATAAAAAAGGAATTACTACTCTTTGGACTGGAGTATGTTTCAAGCAAAGAGGGAATGCCAGTGTATAGATAGTATGACATGCCATTTTTGCCAAAGGGAGAGTTCCGAGGTAGTGGGCTCTGGAAGTATCTCAAATACCTGACCCTACTTTTGCTGAAACCCACTGGTTACAGAGTCTTAGGCATTGTACTACGACCTCAGAATTCAACAAAGAAAAAGTTAATAGGTATCTTCTTCTAAGATACAGGTTAGAAATTGAACATACGTATTTTGTTTGGCCTAAAGACCTTAATTTGGTTTTCTTTTTGTTGGTTTGTTGTTTTACCCTTTTTAATTGAGATATTGAGGTTGTTTTTTTTTTTCAACTTTTTTTTATTTATTTTTGGGACAGAGAGAGACAGAGCATGAATGGGGGAGGGGCAGAGAGAGAGGGAGACACAGAATCGGAAACAGGCTCCAGGCTCTGAGCCATCAGCCCAGAGCCTGACGCGGGGCTGGAACTCACGGACCGCGAGATCGTGACCTGGCTGAAGTCGGACGCTTAACCGACTGCGCCACCCAGGCGCCCCAAGAGATATTGAGGTTTTATATACCCACATGGTAGTGCTTGACTCGGTATACTTCTCCTATTAACCTGCTTGCTTCACTTTGCCTGCTTAGGTTACTGAAGATTTACTTACCTCCATTTTAAAATAGAGTATTTGAGTGCAAATTTAGTTAAATTATTGTCAAAGTTTCTCTTAGGTTCATTTGTGTGTGTGTGTTGTTTGAGTATAACTTTTGTGTTTTTTTCAATATCAGAATCGAGTGGAAATAAATGATGTAGACCCTGAGGTTTTTAAAGAAATGATGAGATTCATTTACACAGGGAAAGCACCAAACCTTGATAAAATGGCTGACAACTTGTTGGCAGCTGCAGACAAAGTAAGTAGGTCTAAAGCACTGAAAACTGTACTCAAGCTTGATGTATCTAGAAAGTTATCGTCAAATGAAAATCCTAAGTAACTTGAAATGCTGAGGAATTAATTTATACTGTTTGTAGATGGCTCTTGAGTGTATTATGAAATAGCATGCAATGAGATGATATGGAAATGAGATTTTTTTTAATCAATAAGGCATATAAATATCTTGAGCCAGTTAGAATATATGAATAAAATAAAATAATGAAATAAAAAAGGAAAAAAGTATTGGATTTTTTCCTAACTTAATTGCCTGTATTCAGAGATATATATTTTTTAACATGATAGCATAGAAAGAGAAAAAATAATGCTAATTTTATAATATTCTTTTGTAATGGCTATTTCTTAAAGTTTCAGAAGCAATGCAAAAATACCAGAAAATCTCAAAGCCAGTAGTTTTCAATCCTGAAAGCACATTGGGAGGTTTTCTTGAACGTTTTCATGTTTATGCTTCTGTCCATATAAATAAGTTTATGAGTATGCCTGTCTATGCACATATGTACATGTCTTTATGTACACATACACATATACCACATAGAGGGTAGGGAAGAGAGTACGATATTGTACTTGTTTTGCAAAATATTACCATTGGAACCATTACCAATCCAAGAGTATATGGAATCTATTCTTTCTCTTTCCTCCACTCCCAAGTTGTTTAAATTCCAGTTAGTTAACATACAGTGTAATACTAGTTTCAGGTGTACAATATAGTGATTCACCCATTCCACACACAAGTGTTCATCACAAGTGCACTCCTTAATCCCCATCACCTGTTTAAACCATTTCCCCACCCACTTCTCTTCTAGTAACCATCAATTTGTTCTCTGTAGTTTAGACCCTGTGTTCTTGGTTTACCTCTCTCTCACTTTTTTCCCCCCTGTACTCATTTGTTTCTTAAATTGCACATATGAATGAAATCATATGGTATTTGTCTGAAATCATATGGTATTTGTCTTCCTGTGACTGATTTATTTCTGTTAGTATAATACTCTCTAGTGTCATCCATGTTGTTGCAAATGGCAAGATTTCATTCCTTTTTATAGCCCAGTAATATTCCATTGTATATCTATACCACAACTTCTTTATCCATTTATCAGTTGATGGACACTTGGGCTGTTTTCATAATTTGGCTATTGTAGATAATGCTGCTATAAACATGGGGGTGCATATTTTCCTTTGAATTAGTATTTTAGTATTCTTTGGGTAAATATCTAGTAGGGCAATTGCTGAATCATAGGATAGTTCTATTTTTAATTTTTTCAAGAACCTTCATACTGTTTTCCAGAACGGCTGCACCAGTTTGCATTCCCACCAACAGTGCAAGAGGTTCTCCTTTCTGAACATCCTCACCAACACCTATTGTTTCCTATGTTTTTGATTTTAAGCCATTCTGACAGCTGTGAGGTGATATCTCATTGTAGTTTTGATTTGTATTTCCCTGGTGATGAGTGATGTTGAACATCTTTTCATGTGTCTGTTGGCCATCTGATGTCTTTGGAAAAATGTCTACTCATGTCTTATGCCCATGTTTTACTTGGATTATTCTTTTTGGGGGGTATTTTGTAGGTTCTTTATATATTTGAAATATTAACCCCTTACTGGATATATCATTTGCAGATATCTTCTCCCATTCCATGGGTTGCCTTTAGTTTTGTTCATTGTTTCATTTGTTGTTCAGAAGCTTTTTGTTCTGATGAAGTCCCAAAAGTTTATCTTTGCTTTTGTTTCCCTAGCCCATGCAAGAAAGAAGTTGCTGCAGCCAGTGTCAAAGAGGTTACTCCCTGTGTTCTCCTCTAGGATTTTTATTGTTTCAGGTCTCACATTGAGGTCTTTAATCCATTTTGAATTTATTTTTGTGCATGGGGTAAGAAAGTGGTCCAGTTTCATTCTTTTGCATGCTGCTGTACAGTTGCTCAGCATCATTTGTTGAAGAGACTATCTTTTTTCTATTGGATATTCTTTACTGCTGTGTTGAAGATTAATTGACCATATAGTTTTGTGCTCATTTCTGGGTTTTCTACTCTGTTTCATTAATCTGTGTGTCTCTTTTTATGCCACTACCATACTGTTTTGATTATTATAGCTTCGTAATATAATTTGAAATCTGGAATTGGGATATGTCCAGCTTTTTCTTTCTTTTTTTTGTAAAGAGAGAATGAGCATGTGAGCGTGTAAGCAGGCGATATCCAGGAGGTGGGGAGAGAGAGAGAAAGAGAGAGAGAATGAATCCCAAGCAGGCTTCATGCTCTGCACAGAGCCTGATGCGGGGTTCAATCCCATGACTGTGAGAACATAACCTGAGTTAAAATGAAGAGTCGGACACTTAACCAACTGAGCCACTCAGGTGCCCCTAGTTTTGCTTTTCTATTTCAAAGTGGCTTTGGCTATTTGTGGTCTCTTGTGGTTCCATATAAATTTTAGGATTCTTCTATTGCTGGGAAAAGTACTGTTGGTGTTTTGATAGGGATTGCATTAAATGTGTAGATTGCTTTGAGTAGTATTGACATTTTAGCAATATGCTTCCAATCCATGAGCATGGAATGTCTTCTCATTTCTTTGTGTCATCAGTGTTTTATGGTTTGCAGAGTACTTTCACTTCTGGTTAGGTTTATTCCTGAGTATCTTTTCATTTTTGGTAGAGTTGTAAGTGGCATTGATTCCTTGATTTCTTTTTCTGCTGCTTCATTATTGGTGTATAGAAATGCAACACATAACTATACACTGATTTTATATCCTGCAACTTTACTGAATTCATGTATCAGTTCTAGTGGTTTCTTTGTGGAGCCTTCAGATTTCTATATAGAGTATCATGTCATCTGCATATAGTGAAAGTTTTACTTTTTCCTTGCTGATTTGGATGCCTTTTGTTTCTTTTTGTTGTCTGATTGCTGTGGCCAGAACTTGCAGTACTATGTTGAATAAAAGCGGTGAGAGTGGACATCCTTGTCTTGTTCCTGACCTTAAGGGAAAGGCTCTCAGTTTTTCCACATTGAGGATGATTCTAGCTGTGGGTTTTCATATATGGCCTTTATTATGTTCAGGTATGTTCCCTCTAAACCTACCTTGTTGAGGGTTTTTATCATCAGTGGGTGTTGTACTTTGTCAAATGCTTTTTCTGTATCTATTGAAATGATTGTATGGTTCTTATCCTTTCTTTTAATAATATGGTATATCACCTTGATTGATTTGTGAATATCGAACCACTCTTGAAACCCAGGAATAAATCTTACTTTGTTGTGGTAAATGATTTTTTTAATGTATTGTTGGATTCTGTTTGTTAGTATTTTATTGAGATTTTTTGCATCCATGTTCATCAGGCATATTGGCCTTCAGTTCTCTTTTTTAATGAAGAATTTATCTGGTTTTGATATCAGGGTAATTCATTCATCAGAATGAATTTGGAAGTTTCCCTTTTCTATTTTTTGGAATAGTTTGAGAAGAATAGGCACTAACTCTTCTTTAAATGATTGGTAAAATTCATATGTGAAGCCATCTGGTCCTGGACTTCTGTTTATTGGGAGGTTTTTGATTACTGATTTAATTTCTTTGCTGGTAGTCAGTCTGTTCAGGTTTTCTGTTTCTTCCTGTTTCAGCTTTGGCAGTTTATGTGTTTCTAGGAATTTATCCATTTCTTCCAGGTTGTCCAATTTGTTGACATATGGTTTTTGATAATATTCTTTTATACTTGTGTTTCTGTGGTGTTATTATTTCTCTTCTCTCATTTATGATTTTATTTTGAAGTCCTTTCTCTTTTCTTCTTGGTAAGTCTGGCTAGAGGTTTATAGATTCTGTTAATGTTTCCAAAGAACCAGCTCCTGGTTTCATTGACCTGTTCTATTATTTTTTGTTTGTTTTGTTTTGTTTTGTTTTAGTTTCTGTATTATTTATTTCTGCTGTAATCTTTATTATTTCCCTCCTTCTGTTGGATTTAGGCTTCATTTGTTGTTCTGTTAATGACTCCTTTAGGTGTAGTGTTAGGTTGTATATTTCAGATTTTGCTTGCCTGTTAAGGTAAGCCTGTATTGCTATATATGTCCCTCTTAGGACCACTTTTTCTGCATCCCAAATGTTTTAGACCCTGGTGTTTTCATTTTCATTTGTTTCCATGAACTTTTTGTAGTTCTTCTTTGATTTCCTGTTTGACTCATTCATTGTTTAGTAGCATGTTTAACCTCCATGTTATTTGTGGTCTTTCCAAATTTTTTCTTGTGGTTCACTTCTAGTTTCATACCATTGTGATCAGAAAAGATGGATGGTATGATTCCAGCCTTTTTGTATTTGTTAAGACCTAATTTGTGGCCTAATCTGTAATCTATTCTGGAGAATTTCCCAAGTGCATTTGAAAAGAATGTGTATTCTGCTGTTTTGGGATGGAATGTTCTGAATATATTTGTTAAGTCCATCAGGTCCAGTGTGTCATTCAAAGCCATTGTCTCCTTGTTGATTTTCTGTTTAGATGATCTGTCCATTGGTGTGTGGGGTATTAAAGTTCCCTACTATTATTGTATTCTTATCAATTAGTTCTTGTATGTTTGCTATTGACATTTATGTATTTGGGTGCTTAAATATTTACAATTGTTATATCTTCTTGTTGGATTGTCCCCTTTATTATGATATAATACCCTTCTTTGTCTCTTGTTACAGTCTTTGTTTTAAAGTGTAGTTTGTCCGATATAAGTATTGCTACTCCAGCTTTTTTTTGACATCTGTTTGCATGGTAATGTTTTTCCATACCCTCACTTACTTTTTTTTTTTAAGTTTATTTATTTATTTTTGAGAGAGAGAGAGAGAGAAAAGCAGAGAGAGGGAGAGAGAGAATCCCAAGCAGGCTGCATGCTCTGTATGGAGCCTGACGTGAGGCTCAATCCCATGACCAGGAGATCATGACCTGATCTGAAATCGAGAGTCGGATGCTTAGCTGATTGAACCATTCAAGTCCCCCACCATCCCCTCACTTTCTATCTGCAGATGTCTTTAGTTCTAAAATGAGTCTGTTGTAGGCAGCATATAGATAGGTCTTATTTTTATCTATTCTGACCTCCTATGTCTTTTGATTGGAGCTTTTAGTCCATTTACATTCAGAGTAATTACTGATGGATATATATTTACAGCCATATTATTACTTGTTTTGCTATTGTTTCTGGAGATTTTCTATGATCCTTTCTTGTCTTTGTCACTTTTGGCCTCTCCTTTGCACTCAAAGTATATCCTTTAATATTTCTTGCAAGAACTGGTTTAGTAGTCACAAACTCTTTAGTTTTTGCTTGTCCATGAAACTCTTTCTCTTTCCTTCTATTCTGAATTGTATCCTGCTGGATGGAGTATTCTTGGGTGCAGATTTTTCCCACTCAGCACTTTGAATATGTCGTGCCACTGTCTTCTGGCCTGCCATGTTTCTGTTGAGAAATCTCTAACTACCATTATGGGTCTTACCTTGTAAGTAAAGATGTCTTCTGTCTTGCTGTTTCTAAGATTTTTTCTTTATCACTATACTGTGCAACTTAATTACAGTATGTCTTGGTGTGGGCCTGCTTTTGTTGATTTTGATGGGAGCTCTCTGCCTTCTAGATCTGTATGTCTCTTTCCTTCCCCCAGATTAGGGAAGTTTTCGGCTATTACTTCCTCAAATTTTCTGACACCTTTTACTCTGTCATCTTCTAGGATTCCTATGATACAAATACTACATTTCATGGAGTCACTGAGTTCTCTAACTCGATTCTCAGGTTGCATAATTCTTTTTCTTTTGTTCAGTTTTCATTATTTTCTATTTTGTCTTCTAAGTCACTAATTCATTTCTCTGCTTCTTCCAGTTTGCTGTTCATTGTATCAAGCCTGTTTCTAATCTCATTTATTGTATTCTTCATCTCTGATTGATTCTTTTTTAACTCTTTTATCTCTGTGGTAAGAGTCTCACTAACTTTTTCCATTCTTTTCTCAAGCCCAGTGGGTATCTTGTGTTCATTACTTTAATTCTCCATCAGGCATGTTACTTATATCTGTTTCACTTAGACCCCTGGCTGTGACTTCATCTTGTTCTTGAATAATTTCCTTGTCTTCTCATTTTGTCTATGTCTGCCTGCTTCTGTGTGTTAGAAAGGCGATTTATGTCTCCTGTTTCTGAAAGTAATGGCCTAAGTCATGTTCCCAGGGCCTGATGCTTCAGAGAGTCCTTCAGATATGTGCTGTGTGAGCTCTCCTATTGTGTTTTGTTTGCTCTATCCTTCAGGCTGATTGTCTACAGATGCTCTCCTTGCCTGCTGTAGGCAGTGTTTGGTACCTGGCCTCATTGTGGAAAGTTTTACCTAGATGTGCTCTGATCTGCTTGTGAAATGAGACCTGATACAACTTTATCCAGAACTGAGGCCCTGCAGAACTCATGGTTAGATATAGTATGGGCAGGGCGTTGTTCAGGTCTCTCTGTGCTGGGACTGAGGGAAGCTTGACTGAGAAGGGCAGTTCTGCCTGAACACAGGGGAGTGGAGCTTGGTGTAAGCAAGTTCAGCAGCCAGTGCCATCCTGTGCTGTTTCCTGCATGTGGCTCTGTGTTTATGCTGAGGGGTTGGGGAAGTAACTGGTGCTGGCCAGCTCCTTTGTTCTGGGAGAAGTGTCTCCATGAATGCTGCCTCTCAAGAATGTCCTCCTAGAGGAGCAAATAATCTCCCCCTGTTTGTCCCAGATTTTCTTCAGATTGCTGTTTCATTCTGTCTGTTCCTGGCTTGTTTGTCTGCTTTCCTTCCAGGAGCAGAGCAAGCCCACTTACTGACCTTTAAATCTCTAGGCTTTAATCTCCACGTGTTGCAAGAACTCATGAAATTCAGCTTTTCTCGTTTTGCAAACCAATATTTTTGGGGAAACATTCTCCTTTATATCCCCCTGTATGCTTCTTTCTCTCTGGCCCTTCTCCATGACCATGGCTCCTCCCCTCCACAGCACCCATGATACATTTCTCCCCTAAACCACGTCTCCACACTTCTTACCTTCTTCAACATCGCCTCTTCTCTCCCTTTAGTTGTTAGTTTTGTCCATCTTCTGGTTTATTTCTGGCGTATTTTGGATGATTTGGTAGTTATCTAGTTGTGTTCATGGGACAAGAGGAGCCTAGGGTCTACTTACTCTGCCACTTTCTTCTTGAGCTGGAATCTATTATTTCTCTCTTTCTTTTTTTAATATTTATTTATTTAGAGAGAGTGTGAGTCGGGGAGAAGGAGAGAGAAAATCCTAAGCAGGTTCCATGTGTTAGCGCAGAGCCCATTGTGGGGCTTGATCATGAACTGTGAGATCATGACCTGAGCCGAAATCAATAGTTAGACGCTTAACCCAGCTGAGCCACCCAGGCAGCTCTGGAATCTATTATTTCTTACAACTGCACATGAATCTATAACTGTCTTAATAAAAATTTAAATTAAAAAAATGACATTTGTAGTAGTATCAAAAATATTAAACATATAGGCATAAATCTGAGAAGATCTTCAAGACTATACCAATAATTACAATATATTGATAAGTGAAATTCAGGTACTACTTAAATAAATGGAAAGAGAAATTTTGTTCATGGATTAGAACTCTCAATATTGTTAAAATTTCAGTTCTTAAAATTCATTAGTAGAACCAACATGTCTCTTGTAGGTTTTGTGTGGGGTTTTTTGACAAATGAATTTTAAATTTATGTGCAAGTGGGAGGACCTAGAGAAATCTGATAACTTTGAGAAAAGAAGGTCAAAATAGAGGACTCACACTGCGTGATGACAAGACTTACTATAAAGCTTCAGAATTTAAGACCATGTTGTATTGGTGACAAGATAGACAACTCATTTGAACAGAATGGAGAGTATAGAAATAGGCTCTCACATATCTGGATATCTAATTTTTTTTTTTAACGTTTTATTTATTTTTGAGACAGAGAGAGAGCATGAATGGGGGAGGGGCAGAAAGAGAGGGAGACACAGAATCGGAAGCAGCCTCCAGGCTCTGAGCCATCAGCCCAGAGCCCGACACGGGGCTCGAACTCACGGACCGCGAGATCGTGACCTGAGCCGAAGTCGGACACCCAACCGACTGAGCCACCCAGGTGCACCTGGATATCTAATTTTTGATGAAAGTGCAAAGACGATTCAGTGAAGAAGGGATAGTCTTTTCAGCAAGTGGTGCTGGAACAGTTGGATACCTATATTCCTGAAAAAAATGAACTTTTTATGTGAACTTCACGCCAAGTACAAAAAGTCATGCAAAATTGATTTTAAACCTAAAATCTAAAACTTCTAAGAGAAAACATAGGAGAAAGTCTTTGTAATCTTGTGTTAGGCAAAGAATTCTTAGCTATAAAACCAAAAAACAATACATAAAAGAAAAATAGACAAATTAGACTTAAATAAAATTTTAAAACTTCCTCAGAAAACACAGAATAAAAAAGACTAGCCGCAAACTAGGAGAAAATTCTTTGCAAAGCATATATCTGATGAGTACCTTATATTCAGAATATATCTGCTAACAGACTTTTGTATATAAACTATATAAAGAACTCTCAAAACTCAGCTATAAGAAAACAATGTTATTTCTAAAAATAGAGAAAATATTTGAACAAACACTTCCTGAACTAATGTCAGTTAACAACATCAAAAGATGCTCATCACCATTAGTTACTAGGGGAATGTAAATTAAAACCATGAGATATTTCTACAAATGTATTGTAATAGATAAAATTACAAAGACCATACTAAGTATAGGTAAGGATGTGGAAGAATAAGGACTCTCATACACTGCTGATGGAAATATAAAATGGTAACAACCATTTTGGAAGATTGGCAGCTTCTTAAAAAGTTTTACACTTGGGGCTCCTGGGTAACTCAGTCAGTTAAGCATCCGACTTCAGCTCAGGTCATGATCTCATGGTTCATGAGTTCAAGCCCCTCATCAGACTATCTGCTGTCAGCACAGAGCCTGCTTCTGATCCTCTGTCCTTCCCTTCCCCCTCAAATATTAAAAAAGAAAAAACATTTTACACTTGCCATCTGATTCAGTGAGTCTACTTTATCTAAGAGAAAAGAAAGCATATTCCCATACAGTAACTTATATGAATGTTTATAGTCGCTTTATTTGTAATAGCTAAAAACTGGAAACACCCATTGTTTATCAAGAGAGGATTGCAGAAACAAATTGTGGTATGTCTGTACACAATGGAATATTATTCAGCAATAAAAAGCATAGAACTGTTGATAAAATGGTAGTGACATGTATGAATCTCAAAATAATTATGCTGAGAAGCCAGTCACAAATTATATGATTCCATTTATAGAAGATACCAGAAAATTTAAACTACAGCAGTAGAAAGCATACCAGAGGTGTGGCCTGAGGTGGGGTGAAAAGGAAGGATTATAAAGGGGTAGGAGGAAACTTTTGGGGATGATGATTATGTTCAGTGTCATGATTTAATGATGGTCATATGACTGTATAAACTTTATTTGCAGTTTATTGTATATCAATTATAAATTTTCAGTAAAGCTGCTAAAGTCGTAATAACTAAAGAAGTGGTTATCAAAATGATTTGTTGGCCTTTTATAATTCATTCTTCAAGATTGAGCAGTGGCAACAGACTGGCTGGTACACTCTGGTGTTTAAAATAGAGAAGAGAAATTCACTCATTAAGAGTTTGAGCAAGAAGGGTTTTTGTTTTTTTGGTTTTTTTGTTTTGTTTTGTTTTTAAAGAATAAAACCCTGTTTTTAAAATTGACAGTACATATTTTGCACAAATTGAAATTTCCTAAAGAAAATTGGTCTTTCTCTTGAATTCATTGATTTGTATCTTCTTAATATTAGGTTAAAATAACTTCAGGACTTTTTTTTACCCTCAGTTCAAAGTATAATGTGCTTTAAATTTATTTTCTAAGTTATAAATACCAAGTATTTAAAACTTGGTAGTTTGAGTAAATGTTTAATTGCTGTGTTTTCCTTTTGGATAGTATGCACTGGAACGGCTGAAGGTCATGTGTGAAGAAGCTTTGTGTAGTAACCTCTCGGTAGAAAATGTTGCTGATACCCTTGTCCTTGCAGATTTGCACAGTGCAGAACAGTTGAAAGCACAAGCCATAGACTTTATTAATAGGTAAGCTATGCCTGTATTTCAGTGGGCATGACACCTTCAACATTTTTTCACTGGACTTTTTTTTAAGTGTGTTTAAATCTTTAATGCAGGTGCAGTGTACTTCGACAACTTGGGTGTAAAGATGGGAAAAACTGGAACAGCAAGTAAGATGACATCAGTTTCTGACTTAAAGTTGATCTGCATACATGAAATTAAGTGTTTGCATAGCCTTTTGCTCATCTACAATAAGTATGAATCCAGATATTAGTTGTATGAAGCAAACTGCCAGTTATTTTAAAACATAATAATATGATTTGGTGGATTCTTGAGGCTATGCTCCCTTGTAGATCAGCTTCTAATGTGAACTGGGATAGACAGTTTAATTTTTTAAGCACAGTATATAGCTGAGCCCATGTATTTCAGTGGCTACTAGATTTTTTCCCTGTCCCTTCAGAAAACATTTCTAAAGATGTTAGGAAATACTTATTTTTTTCCTATGAGGAATGTACCCCATTTGCCTAGACAGTCTTTATATTTGACTGCTCACCCACTGCTTCTTAGGTTAGCCAAGTACCTTGCATCATATAGTATTTTAGGCTAGCTGCTTCATATTCCCTACTGGTAGCAGTTTGTTCTTTCCTTTCCCTGTTGAAACTGTATGGTAGTTGTTACATTTTTCTAAGACAACCTTCTGAATATGAACTATTAGAACTTATTATTTCCTTTTTTTGTTTTCTTCTCCTATTTTTAGAGTGATTTTCTACTTTTTGTAATTTTTCAAAATCAGAAAAGGTGAAGAGTTGATAGTTTGAAGAATTTTCACCTGCTTTTGATTAGTTTTTACCAATAAACCCTTAAATTCCATTTTCACACTTTATCAAAAGTAGATTTAAGTGAAAAAAGACAGTGTTAGAGACAATAAAATGAATGTTGACCTGATTACTTCCCATTCTTTTAAACTGTATTATGTTGTTAACTCTGAATTCCTATCAGTTTGTGAATTCTGTTTTCACAAAGTAAAAATTAGTAACTACGTTTAAGTCACTGGTGGTATATTGGTTAGTATTTGATGATACGTTATTGTCATGGTATATGATCACAGAAAAATCTATTTAAATTTAAAATATATTAGCATTCAATGATAATTTTTTTATCCCCTTATTTTATATCCCCTGGAGTAGCTGTTGTATGTACAGATTTTCAGTAGATCTTTTTGAATTAAATAAATGAAAATGCCAGGTATATTAAGAGGTATTTATGTGACTCCAAACAGTTAGTTAAAATGATAAACATAATTACATACAGGTAATATGATGTCAGGCAAAGTTTTAAAAAGTTGTTTTATTCAGCTACTGTTTAGTTCCACAAACATTTACCTAGCATCTGTGTCTCAAGTACTGTGCTAGGGTGCTGCATATAAAAATAGGGAAAAATCCTTTTCTTGAGAAATTTGTCTAATGAAAGAAATACATGTATATATTATTTCATAATGTGGTAAGTAACATGATAAAGGAAGACATGTGCAGGGCACTTGACAAAGGCTGGATGGTTTAGGAATGGCTTCCTGCAGATGACATCTGAGTCTTTAAACACAAATAGGAGTTAGTGAAACTAAGAAGGAAATAACAAGCATTATAAACAGAAGGGATCACTTGATCCAAAGTATAGAAGCATGAAGCAGTAGGTGATCCATTCATTTGACATACGTTTATATTTATTATCAAGTAAATACCTCAGGCAGTGTGCTTAGTACAAAAAAATATAGTGATGAACATGACAAATGTTTCCCCTACCTTTATGGAGTGTTTAGTTTAGCAAGAAACAAATAGGAATTAAACAAGTAATTGAAATAAAGCATAACAATTAGATAATGTATATCCCAAGCATACAGCAAAAGAACCTTACCTAAACTAGGAGTGAAAGAAAGCCTTTTTGAGGAATTATTGTATAAATAAACACCTGGAGTATTAGTAGGAGTTACCATGGTAAAGAAGAGGGAAGAAGCATGAAAGTTTATCCCAAAAAAAGGGAATCACGTGTGCAAAGTTTTGGTGATAAAGAAAGAACAATATAGAGTCAGAGAGAGGTTATGAGAAGAAGCTGGAGAAAGCAGACAAAGGTCAGATCCTGGAAGGCCATGTAAATAACATTGGGACTTTTAGACATTCAAAGAGAAATGGGTATCCAATAAAAGGTTTTAACCTAGTACAGGGCATGATCAGAGTTTCAATTTTAGCAATCTCTCTGCCTACAAGGTAGAGAATATATTGTGGGGAGCTTGAGGTGGTGGTTGTGGTGACAGTTGAGCAAGGTTAAATATAGGAGATACATTGGAAAGTTGCTGGAGTAGTGCAGGCAAGAGATGAGCAAGAGATGAGAGTTGAAATTAGAGTTGATTGGTGACAGTTGGGGCTAGAGAGAAATGAAAGGATAAAACATTTTGAAAGGACAGTCTATAATATTTGGATATTATTTGGATGGTGGATGGATATAAGGGAGAAAAGAGACCAGGATAACTAGATTAGGTATTTACTCTGCATGCTCAGGAGACCATGTTGTACAGTCAGTATACAATGAGCAGTTACCTGAGCATGTAAGGAGAGATACAAAGGTAGAGAGAGGAAGTAGGAAAAATTGTTTCTTTTTCTAAAGAACTTGGATACAGGCATTAGGGAACAATAGGGTGTAACATAGTCATATTTGTGTTACTAAGGCAGTTCATGGAAGCCAGTTTGAGAGGAGCAAGATAGGAAACTAGAAGACAATTTAGGAGACTGTTGTGATAATCCAAATGTGAGATGATGTGAACCTTGACTGGGAATTCAAAATATCTTTGGAAATTAAAATAGGGCTTTAATGATTGATTGGAAAGGATGGAGTCTAAGATGATTCCCAGGTTTTTGATGTTACCTCTCGGTGGTGGTGGAAGCATCAGCTGATTAGAAATGAGGGAAGAAGAATTTGCAGCTTGGATAGAGACGTGTTGAGTTCTTTCCTGGCGATCCTGAATTTTTAGGGCTTGAGGCTGTCCAAATAAAGAGAACAAGTGGTTGGGACTGTATCTTGTGGGGAGGGCTAGATTTAGCAAATCAGTAGTTTACCATCATTGAGTATGATAGTTAAAATTGTAAAGAGTGGATACAATAGGATGAATGATGAAGTTAAGAGAGAAGAGTGAGGGCAAAAGTTGGAACTCTAGAGAAAACCTATGTGTAACAGCCAGGGAAAAGAGCTCTTAAAAAGCTGGTACAGAAATGGTAACAATGGGAGTTGGGACTATGGAGAAAAGTGTCACATATTTCCAGAGTATAGAACTTCCAGAAGAATTTAAGTTTCAATTGCAACAGAAAATACCGGTAACATAAAGATGGTATTTTAATGAATTCACATGGCTTGACAATATAGAGAGGCAAAAGTGCTTGAAACATTTTGAAATGTGTGATTTTTTCTAAAACTAACAATGCAACAATGCATTTTGAAAAGTACTCTTTAATAAACATCACTTAATTTTATTTTTCAGCCAAGCAGCAGACATAATGGAAACATCAGGGTGGAAGTCCATGATTCAGTCTCACCCTCATTTAGTAGCAGAAGCCTTCCGAGCACTAGCATCTGCACAATGTCCACAGTTTGGCATTCCACGCAAACGGCTAAAACAGTCCTGAAATCTTCCATGAACTGTAGAAAAATGGAATTGACTTTTACTCCTCCAGGTCCAGAAGGATTCTAATAACAAACCATAAGCAAGAGTTGTTTCTGTTGTCTTGTCCACGAACAGAAGCTGAAAAAGCATATTGCTTGCATTTCAGGTGGATAATTTATGGTTTATTCTTCAGCTTTAAATTAGACTGATTATACTCTAATTCACTTCAAGGCCTTAAATTATCTTCAATGACTTCTCTTGTTCATATAATACTTTAATTTTTTTATTGTGCCTTGTCATTTTGACTAAGGCTATGCAGGATTGCACTAGCTCCATAATGCAGTAATATTGATAACTGAAGATATTAAGTTTCAAAAGGATCTTCCATTAGTTTGAGAAAAGCAAAATGAATTTTATAGGGTTTGTCCTATGCTATCTCAAAGTTTAAAACTAGGTTCTTCTTAAAAGCACTCGTATTGGAGATTACTGGTAATGTCTCCAGTCTAAGTCCTATACATATAGGAGAACCTGCTTACCTTCAAAGTAAGTTACGGCAATACACTGCTTCAATTCTAATTTATTTTTCATTTCAGGGGGCAAATATGCAATGAGTTGGCCCAAATTTTTAGTAAAATTTGGATGTTTTTCTGTGTGTTGACTGTCCAGCAGACTAAGAGAAGCATAACAAACCTTTGCTTGTGTTTCTTTGTGGGTTTGTTCAAGTTTACAATGACTGAGAACTGATTGAGGTTAAGATTTCAATAAAAAGAAAGCATGTTTTGTGCTGAATTAATTTTTTTTTAATTTGTAGTGACCTACATTTATATGACCTACATTCTGTCCATGTTGAAAGTAAGGATGACCAAATGTAAATTTAATGAGTGGGCCAATTAAGAAAGCTATATATGCACTTTTCACGTGTAACTTTTGTATGCTAAATGGTACATATATTTTTTTGTTTGTTTTTGAGGGTATTAATAAGGTATAATTAATTGTGTCTTAACTTTTGCAAGAATTTTTTAAGACTGAGGGAGGCAACTGGGATGTTTGTGATAATAGATAAGAAAGGTATTCTTGATTATAGTTAAATTGGTTTGAATTTCAGATATTTATTATTGAATTTACTCTGTCTTATCCCACTTTGGAGAAGGCAATTGAACAATAAAATTCTGGACACTCTACTCTCCTTCTAAAAATAGTGAACTGATATTTGCAGACTAAAGGAGAGAACCCTTAGAAATATATTAGGCCACACTCTGAACCTTTTCCCCCCTAGCTTTCTCCTTTCTGTTTCAGTTACTGTACTAACATTGTGGATGATACTGAAATTCTGCATAATGTGAACAGGATAAACTATTTATAAACTGCTTTTCATGGGCCAGTTCTTTATTATAAATGAATTTAGCTTTAAACACATACACATGTTCAGTGTTTGATAGCTCTGTTCACAGTGAAGGTCTGTCCTGGTGCATTGTCCCGGAGAAGTAGGAGCAGTGGCAAGTCACTGCATCTGATTTCATGGAATAGTGACAATATGCTTCTTAGACAAGATTTATACTTGACCACAAGGGGAAAAGTGTGTCACTGGAAAAAAATGCATATACCTATATATTCACATACATACTTTATTCTCCATATTAAAATTTGTATAATTTGTTTATTTAGTTTTTGAATTTAGAACAAACGGAAAAAAAAGCCTGAGGTTTTAAAATAGATTTTATTTTTGTTATCTCTTTGTTACATATTCACTGAAGCAGTCAGAATATATCAAGAGTGATTCATATTTACATTGAACAATCACTATCAGATAAGCATTTGTTAACCACAGCAAACTAGTTTGAAAAGATCATATTTTCAGATATCTTCATTTCTTTCTATGTAGTTTAATTGGAATCTTGTTAAATTTGAAATTGGAAGAATCCCTTGAGATAGAAGGATTCTTACATGTGATTGAACTTCATCCTATGTAAGAATACTATAGGAAACAGAAACTCACTTCCTTAACCAAGTTGAGTCCATTAAATTTACAATGTACAATTTAAAAAGTACATACGCACATACATATACACGTTAAGATTTTTAATATTTTGCCAGGGTCTTACAACAAAACAAAATTCCTCAGGCTATAGATTTTGTTGTCATGTGTCAAAATATATATATATATATTGGTGTATCCATTTATATCAAATGCACGTAGGCACATTGTGAATTAATTCACTGCTTGCATCTACGTTTCTAACCATAGTGACTTCAGTAATAACACCCGTATAATGAACATTTCGGCTTGCTTTTACCTACTTAATTTAGTGTTTATTGCAAATCCTAAGGGTTTTATTATAAAGGGTTTTTTTCGTTTTTTGTTTGTAGTTTGGTAGTACATTTTGTACCAAAAACGTCAAACACTGTGCTGTGAGAATATCCATGTCTCTAGAAATGTCCACGTTTCAGATAATATAATGCCTACCATTATACTAACAGAATCCTATCATAGTTGATTTATTTTTTTATTTATTATGGGTTGGGGTTTTTGGGGGGTTTTTGTTTTTTTGGGGTTTTTTTTGGTTTTTTGTTTTTGGTTTTTGTTTTTTGTTGGGTTTTTTTTTGGTATTGTGGGATCTTGAGGCAATCAAAAAAAAACTTAATGTATTCTGACAAAAGTGCTCTAATAGCCTTTTTATTTTTTCGTTTTGAAACTACACACTACTGTGTTCAGTAGGCACAGACTGTCCTGAGCAGCTTTGCCTTTTATCAGCCTGCTCTTGTTTTCCTTTTGTCACCTAAACAGAACTTTTCCTTAAAAAAGAAGTGACTGGTTTTAAATGTTATACGTTATCACAGTAACCATTAGAAAACTGTTCTTCAGCTTGAGATACAGAAACACTATATTTGTGCCTTTTTTGTTTTTAAATTTTAACGTATATTGGTATTTAGAGCACAAATATGAAGGTGCCATAATGTTATGGCTTGCCATTGTTACCTCCTTGAATACTCATGTGTCATTGTCTTGAAATAGTAATTGGAGAACCATGCATGTATTATGTCATTTGGGCGTGTGTGTGCGTGTGTTTGTGTGTGTGTGTACATATGCTTGTATTTGCTTAGACTTGTGTGTGGTATGTTCAGAAGAGTGAATTTCTGAAAATAGGACTCAGTTAAATGTTGAAAATTCAGGTTAGTTGAAATATTTCATTAAATGTGCTTTATTTGGGGGGACAGTTGATGGACAAGCAATTATAATTTTCAAAAATGTGACCTTTACTGCATGATGAAATATGAAAACAGTGCCTTTTTAGGACATCAGTTTTAAAGTTCAGTTTTAAAATATTCGCAAAGAACTCTTAAAAAGTAACCATGAGCATTATTAGCTTATTTTTAAACTAGACCTAAGTTAGAATTTAAATTGCCAAAAATGTTATACTAATTTATTTATCCATTTAAATTTTGTGCATAAATTTAAAACCCAAGTAAAAGTTTTATTAAAATATGGGTCATATATGCTACCCAATGTTACTAAATTAGAACACTAGAGACTTCAGTAAGTTGTTTTGTTAAAATCCACCTCAACAAAGCTTTCCTCATAACCATGTATATATGAAAAGGTGAATTATTCTGACTTGGACCTTCATGCTCTTTGATGGATAAAATTCAGTGTATTCTTGCAAAATAATGTGGGTGGGTGGGTGTCTTCAGATTATAAAGACAGCACTTTCAGCATATAGAAGAGTATTTTGCAAACCTCTTTTATACAGATTATGAGCTCTACTTTATTTAAGTGTTCATGGAATGATGTCAATTTTAGGTCCAGGTGAACAAATATTGAGTGCCTAACATATGCAAGACTTCCTCTTCACTAGGAATGAAATCACCACACCGTGTCTTCTGTTTGCAGTATGTGGACTTTATGTTTGAAAAGGAATTCTTATATTTAAATATTTTTCTGTTAGAGTTTATTGTTGTATACTGTAACCCAGCTAATTTCACATCCAGTTTTTTAGAATGAAGATATAACTTAAGTGAGTCCCATTTTTGAAAATAAAATTATGCTAAAATTATTTAAAAATTAATTCTGGGGGAAATTGATTTTCAAGATTAAAATGTGTAAAGACTTATATTGAACTTTTCAGCCTCATTTTTAATCAGCTGATGTTAATGATAAGATACATACTTTTTGTATCTTGTTGCTGAAAATATTTTTTGCATTTCAGCACGTTGAGTTAAAATAAAGTTGTTACTACTTATTCAGAATTAATTGGTTTATTTTGTGTTTATTTCAATATATGAACTTTTCTTTTTCAGATTGCTATGATGCTTTGCAAAAGGGCCATGTGTTTGATATGGTTACTTTAAATTATGCATACTAATTGTCTTTCCTCCATAGGAAAGCTAGTATTTTTTGGAACCTACTAAAGACTTATTCCTTAACTGTGAGATACTATACCTATATCTGCTTTGACGTATGTATTTCCATCAATATTGAAAGACTTTATGTCATATAACTTTAATGTAGTAAGTAAAGATCCCCTTTCCCTGGTCCTTCTATCCCTTCTTACTTTTAACTGACAACTTAATTATTCGCTTCCATCAAAAAGACCAGAATTGGGGCAATGCATTCCTGGCCTAACTTAGTAACACAATTAGTGCTTAAAAATTATGGCCAAAGTGACAGTACGAATGCAATGAAAAATCTCTCATACACATACATACTCATGTACACACACACTGAATTTTCCTTAGAAGAATAAAGGAAGGATTGAAACACTTAAGAATATTGTCTATGCAATTAAAGTAAAATAGGACAAATGGTGGTCATATTCTAAACTTTAAGTGGATTGTGTATAACCATTCCCCTTCTACTTTGCAGTAGCCAGTACCCTGAAAAAACAGATTTTTTTAGAACATTGGGATATAGTATTCCTCAGTTCTACCACTCAAGAATCATTTCTTTCCAAGAGAATGCCAAGAGTGGCATTGGTTTTCGATCACTACTTTTTTTTAATTTTATTTTTTATTTTTTAAAATTTACATCCAAATTAGCATATAGTGCAACAATTTCAGGAGTAGATTCCTTAGTGCCCCTTACCCATTTAGCCCATCCCCCTTCCCACACCCCTCGAGTAACCCTCAGTTCTCCATATTTATGAGTCTCTTCTGTTTTGTCCCCCTCCCTGTTTTTATATTATTTTTGTTTCCCTTCCCTTATGTTCATCTGTTTTGTCTCTTAAAAGTCTTCATGTGAATGAAGCCATATAATTTTTGTCTTTCTCTAATTTCACTTAGCATAATACCCTCCAATTCCATCCATGTAGTTGCAAATGGCAAGATCTCATTTTTTTTTTTATTGCTGAGTAATACTCCATTTTGTGTGTGTGTGTGTGTGTGTGTGTGTGTGTGTGTGTGTGTGTGTATATATATCACATCTTCTTTATCCATTCATCCATCGATGGACACTTGGGCTCTTTCCATACTTGGGCTATTGTTGATAGTGCCGCTCTCAACATGGGGGTGCATGTGTCCCTTCGAAACAACACACCTGTATCCTATGGATAAATGCCTAGTAGTGCAATTGCTGGGTCGTAGGGTAGTTCTATTTTTAATTTTTTGAGGAACCTCCATACTGTTTCACAGAGTGGCTACACCAGCTTGCATTGCCATCTATGATGCAAAAGAGATCCTCTTTCTCTGCATCCTCACCAACATCTGTTGCTGCCTAAATTGTTAAGGTTAGCCATTCTGACAGGTGTTAGGTGGTACCTCACTGTGGTTTTGATATGTATTTCCTGGATGATGAGTGATGTTGAACATTTTTTCATGTGTCAGTTGGCCATCTGGATGTCTTCTTTGGAGCAAAGTGTCTATTCATGTCTTTTGCCCATTTCTTCACTGGATTATTTGTCTTTGGGTGTTGAGTTTGATAAGTTCTTTATAGATTTTGGATACTAACCCTTTATCTGATATGTCAGTTGAAAATATCTTCTCCCATCCCATTGGTTGCCTTTTAGTTTTGCTGATTGTTTCCGTCACTGTGCAGAAGCTTTTTATTTTGATGAGGTCCCAGTAGTTCATTTTTGCTTTTGTTTTCCTTGCCTCCGGAGACGTGTTGAATAAGAAGTTGCTGCAGCCAAGATCAAAGAGGTTTTTGCCTGCTTTCATCTCAAGGATTTTGATGGCTTCCTGTCTTACATTTAGGTCTTTCATCCATGTTAAGTTTATTTTTGTGTATGGTGTCAGAAAGTGGTCCAGGTTCATTCTGCATGTTGTTGTCCAGTTTTCCCAGCACCACTTATCAAAGATTAGTTGGCCATATGTTTTTGGGTTCATTTCTAGGTTCTCTATTCTGTTCCATTGATCTGAGTGACTGTTCTTGTGCCAGTACCATACTGTCTTGATGATTACAGCTTTGTAGTATAGCCTGAAGTCTGGGATTGTGATGCCTCCTGCTTTGGTTTTCTTTTTCAAGATCACTTTGGCTATTCAAGGTCTTTTCCGGTTCCATATAAATTTTAGGATTATTTGTTCTAGCTCTGTGAAGAATGCTGGTGTTACTTTGATAGGGATTGCATTGAATATGTAGATTGCTTTGGGTGGTATTGACATTTTAACAATATTTGTTCTTCCAATCCAGGAGCATGGAATCTTTTTCCACTTTTTTGTGTCTTCTTCAGTTTCTTTCATAAGCTTTCTATAGTTTTCAGTGTATAGATTTTTCACCTCTTTGGTTAGATTTATTCCTAGGTATTTTATGGGTTTTGGCACAACTGTAAATGGGATCAATTCCTTGATTTCTCTTTCTGTCGCTTCATTGTTGGTGTATAGGAATGCAACCGATTTCTGTGCATTGATTTTATATCCTGCACCTTTGCTGAATTCATGGATCAGTTCTAGCAGTTTTTTGGTGGAATCTTTTGGGTTTTCCATATAGAGTTTCATGTCATCTGCTAAGAGTGAAAGTTTGACCTCCTCCTGGCCAGTTTGGATGCCTGTTATTTCTTTGTGTTGTCTGATTGCAGAGGCTAAGACTTCCAATACTATGTTGAAAAACAGTGGTGAGAGTGGACATCCCTGTCTTGTTCCTGACCCTAGGGGGAAAGCTCTCAGTTTTTCCCCATTGAGGATGATATTAGCGTTGGGCTGTTCATATATGACTTTTATGATCTCGAGGTATGCTCCTTCTCTCCCTACTTTCTTGAGGGTTTTTATCAAGAAAGGATGCTATGTTTTGTCAAATGCTTTCTCTGCATCTATTGAGAGGATCATATGGTTCTTGTTCTTTTATTGATGTGATGAATCATGTTAATTGTTTTGCGGATATTGAACCAGTCCTGCATCCCAGGTATAAATCCCACTTGGTCGTGGTGAATAATTTTTTTAATGTATTGTTGGATCCGGTTGGCTAATATCTTGTTGAGGACTTTTGCATCCATGTTCATCAGGGAAATTGGTCTGTAGTTCTACTTTTTAGTGTGGTTTCTGTCTGGTTTTGGAATGAAGGTAATACTGGCTTCATAGGAAGAGTTTGGAAGTTTTTCTTCCATTTCTATTTTTTGGAACAGTTTCAAGAGAATAGGTGTTAACTCTTCCTTGTTAACAAGGTTTGGTAGAATTCCCCTGGAAAGCCATCTGGCCCTGGACTCTTGTTGTTGGGGAGATTTTTGATTGCTAATTCGATTTCCTTACTGGTTATGGGTCTGTTCAAATTTTCTATTTGTTCCTGTTTCAGTTTTGGTAGTATATGTTTCTAGGAATTTGTCCATTTCTTCCAGATTACCCATTTTATTGGCATATAATTGCTCATGATATTCTCTTATTATTTGTATATCTGCTGTGTTGGTTGTGATCTCTCCTGTTTCATTCTTGATTTTATTTGGGTCCTTTCCTTTTCCTTTCTGATCAAACTGGCTAGTGGTTTATCAATTTTGTTAATTCTTTCAAAGAACCAGCTTCTGGTTTCATTGATCTGTTCTACTGGGTTTTTTGTTTTGTTTTTGTTTTTTGTTTTTTTTTGGTTTTGATAGCATTAATTTCTGCTCTAATCTTTATTATTTCCTGTCTTCTGCTGGTTTGGAGTTTTATTTGCTCTTCTTTTTCCAGCTCTTTAAGGTGTAAGGTTAGGTTGTGTATCTGAAATCTTTCTTCCTTCTTTAGGAAGGCCTGGCTTGCTATATACTTTCCTCTTATGAGTGCCTTTGCTGTGTCCCAGAGGTTTTGGGTTGTGGTGTTATCATTTTCATTGGCTTCCATGAACTTTTTAATTTCCTCTTTAACTGCTTGGTTAGCCCATTCATTCTTTAGTAAGGTGTTCTTCAGTCTCCCAAGTATTTGTTACCTTTCCAAATTTTTTCTTGTGGTTGGTTTCGACTTTCATAGCGTTGTGGTCTGAAAATATGCATGGTATGATCTTGATCTTTTTGTACTTACTGAGGGCTGATTTGTGGCCCAGTATATGGTCTATTCTGGAGAACGTTCCATGTGCACTGGAGAAGATTGTATATTCTGCTGCTTTAGTACGAAATGTTCTGAATATATCTATTAAGTCCATCTGGTCCAGTGTGTCATCCAAAGCCATTGTTTTCTTGTTGATTTTTTGATTAGATGATCTATCCATTGCTGTGAGTAGGATGTTGAAGCCTCCTACTATTATGGTATTACTATCATGAGTTTCTTTATGTTTGTGATTAATTGATGTATATATGTGGGTGCTCTCACATTTGGCGCATAAATGTTTACAATTGTTAGGTCTTCTTGGTGGATAGACCCCTTGATTATGATATAATGCCCTTCTTCATTTCTTGATACAGTCTTTATTTTGAAGTCTAGATTGTCTGATATAAATATGGCTACTCTGGCTTTCTTTTGTTGATCATTAGCATGATAGATGGTTCTCCATCCCCTTACTTTCAATCTGAAGGTGTCTTTAGATCTAAAGTGGGTCTCTTGTAAACAGCATTATAGATGGATCTTGTTTTCTTATCCATTCTGTTACCCTATGTCTTTTGATTGGAGCATTGAGTCCATTGATGCTTAGAGTGAGTACTGAAAGATATTAATTTATTGCCATTATGATGCTTGTAGAGTTGGAGTTTCTGGTGGTGTTCTCTGGTCTTTTCTAACCTTTGTTGCTTTTGGTATTTATTTATTTATATATATTTGTTTTCATCTTTTCTCCCCTCAAATGGTTTAGTGGTCACAAACTCCTTAATTTTTGTTTGTCTGGGAAACTTTTTATCTCTCCTTCATAATGTTTTGTTTTTTTATTTTATTATTATTTTTTTATTTTTGAGACAGCATGAGCAGGGGAGGGGCAGAGAGAGGGGGAGACACAGAATCTGAAGCAGGCTCCAGGCTCTGAGCTGTCAGCACAGAGCTTGACACGGGGCTCGAACGCACAGAGTGTGAGATCATGACCTGAGCTGAAGTCAGACGTTTAACCGACTGAGCCACCCAGGTGCCCCTGTCTCTCCTATTTTGAATGACAGCCTTGCTGGATAAAGAATTCTTGGCTGCATATTTTTCTGATTCAGCACACGAATATATCCTGCCACTCCTTTCTGGCCTGCCAAGTTTCTGTGGATAGGTCTGCTGATCTGTCTGATCCACCTGATCTGTCTTCCCCTTTAGGTTAGGGACTTTTTCTCCCTTGCTGCTTTCATGATTCTTTCCTTGGCTGAGTAATTTGTGAATTTAACTATGATATGCCTTGTTGATGGTCGGTTTTTGTTGAATCTAATGGGGGTCCTCTGTGCTTCCTGGATTTTGATGTCTGTGTCTGTCCCCAGGTTAGGAAGGTTTTCTGCTATGATTTGCTCGTAAAGCCCTTCTACCCCTATTTTTCTCTCTTCCTCTTCTGGGACCCCTATGATTCTGATGTTGTTCCTTTTTAATGAGTCACTGATTTCTCTAATTAAATCGTGCTCTTTTGCCTTAATCTCCCTCTTTTTTTCTGCTTCATTATTCTCTATACATTTGTCCTCTATATCACTGATTCTCTGTTCTGCCTCAGCCATTCTTGCAGCTGTGGCATCCGTTAGAGATTGCAGCTCAGTTACAGCATTTTTTATTTCATCCTGACTAGCTTTTACTTCTTTTATCTCTGCAGAAAGGGATCCTAATCTGTTTTTGACTCTAGTTAGTATTCTTATTATCGTGATTCTAAATTCTTGTTCAGACATCTTGCTTGTATCTGTGTTGGTTAAATCCCTGGCTGTCGTTTCTTCGTGCTCTTTCTTTTGGGGTGAATTCCTTCGTTTTGTCATTTTGAAGGGAGAAAAGGAATTAATGAGGTAGAAAAATTGAAATTAAAAAAACTAAAATCCAAAAATATTAAAATTAAAAATTAAAAACACACCCACACACAAAAGTCGAATAGGTGATGCTAGATCCTAGGTGTGTTTTGGTCTGGGTATTGAAAGTGGCTTGACAGATTAGAGAAAAAGAGGGGGGGGGGGTAAAAAAAATCGTTTGAGAATTTGAAAAAATGAATACACTGAAGTAGACTGAAATGAGGTTATGTGGGTAAAATAGAATTTGAAAAAATATACACAAAAATAAAGAATTTAGTAGAAAAAATTAAAGAAAAATATTTGTAATAAAAAAAGTGAATTTTTCTGTTTCTGTATTTAGGAAAAAAGAAAAAGGAAAAGGAAAAAAGATTAAAAAAAGAAAAAAAATCATTTGAAAATTTGAAAAAGTGAATACACCGTAGTAGCCTAAAATAAAATGATGGAAGTAAAATAGAATTTGAAAAAAATTACATAAAAGCAAAAAATACAGTAAAAAAATTAAATGAAAATACTTGAAATAGGAATTAAAAGTAAAAATGAAGTTTTTTTCTCTTTCTGCATTCAAGAAAAAGAAAAATGAAAACGAAAAAAAGGAAATTGTTTGAAAATTTGAAAAAGTGAATACACTGTAGTAGACTAAAATAAAATGATAGAAGTAAAATAGAATTTGAAAAAATTTACACAAGTAATAAATAGAGTAATAAAAATTAAAAATATTTTTAATAAAAATCAAAAATAAAATGAATTTTTTCTTTCTGTATTCAATAAAAAGTGTAAAAGAAAAAAAAAAGAAAGAAAATTGAATAGATGAATCTGCTAACAGATTGAAGTAGGACTAAAATTGCTTCGTTTTCCCCTAGAAGTAAGTCTATGTAGTGCTTTATTGTCCATAAACTAAGCAGGCGGTGAGACTTGTGTTCTTAAAAAGCGAAGTTGGCCCAGTTGGGCGGGCTCAGTGTAACAGCTCCGCTGTCCAGTAGATGGCGCTGCTAGCCTACTCGGGTGGATTGTTGCCGTGCTCCTTAGGTGCGTATGCGCATGCGTGGGAGCGGTGAAATGACTCCACCCAGCTACTCAGTCTGTTCTGGATCAGCAGTCGCGCACCTGACCTCTGTCTTCAGCTCTCGTCCACTCCCCACTTTTTCACTCTCCGTGACCAGGCCCCAGGCAGTACCTGTCTCTAAAGTTTTGTCTCATGCGGCTGTTTTCCCTGGCCCCTTACTTCCGAAGGACTGCGGCTTTGACCTGTTCTGCCCCTCTGCAGGAGGGTCTCACCGAGCAATGGCCGAATGAGCAATGGCCAAATGTCAGCTGCATCCAGGAATGCTTGGTGGACCCTGCTGCAGAGGGTCCCCCCGGGACTGCGGGCAGGTGCCAGCCCGCCTCAGATAAAGTTCGAGAGACAGTGTAGCAGCAGCATTGCAGGGATTATGGAAAATCACAACACATCTGGCGCCGGGCTTCACCCTTGATGACCTTCCCCCAGCACCAGCGTATATGGCCGCTTTCCAGGGTCTGCTGGGACCAGATGGCTTCAATAGTCTCTACCAAATGTCCTTCCAGCAGTGGAGCCGCTTTTCCCCGTGTGGCCCGAGAACCTCCCGGCCCCCACTCTGTTCCTGGGGATTCGCCCTTCCCTCTAGAGCACAACCAGGTATGGAGCTGCGGAGTTGCAGCCTTTGCATTCCCCTTGTTTACAGTCTTACTGGAATTTAAACCCTCTCCTTTCTCCTTTCTCCTTTTTTAGTTTAGTCCCTGTGGCTATTTACAGTTTTCCACTTTCTCTCCAGCTGCTTTTGGGGAGGGGTGCTTTTCCCGTATTCTCCCCCTCTCCTCAGTCTCCATCCTCTCTCCGCCCACAAAAGCAGTTCCCTACCTTCTGCGGTTTCTTACTCCCCAAGTTCAGCTCTCCGCACCGCGTACCTGCTGAATTCTGTGGTTCACGTTGTGCAGAGTGTTGTGTTAATCCTCCAATCAGTTTTCTAGGTGTGTAGGATAGTTTAGTGTTGGTCTGGCTGTATTTCATGGATGCGAGACACAAAAATCTTCCATGCTGTTCCGCCATCTTGGTTCCTCCCCACCTAGATCACTATTTTTAAATAGAAGGCACATTGGCAAAAATCTTTCATATGTTGTTGCTACTTGTTGGGGTACCAGAGAGGTTTGTATGCATCTGCAGTGAATATTGGCAAAAAAGTTTGTCCTTCCTGATAAGAATAGTTCCTTTTCATCTCTTCTTCTCTTGCCTTCCATCCTTAATTTTTTTTAAAGGACTCAGGTATAGCCAAACAATTGTAGAATTGTTTCCTTATTTAGGAATAACAATACAGGGGCGCCTGGGTGGCGCAGTCGGTTAAGCGTCCGACTTCAGCCAGGTCACCATCTCGCGGTCCGTGAGTTCGAGCCCCGCGTCAGGCTCTGGGCTGATGGCTCAGAGCCTGGAGCCTGTTTCCAATTCTGTGTCTCCCTCTCTCTCTGCCCCTCCCCCGTTCATGCTCTGTCTCTCTCTGTCCCAAAATAAATAAACGTTGAAAAAAAAAATTTATAAATTAAAAAAAAAAAAAAAAAGGAATAACAATACAGCACACCCCCCCCACCCCCCCAGAAAAATAGTGACCTGGCAATTGTGATATTTACTTGGCTCTAAAATAGATTTATTGTCATAGGTTATTAGATGTATACTTAATTTTAGCTAAAAAGATAATGCAGTTTACGAAAATGGAATGGGCAGAAATGAGGAAAAATGAAAATGACGTGCAGTTGAAAAAAATTAGTAAAATTAGATGCATTAAACTTGATAAATACCAGAAATGTAAGCAGAAATTTGAATAAGTAGAAGACAAGGCTCCTAAATGCTCCCAGATCACAAAGACAAGAATTCTATCAACAACAAATGGAGTGCCAAGCACTGTACTGAATTTGATAACGTAAACAAAGTATAAATGGTCCATATCCTCCTAAGTCTATATTCTTGAGGAAAGCATAATTATATAACACAGTATGTGAATTGTGATAGGAGTACAAGAGGGGCACCTAATATGAGGCGGGGATGGAGATCCCAGAAAGCTTCTGAGGAAGTGATGTCTACATTGAAATTGAGTGGAGGTTAGGCAGTTCGTGGGAGTGTCCTCCAACTGGGACTTGTGTGTGAAGTCCCAGAGGTTGACCAAGGTTCATATAGAACGTGTATGGGAATGAAGATGAACATGGCTGTGTGCTAATGTGTAAGTGAAGGGAAAAGAAGAGTAAACCAGAAGGTGAAGTTAATGATTTTTTTTATTTTTTAAAATTTACATCCAAATTAGTTAGCATATAGTGCAACAATGATCTCAGGAGTAGATTCCTGAGTGTTGAGGGGTTTTAAGTGAGCTTATGTCACGATCAACACCATCAATCTTCAGATGAATTGCATGGGACTAAAGGAGAAGGTAAGGAGACCCTGAAGAGGTGAGGAATGCTAGTGCTCTGTGCTAGGCTAGGAGCGCGGAGATGGAGCAAAAGGGGGAGATTTATGATGAAATACTGCAAGGGGTTGGAAATAAATTGCGTATGGTAAAAGGAAGAGACAGGTGACTCCTAGTAATCACAAGAGTAGCAGAAGCTTTGAGAGAAAAACCAATTATTTCAATTTGGAGCCTGTTGAGCCTAAGGTTCCTATGGGACATTCTGGTTGGGTATGTGAATCTTAAACGGGAGAGTGATCTGGGTTATAAAGTCAGGAATCCTCAATACAGAAGACAATAGGTGCGTGCAGGCTAGTAATGAGAAGACAGCACAGGGCAGAACCAAGGATAGAGAAAGAGCAGCTTACAAAACAGGATGAATAGTCACAGAGGTAAACAAAGAGTGGTCCATCCCAGAAGTTGGAAAAAAGAATGTTTCAAGACAGCGTCATGCTGAGCAAATAGGAAGCTAAAATATGAATTCCACATGTATTTGAAAGCGGACATGACCAGAGTCAGAAATGGGGAAAGAAGTAGGATTGGAGTGAGAAAATGGATGTTCCAAGTATAGAACATGGGACATTATGGGATGGAGTTTAGAATCAGTTTCTTATTTTGTTCTCTTTTATGGTAAAAGAAGTATCAGTATATTACAATGAAGATAAGGAGTTAGAAAGTAGAAAACAGATGGGATTACTGAGGTTCTAATCAGAAGAGAAGAGAAATGGAAATCAGATGCCTGACAGGAAGATTGCCCCTAACATGTGCAAGGGACACATGTATGGATACAGAGTCAGATTTAGACTTTGGTTTGATCTGAAAGTTGATATACTTATTTTATGTATTTTATTCCTTGTGAAGTCAGGAATTCACAGTAAAAGGGGCAGGTGATAGGTTTAGAGCAGGGGTCAGCAAACTTTCTTTTTAAAGGACTTGGGTAATAAATACTTTACCTATTCAGCTGTGCCATAGTGTGAAAGCCCTTGCCTTAGACAATATGTAAACAAATGAATGTGGTTGTGTTCCATTAGAACTATTTACAAAAGTAGGCAGTGGGCTGGATTTTACTTCTGTGCTATAGTTTGCTGAATTCAAAGGTTTGAGGAGACCAGAGGAGTTTTGGAATAACTGATAAGGTTAAAAAATATGGATGGCCCAATTGCGATTGGAGACCATGACTTTACAGAGGATGAGGAGAACAAATATTTGCTGCACAATTGATATTACCAGAGAAATAATTGGAAGACAAACAGTGACTAAAGATATTAATCCTGTTTCTTTAAAAATGATGAATTTTGGAGTTCCTGGCTGGCTTAGCGAGTAGAGCATGCAACTCGACTTCTGGGTTTTAAATTCAAGCCCTACACTGAGTGTAGAGATTACTTAAAAATAAAATATTAAAAAAAAAAAACATTTTGGAAATGAGAAAATATATAGGTTCCAGGCAGAATTGATGAACAATTGTCCAAACCTAGGCACACTGGGTGACTTGTAAATTGGAAAGATGGGTAGTATGAGCCTCCAAGAAGTAAATATTTTAAAGTCCTATTTCTCTGACAATAGTTTACATGAAAAAAATTTTTACTCAGTAACTCTTAGCTTTATAGTGATTCATTTCTGAAGTTAACATTTAAATTATATAGAAGTAGTATATTAACATAGTACCCAAAGCATAGGCAATGCTGAATATTGATAAAAATTAATTCAAGCTTAGGAAGTTGAGGCTTAAAAGGACTGGCAGTGAGTATTAAACTATTATAAGGAAGTCTAACTTATTGTAACATTTGCACATCTAAAAGTTGACCACAACCCCCTCACCCCAACCTGCCGCACTCCCGATCCCGCCTGCCCCCCCCTTCCTGTCCTTCAGGGTGATAGCTCTTAGCCTCCCTGCAGAGGGATCATCTTGCTTTGCTGATGAACCCTGGCTGGTTTAGAAGTATAAACTATATAAAGTGTAAAAATATAAATACATATGTAAAAGTGGTCATCTATTATAAATAAAAAGGAAACCAGACAGGAAGAAAATGGAGAACTGGGATTGGGAAATAAAAGTCTAAAATTCTTCCTCTTGCATAAATGGGAAGTAAAAATGTTTTCTTACTGATTTTTAAATTTTGAGTTCTAAACATTCAAGGATTTTTTTTTTTTGTAATAAAGAAGCTTTATAACCACTGGTAGAATTTAAAATAGACCCTCTCTCTCTCTCTTTCCCTCCCTCTCTCTCTCTCTCTCTCTCTCTCTCTCTATATATATATATATATATATATACATATATATATGTATATATATCCATCCTCCAAAGCACAAACAAAACATTGTGTGTGTGGCAAAGTCAATTAGGACACCAAACAAATTAGAAGGCAAAGATAACATTACAAAGATGTAGTAGAACTAGTATGACAAATGGAATAGGTTAAACACACCTACTGTAAGAAAAACTTATTCAGCAATGATCTCATTCATCAGATTGTGCTAGCTGGGAATGTAATGAGAGAGAAATGCTCTTTTCTGATTGAGTTTGATGAAATCAATCATAAAATATAAACCTTCGGGCATCTGGGTGGCTCAGTCTGTTAAGCGTCCAACTCTTGATCTCGGCTCAGGCATGATCTCATGGTTCTTGGGATTGAACCCCGCATCAGGCTCTGTGCTTGGGATTCTCTCTCCCTCTCTCTCTGCTCCTCCCCCACTCACTCTGTCTCTCAAAGTAAATAAAAAAAAATTTTTTTTAAGTAGTTTAAAATAAAAAATAAGCCTTGTGCAATGGGAAATAAAGGTGTTGTGTAGCACATCTCACAGTCTACAATTGTTAGCCCAGCATAGAGGAGGAAGAGCATTTTTATAAAGGAACAAGTGTGAAGGCTCAGGGGTAAGAGGGGATGATGATTTTACTGAAATTCAGTAGAGCTGAAGGGTAGTGCTTCTTGTCTATGTGTAGTGTCTCTGTGTGTCTTTTCTTGGCGATAGAAATCCAAGTGAGAGAATTCTAATAAGACTAACTCAAATTGACTAGATCAAGTTAAAAATGGAAATATTACCTCTACAAAAGGTTTGGAATTAGGTTGACTTTATATGGAAATGATTTCAAACTTCCTAGGAACTGATCATTCCCATGATACGTGAATTAAAGTAACTACTGAAAATTATTTTCTTTTAAGCTACTATAAACCAGGTAACCTTAGGAAATTGCAAAAAGTAAATGAAATCATATGTGTAAGATTAATGCAGCTTCCTAGAGGTAGCAGTAGCCTAGTAAATGTTCTCACCAACTGTAATTGTGGATTTCTTCATTTCTCCTTTGAGTCCTGTCAACGTTTACTTCTTGTATTTGAAGCTCTTTTTATCAGACATACACATACTTAGGATGTTTATGTTTTTCTAATGACTTGATCTTTTAATCATAATAAAATAGTCCTCTTGATCTCTCAGAATGCTGTCTTGAAGTCTACTTTAGTCGTATTAATATAGCTACATCAGCTTTTTAAAGCTTACATTAGCATGGTACATGTATTGCCACTCTTTCAATTTCAACCTACTTGTGTTTTTATATCTAAAGTGAGTCTCTTGTAGACAACATATAGTTGTGTCTTTTTTATCTAGTCCAATAAGTTCTGCCTTTTATAAATATGTTACACGAATTATCTAATTACTGATATGTTTGAACTTTGCCTTGTTTTCTGTTCCTCTGTTGCTTCTTTCCTGCTCTTTTTGTGTTTTTAAAAATGTTTTTAATATACTATTTTATTTCTTCTGTTTACTTTTTAATCTATCCTTTTTTGCATTTTTGTTAGTTGCTCAGACATTAATTACAATATGTGTCCTTATTACAGTCTGCTTGCAATTAATATTTCATCACTTCATGTAAACTATAAAACACATACTACTGTCTCATTTATCACCGCCTTCTTTGCACCACTTTTGTCATATGCTTTACTTCTGTATATACTATAAACCCTACAATATCATGTTACAGTTATTCTAAAAGTCAGTAGTGCTTTTAAAGAAATTAAGAAAAGAAAAATGAAAAAACATTTTTCTACTATTTCAATGCTCTTTACTATTCTGTGGAATAACCCATAGATCTCTCTTTCCCATCTATTAGTTGCATTTATTCAGAGAGCTCTGGAGAGAGTTTTGGATAAGTTAATGATTGATTATCTGAAAAGTAAGCAAATGTACAAAAAAAAAAAATATTTGTTAACGCCTGAGAACCAAAACAGTTCTATATAGGGAATGAACCTGAGCATACTGTGTGGCTCACCTGAGAATGATATTTTTATACCAACACGATGATGTAAACAGTGAACATTGCCATAACCATGAATTGTGATTTTATGCTCTTAATATTTCTTAGTGGGAAATTAAAAATGTCTGAAACTAAAAAGTTAAAAATTAAGTAAAAAAATAATAAATAGCCATAATAGCAAGTTTGGAGTTTGGAAAGGGGAAGATAGTTCCAAATGGAAGATTTCACAGTTGTCGGAGTTTGACTCTGGGAAGTTGGAGTGGCAGTAAAGTAGGGGACTGCTCTTTCTCCTAACAGGCTTAATTTTACTATTTGCCTTTTTATATTATGTACATGTACTAATCTGATAACTAAAACAATTGTAAAGCTAATGGGAATATCCCAGTGGAGAGGAAAAACATGAGTATAGAAGAAACAGGCTAATGGACAAGGTAAGATTTTCAACTACACACATTGGGATGATAATCAACAAAGTAAGTGGCCTAAATAGAAGAAAAGGTAGATAGTTGTTCTACTCAATTGAACAAGAGGAAAGGATGATAGGATCAGAGTAGATGATGGTAGGTTTCTGTGTTTGGTGATAGGAAACTGAAGGACATCCTGGTTCTATCTTCTCTATGAAGAAGTCAGCATGAGAATAAAATGGAAGCAAAGTGTCACTGCTTTTTCCTGAGGCCCAGTAGTGATGACGATGAGAGGACTTTTTTTTTTAATCATTTAAAAAATTTCCATTAGTTTCCTTTGGGTTATATTTGTTGTTGTGTTCATCCTTATATCCTGATACTTTACTGTTTAGTTTATTCTGTATGTGTTTCCTTTCATAATTTCTCTTTTTCTTCCACTTAGTCTCAGGTTTACTCCCCTCATAAGACTTCTGTAGTCTTGTGAAGATGTGTTCTTTGTCTATTCTCTGAATAACCAAAATAAACTTTGTTTATGAATATCTGAGGAAAATTATAAGTGTTAAATCTGAAGAAAAATTATAAATGTCTATGTTATCCCCATAATTTCTGCATTCCTTCTGTGCTTTGGATAATATATTGTCAAAATGTTAAAGAAGCTTGAAATCAAATGGGGATGCAAAACAAAGTCTCCTGTCGATAACTTTCTGTATCAAAGAGCCTGGTAGATGTGCTTTGAGCCTAGAGGAAGGATTTGGTATGCCTGATAGTGACTGGAGAAAGATGCATAGACATTGAAGGATACTAAGCCTGATGATTAGAACTTGGGTCCACTAACCACCAGTGTTTCCTGTTCTTAGACCTCGTAGATTTTATTGAGCAACTGGGAGCTGGTGTCACTGCAATTGAATGCCCCATTGCTTACCAGCTGTGTGTTGGGCAAATTACGTAAACTCTGAGTTTATTGCCTCATTCCTTAAAATGTTGATAACTTTATTACCTTACAGGAATGTTGTGAGGATTGAATGACACAGTGGATGTGAATGCACCTATCACACCTGACATACATACAAGCATATACTTGGCTACAGGAGGAAGTAGCTATTATCGCTCACTGTCACCATCAATTAATCAATCAGCAGTTAAACAAAACACCAGCTCATCTAAATTTAAGGAAACTTGCTCTTTAGAGAGTCAAGGTTTCATCCTTTCAATGAGGAATTAGCAATCAATTTTAAGATTCTGATGTAGGAAGCATGAAAACAAAATGGAGAAAGATGAGGTTAATGTGGAAGGTTAGAGAAAGGGAGAGAGGAGATAGAGTAAGAGACAGAAGAGTAGGAGAGCAATTATAGAACAAAGATGCTGAAGTCTTAACTTGGGTTTATGGTCATGAGCATAGATGTAGGGGCAGACCCAATATTTCCAAACTGTGCTCACGTGACCAGTGTGTAAATGCGGGTTCATTATGAACTAATAAAGCTTCAGCTTCAAAGTTCCCTCACTTGCACAAGTGAGCTCCTTCCAGGGCTCTGGGAGAAATTCTGGTAATGTGATTGCATATTCATGTGTTTTCATAAAATCTGCAAAAGATTGGACTGCAATTGGTTAAGACAGTTGCCTTTCACTTCAGCTTTCTCTGTCATTTTTCCCGTCATATTGGCCAGGGGAGGGAGGTGGAAATGGGGATGGAGTGGCCACAGGCATTTTGAGGCTCCTACCAAGGAAAGATGAGTTGGGAATACATTTAGCTTATTTTGTGGGATGAGTATTTGTGGGTCACAAATGCTCATGTTCAGTTAAGTTATTGTTAGCTGTTCTGTTAGGAATGGTTTCCAGGAATAATCCTACTGCCCACTATGCAATATCCCTAAAAACCTGTAAAAAAAAAAAAAAAAAGGCACAGGGCCATGTGTTGTCTCATGGTATAAACATGTCCTACTGCACCTGGCATTGAAGTAATGTGTAATGGAGGAGAAACAATGTTTAAAAAGTATGGAGCCAAATGGCTTGTGCAAGAGTCTAGCCTTCAGATATGTCCATTTTCAAGAGGTGAATTTAGTTCTCATTAATACCTCGAAAAAAGTTGTGTTAAGAATATACTCAATAGTGCACCATATATAATTATCAGTGCATGATCATTTTTTTCTTGATGGAATTGTGTGAAATTCATCAGAATGTCTGTATGTAAGGCACAAAACCTGTGGTAGTATTGAAGATGCGGTACAACTGGGTGTGAAGTCACGTTTTATGCATCCCAATATACCGCATTTCATTACCAATGAAATTGTGAAGCTGACATTTTTTTAAAAAGTATCAGTACTGTAACAAATTTCATCAGCCATGTTTCAGGCTGAATTATGTTTCTGTTACCTCATTAGAAAGACTATATTACAAAATTGTCAATATGAAGAAGTATGCAAAGGTTATGCACACTGTAAAGAAAAAGAAGTATAGTGTATGTCAGGCAATTAGTAAAAATATTGTGCTTATATTGATTTTGTGATGTTTATATCAGCTTTGAAAAGTTTTTAATTTATTGTAATTTCTTTTCTCACTCAAAATAAATATTCGCGTTTCTAAAAAAAAATTGTAGTAATAATTTAGTTCTTTTTTTTCTCTTAACCCCCCAACCAAATTGTATGAACCTCAAACCTTACAAAAGTTGACCCTGCCTGGACAGTGAGATAATGCAGGATAGAATCGTTTTTCTAGAAAGGAACATTAGTTCACTCCTAACGCTGCTGAGAGCTTCCAGTTAATCACTAAACTGGAATGAATCATACCACAGACGGGGCTACTTTCAGAAATTGACTTCTTTTCTTTTAGTACCTAGCTATGGTCTCTTAATTCTCCGAAATGGATCAGCCACATCCTAGAGCAGATGCTGGCTAAAGCCTTGGGGCATCCTTGCACTTAATGACTTTCTCTTTCAAATTAGCATGAGACCTCTCAAGCCTTGTTTCCTCCCAGCAAAATGGGGCAGCCAGGACACAGGATCTAGAGATACCAAAAGAAAAGTTTATGATGTTCTTTCTGTTATTGCTCTAAGTAAAGAGTTTATCTTAATTTCTTTCCTTTTTTTTTTTTAATGAAGTATAAACCCTAGGAAATCTCTTTATGTCTTACAAATTGGGCTTGAATTGTTTCTGAGATAAAACCAGGTGCTCTTTGTTACAGTGATTACAAATGAAATATTAAGATTGTGGATATTAAATTTGACTTTCATCTTTATCGAGGATAAAATCGTCAGTCTTTTTAATAAGAAGATCTATGCCCTGGTTTCTCAACTCTCAAAACAAGCATGTTGAACCAACTTCCTGAGCTAGAAGCCATGGGAATGAAAAGACAGCAGAGCAGACATGAAGCTGCTGCATTTTGCTAATCTGTAAATTAAATGATCCTCACATGGTCTATCTTCCTTCAGCCTGGATCAGACATCTGCTTGTTTGCGGTTTCCAATCAGGCAGTGTTTCATTCCTCCCCTTCCCCTCCAAAACATTTCTTTATTTTCATATTTATAGAAGGGGCTTTACATAATGCTATATTTATTCCTTTTGTACCTCCTAGTGGAATGAAATCTCTCTATCTCATCTACATTTAAGTTTAGCAACTTCCTGTTTTCTTGGTCAATGTTTATATCTCTTAGGATTTTGAGTTTGTTTTGTGTAAAAGATGCTGAGAACCTCTTTCCAAAGTTGTCTCAGTTATTAAGTGACCTTCTACTTAGAGTCTTCAGACATAGAGTTTTTGCTGGTACTCTCCTACTCCTTTTCCCTCCATTTCTCTGTTCTTTCTTCCTCTCCCTGGTCCCTTCCCCTTGATTTCATTATCATTCAGGGAAGACTGGGGAGAGCAAGAAGTTACTTGCTGGTTCTCATACTCTCTACTGGGAGCTGAAGGGGACTCGGTGCACCTTGACAAGATGACTACTGATGGCGTCACTCAAGAGAACAGTTTCTGCCTAGAAACCATTTGGATCTCAGCCTGGATTGCAACCATTGGTGAAATCAGAACATCACATAAGGAACAGACACTTTGTGAGCCACCAGTAGAAGTAAATGATTGTGAACTTAGAGAAATGTTTCTTAGAGTTGTGAAATTAAGTTTTATCTCTCTGCTTCTGGGAGAGCTACCACTCCAATCCTCTGTAAGATATTTTGAGAAAATATTTACTTGGTATAAAAAACTTAAAAAACTTTGGATTAGAATAGATGTCTCACCAGCCACCTGAACTCAAGGTCCAACCTCCATTTTTTATTTATATTTAATCCACATTTCTCACTTAGTCCACAGTGTTCTCCTTAATAATTTATCTCTTACATCTTTCTGTCATTATTCCAACTGCAAGTGAAACATCTCTAGAGATCCAAGTGGCAACAAAAATTTTGTGTATATCTTTTAAAAAATTTTTTAAAAGTTTATTTATCTACAGAGAGAGAGAGACAGAGAAACCGCGTGCATGAGCAGAGGAGAGGCAGAGAGAGAGACAGAGAGAGAGAATCCCAAGCAGGCTCTGGGCTGTCAGCACAGAGCCCAATAGGGAGCTCAAACTCACAAACTGTGAGATCATGACCTGAGCCAAAACCAAGTGTCAAACGCTTAACCGAGCCACCCAAGTGCCCCAATTTTGTGGATATCTTAACTCTGATTACAGTATACTCACTGACCTTCATCAGTACCTTGTATGTGACCATCGAAACTCAAGGCTTAATTTATTTGAGCATATATCACTGCTATTTACATCTTCTATTTCCTCTAGATAGCGAAGATCACTAGCTGTTTAAACTACAATTGTTTTTGTACTACATCTTTTATAAATTTAATACTGTAGTCAAAAATATTTTAAAGCATGCACAAAAATTAAGAAGAAAAGAACAAGAGAAAACATGACAATCACTAAATGTCAATATATTTTTGAGACACTAGTTAGCCAAGGAAAAAAGAGAAATCTGATGAATTAACATTATCCCATAAAAGGAAATGTACCAGTTCCTCAGATGATGTCTTTTAAATGTCAACTTCTAATGTAATTGATCAGATTACAACATTCCAATAATATCAGCATCTCCCATGTTCTTCAAGACTCTCAGTTATATGCAATATCTGTAAAATGGCATAGTAATAGTAGCTATTAGAATTCTCCATTTTTGTAGGTCAAAATAGTTAAATATGGCCAATTTCATATGGCATAAAATCATATCTCATTAGTTTAAGTTTAGTAATAGAGGGAAAAATTGTTCCCATCTTTATCTCCATCCAAACCCATTGCTCCTTTTAATGGTGATTGTGTCTTCATTCAAAATATCTTTACTTCAGTATAAGCCAAAAAATACATAATCTTTATTTTTCCTTTTTTTTTAAATTTTTTTTTTCAACGTTTATTTATTTTTGGGACAGAGAGAGACAGAGCATGAACGGGGGAGGGGCAGAGAGAGAGGGAGACACAGAATTGGAAACAGGCTCCAGGCTCTGAGCCATCAGCCCAGAGCCTGACGCGGAGCTCGAACTCACGGACCGCGAGATCGTGACCTGGCTGAAGTCGGACGCTTAACCGACTGCGCCACCCAGGCGCCCCTATTTTTCCTTTTTGTAATAAAAAAAAAATGTAGACCATACTCACTGTTATATGCTTTGCTTTTTAAAAAGAAACTTAACACCACAATTTATGTATCAGTAGCTTCTTGTCCTCCGCACCTCTCCTTTTTTAAAAAACAAGTACAGTATATAAATATTCCATTGTAAGAATCTGATTTATTTTATCAGCCCCAACTGATGGATTTTCTGGTTGGTGGTATTTTTAAGATGACTATTGACATCGTCAGGTAAATCATCTGCTATTATAAACAATGTAGTAGTAAATAGCAGTGACATTACAATCCTATGTGTGCAGATGTAGGATTAAGATACATTCTCAGAAATGGGGTTGCTGGATCCAATGGTGAACATATTTGCACTTTGGATATTTACCATTGCCATGCAATGAATAAAAAAGCCATATCCTTGAAGTTTTGTCAGCATAATATGTCATTAAATGGTTAGAATTTCTGCTATATGACAGAAGTAAAATAGTATTTTTGTATGGTTTTAAATAGTATTTCTATTACTATGAATAAAGCTTAGTGTATTTTTCATTTAAGGAACTCTCCCCGCCCTCTGCTCAGAAGGAGGCTACTCATCTCTTTTCTCCTCTTACTGTTAAGTTATGGTTCTTATACTTATCATTTTCTAGAAGTTCTTCAAACCTTAACTGTTTTTCCCAGGTAGTCACTTATAGTTTGACTTTGCCTATAGTTTAGTTTTTTAACTGAATAGAAGTTTTTATTTTTATAGAAGTGAGTGTATCCATTTATTTATCTTTTCTTTAATAGCTTCTAGATTTTAAATCATAGAAGGGCTCCAGGTTTGTAAAGGATTTCAAGTTTTCTTCTAATACTTTTATGTTTTTTTTAAACAATTATTTGATTCTTACCGAATTTATCATATTATAAAATGTAAGATTTGAACCAACATTATTTTTTAGATGCCTATCTAGCTCTTCCAACATCGTTTATTGAAAAGTCCATCTTGCCCCCTGTCATTTCAGATGCACCTTTATATAGGTTTATCTTTGGAGAGATAGTTCCATGTTTATTTTGTTCCATTGTCTATTCTTGCACCTATATCACACTGGTTTCATTATATAAAATTTATTATCTGTTTAGCATCTAATAGTTTTAGTCCCTTTTCAATGCTCCTCTTTGTCAAAATTTTCCATGTTATTTTTTCTTGTTTATTTTCCCATATGTTTTAGAATAAATTTTCCAGTTTTTAAAAGTGTCCTGTTGATACTTTTGATATTGCAGTACATTTTTAAGTTAATTTAGGGAGAACCAACATCTTTTATCCCCTAGAAGCTATACCTTTTCTTTGTTGCAATTAGAAACAGTATTTTTTTTCCTCCTATTACATTTTGTAACTTGTTTCTGTTATGTATGAAATCTATTGATTTGTGAATACTAATTTTCTACTCTACTACCTTATTGAATTCTCTTGTTCCTTCTAGTAATTTTCAAGTTAATTTTATTTCCCAAGTATATTACCATATCATTTGCAAATAGTGACAGTTTCATGTCCTTCCCATTTTATACAAGCAATATATGAATATATTAGTCATTGAATAAAAAAATCAAGCAATGCAGAAATATTGTGAATCACAAACAAGAATCCTTTTTAACTTCCCCAACCAACCATTTTCCTCAAATGTAACCCACTGTTCATCTGAAGTTTTTTCTGTATATTTCCATAGGTACATATGTGAAATTATTCAGTTTTGTTTTTCTATATTCATATTTAGAATGTACTTTATATACTATCATTTTACATCATAGTCTTTAAGAATAATTCTTTCAAACAATCACAGATGTGGAAGTTTGCAGGTACAGAACAAAGACTTGCTTTCCTGAATCATTTTAAAGGAAGTAGTGTAAATTTCCTACATACAAGGATGTTATCCAAGAGAATCATCAAAATCAGGTAATCAACATCAATACATTAAAATCATCTAACCTGAGACTCCATTTGCATTTCACCAATTGTCTCAGTAATGTTATTTATAGCAAAAGAATCCAGTTTAGCCTCACTTGTTACAGTTAGTTGTAATGTCTTTAGTCTCCTTCAGTTTTTCCTTGACTTTCATGATCTTGACTCCTATGAAGATTACTGGCCAATATTTTGTACAATGTCCTTCAATTTGGGTTGGTTTGATTTTTTTTTCTCCTAATTAAATTCAGGTTACACCCAGGAACACAGTGGCAGGAATATCACAGAAGTAAATCTGTGTTCTTCTCATTGTGTCTTATCTGGTGGTACATGACTCTCATTTGTCCCATTACTGATTATATTCACTTTGATCATTTAATTAAGGTTCTGTCTGCAAGATTTTGCCATGGTGATGTTACTGGTATACTTTTGTAATTAGCATTTTGTGAGGAGTTATTTTGAAACCAAGTAAGTATCCCACTCTTCATGAAAATTTTTACGAATTTGTTTATGTAGTTATTTATATCCATATGAACATGCATGATTTCCTATTTTTTTCAATGGGTTATAACCCATTACTATCATCATTTCTTTTGATGGTCTATTTGTCCCTGATCTGGCCAGTGAGGGCTTCATCAGGGTGATTTTTGTGTTTTTTGTCATGTCTCCTGATAGTCTTTAAGCACTCCCTTGCTTCCTGATACAGTAAGATGTTTCAGACTTATATTTCTGCCTCAGCCCTAGAATCAGCCATTTCTTCAAGCAATCCCAGTTCTTTTCAGTGGAGAATGGTATTCAGAGGCCAGGATCTAGACACTTGGTATGCTTACTGCTGCTAGAGCATCTCTGTTCCCAGATCTTTTTCATGGACAAAGCTAGAGAATATATGTTTATGTATATGTGTGTGTGTGTGTGTACATATATATATGCATTTATATATTTGCATCTTTTTTCTGCACTTACTCTATTTCCATCTGTATATTGAAAACCACAGTTTCATATTGATAATTCAAAATTTTAGTGAAGAGACCCCTTTTTGCTAGTGATAAAATTGTCTCACATTACCCTTAATAGGTTTAGTTATTTCATCACGTTTCCTGAGTGCAATCTCCTATCTCCACCACCACCCACCTCCCAAGTTCACATGCGCATCATTTTCACCCTGTAGGGTGATATCACACTGTAGTGCACTGAAGCTTCTTTTTCTGGGGTCACCTATTTTGTTGTACCCATGTAATGTAATGACTTTAGAAATGAAATTGTTCAGGAAGGAGTAGGGAATAGGAAGTATAGATAGATTTTTAAATTTTTTTTAATTGTAAAATAACCCAAACATCAATTTTGAAATCAAAACCAGTCTTTAATTGGTTTTATGTTTTACTTAATGCATGTATTAAAAATCTTTCAGTGTGAATATACATACATCCACTGCATTCTTTTCAAATTGCCTTGAGCAATCCTATATTATGGTTATACTGTGGCTTGTCAATAGAAGGATGGTAATAAGATCTACCTTTGATTTCTTGAATTTTTCAATTTATGAACAATGGATGTCTTGTACATATTGCCTCTGTGTATATTTCCATGTAGAAAATGCAAAGTGGAACTTCTGGACTGAAAATATTATTGGTACTTTATTTGAGTAAGTGTTTTGGATAAATTTTCTTTTGAACTACTTTTATTTTCTTACTGATTTGAAAGAAATTCTGTGTATTAAGAATATTAAGACTGTTTCATATGTTGCAACTCTTTCTATTTTTTGGTGTGCCATCTGTTTTTTCATTCTTTTATGGTGTCTTTAAGCCATATGCAGTTCAAAAGAAAAAAATATATATATTAAAGAGGATATATATATACATTGTACAGTATAATACATATATTAAAGAGAATTAATCTATTCATATTTTTCTATAGCTTTCATTGATTTTTTTAATTTTCTTTAGAAATTTCTTCTAGTGTTTTTTCAGATGGCTTTTCTTTTCCTCCAATATTTTTAACTGGTGTACAACTTACATTAAAAAATGCATGGATCTTAAGTATACAGTTTAATGAGCTTTTCTTATTTTCAACCTACTGCAATAATTTTTAACATTTCCATTACCCCAGAGTGTTTCAGCCCATCCTCTTGCCCCTTTCAGCCCATCCTCTTGCTCCAGAGACAACATCACTGTCTGATTTCTATTGCCATACACTAGTTTTGTCTGTTCTTGGACTTCATTATTAATGAACTCATACAGTATGTACTGTTTTATGTCTGCTCCTTCACTCAACATAATGCTTTGCAGATTTATTAATTTGTATGTATCAGTAGTTTTTTTTTAATTTCTAAGTGTAGTCTATTATATGTTGATATAACAATTTGTTTATTAATTCTCCTGTTGATGCACGTTTGAATTGTTTCCATCTGAGAACTATTATGAATGGCACTGCTATGAACATTGCTGTACAAGTTTTTGCTTCATAATTTTGGAATATTTTCATTTCTCTTGGACCAATTCCTATGAGTGGAATTACTGGAATATAGGATATGTGTATGTTTAACTTTACAACACACTAACAGTTTTCCAAAGTGATTGTACTTTTTTATGTTCCCACAGGAAAGTATGAGAGTTACAGTTTCTCCACATTCTTGCCCACATTTCTAATTATTGCCATTCCATTGTGTGTGAAATAGTATCTTTGGTGATTTAATTGTTAAATGGATGACACTGAACACTAAATGTTGTTGGTCATATATCTTCTTTTGTGAAGTATTCAAGAGTTTTGCTCACTTTAAGATTTTTTAATTTATTTTTTATTTTATTTTTAATACAATATAATTAATGTATTTTTTATTTATTACTAATTGTCTTATTGACTTTTAGTATTTTGTGTATTCTAGATACAAATCCTTTTTCAAATATATGTATTTTTTCATCCTAGTTTATGGTGTCTTTCTTCATTTTCTTTTTTTTTTTAATATTTTTTCAATGTTTATTTTTGAGAGACAGAGAATGAATGGGGGAGGGGCAGAGAGAGAAGGACACACAGAATCTGTAGCAGGGTCCAGGCTCTCAGCTGTCAGCACAGACCCTGACACAGGGCTCGAACTCAGGAACCATAAGATCATGGCCTGAGCTGAAGTCGGACACGTACCTGACTGAGCCACCCAGGCTCCCCATGACATCTTATTTTAAATATTTTTTAACGTTTATTTATTTTTGAGAGACAGAGAGAGACAGAGAGCAAGCAGGGGAGGGGCAAAGAGTGAGGGAGACAATGAAACCAAAGCAGGCTCCAAGCTCTGAGCTGTCAACAGAGAGCCCAATGCAGAGATCAAACCCAAGAACCGTGTGATCATGACCTGAGCCAAAGTAGGACACTTAATAGACTGAGCCATCCAGGAGCCCCTCTTTCTTCATTTTCTTAATGGGGACTCTTGATGCACAAGAAATTATACATGTAGATGAAATACCATTTTGTATTTTCTAAAATTGTTAGTGCTTTTGTGTCCTGCCTCCTCCCACCCCACCCCCAAATATGCCTGTCTCAAGTTTGCTGAAACATTTTTTTCTGTTTTCCTCGAAAACATTTGGAATTTGGCTTGTACAGTTTTATGATTTCATTTTGAATTGATTTTTGTGAATGGCATGAGGTAAATGTCAAGAATCTTTTTTTTTTTTTTTTAATTTCAATGGAATATCCTGTTGTTCAAGTGTTATTGTGTTGAAAAGACTTTCCATTACCCCACTGAATTCACTTGGTACTTTTTTGTTGTTAAAGTGAAATTCTCATAACATAAAATTAACCATTTTAAAGTGTATAATTCAGTTGCATTTAGTACATTCACAATGTTGTGAACCATCACTTCCATCTCATCCCAAAACCTTTTAATCACTCCCCAAAGACCTGTACCCATGTAGCTGTTGCCCCCCCCATTCCCTAAATACTTTTTTAAAAAAATAAATCATCAACAAATTGACCAATATGTCCAGGACTTGATTCTGTTCTGTTGAAGTATGTACCTATCTGTATGCCAATACCCCTATTTTTTTAATATTATTATTGTTAGCTTTATAGAAAGACTTGCAATCACGTTGTGAAAATTTTCCAGCTTTATTCTGAGATTGTCTTGACTATTCTAAGTCCTTTATTTTACTATGAATTTTAGAATTAGTTGTCATTTTCCAATTAAATAAAGCCTGGTAATATTTTGGGTCAAATTTCATTGAATCTATAAATAAATTTGAGGAGCACTGACATCGTAACAATACTGAGCCTTCAAATTCCATGAATATGGTATGTTTATTCACTTTTTAAGGCTTTTAAATTTTTTCTCAGCAGTGTTTTCTATTTTCTCATATTTATTCCTAGTTGATTTTTTTTGATGCTAAGAAAAATGATACTTAATTTAGAATTTTTTTGTTGGTTGTATTTAGAAATGCAAATGATTTTTGTAATTTCACCTTAAATCCTGTGACCTTGCAAAATATACTTACAAATTCAAATAAGTTTCTGTAACTCCCTTAGGGTTTTCTATCTGTATAATCATATAATCTGCAAATACAATTTTTCTTCTTACTTTTCCATCTTAATACAATTATTACACTTCTCTTGCTCTAATGCTCTGGCAGAGACCTCCAATACAATGTAGAATAGCAATGGTGGGAGTTGCATCCTTGCCTTAGTCCTGATCTGAGAGGGATAGCATTCAATATTCATCATTAAGTTTGATATTAGTAGACTTCTCATAAATACTATTTATCAGATTGAGGAAGCTCATGTCTCTTTCTGGTTTTCAGGGTTGTTTATTATTATTATTATTATTATTATTATTATTATTTATCGGTGATTTACTTTGCTAAATACATTTTTGGCGCAGCTTTTTAGGTAATAGTTCAAATTTTCTTTTTATTCTTTTCACATAGTGAATTACATGAATTTTTTTTAAGTCTTTATTTGAGAGAGACAGAGCAAGTGGGGAAGGGGCAGAGAGATAGGGAAAGAGAATCCCAAGCAGGCTCTGCACTGCCAGAGCACAGCCTGACATGGGGCTCCAACTCACAAAGCCATAAGATCATGACTTGTGTGGAAACTGAGTTGGTCGCTTAACCGACTGAGCCACCCAGACACCCCTATAATATCCTTCTAAAATTCTCTTTATGGCAGAAAGACAGACACTCAGATCAATGGAACAGAATAAATAACCCAGAAATGGATCCACAAATGCATGGCCAACTAATCTCTGACAAAGCAGGAAAGAATATCCACTGGAATGAAGGCAGTCTCCAGCAAATGGGGCTGGGAAAACTTGACAGCGACATGCAGAAAAATGAACCTGGACCACTTTCTTACACCATACAAAAAAATAAACTCAACATGGATGAAAGACCTAAATGTAAGACAGGAGGCCACAAAAACCCTTGAGGAGGAAGCAGGCAAAAATCTCTTTGACCTTGGCCACAGCAACTTCTTACTCAACACGTCTCTGGAGGCAAGGGAAACAAAAGCAAAAATGAACTACTGGGACCTCATCAAAATAAAAATCTTCTGCACAGTGAAGGAAACAATCAGCAAAACTAAAAAAGGCAACAGACGGAATGGGAGAAGATATTTGCAAACAACATATCAGATGAAAGGTTTGTATTCAAAATCTATAAAGAACTTATCAAACTCAACACCCAAAAGAAAAATAATCCAGTGAAGAAACGAGCAAAAGACATGAATAGACACTTCTCCAAAGAAGACATCCAGATAGCTAACAGACACATGAAAAAATGTGCAACATCACTCATCAACAGGGAAATACAAATCAAAACCACAATGAGATACTACCTCACACCCGTCAGAATGGCTAACATTAACAACTCAGGCAACAACAGATATTGGCGAGGAAGCGGAGAAAGAGGATCTCTTTTGCATTGTTGGTGGGAATGTAAACTGGTACAGCCACTCTGGAAAACAGTATGGGAGGTCCTCAAAAAGTTAAAAAGAGAACTACCCTACAACCCAGCAATTGCACTACAAGTTATTTATCCAAGGGATGCAGATATGCTGTTTCAAAAGGGCACATGCACCCCAATGTTTAGACCAGCACTATCAACAATAGCCAAAGTATGGAAAGAGCCCAAAAGTCTATCGACTGATGAATGGATAAAGAAGATGTGGTATATATATATATATATATATATATATATATATATATATATATACACAATAGAGTATTACTTGGCAATCAAAAAGAATGAAATCTTGCCATTTGCAACTATGTGGATGGAACTGGAGGGTATTATGCTAAGCAAAATTAGTCAGAGAAAGACAAATATATGATTTCACTCATATGAGGACTTTTAGACACACAACAGGTGAACATAAGGGAAGGGAAGCAAAAATACTATAAAAACAGGGAGGGGACAAAACATAAGAGAATCTTAAATATGGAGAACAAACAGAGGGTTACTGGAGGGGTTGTGGGAGGGGGTATGAGCTAAATGGGTAATGGGCATTAAGGAATCTACTCCTGAAATCATTGTTGCACTATATGCTAACTAACTTGGATGTAAATAAATAAATAAATAAATAAATAAATAAATAAATAAATAAATAAATCTCTTTAGTGTTTGTAAGCTCTTACTAACACCTCCTCTTTAGAATTGTTTATTTGTATTTTATCTCATTTCATCTCAATCCAGTTTTGCACAGTGTTTATCAATTTTATTAATCTTTTCTAAGAATGAGCTTCTGGTTTTATTGATTTTTTTGTTTATTTTCTATTTCATTGATTTTGATTTATCCATATTATTTTCTTTCCTCTACTCATTTTAGTTTTGATTTTCTCTACTTTTAATAACTTCTTAAGGTGGAAGCTTACATCATTTATTTTATGTTTATCTCATTTTCAGATATAACCATTTAGCACTCTAAATTTATCTCCAAGCACTATTTTAGTTGCTCCATAAGATTTGATTATGTTCTTATCATTTAACTTGAAATATTTTCTAATTTCTTTTATTGTTTGAATCATGGATTATTTAGAAATTGGCTGTTTAATTATTAAGTACTTAGGAATTTTCTAGACATCTTATTGTTATTGATTTCCAACTTAATTCCATTGTCACTGATGAACATGCTCTGTGTAATTTCATTTGAAATTTATCCAGACTTGTTTTATGGCATGTACATATTCTATGTTGGTGAATAGCCTATATGTACTTTGCAGTTATTGAATGCAGTGTTCAACACTCAGTGTAGCGTTGAATAAAACAAATGTGAAGCTGTTCTTGTGAAAGGAAAATTTTCCACAGACAATTTAATAGTAGACTTTTATTCAGCTATTTGTGAATCAGACGGCATCTTATCTTAGCAAATAGAAAGGAGCTCTGAAGAGCTGCACCGGAGACAGCTTTTTATAGACCAAAGTGAAGAGGAAAAATGAAGTTACATTGGGCATCTGCTGATTGGCTAAAATTACTTTCCTCATATGGAGCAAACGGTAGTCTAAGAGCAGGCCAGGTAACTTGTGCTAAGCAGACAAGCCATGATTGGTCAACTTGAGCCTCCTGGTTCTGGGTGAGCTGAGTAATTTATTTGGTTTGCTGACATGGAGCTTAGCATGAGCAACTCAATCTTGGGCCTACTTTAGATACCTTCAGAGTCTGTTCCTTAGATACATAATTCACATAAATTTTAGTTGTGTCTGTGTGAAGAGGCAGAGACCTAGTTTTTTTTTTTCAAATGCATAACCAATTGTTTCAATGCCCATCATAGTTGATTTGAAATGCCACCTTGTACCTGTCAGTAACTATTCTTGACTACTATATTATTTTTTGAGATGAGGTACGCAATTACCTAATATGAGAATATTTATTTATATATATAGCCTGTATATAATGTTTATATTTATATATATATTATTTATATTATACTTTATATATATATATATATTCTTTCTTTTTAAGTTTATTTATTTTGAAAGAGAGAAAGTGCCAGGGGTGGGAGGGTGGCAGGGAGAGAGTGAGAGAGAGAGAATCAATCCCAAGCAGTCTCCGTGCCGCCACCACAGAGCCTGACGCGGGGTTTGAACTCACAAAACCATGAGATTATGACCAGAGCTGAAGCCCAGAGTCAGACATTTAATCAACTTAGCTACCCACGTGCCCCTACTTTATATATATTCTAAATATAAAAGGACTGCGTATGTTTAGGGTGATGTTTAAAATCCTTCCACAGCAACCTGGTTATGCAATAAATCACTAAGAAATAGCTGTCAAGGACTGTGTACTTTTGGAAAAATCATGACTTGTACTGAATAAATACTCAGTGTATATCAAATAAATTGAATTGTCTTGACTTACTGATATTTTTTTCTTAACTCCTTAAAATAATACTATTTGGGGGTGCTAGCATCTTCCTGTAATTTAACTGTTAAGTTGTGACATGTTCTCTTGGAAAACTTTGTCTCATGAAAGAAATGTTATGAGTCATGGTGTTAGTTGGTCAGGGAAGGATGTGAGGCATATGATAGTGGTTGAAAAGTGTTTACTCTGGCTGCTGCTGCTGCTTCTGCTTCTTCTTCTTTTTACTCTTCCTGCACCACCTTGGCTACAATTAATTTTTCCCTCTTAGAATGCTTAGAGCTTCTCTCTTAGGATGTTGAGCACATACCGATTTGCACTATTATTCAGAGACATGACCTACTTGGTCTCTGAAAATGTTACTCCTGAATATACTCACACGCATACACAATGGAGTTCTTTATCCATTCATCTGTTGACAGACACTTGGGTTCTTTCCATATCTTAGGTATTGTAAATAATGGTGTAACGTACATGGGAATACAAATATCTCTTTGAGATACTGATTTTGTTTCCTTTGGATATGTACCCAGATGTGGGATTACTGGATAATATGATAGTTATATTTTTAATTTTTTGAGGAACCTCCATACTATTTTCCATAATGTCTGTAACAATTTATATTCCCACAAAAAGTATACAAGGGGTCTCTTTTCTCCACACCTTCAGAGCCTAAAAACATTGAACTTGTAGGACCAGAGAATAGAATGGTGATTCAATTCGGGGGTGGGGGGGGGAGCATGCTAATAAGAATATGTTGGTCAAAGGGTACAAATTTTCAGTTAAAAGATAAGTTCTGAGGTTCTAATGTAAAAACGGTGGTTATAGTTAATAATCCTGTATTAAATAAATACTTGCAATTTGTTAAGAGAAGAGATCTTAAGTGTTCTCAACACGCTTTCTCACACACTCACACACAAATAGGAACTATGTGAAGTGATGAATGTATTAATTAAGTTGATTGTGGTAATCATTTCACAATGTATATGTATATTAAAATTATCATGTTGTACACCTGAAAAAAGTCACATTATACAACCTAAATACATACAATTTTTATTTGTCAATCATACCTCAATAAATCTGAAAGAAAAAAAATTTATTTACTTATTTATTTTTTTTTATGAAATTTATTGACAAATTGGTTTCCATACAACACCCAGTGCTCATCCCAAAAGGTGCCCTCCTCAATACCTGTCACCCACCCTCCCCTCCCTCCCACCCCCCAACAACCCTCAGTTTGTTTTCAGTTTTTAAGAGTCTCTTATGCTTTGGCTCTCTCCCACTCTCACCTCTTTTTTTTTCCTTCCCCTCCCCCATGGGTTTCTGTTAAGTTTCTCAGGATCCACATAAGAGTGAAACCATATGGTATCTGTCTTTCTCTGTATGGCTTATTTCACTTAGCATCACACTCTCCAGTTCCATCCACGTTGCTACAAAAGGCCATATTTCATTTTTTCTCATTGCCACGTAATATTCCATTGTGTATATAAACCACAATTTCTTTATCCATTCATCAGTTGACGGACATTTAGGCTCTTTCCATAATTTGGCTATTGTTGAGAGTGCTGCTATGAACATTGGGGTACAAGTGGCCCTATGCATCAGTGCTCCTGTATCCCTTGGATAAATTCCTAGCAGTGCTATTCCTGGGTCATAGGGTAGGTCTATTTTTAATTTTCTGAGGAACCTCCACACTGCTTTCCAGAGCGGCTGCACCAATGTGCATTCCCACCAACAGTGCAAGAGGGTTCCCGTTTCTCCACATCCTCGCCAGCATCTATAGTCTCCTGATTTGTTCATTTTGGCCACTCTGACTGGTGTGAGGTGATACCTGAGTGTGGTTTTGATTTGTATTTCCCTGATAAGGAGCGACGCTGAACATCTTTTCATGTGCCTGTTGGCCATCCGGATGTCTTCTTTAGAGAAGTGTCTATTCATGTTTTGTGCCCATTTCTTCACTGGGTTATTTGTTTTTCGGGTGTGGAGTTTGGTGAGCTCTTTATAGATTTTGGATAGTAGCCCTTTGTCCGATATGTCATTTGCAACTATCTTTTCCCATTCCGTTGGTTGCCTTTTAGTTTTGTTGGTTGTTTCCTTTGCTGTGCAGAAGCTTTTTATCTTCATAAGGTCCCAGTAATTCACTTTTGCTTTTAATTCCCTTGCCTTTGGGGATGTGTCGAGTAAGAGATTGCTACGGCTGAGGTCAGAGAGGTCTTTTCCTGCATTCTCCTCTAAGGTTTTGATGGTTTCCTGTCTCACATTTAGGTCCTTTATCCATTTGGAGTTTGTTTTTGTGAATGGTGTGAGAAAGTGGTCTAGTTTCAACCTTCTGCATGTTGCTGTCCAGTTCTCCCAGCACCATTTGTTAAAGAGGCTGTCTTTTTTCCATTGGATGTTCTTTCCTGCTTTGTCAAAGATGAGTTGGCCATACGTTTGTGGGTCTAGTTCTGGGGTTTCTATTCTATTCCATTGGTCTATGTGTCTGTTTTGGTGCCAATACCATGCTGTCTTGATGATGACAGCTTTGTAGTAGAGGCTAAAGTCTGGGATTGTGATGCCTCCTGCTTTGGTCTTCTTCAAAATTCCTTTGGCTATTCGGGGCCTTTTGTGGTTCCATATGAATTTTAGGATTGCTTGTTCTAGTTTCGAGAAGAATGCTGGTGCCATTTTGATTGGGATTGCATTGAATGTGTAGATAGCTTTGGGTAGTATTGACATTTTGACAATATTTATTTTTCCAATCCATGAGCAGGGAATGTCTTTCCATTTCTTTAAATCTTCTTCAATTTCCTTCATAAGCTTTCTATAGTTTTCAGCATACAGATCCTTTACATCTTTGGTTAGATTTATTCCTAGGTATTTGATGCTTCTTGGTGCAATTGTGAATGGGATCAGTTTCTTTATTTGTCTTTCTGTTGCTTCATTGTTAGTGTATAAGAATGCAACTGATTTCTGTACATCGATTTTGTATCCTGCAACTTTGCTGAATTCCTGTATCAGTTCTAGCAGACTTTTGGTGGAGTCTATCGGATTTTCCATGTATAATATCATGTCATCTACAAAAAGCGAAAGCTTGACTTCATCTTTGCCAATTTGGATGCCTTTGATTTCCTTTTGTTGTCTGATTGCTGATGCTAGAACTTCCAGCACTATGTTAAACAGCAGCGGTGAGAGTGGGCATCCTTGTCGTGTTCCTGATCTCAGGGAAAAAGCTCTCAGTTTTTCCCCGTTGAGGATGATGTTAGCTGTGGGCTTTTCATAAATGGCTTTTATGATCTTTAAGTATGTTCCTTCTATCCCGACTTTCTCAAGGGTTTTTATTAAGAAAGGGTGCTGGATTTTGTTGAAGGCCTTTTCTGCATCGATTGACAGGATCATATGGTTCTTCTCTCTTTTTTTGTTAATGTGATGTATCACGTTGATTGATTTGCGAATGTTGAACCAGCCCTGCATCCCAGGAATGAATCCCACTTGATCATGGTGAATAATTCTTTTTATATGCCGTTGAATTCGATTTGCTAGTACCTTATTGAGAATTTTTGCATCCATATTCATCAGGGATATTGGCTTGTAGTTCTCTTTTTTTACTGGGTCTCTGTCTGGTTTAGGAATCAAAGTAATACTGGCTTCATAGAATGAGTCTGGAAGTTTTCCTTCCCTTTCTATTTCTTGGAATAGGTTGAGAAGGATAGGTATTATCTCTGCTTGAAACGTCTGGTAGAACTCCCCTGGGAAGCCATCTGGTCCTGGACTCTTATTTGTTGGGAGATTTTTGATAACCAATTCAATTTCTTCACTGGTTATGGGTCTGTTCAAGCTTTCTATTTCCTCCTGATTGAGTTTTGGAAGAGTGTGGGTGTTCAGGAATTTGTCCATCTCTTCCAGGTTGTCCAATTTGTTGGCATATAATTTTTCATAGTATTCCCTGATAATTGTTTGTATCTCTGAGGGATTGGTTGTAATCATTCCATTTTCATTCATGATTTTATCTATTTAGGTCATCTCCCTTTTCTTTTTGAGAAGCCTGCCTAGAGGTTTGTCAATTTTGTTTATTTTTTCAAAAAACCAACTCTTGGTTTTGTTGATCTGCTCTACAGTTTTTTTAGTTTCTATATTGTTTATTTCTGCTCTGATCTTTATTATTTCTCTTCTTCTGCTGGGTTTAGGCTGCCTTTGCTGTTCTGCTTCTAGTTCCTTTAGGTGTGCTGTTAGATTTTGTATTTGGGATTTTTCTTGTTTCTTGAGATAGGCCTGGATTGCAATGTATTTTCCTCTCAGGACTGCCTTTGCTGCGTCCCAAAGCGTTTGGATTGTTGTATTTTCATTTTCGTTTGTTTCCATATATTTTTTAATTTCTTCTCTAATTGCCTGGTTGACCCACTCATTCATTAGTAGGGTGTTCTTTAACCTCCATGCTTTTGGAGGTTTTCCAGACTTTTTTCTGTGGTTGATTTCAAGCTTCATAGCATTGTGGTCTGAAAGTATGCATGGTATAATTTCAATTCTTGTAAACTTATGAAGGGCTGTTTTGTGACCCAGTATATGATCTATCTTGGAGAATGTTCCATGTGCACTCGAGAAGAAAGTATATTCTATTGCTTTGGGATGCAGAGTTCTAAATATATCTGTCAAGTCCATCTGATCCAATGTATCATTCAGGGCCCTTGTTTCTTTATTGACCGTGTGTCTAGATGATCTATCCATTTCTGTAAGTGGTGTATTAAAGTTCCCTGCAATTACCACATTCTTATCAATAAGGTTGCTTATGTTTATGAGTAATTGTTTTATATATTTGGGGGCTCCGGTATTCGGTGCATAGACATTTATAATTGTTAGCTCTTCCTGATGGGTAGACCCTGTAACTATTATATAATGTCCTTCTTCATCTCTTGTTACAGCCTTTAATTTAAAGTCTAGTTTGTCTGATATAAGTATGGCTACTCCAGCTTTCTTTTGGCTTCCAGTCGCATGATAAATAGTTCTCCATCCCCTCACTCTCAATCTAAAGGTGTCCTCAGGTCTAAAATGAGTCTCTTGTAGACAGCAAATAGATGGGTCTTGTTTTTTTATCCATTCTGATACCCTATGTCTTTTGGTTGGTGCATTTAATCCATTTACATTCCGTGTTATAGAAAGATACGGGTTTAGAGTCATTGTGATGTCTGTATGTTTTATGCTTATAGTGATGTCTCCGGGACTTTGTCTCACAGGGTCCCCCTTAGGATCTCTTGTAGGGCTGGTTTAGTGGTGACAAATTCCTTCAGTTTTTGTTTGTTTGGGAAGACCTTTATCTCTCCTTCTATTCTAAATGACAGACTTGCTGGATAAAGGATTCTTGGCTGCATATTTTTTCTGTCTAGCACCCTGAAAATCTCGTGCCAATACTTTCTGGCCTGCCAAGTTTCAAAAGAGAGATCAGTCACGAGTCTTATAGGTCTCCCTTTATACGTGAGGGCACGTTTACCCCTTGCTGCTTTCAGAATTTTCTCTTTATCCTTGTATTTTGCCAGTTTCACTATGATATGTCATGCAGAAGATCGATTCAAGTTACGTCTGAAGGGAGTTCTCTGTGCCTCTTGGATTTCAATGCCTTTTTCCTTCCCCAGTTCAGGGAAGTTCTCAGCTATTATTTCTTCAAGTACCCCTTCAGCACCTTTCCCTCTCTCTTCCTCCTCTGGGATACCAATTATGCGTATATTATTTCTTTTTAGTATATCACTTAATTCTCTAATTTTCCCCTCATACTCCTGGATTTTTTTATCTCTCTTTTTCTCAGCTTCCTCTTTTTCCATAACTTTATCTTCTAGTTCACCTATTCTCTCCTCTGCCTCTTCCAGCCGAGCTGTGGTGGTTTCCATTTTGTTATGCATTTCATTTAAAGTGTTTTTCAGCTCCTCGTGACTGTTCCTTAGTCCCTTGATCTCTGTAGCAAGAGATTCTCTGCTGTCCTGTATACTGTTTTCAAGCCCAGCGATTAATTTTATGACTATTATTCTAAATTCACTTTCTGTTATGTTATTTAAGTCCTTTTTGATCAGCTCATTAGCTGTTGTTATTTCCTGGAGATTCTTCTGAGGGGAATTCTTCTGCTTGGTCATTTTGGACAGTCCCTGGCGTGGTGAGGACCTGCAGGGCACTTCCCCTGTGCTGTGGTGTATAACTGGAGTTGGTGGGCGGGGCCGCAGTCCGACCTGATGTCTGTCCCCAGCCCACCACTGGGGCCACAGTCAGACTGGTGTCTGCCTTCTCTTCCCCTCTCCTAGGGGCGGGATTCACTGTGGGGTGGTGTGGCTCGTCTGGGCTACTTGCACCCTGCCAGGCTTGTGATGCTGGGGATCTGGCGTATTAGCTGGGGTGGGTAGGCAAGGTGCTCGGGGGCAGGAGGGGCAGGCTTAGATCGCTTCTCCTTAGGTGATCCACTTCAGGAGGGGCCTGTGGCAGCGGGAGGGAGTCAGATCCGCTGCGGGAGGTTTGGCTCCGCCGAAGCGCAGAGTTGGGTGTTTGCGCGAGCGAGCAAGTTCCCTGGCAGGAACTGGTTCTCTTTGGGATTTTGGCTGGGGGATGGGCGGGGGAGATGGCGCTGGCGAGCGCCTTTGTTCCCCACCAAACTGACCTCTGTTGTCAGGAGGCTCAGCACCTCTCCCTCCCTTTGTCCTCCAGCCTTCCCGCTTTCCAAGCAGAGCTGTTAACTTATGACCTCCCAGACGCTAAGTCGCGCTTGTTGTGGGAACACAGTCCGTCAGGCCCCTCCGCTTTTGCAAGCCAGACTCGGGGGCTCTGCTTGGCCGGCGAGCTGCCCCTCCGCCCTGGCTCCCTCCCGCCAGTCCGTGGAGCGCGCACCGCCTTGCCGCCCTTCCTACCCTCTTCCGTGGGCCTCTCGTCTGCGTTTGGCTCCGGCGACTCCGTTCTGCTAATCCTCTGGCGGTTTTCTGGGTTATTTAGGCAGGTGTAGATGGAATCTAAGTGATCAGCAGGACGTGCGGTGAGCCCAGCGTCCTCCTAAGCCGCCATCTTGCCGCAACTCTCAAGAAAAAAAATTTAAAAGCCACAATAGTAATGCAGATTTTGGGGCGCCTGGGTGGCGCAGTCGGTTAAGCGTCCGACTTCAGCCAGGTCACGATCTCTCGGTCCGTGAGTTCGAGCCCCGCGTCAGGCTCTGGGCTGATGGCTCAGAGCCTGGAGCCTGTTTCTGATTCTGTGTCTCCCTCTCTCTCTGCCCCTCCCCCGTTCATGCTCTGTCTCTCTCTGTCCCAAAAATAAATAAACGTTGAAAAAAAATAGTAATGCAGATTTTATCATTACCATCCCTAAGCCTGAAAAAACCAAAATTCAAATTTAGTTTGCAATTAATTGAGGGTTTTGTTTTCGTGGAAGACAATGTTATAGGCAGTATGTCATAGTAAAGATTTGTGCAAAGAGCAGTATTTATGGAAAAATTATTTTTATTTATTTAACCACTGATAGTTGGATGCCTTAAACAAATTTATATAAACTCTGGGCATCATTTGAATATAGATGGAAATGGTTTAACTACAGAGTTCCAAATATACTCCCTTAAATAAAATCATCTCTCATTGCAGAAAAAAATCATGTATGATGTTGGTGTGAATATGAATTAGTAATGTTGGAAGGCACTTGACAATTTTTATCAAAATGTTAAAAATAAGTATACCTTGCAAACTAGCAATTCAAATCCTATTAATCAGCTCTTCAAAATCAACCTACGTGCCAGTTTGTATGTGTAAGGTTATTCAATGAAGCTTTTTTTTTGTAATAGCAAAAAAATATAAATGGTGTAGATTCCAGCTGATAGAGGGACAGTGAAAATGCTAGTCATTAAAAATAATATTGTAGATCTAGTGATACAGATGTAAAAATATTTCAGGACATATTGCTGTGTTTAAAAAAGGCCAGTCACAAGCAATACATAATTCTTGACTTAAATGATGTGAAAGGAAACCATATATATGTGTCTATGTATGCTAAGCTATATCCTGTGGCTACCTGGGAAGGAGAAAAAGATCCTAGTGGAAGGTAAAAAATGACCTTAGCTTTTTGCTATATACAGTTTTGTGTTTCTTGAATCTTTTAACATGAGAATGTTGTCTTTTGTGTAATTATTTTCATTTTCAGAATCAAAACATAGAGAAAAAATAGAGAAATGATTGGTATTATCTTGCCCTGTTAAATTAAAGGCCATGCACTATAGTGGATAAGGACATGAGCTTTATAGTCAAACTAATCTAATGATCTGAATCTGATTCTAATACTTACCCGCTCTGACTTCGTATAAGTTGTAACTTCTCTGGATCTTTGCTTTTTTATCTGTAAAATGAGAATAGCAATATCTAAATAAGATAATATGTATACAACATAGACTACAGTGTTTGGTTCATAGTAATTATTTAATCAATACTAGCTGCCTTTTTTCCCATTCTCTTCCTTTTTATTACTATTAGTATTCTTATTATCATTAAAATTGATGTACTCAATTTCTGATGATTTCAATTGATGTACATTAATGGAGTATTTAAAGTCACTTTACAGTATGTGTATGTGTACATATGCTGTTTACATGTCCTACTTTATAAATGTGATTATAATGGCCACTTTTGCCTGTCAGGTTCCTATGTTACTGAACCAGTGAACCAGAATTCTAAGCTGAGCACAGTCTCAGGGCATTGATGATTGTAATATTGTCCTTACACCTGCAGGAGGAGCGTCTAGCTCTGAGCCTTATATGTTATAGGGTTCACATAGCAATTTCTTCAGACACTAAATTTCTAATATCATATCTTTGAAAGAATAGTTGATTGTGAAAATTTGGGGGTTGAGTCATTGCCAGCTTTGAAGACAGACACCAATTTGGAGTTTGAGGAAGATTTGCAGATAAAAGAAAAGGTGAATAAATTAATTTATCCAATCTTCTCTCTATGGTAGCATAAATTCCCTAGATTTTGCCTACCAAAGTGTCTTTTCCTAGTAGTGCCCAATGCTCATTTTCTTGTATCTCTTTGTGTTCCAATTTGTGGTTCAGAAGGGATCCATGAATTAACAGTGAATCCACCTCAGGGTTCACATAGTGACAGATAAACGTTTTGTTATATAAAATAATCCATATATTTTATACACAGGAACATGCATATACATATGTATTTAAACTACAGAATATATATATATATTTTTTTTTCTTTTTTTTAATTTTATTTTTTTTATTTACATCCAAATTAGTTAGCATATAGTGCAACAATGATTTCAGGAGTATATTCCTTAATTCCCTTTACCCATTTAGCCCACCCCACCTCCCACAACCCCTCCAGTAACCCTTTGTTTGTTCTCCATATTTAAGAGTCTCTTATGTTTTGTCCCCCCTCCCTGTTTTTATATTATTCTTGCTTCCCTTCTCTTATATTCATCTGCTAAGTGTCTTAAAGTCCTCATATGAATGAAGTCATATGATATTTGTCTTTCTCTGACTAATTTCACTTAGCATAATACCCTCCAGTTCCATCCACGTAGTTGCAAATGGCAAGATTTCATTCTTTTTGATTGCCGAGTAATACTCCATTGTATATATACCACATCTTCTTTATCCATTCATCCATCAATGGGCATTTGGGCTCTTTCCATACTTTGGCTATTGTTGATAGTGCTGCTATCAACATGGGGGTACATGTGTCCCTTCGAAACAGCATACCTGTATCCCTTGGATAAATGCCTAGTAGTGCAATTGCTGGGTCATAGGGTAGTTCTATTTTTAATTTTTTGAGGACCCTCCATACTGTTTTCCAGAGTGGCTACACCAGTTTCGCATTCCCACCAGCAATGCAAAAGAGATCCTCTTTCTCCGCATCCTCACCAATATCTGTTGTTGCCTGAGTTGTTAATGTTAGCCTTCTGACGGGTGTGAGGTGATATCTCATTGTGGTTTTGATTTGTATTTCCCTGATGATGAGTGATGAGCATTTTTTCATGTCAGTTGGCCATCTGGATGTCTTCTTTGGAGAAGCGTCTATTCATGTCTTTTGCCCATTTCTTCACTGGATTTTTTTGTTTTTATTTCTGCTGTGTTCATTGTGATCTTTCCTCTTTCATTCTTGATTTTATTTATTTGGGTCCTTTCCTTTTTCTTTTTGATCAAACTGGCTAGTGGTTTATCAATTGCATTAATTCCTTCAAAGAACCAGCTTCTGTTTTCATTGATCTGTTCTACTGGTATTTTTTGTTTTTTGTTTTTTTAGGTTTTTTTTTTTTTTTTTTGGTTTCAATAGCATTAATTTCTGCTCTAATCTTTATTATTTCCTGTCTTCGGCTGGTTTTGAGTTTTATTTGCTCTTCTTTTTCCAGCTCCTTAAGGTGTAAGGTTAGGTTGTGTACCTGAGATCTTCCTTCCTTCTTTAGGAAGGCCTGGATTGCTATGTACTTTCCTCTTATGACTGTCTTTACTGCGTGCCAGAGGTTTTGGGTTGTGGTGTTATCATTTTCACTGATTTCCATATACTTTTTAATTTCCTTTTTAACTGCTTGGTTAGCCCATTCATTCTTTAGCAGCATGTTCTTTAGTCTCCAATTATTTGTTACCTTTCCAAATTTTTTCTTGTGGTTGATTTTGAGTTTCATAGTGTTGTGGTCTGAAAATATGCATGGTATGATCTCAATCTTTTTGTACTTGTTGAGGGCTGATTTGTGTCCCAGTATGTGGTGTATTCTGGAGAACGTTCCATGTGCACTCAAGAAGAATGTATATTCTGCTGCTTTAGGATGAAATGTTCTGAATATATCTGTTAAGTCCATCTGGTCCAGTGTGTCATTCAAAGCCATTGGCTCCTTGTTGATTTTTTGATTAGATGATCTATCAATTGCTGTAAGTTGGATGTTGAAGTCCCCTACTATTATGATGTTATTACCAATGAGCTTCTTTATGTTTGTGATTAATTGATGCATATATTTGGGTGCTCTCACATTTGGCACATAAATGTTTACAATTGTTAGGTCTTCTTGGTGGATAGACCCCTTGATTATGATATAATGCCCTTCTTCATTTCTTGATACAGTCTTTATTTTGAAGTCTAGATTGTCTGATATAAATATGGCTACTCTGGCTTTCTTTTGTTGATCATTAGCATGATAGATGGTTCTCCATCCCCTTACTTTCAATCTGAAGGTGTCTTTAGGTCTAACGTGGATCTCTTGTAAACAGGATATAGTTGGATCTTATTTTCTTATCCATTCTGCTACCCTATGTCTTTTGATTGAAGCATTGAGTCCATTGACACTTAGAGTGAGTACTGAAAGATATGAATCTATTGCCATTATGTTTCTTGTAGAGTTGGAGTTTCTGGTGATGTTCTCTGGTCCTTTCTAGTCTTTGTTGCTTTTAGTCTTTATTTGTATGTTTTTGTTTTACATTTTTTCTCCCCTCAGAATGTCCCAATTAAAATGTCTTGCAGGGTTGGTTTAGTGGTCACAAACTCCTTTAATTTTTGTTTGTCTGGGAAACTTTTTATCTCTCCTTCTATTTTGAATGACTGCCTTGCTGGATAAAGAATTCTTGGCTGCATAATTTTTGATTAAGTACATTGAATATATCCTGCCACTCCTTTCTGGCCTGCCAAGTTTCTGTGGATAGGTCTGCTACAAACCTGATCTGTCTTCCCTTGTAGGTTAAAGACTTTTTTTCCCCTTGCTGCTTTCATGATTCTTTCCTTGTCTGAGTAATTTGTGAATTTGACTATGATGCCTTGTTGATGGTCAGTTTTTGTTGAATCTAATGGGGATCCTCTGTGCTTCCTGGATTTTGATGTCTGTGTCTTTCCCCAGGTTAGGAAAGTTTTCTGCTATGATTTGCTCACATAACCCTTCTACCCCTATTTCTCTTCTTTTTCTGGGGCACTTATGATTCTGATGTTGTTGTTTTTTAATGAGTCACTGATTTATCTAATTCTTAAATCATGCTCTTTGGCCTTAATCTCCCTTTTTTTCTGCTTCGTTATTCTCCATAATGTTGTCCTCTATATTACTGATTCTCTGTTGTGCCTCATCCATCCTTGCTGCCATGGCATCCACTCGACATTGCAGCTCAGTTATAGCATTTTTTATTTCATCCTAATTACCTTTTACTTCTTTTATCTCTGCATAGAGGGATTCTAATCTATTTTCGACTCCAGCTAGTTTTCTTATTCTCACGACTCTAAATTATGGTTCAGACATCTTGCTTGTATCTGTGTTGGTTAAGTCCCTGGCTGTCATTTCTTTCTGCTCTTTCTTTTGGGTTGAATTCCTTCGTTTTGTCATTTTGAAGGGAGAAAAGGAATTAATGAGGTAAAAATTTTTTTTAAATATTAAAACTAATAAATATTAAAATCAAAAAATTAAAAACAAACACACACCCAAAAAAATCAAATAAATGATGCTAGATCCTAAGTGTGTTTTGGTCTGGGTGTTGAAAGGGTCTTGATAGGTTAGAGAAAAAAGGGGAAAGAAAGAAGAAAAAAAAGGAAATCGCTTGAGAATTTGAAAAAATGAATACACTGAGGTGGAATAAAATGAAATGATGGAAGTAAGATAGAATTTGAAAAAAATTACCCAAAAGTAAAAAATATAGTAGAAAAAAATTAAAGAAAAATATTTTTAACAAAAATTGAAAATAAAAATGATTTTTTCTCTCTCTGTATTTAAGAAAAAGGAAAGAAATGAAAAAGAGAAAAAAGACAACAGAAAAAAAGAAATAAAATTGAATAGATGGACCAGCAAACAGACTGAAATACAATTGAAATTACTTTGTTTTCCCCTAGAAGTCTAACTATGAAACGCTTTATAGTCCATAAACTAAGCAGGTGGAGAGACTTGTGTTCCAGAGGAGTGAGATTGGCCCAGTTGGGCGGGGCTTAGTGTAATGGCTCTGTTCTCCACTAGATGGCGCTGCTTAGCTTACCAGGGTGGATTATTGTGGCGCTTGTAGGTGTGTGTGTGCGCGTGCGTGCACGCGGGCACACACACACACACACACACACACACACACACACACGTGGAAGTGGTGAAAATGGCATCATCCAGATACCCAGTCTCTAGTGTGGGAACTGTGTTCTCCCCGATCAGCAATTGCACACCTGTCCTTTGTGTTCAGCTTCCATCAACTCCCTGCTTTTACACTTTCTGTGACCAAGCCCCAGGCAGAACCTCCCTCCTGAATTTTGTCTCGGGTGTGGCTGTGTTTCCCGACCTTTATTTCTAAGGGACTATGGTTTTAACCCATTCTGCCCCTCTGGGGGAGGGTTTCACAGGGCAATGACTGGGTGCTGGCCATACCCAGTAGCGTTCTCTGGACTGTGTTGATGCCGACGCCCAGAGACTGCAGCCGGTGGCCAGCCCACCCCATAAAAAGTTAACACGATTGTGTAGCACCAGCGTTTCAGGGATTAGGGCAAATCACAACACACATCTGGCACCAGCCTTCACCCCCAGCAACCTTGTTCCAGCACCAGCGAATGTGGCTGTTCTCCAGGTCCACTGGTGCCTTTGCCTGTGGGGGGAGTCACATCGCCTCTACTAGGTGTCCTCCTAGCAGGGGAACAGCCTCTCTCTGGGTGGCCTGAAGAACCCCGGACTCCACTCTTGCTCCTGGGGATCCTCCCTTCTCACCAGAGCACCACCAGGTATCGAGCTGTGGAGTTTCAGACTCTGCACCCCCTGTTTATAGAGTCTTAATGGAATTAAAACCCTCTCCTTTCTCCCTTTTTAGTTCAGTCCCTGCGGCTGTTTCCACTTTTCCACTTTCTCTCTAGCTGCTTTTGGTGGGGGGGTGGCGCTTTTCCCATATTCTCCCCCGTTCCCTGTCCTCTCTCCACAAGCAGAAACAGCTCCCTGCCCTCCACAGCTTTTCTCTCCCCCAGTTCACCCCTCCATGACACGTACCTGCTGAGTTCTATGGTTCAGTTGTGTAGATTGTTGTGTTAATCCTCAGATCAGTTTTCTAGGTGTGCAGGATGGTTTATGTTGGTCTGGCTGTATTTCATGGATGCGAGACACACAAAAAAACTTCCATGTTGTTCCACCATCTTGGCCTAAAATACCCAGAATATATTTTTATAATCAAAAGAAAAGAAACCACATGTGAGTTACACAGCAAAAGTTACATGTCAATAAAATACAAAAAAAATTAATCAGAAGTTAGAAACAAAAATGTCTTTAAGGAGAAACAAATAATATATGCAAATAAATAATCCTGAAACTAATGTTTAAGAAGAATATTCTCTGGGGGCTCCTGGCTGGCTCAGTTGATAGAGCATGTGACTCTTTATCTTGGGGTTCTGAGTTCAAGCTCCATGTTGGGTGTAGAGATTACTTAAAAATAAAATCTTAAAAAAAAAAAGAGAGAGAGAGAGAGAATTGTTCTCTGGCTATTACAGATTAAGACAGGGTCTTGCTTAAAGAGATATCTGACTTAATCTTACAACATACTATTTTTAGTTTTCTTTGTAAACATCCCAAAATTGAAATATTTGAAATAACTAAAGAAATGTGAAATGGCTCTAGATATTGCTTTAAATAATGGCTAACCCTGTGATATATAAGTGACAAAAATTTTATTAATGAAATTAAAAATATAGCATTTTTAATGTTAATGATAAATTTTTATATGTAGATGAATTATGTTTCAACATGATCTATAAAATTCATGGTTTATGTCCAAATCTAGGCATTGTTTTAAGCAATTTGTTGAAAATATCAGTTGCTCTTGCCTCAGCAGAGCAGTTTCTCAAAATTAAAATTCATAGAAGCTACCTAAGAACAATAATCACTCAAGGAATTTGGTCTAATTGGGCAATCCTGTCAATAAAACACAAATTATGTGAAAACCTTGATAACAACAACATAATTAGTACATTTTCTGAAATTAAGGCAAGAAAAATAAATTCTATGGGATAAATATATGATAATTTATGGATTATGTATGTCTTTATTTTATTACTCATCCTAACATCACCAATCCTTCAACAGAACACCCAGGTGGATCATCTTTGACATTTTGCCAACTTTCTGTTAAATCAAAGCTATAGCTTCTCAATTTCTTTTAAAATTTTGTAGTATGATGGTATATTTTTCAAAATAGGAGAAAAACACATTTTATTTAATAATTTGTTGCATGAAATATAACTGAAATAATTAGACATATGTGATGTGGATCTCTGTTTATATTCTTATCCTAAGCCCTACAGATGTTGGGGCGAGCTGGTGCATTGGAATTCTATTAGTGACCTCTCTACATATGCAAGAAACGAGTAGCTCTAAGTGCCAGAGGTCTTAGCGTGGAAGATCATATCTGCTGGGAGTTAAGAGTGAGGGAAGGTAGCTCCGACTCTGCCTTACTTGTTTTCCTGCAGGATCATCATGGTGTTTCAAGTCTGACTCATGATATTCTTTCCACCAGAAATACCCTCTCCTTTACATTCCCTTAGATGCTTCCTAATCGTTCTTCATGTGTCAATGTTGTGGGTTGAATTGTCCCTCCAAAAAAGATATGTTGAGGTCCCAATACCTGGTACATACTAGTGTGTCTTTATTTGGCAATAAGATCTTTGTAGATGTTATCCATGTAAGACGAGGAGGTCATACTGAATTAGGGTACATCCTAAATCCAATGACAAGTGTCCTTGTAAGAAGATTGTAAGAGACTCGGTGAGGAAGGCCATGCAATGGCAGAGGCAGAGAGAAGCCAAGGAATACCAGCAACCACCAGAAGCTGGAAAGGGCAAGAAAGGATTCTTCCCAACAGGCTTCAGAGGTAAACATGGCTCTGATGACACCTTGATTTCAGACTTCAAATTGATTTCAAATTCCTGTTGTTTTAAGTCACTGTGTTTGCTGTTGCTTTGCTACAGCTGCCCTATAAAACTGATACAAGTGTCATGGTGTTTTCTAGCCTGTAGGCTGGACTCAGGAGATTCTTCCTACCAGTAATACCCTGTCCTCTTCGTTCATTTGGACACTTCCTATCATCCTTCGTGTACCACTCACTACTTCCAACTTTGTTGGACTTTATATTGGCAACCCAAGGCAGGTTTGGCTTTATGCCAAAGTAGAATGTGGCCAACAAGAGGATGCTGCTGCTTCCTCTAACCTTGTGTCATATTACTGTTTCCTCTGCAATTGGGAAGAACCATGTACAATCTCATGGTAGTAGCCAGTCCTCCTGATATGTTCTCGGTATCAAACTGTCTGACAAATCAAACTGGCACGGCCTTGGTTGATTCTTTCCAACTCCACCTTTTGGAAAGAGGCAACCTTGGCCAGCATCTGTTCATGCTGTTGGAAGGACAGCTACCTTAGCACTCACTCATCTGGGCAAGAGAACAGTCTTTTGCTCTGCAGCTGATTCCACCAGATGCAATGGCTCAGCTTGTCTCTGAGCCCCAGTGTCTGAAGTCCTCAGTGCCACCTACCTGGCATTTAAGTCAGGAGCAGCATTTTCCAAAGGACCCGGGTGTCAGCAGCTGCTTGTGTGGGTAACACTAGGTTTAATCATCCACTTATGCTCTCAGATTAAGAGTTGATTAGGCCAATTGTATCCAGATAATTTTTCCCTATGAACAATGGCAGCTGCAGAGCACATTTTCAAGAAATTTAGTCCAAAATATGAAAAAAAGATACTGTTTTTTTTCTTAGAAATAAAATAGATTGGACTCAGCTCCTGAATTTTATTTTATCTCTCTCTGGGTTTTAACAGCAAGCTTAATGTAGCTGTATTAGAAAAGAAGTATTTCAGTCTGGAGGGAAGGAGTTTGCCCTCTTAACAAATCAGCATTCTTTTCTCTGCAAAACATGGAGCTTGAATATGCAAATGATCCTCTAGTAGGAATTATCATTAGTCATTCTTTCACAAAGAAATAATTGAAGAACATTGTAGTATGTGACAGACAGCATTAAGATTCATCAAGTTTCAATTCTTGAGATCTGTCAGCTTGTCAAAAAGCAGATGTGTGATTTTGTGGCCCTGCTGGTGAAATATTGTACTCTTTTCTCTTAGTGCACAATAGTCACCTCCTATAATTTGCTTTTAAATAAACAAGATCTGGCATGGTACGTCTTCTATCTAATGGGCAATATTACAAACAAGATTAAAAGAAATGGCTATAAAGCTGTTGTCTTTGCAAATTGAATTTGGCAAGATACTACCGCAGGCAACTAATAAGCTTACCAGATATATTATCTGAACTGATCACCAAACTGATCAGGAACGGCATAGTTTTCTTCACAGGCCTTGGTAAATGCACGGAGGAGTTTGTTATTTAAACACTAACAGTTACTAAAAATCTAGGGTGGATTCCAGCAAGAGAACCTGTAGTTCAATTTTAGATGTAGAGGAAAGGAAAAAGAGATCATTATTTGGCATAGCTTTTATAGTTAACTTGGATCTTTAAAATAAAGTTGAGAAATCTGTAAATTGGCTAGAATACAGAAGCTATTGTATTTAGTGCTTTCCATTTAATCTTCATAGTGATAAAAGGAATTAAGCAGAACTGTTATTTTCATTTTCTAATGAGTAACATGAAGGTTTTAAGCATTAACTTACCCAAGATCAATAGCTAGATAAGGGCAAGGTCAGAATTCAATCTATGCCCATCTGTCTCTAGATCCTACACTTTTTAGTCACTGGGTTAAGTATCTCTGAGCCAGAGAAGAACATTCTATTGTTGAGAAATTCTATTTATGAAGCCAACTGAGTCATCTGATTGCTTTGGGCCTATAACCTAGATCTAGGGGAAGCACAGCCCGAGGGAGAGGCACAGTGTGCATTTGGTTCTTAGGACAGATATAACTTCCTCTTTCTAGTTTTTGCTCTCTCTGAGCAAACAGATTTTTTGTACCTATGGAAGCACTTCAGCTTCTCAAATGGGAGATTTTAGGAGTGTGGTATTGTGATTTATAATAAGAAATATATATTTGGTCTTTGTCCCCATTCCTGGCACAGAGTTCCTAAAACCCTTGGAAGTTTCTAAATAATAAGAACAATAAAGGTGTCTTAATATTCATCACAAACTCCTTTCAACCACACCTGAGTTTATGTGAATCAGGTGACTTTTGCAAAGCACATAAGAATGGAAGCTGGCTGTGGAGGAGACAACCATGTGACTGGAGGATTAGAACTTTCAATTCCAGCCGGCTGACCTCTGGGGAGAGGAGAGAGGCGTGAGATTGAATCATCTGCTACTGGCTAATGATTTAATCAATTGTGTCTACATAATGAAGCCTCATACAAATCCAAAAGGATGGGGTTTGGAGAGGTCCCAGGTTGGTGAACATGTGGAGGTTTAGGGAGAGTGGCACACTTGCAGAGAGCATGGCCCCTCACATACCTTACCCTATACATCTATGGCTTCCATCTGGATGTACCTGAATTATATCCTTTTGTAATAAGTCAGGAATCTAGTAAATAGAATGTTTCTGAGTTCTGTGAGCCACTCTAGAAAATTAATCAAACCCAAAGATGGGGTCCAGTCTGTAGTCAGTCAGTCAGAAGTACATGGACAACCCAGGTTTGGATTCATGATTAGCATCAGAATTGAGTTATAGGAACCCAGCTGGTGTCAGAGAATTACTTGATGTGGGGGAAGAAATCTATGCTTTGGAATTGGTACCAGATTGTAGGTGTATTGGTTAATGTGACTTTAACTCAAAGCTTTCTGTGGTGGGTAATTGTAAATGACTGCCCCCCCCCCCAATATTTCCAACTTTTTTCTTTCCACTTGCTGACCTCCAAACACTCTATTTTTTAGTCTTCCTTGAGCTAGGTGAGGCCATATGGCCTACTTTTAGCCCATGAGAAATAAATGCAAGTCTGTTGGGTGTACATTCTGGGAAAGTTTATGCTCTCCAGATAAAGGGGAAAGAAGAGACTACTGATCTTTGAACCAAGCCTAGACTTGTTCTATCAGAAAAATATACTCAATTCCTAAAGTTACTGTGAGTTGAGTTTTTTTCTTTTGCTCAGTTACACTCATAACAGCTACAGCTCCCAATGTTTACCATATTAAATTTTTTAATTTAGTTTAATTAAGTCAATAGTCACTTTTGGCAAATAACATATTATCTCCATTTTGAAGATAAGGACAACACTACCTATGGTGACAAAGCTCCTAGTGCAAGAGCTGGGGCTGCAAGCCAGTCTCTCCAATACCTGCCTGGTGCCCTTTAAACACTCAGTGAAGAAGGTGTGAATATCATAGATCTTTGCATTAGAAGTATTGCATCAGAAGTATTGAAAAACTTCAGCACCATTTCAGGTTGATTTAAAATGGATAAGAGGAAAATTTTTATTAGTAACAGTCCTCAGAAAGATGAAAGGCATCAATTATTGAATAGAGAGACATAGATTACAAATGTAATGAAGAATTTCTTCAGAGAGAAACAGGGGAATGGAAGAAAATGAATACAAACTTCCATTATGGTAGTGAATAAGTTGAGGATTTGCACAGAACAGGACAAGAGACTTATCTAAGAATTTTATTGTGTTTCCTTTATTCAAATCTAAAGAGAGTTTTGATTAATGAACAGAGCATGGGTAGAGAAAGAGAGAAAAGAAACAAGAGAGAGAGAAAAGAAATGAGAAAGAGAGAAAGAAAGAGATGAGAGTATGAGCTATTCTAAGCTGAAGCAACCATGTAAACTCCTCATCTGAACAAACCAGTGCAGTGGCTTGCATAACACAAATATGCGTCTTCTCTTCCCCTTGTCCAGAAATCTATACCAAGCGTTCAGAAAGGATCCTGCTTCAATCTTCTCACTGGCATTTGGAGAAAGTTGAATGGTATTCTACATTAATGGTTGTAGGCAGTCACCTTGATGACGTAGATGGAGGCTTCCCTTGGAGAAAAAGTCAACTCCACATAGCCTGATATTCTGATTGACTCTGGCCCAAAGCATTGAAGGTCCTATATGAAAAGCAAATTGTTTGAGAGGCATAGCCCTTGCCACTCAGTGATATACCAAGTCAGAATGCATCATAGCTGTACTAGTCAAAAGATGAATAGAGAATGAAGAGTTTGGATGTAAATACAGGGACCACAGCTTTGGAGCCTCAGTACCTGATTATCAGGCCTGATTGGAATGCCATAAAAGGAGGGGCTGAAGATAGTAAGATGAGATGGACTACTTGAGCCAGAGAAAGAAGGATGGTTAGAGAAACTTTGTCCATCTACTTATTCTAAGTGGATGTGTCCAAATATTTTATAATGGATGTGATCCCTGGGAGGTCTTATCTATACCATGATTATAATTATCATTTACAAGTTAATGACTCGAATTTAAGTCTCTTGTCTGGTACTTCCCTTTGGAAATACTCCTTGGTTTTTTTTTTTGTTTTGTTTTTTTTTTTTTAATTTTTTTTTCAACGTTTATTTATTTTTGGGACAGAGAGAGACAGAGCATGAACGGGGGAGGGGCAGAGAGAGAGGGAGACACAGAATCGGAAACAGGCTCCAGGCTCCGAGCCATCAGCCCAGAGCCTGACGCGGGGCTCGAACTCACGGACCGCGAGATCGTGACCTGGCTGAAGTCGGATGCTTAACCGACTGCGCCACCCAGGCGCCCCTCTACTCCTTGGTTTTTGATGCATAACAGTTTCAAGTAACTTAGCAAGGCAGTGCTCAGCTGGGCCAAGCTGGACCCAGGCTTTAAGTTGTGTTTAGGTCGACTCCACATGTCTTCATTCTGGGACTTAGGCTTGGGGGCCAATGGCTACCTAAAACATACTCTTCTCACAGAAGATCAAAAAAGCACAAAAGGACAAACCAAACGTGAAAGCGTATTTAAAGTCTCTGTTTACATCTCATTCGCTACTATTCTACTGATCAAAGAAAGTTACATGGCCTAAGCAAAGATCAATGGGGAAAAATGCTCCTCCCACTGGTGAGAGTCACTGTAAAATTACATGGCAAAGGGTGTGGGTGTAAAATTCTATTACAGGATAGTGAAGAATTAGGAACAAAAATCCAACCTGCCACAGAGCTCTATCCCCATCTATCCAGCTGCCTACCAGAGATAAATGCATTTGGGTACCACTAAAGCACTTTAAATTCAATGTGAACAAAATTGAACCTATGATCTATCTCCTCCTTACCCCATACATGCATACACAACTCATTGCTTCTCATGTTTCCTGTGTTGGTGAGTGGCACCACTATCCATCCACCCACCTGTGTAAGCTGAACTGCAGAAGTGATCCTTGACATCCCTCTTTCCATCACCACCCCCCAACAAATCAATCACCAAATCCTATCGATTTAGCTCCTAAATATCTCTTGAGTCTATCCACTTGTCTCCGTTTCTAATACTATCCTTTACTGGAGATACTGTCATCTTTTGCTTGAGCTATAGAGGTACATCCTAACTGGTCTCTTCATATCCATTCTCACCTATTTCTACTACTGCTTTGCTTTATAGAGAGAGTAAGCATTTAAAAATGCATATCATCTTATTCTTCTGCTTAAAGCCTTTCACTTTCTTCCCATTGTCTTCATGATAGCTATTGAAGGCCTTAACATGGCCCATGGAGCCTACATGATCCCAACTGTTCCTGACTCTGCTGCCCCGTTCTCTGACCCTTTCCCTCCTCACCCCCCTACTTAGGTACCACCATCCTTACTTCCACTTCTTCACAGCTCTCAGCTCCTCTGACTTGGAGCTTTTGTCCACACTGTTCCCTTGTCTAGGGACCCTCTTGACCACATAATTTGCCTATTTAACTTTGATTTAGCCTTTATATCTCAGCACAAATGTCACTTCCTCAGAAAAGCTTCCTCTGATCATTAATATTACAACAGGGTCCTCATTATATACTTTCTAGGCACAACATATTTGTCTTTTCGGCCCTCATCACAGTTTTTTTATTATGTGATTGCCCAGGAAGGAAACACATGTTAGAGGAAGATTAATTAAAGGAACTCATTATAAAGATGCTGTACTTGTGGGAAGCAACTGTTGGTGAAAACCATTGCCATCCCTGGGGCTGGAGGGATTATGGGGAGAAAGAATATTATCAGAACCCAGAAGTTGGGGATGCCTGATGGGTGCTGGAATCTGAGGGGAGAAGCCGCATAATGGAAGTTAGAGCCACAGACTGGACTGTCCAAGGGAGACATAGTGAGAGAGGAGAAATATCCTGTGGCTTTCCCCCTCCTATAGCCCTCCAATCTTGACAGTGTCTTCTGTTGGCTGAACTTCTCAGGAAACCAGAAGGCAAAGGAAATACAGCAGATCAGGGGAAGAGCAAAAAATAGTTCTGATAGCAAACAAACATAGGCCTATGACTAGCAAGTTATATATATATATATATATATACATATTTTAGGAGATTCTCTGTATACTACTTGTCTCCTATCTAGACTGAGCTCCTTGAGCAAGCAAGGTGATCATTTTACTTACCATTGATTCCTCAGTGCTTTTTATTCCTCAATTAAAGATTAACACTGGTACTTAATATTTGTTGAATGAATGAATTAATGAATGAATGAATGACATCTAAGAGTGCCTAAGAATGGGGAAGAAATGATCTGCCATACTTTGATAGGCATTAGCTTGAGAATGGTCATACTTTCCTCCATCTCTTCCATTACTCCAATCTACTTCCTTTTCCAGAAGTTTACAATTAAGTCTTACCATCCTAATTTGCTGGGAGAATTGACAAAAGAGAAGAAACTTTGATGCTAACTGTCCACATTCACACACACACACACGCCCATGTACACAGTTTCTTTCTCTTCCCTCAGCCACAGGAATAGGCCCCTGAGGAGGGTCTTTTGTAATTTGCAGAGCCTATTCCTATCACAGCAGAATCTGTGAAAACTGGGCATATGCCAGGCTCCTGTTTTCCAAGGAAAATATTAAATAATGATGTCCAGTCTCTCTGAATTTGAGCAAAATGTAAAATAAGATAAAAATCAAAGTGCTGACATTCATATTATCTCACAAAATGATTGAAATAGGTTATTTGCAAACATGCTTTTGGCCTATTTCCAGAACTTGTCATGTAAGTATTTTAAACTGTTTTGAGGTAACATTGATATTTTGGGTAAGCTGTCTTGGAAATGACAACTTCTAGGAGAGGTTGTTGTAACCATAGCCACAGATAACAGGTGGTAGTGGCAGAATCTGAAGGAAAATGAAATACATCTCCAGGAGTCCTTTCTAACTAATTCTACCTGTTGTGTAAAATTGTATCAAAATCTCCTTATGTTGGCACTGGCAGAAGTGTCAGGCCACAGAGACCAGGCTCCCTGGGCCCATGAGTGCCCCTTTCATTCTGTGTTCTTTCCTTGATACCCTTCCTGACCGGTATGGGAGAGAGAGAAGTGTTTTGCAAACATTCCAGTTGCTGTCCACTTTTCCCAGCATCCTCACAGGTAGGCAGGGATACATGATTGGTTCTGGCTAATGGGCTGTGGCTGAGAATGATGTGTGTCATTTCCAGGCCAAGGCATAGACAAGCTGCCACATTGACTGATTTGCACTCATGTTGAGATGCCCATCTTGGGTCACTGAATCACACATGGAGGAAAGTTGCTTTAAAGAGTTATATGGACCCACAGTAGGCTTTTTGTGAGCAAGAAAGAAACCTCTGTTATAGTAAACTACTGAGATTTTGAGATAATTTCTTAGCACAACATGAACTTGCCTATTCTGACCAATAATGTGTGGATATAATAAAAGCAGAAAGCCTACTAAAACCCTACTTTGTATATATTGCTTGCCCTTTTCTTCTGTCTTTTCTCTTTCCTTTGAGAGTGTGAGGAGTACATTGGGTAAAAAAATCACTGTCTAAAAATTGAGCTAATTTGGAACTTGGTTGTGACACTTTATTCCAATTATATTATAATCTAGGTCTAATAATAAAAGAAACAACTCCTGGTGAAAGTGGACAGGCCAAATTCTTCTTTCAAAGCCACTGAACTTTCATTACAGGACACCTCCCAGGGAACATTCCTGGGCAGAACCTCCAGGCATCATGTTACCTGGGGAGGGCGTGTTGGAAGAAGGCTTCTTGTACCTCAAATGGTCATCTATTCTTCCTCAAGAACACATATTTGTTGGACTAAGACCTTGTCTCTCACTAGCATTCAGTGGCTAATGGGCACTTCAAGAGACACTGAAGATAGGGGACTCCTATGATGCCTAAAGGCATTCACAGTGCAGTTCTCTTATAGTTGTAGTGACACGTTATAACAGTAGCCAGTCATGAACAAATTAGGCCAGAGTTAGATTCTCAGAGCCTACAAGACTGTTTCATCACCTTGTTTTATTTCTCTTATATACTTATCATTAGTAAAACATTTTTTTATTAGTTTACCTGCTTATTAACTGCTTCCTCCATTAGAACGTAGTATACCACAGGAGCTAAGGAGTTGTCTGTGTTCATCACTGTGTCTCCAGGGCCTAAAAGAATGCCTGGCACAGAGCAGATGCTTGATAGTATATTCGTTAAATGAATGAATAAGAGAGAAGTGCACTGCCCATGAACATGGATGCAGCATTTGGAAACTCAAGACTGGATGGGAATTGAGTTCTGCCTGGAGCAGCATGAGAGCGAGAGGAATCTGGAGTTGCGACTGACTAGGAAGGTGGAAGAATTGTTCTCAAAGAAAACATGTGAAAGTAGAAAAGGAAAGCCTACCCTCATGGTTTGCCTTAGAGCCAGTGCTAGAAATCTGAGACTGGTTAAGTGGCTAAGAAATCCCTGGAATCTCCTGGTTAGCACTCTAGCAGGTCACCTTTCCTAACCAAGGGCATGTAAGACTTGTGGATGCAGAGCATAACACAGGGAAAACTCAGTTTTTTTCCTCCCTCCCACCCTCCCTCCCTCCTCCCTCCCTCTTTTCTTTCTTTCTTTCTTTCTTTCTTTCTTTCTTTCTTTCTTTCTTTCTTTCTTTCTTTCTTTCTTTCTTTCTTTCTTCCTTCTTTCCTTCCTTCCTTCCTTCCTTCCTTTCTTTCTTTCTTTATTTTAGAGAGAAAGAGGGAGAGAGAAGGAGAGAGCATGTGAGTGGGGGAGGGGGCAGAGGGGGAGAGAGAGAGAGAGAGAGAGAGAGAGAGAGAGAGAGAGAGAGAGAGAGTGAGAGTGAGTCTCAAGCAAGATCCGTGCTCAGCATGGAGCCTGACATCATGATCTGAATAGAATTCAAGAGTTGGATGCTCAACCGACTGAGCCACCTAGCAGCCCTGGGAAAACTCAGTTTTCAAATCTGGTCCCCCAAAAGCATTTCCCTGAAGCTTTGCAATATTTATAAATACTCCAGAAGCTGTATGTTTTTTGGGTGTTCTTTCCCTAGGACATGTAAGAATTAATAGGTGTGCCATTTTGGTGACAACCGTTGACTATATTCTTATGAAAAGTGAAAGAGAAAGTAAATACAAATGAATTACATTTTGCAGAATAAAATAATCCCTAAAGTAAATATTAAGTCTGTCCTGAGCTGCCACTATTTAGGCACCATTTAAGACCCTTGCAGCCTGACCCTCCACTGGGGCTTTGGATGCTTGCTTGGCCAGGGGCTGCTGCAGCACAGCCTAACTTCACAGTCAGGTGCAGCCTGACAGTGCTCAGCCCTGACTGCAGTCAGAGATGCTTGGACTACTGAGGTAGGCACAACCTTCAGGTGTGGGGGAGTTCATGCAAACCTGGGAGGCAAGCTTTTGGCCAATGAGAAATGCAAGTGGAGAAGCGATACACTCTTCTCCCTTTCTCCCCGAGACAGTGGGCCTTCCAGAGTCTCAGTCATTTACAAGTCTTCATAAATAAGTGTCCTTTGAGATCCAGCATGTGGCAGTCAGCTTGGTGACACTTACCTGCTTCACTCCCTTCTCCCTATTCCTGCCACCTGGGGATTATATTCTCTGATAAATATTAGCATACATGTTTTGCCTCAGGCTCTGTCTTCTGGGAATGCAGGATTAAAACACTGTGTAAATATTTTCTCCCAGGAATTATCATAAACATCAAAAGGAAAATATGACATGAAATTTAAATATTTATTGGCTGCACATATTTTTTTCCACATTTATACCAATTAACATAAAGAAAGGCCAAATGCTTTTAGGATCCTATGGAAATTCATTTAAAATAAAGTCCAGATTCCTGCTAGCACAAGTGTTCCCAGGAACTGTAGTAAGTAGACCATATGAAGAAAGAATTACTATTTTTCATTAGCAAGCTCTTTATAATTTCAAGAACTTTTCAGATTACTGTTTTTATACCTTTTTACTAATACTACTTTTACATAAAGGGAAATGAACAATAGGAGACTGAATTGACACATTCAAAGACAAATAATAAGAAGGCACCCAAATAGGGTACAAATGAGCTAAGTTTTCTCATCTTCAACCAAGGTTTCTCCCCTTTTGCTTTCCTGTTTGCGTTTTGGGGCTGAAGTCTGTTAAGCACACAGAGAGATGCACATAAGAACCTGGAGGCAAAAAGCAAGCCCATTGGTTCACATGGGTAGAAAAATTCAAGTAATTTTTCACTTAGCAATTTTAACGTAAATAAACCTCAGATTTCAAATACAGTCCTGCTACCTGGAAGATAACTTAAGTGGTCCATTTGAGCTGTTTCTGTTCAGGATGCTTTGTTCTATGACACGACATTAATAGCTTGGCTTGAAATGTATGGGTGTAACAAAAGAGTCCAGGTACTTTGTGCCAAGTTATTGTATGCAAAATCGAGGAACCAACAGAAAGAAAGACACTGATTTAGAACATAAAGAGAATGAAGAACTAGAAACGACATCTACAGTCCTTTCAAGATCAGGAGTTGTGGGTCTGTAATTTTATTTTGCCACTTGAAGTGTTGTTCAAAAGATAGCATTTTCAGACATATTCCTTATGGGGTGTTTGGTTGGCATTCACAGTAAGAGGAAGAGAGTGATTTAGGGGTCTTTGGTTAGAATAGGCAGGCTGTGCCAGAGGGTACCCCCTGGGGAATTTAGTATCAAGCCCAGAGTCCTTTTGGCTTCCCTGGATAGAAAGGACAAGTTGGAGACATAGGAGAGGTTTGTTGACTGCTTTCCTGGTGGGAAATTAGAAGAGTCCCAGGAGGGATCTTTGGGCAAGATGAGGGATAGAGGTTGTCCCCAGCAAAGAAGGCAGGGTTTCCACTAGCTCACACTAATGTGCATCTTTGCATGAATTAGAAAAAAGCACAATCCTTCCTAGGGGGCTCTGTTGCTGTTACCCTCATGTGATGGCTACTCTGCTGGCCACAGCTCTCCTCTGATGGAGACCACTGCTAAGATCCCCAGTGGCCTTAGGAGAACCCACAGTGCTCTTACAGCCCTCCCAGCATGAGTGAGACACACAGCATGATGGGACTTGGCTGTAAACTGAAGGAGAACAGAAGCACAACACAGACTGGAACTTAACAACTCCATCCAGAAGAACTAATCTTAGCTTCCAAAGATTTGGTCTAACTGAAATGTCCTTTGAGTGGGTCCTCATCACTTAGGTCCTGACCTGCAGCCCTAGGGAAGAGACCACTCAACATGCCCCCTCCCCAGAATGTACCCAAATCCCCACTTCCCTGGGAATTTTGGCCTCACCATCCTCTTCCCCAATTTCAAAGTACTTGTAATTCGACAGAGAGAGAGAGAGAGAGAGAGAGGACTTCCCTCCCCTTGTTCATGCCCTGAGACTAGCCTTTTGGAAGGATACTTGACAGTCAGATGATTTAGTCCTCTTAGAGAAGGCAGATCACTCCCTTCCTCTCAGGATGAGATCTGGCCCACACTTCTTTTCCCAGTCTTGTTCATTGAGCCATGTAGCACACCTGTGGAGACCAGGAATCCCATGCCAGTAGCACCATTTTTCTCCAGCACCAAGAACAGAGAACAGGTCCGTGTTAGTCTCTTGAAACAGCCTGGTCTTGGTGCTTATTTCTTATAAATAGTTGTGTGTGGTTTTTTTTTTTTAATTTTTAATGTTTATTTATTTTTGAGAGAGAGGGAGAGAGAGAGAGAGAGAGAGAGAGAGAGAGAGAGAGAGAGAGAGAGAGAAAGCAGAGAAGGGGAAAAGAGAGGGAGACACAGAATCTGAAGCATGTTCCAAGCTCTGAGCTGTCAGCACAGAACCCCACGTGGGGCTCAAACTCATGAACTGCTAGATCATGACCTGAACCAAAGTCAGTCGCTCAACCGCTTAACCAACTGAGCCAACCAGGTGCCTTCTTTTGTTTTTATTTTTAAACATGAGGCCAGATCCACTGAAACAGATGTTATATTATCTTTCTTTCTTTCTTTTTTTAGCTTATTTATTTTGAGAGAGAGAGAGAGAGAGAGAGAGAGAGAGAGAGAGAGAGAATGTGTGTGTGTGTGTGCATGCACGTGTGTGAAATTGGGGGAGGGGCAGAGAGAGAGGGAGGGAGAAAATCCGAGCAGGCTCCTCACTTTCCGTGCAGAGCCCTACTCAGGGCACAAACCGTGACATCATGACCTGAGCCAAAATAAAGAGCCTGATGCTTAACCAACCGAGCCACCCAGGCACCCCATAAATAATTGTTAGGTTGAGAATTCGCACATGTGAGAAAGCCACATATTCAAGCACAGGACAGTCTACCATTTTAGTGTGAAGAATTTGACAACTCAGGGATACACTTTGCTAAAACTTCCAGTTTACATTGCTATGCAGTTTACTTAGTATTTCAGTTTTAAATATTTACATATTTATTTGCTACATGCAAGGTTTCCCTGAGGGCAGTATTTGGGTACTTACCTTACATTTGCAGGACTGAAAAGGGTTCTTTCCAGAACAAAAAAGTAGGCCACAAAGATAAATTATGGTTTATGGAGCAGAACACAGAAACTGCAAAGAACTGCATTATGACACGTTTCCAACTGTAAAACACTGTGCCCTCAGTTCCTTCTGAAATAACTCACATTTATCCAAACAGGGCATTGGGGAAAGGCTTCATCGGGGTGGTTCAGAGGAATTGCTCCCTTTCCTTCCTGTCAGACCCTAAGTCTCACTCAATATTTGGTGATTATTTTTGGCATCCACTCTGGTCCATATTTCACACTTTTATGGATTCGAATATTTACTTCTGATATTCCAGATGTAGAGAATTTTATAATTCTGACATGAAGTATAGAATATATGTGAACTCTTCATACCTTCCTCATTTTGATTCCTCTCAGCTGCAGCAAAGATCCATGTAAGTATGAAACATAAGGAGGTTTATTTTTCTCTAACACATACTCTGCAGTGTCTGATCTAGTCCCTGACCCTGAGAGACTTTTGGAAGAAGGTAACTTCCAAATTGAGCCACACCTGAAAAATCTCCCCCATGCTCCAGAAAAAAAAATCCATTGAGTTACTCTGATTTGTAGCAGTTTGAAATTGGCTATTTAACCATTTAAATTAATCTGCACCTAGGATACAATCTCTCCTATTTCATAACATCAATGAAAACCTTACACGACCATGTCCCTGTGTTTCTATTCCTCACTTCCTTTTTGGATTCCGAACTAGTTTTTCTAAAATTTATTTAGATGCCTCATGGATGTCTCAAAACCTAATGGTCTGAAAACCATGCTTATCATCTTCTCTCACAAATCAGCTCCTTCTGACTTACTTACATTTAGGAAGAGTTAAACCACTCACTCATCTGCCAAGTGTCCTCACTCATCTGAGACTCCTCTCACTCACTACTCATATCTACTACTTGCTATCTGCTTAGGACGCCCTTAACTCTTCCCCATCGCCCTGGTCTCCATCGCACTTCCTTCTGACTACTGCAGCTGAGTGATGACATACCATGGAGGGTAAGCACATGGGAGTTTGGGCTCACACTGCCTGGGTTCAGATCTGGTCAGCCACATTCTGTCTGGACTTGGGCAAATTATTTTACTTCAGGAAGCCTCAGTTTACTAATCTATAAATGAGGGATAATAATAGTATAAGGATTAAATGAGATAATGAAAAAGTTTGTAACACTTATGACACATCATAAGTATTAGCCTAAAAACTCCATGAAGCCAAAGACCTTGCCTGTCGTGTCACCCACTCCATTCTGGTGCCACCACAACAGAATATATGCTGGCCAATGAGTGCTCAGTACAATCTCCTCTCTGCAAGCCTTCTAGAGTATGGCAAATTGTATTATTGTTAAAAAATGTTTCTGCTAATCACTCTGTTTGGGAGGAGGAACGAGGGTATCAGGGTTGGCTGTGTGAGTTGTTTCGGCTAACCAAATGGGAATGGGAATGTCCTGTAACATATCCAGGCAGAGACTGTAAGAGCCTGCATGCACTTTTCTTTCTTTTTAGTTACCATTGTGTGTGTGTGTGTGTGTGTGTGTGTGTGCACGCACATGCGCGTGCATGCGCATGTGTGTGTGTATGGTGAGAACACTTAAGATTTACTCTCTTAGCAACTTTGAAATGTATAATACAGTATTGTTAACTACAGTCAGATCCCCAGAACTTATTCATCTTATAACTGAAAATCTGTACCCTTTAACCAACGTGTCTCCTTTTTCTCTTCCTCCTAGCTCCTGCCAACCATTGTTCTACTCTCTGTTGCTACAAGTTCCACTTTTTTAGATTCCACATCTGAGGGAGAGCATACAGTGTTTGTCTTTCTCTGTTTGGCTTATTTCACTTGGCATCATGTCCTTCAGGTTTACCCATGATCCAAACCACATGTGGTTTTCTTTAAAAAAATTTTTTTAATGTTTTTATTTATTTTTGAGACAGAGAGAGACAGAGCATGAGCAGGGGAGGGGTAGAGAGTGAAGGAGACACAGAATCCAAAGCAGGCTCCAGGCTCTGAGCTATCAGCACAGAGCTTGATGCAGGGCTTGAACTCAGGGAGTGTGAGATCATGACCTGAGCTGAAGGCAGATGCTTAATCGACTGAGCCACCCAGGCACCCCCCACATGTGGTTTTCTAACTTCTCTCTCCTTTTGCCAAAAGACCTGCAATCTTCCAGGTAGAAAGAAGGTGCACTATTAGTAGGTCCTAGAGTAAAGTCAAGTGGAACTGAATTGGTGTCTAATTGTATCAGACATGAAGGAAGAATAAGCGAGAAATAAGCATTCCCTTGTTCTAAGCCCCTAACATTCTGGGGTTGTTTGTCACTCTTCTTTATCCAGGTTGATATTCAGAACACGCACAAAAATATGTTGGTCTCAGCTACAGAATAAAAGCATAATGGGGGGGCGCCTGGGTGGCGCAGTCGGTTAAGCGTCCGACTTCAGCCAGGTCACGGTCTCGCGGTCCGTGAGTTCGAGCCCCGCGTCGGGCTCTGGGCTGATGGCTCAGAGCCTGGAGCCTGTTTCCGATTCTGTGTCTCCCTCTCTCTCTGCCCCTCCCCCGTTCATGCTCTGTCTCTCTCTGTCCCCCAAAAAATAAACAAACGTTGAAAAAAAAAAAACAAAAAAAACTAAAAGCATAATGGGATGTGAGGGCGATCTGGCTGCAACATCTGTCACCCCCTTGATTGCCAGGGTTGATTCGGCTGATCTGGCTGGCTATAGGCAGATTTCCCCTTCCTCCCTCACCACTCCATGTGTGTCCCTCCTGAAGCTGCATGCTTGGTCGAAGAGGATGACCTTCCCCGATAAAGGAGGACTGTTCTTCGGTCAAGGGTATACAAGTAGCTGCGCTCCCCTGCTAGAAACTCCAAACGAGCTCTCAAGGTCCATTTGTAGGAGAACGTAGGGTAGTCAAGCTTCCAAGACTCCAGACACGTCCAAATGAGGTGCTGCATGTGGCAGTCTGCCTTTCTTTAAAAAAAAAAAAAAAAAAAAAAAAAAGAATAAAAGCATAATGTCCTTAGCATGACATACAAGTACCTTCACCAAATTGGTCCAAAGATCAGCTCCTCAATCTACTTCTCCTGCAGTCTGTCTGGAGACACTCTGTATAATCCACACAGAATTTTTTAACATCTGAACATCACCTTGAACACCTGTTTCCACCTCTCTGTGATCCTAACTGTCCTTGGCACCCGACTTAAAGAGACAAAGCAAGATCTTCTGAGTCCAGTGAGTTTAAGGTAGGATTTACAGCTGATTATTAAATGGTTTGCAGAATCACTGGAAGGACTAAGGGAAATAACCAGTGGAACTTCCAAGAAAGAAGTGCTGACAAGGGAGAACCTGCTGACAAGGAGACACTGCTTCCACCATAATTACAAAACTACCTTTCCTGCATGGAGGCAGCCCCTCCAGCTGTCCACTGCTAAACCATGCCTCCTCTGTCACAACTACACCCAATTCCATACTCAAGTCTCTCATAAACGTATGTGTTTGGCAAAGTCCAAATCATACCCACAATCATCAGGTGCAAGGTCATCTGAGAAATGTCTTTTTGTAAAAGTTTATTTATTTATTTTGAGAGAGAAAGAGCAGGGAAGGGGCACAAAGGAGGAAGAGAGAGAATCCCAAGTAAGCTCTGCACTGTCCATGCAGAGCCTGACAGCATGAGATTCGAACTCAGGAACCTCCAGGGCATGACCTGAGCTGAAATCAAGAGTCAGATGCTTAATGGATTGAGCCACCCAAGTACCCTGAGAAATGTTGTTTTTAACTTCTAGGCCTGCAATCCAGGAAGGCATCCTAGAAAGACTGGAATAAATGCTGATAACATCATTTCATACTCTCCAATACATAGTTTATTAATTTCTATAGTGCTTCACCTTTGTTATGGACTGAATGTTTGTGCCCCTCCCCATGCATGTATTGAAGCCCTAACCACTAATGTGATGGTATTTGGAGGTGGGCCTTTGAGAGGTGCTTAGTTTTAGATGAGGGCATGAGGGTGGGGCTCTATGATGGGATTAGTATCCTTGTAAGAAGAGGAAGAGATCAAAGTACAAGCTGTCTCTCTCCCCTTGCTCCTTCTACCTCCCCATCTCCCCCTTCCCCCTTTCCTTTCCCCCTCCCCTTCTCCCTCCCTCTCTCCCTCCTCTAAGGATACAATGAGAAGGTGGCCATCTGCAAGTCAGGAAGAGAACTCTTACCAAGAGCTGAATTGGCTGACACCTTGATCTTGGACTTAACAAACCTCCAGAACTGTGAGAAGTAAATGTCTAATGTTTAAGCCCCCTCCCCCTCTAAGGTATTTTGTTATAGTAGCTCAGGCTAAGATGACCCTCATTAAAGAACCTTCATGCCTCTTGTTTCCTGAAGACTCCTTGAGATCTAGAGAACATGGATCATCATCCCCACCTCTGGGATGAAAAATTTGAGACTCAGGCAAGTTACATGGTGAAGCCAAGACCAAAACTCAAGTTTGTTAGATGCTAGTCCAGTGCCCCTCCCAATATGCCCAGGAATCTCAGTTTTTCTAAGTCCTAAGCCCTGAGAACTTGAAAATCTAGGGTGACAACTGCAGTTGCTGCTGTTTCACTGCATAAGGCGCATTATCAGCAGTGCGGAAGGGCTCCCTGAGGAAGAGCCCGCCCTCCAACAGGGTGGGAGAGTCAGCTGCCCGGGAAATAATTAATCCTCAGTCCTCTGATTCCTATTAGGATAGTGTCTCTCTCATTTGTTATCTTTAAATGAAGTGAAGTGGGCGCTATCAGAAAAGTGGTGCTTCCTCCTTGGCTTGTTGGGAAGTTGGGGGGAAGCAAAAATATTTTCCACATTTTGATTTTGACTGGAAATTTTCACTGTAAGAGATAAGTCTTTGTGGGCCACTCATAAGCCTAGAAAATCCTATTTGCTGTTATACAAATCTAACCAGAAAAGAGAAGTATTGATTTTCTTAGGAAATAATGAAAAGCCATTAATGCATTTATGCCTACGTGCCTTTAGTGTTTCAGTATGAGGACGTTTTTATAATGTTTTCAGTGGCACTTCTAGAAAATGATTCATTCCCAGGCCAAAGAAGAAACAAATTTTAAAATTCAAGAGTCTGAAATATTCATTTTGTAGACCCTTAATCTAGAAATTATTGAACCCTAGAATCTTTGAGCCAGATTAAATCTCAGAAATGATCAGTCTAGTGGAATTTAACCAAATTTAAAGCAAGAAAACTCTTTGTTAAAATAAGATTTTATGGAGAACTCCCAACCAGATAAGACAAAAACTGTTCTGAACAAAGTGGGACTAATGGCCAAGACTGACGCACGTGGCCACTTCTCACAGTACTCCAACTCACCCCATATCTCTAAGGAAACCCAGGCTTCAAAAAACCCAGTTCCAAGGGCAAAAAGATTGTCCAGCTCAAGGCCAGATAGATGGTACCAGCACTGGAACTTGAACCCACCCCTTCTGATTTTTGTTCTTTCCTTGAGAAATCCCTGGGACAACATTTTCTTTGGTGACTTTTGCAGATCTCCCTTTGCCCTGTTTCCAGGCACTCACACCCACTTCTCACTGAAGCTTGAGGGTCATCTCTTTTTGCTAGTAGATCTGCTGGGATTCCTCTGTTTGTATGGCTCTTGCCTTCCAAGCCCAGCCACTGTGCAAGGCACTAGGGATGCACTGGTGACAAGACATTGTCCCTGACTTTAAGGGGTGGGGGTCCAGTGGGTTGTTAAAAGGGGAAACCCAGAGATAAAGGGAATGAAAAGATAAAGACGTGGTATTTAAAACAAATTCTAATTAATCTCGGACAACTCTTGAGACATGCTTTTTGTGCTTGGCTCACCCTCTTCTTCTACTGTCTGGATATTTAAAGGCATAGAGCCAGAACAAACCGTCCTTTCACTGTTCTACCACTTTCTGTCTTCTCCACCCAAGCACAGCTCCAAATTCTTCAAGGCAATGGCAGCGACATTTATTTGCATACAAATTAAGTTAACTGATAGAATTTTCTCAAACTAAAGTTTATCTCCCAAAGTATTTCTTAACCTTTGGTGTCTACTACTGCTTGTCTGTCACTGAGCGCTAACAGATGGCAAAATTAATGAACATATAGCAAAGGAAGATGCATGCAAAACATAGAAGCAATTGATCCTGCTCAGGTTAGCAGCTTGTTTCTTTGCGACCCATGGGATCATGACTTTATACTACATCCATCCATACAGTATAGGCTGTCCTATGTTTGGCAAAGATAATTGTTAAAAATTCATATCATAACAAGAATATCAATTTTTACCTTTATGTATGCTTAAGGTATCTCTGCATCATTGCCCAGAAGCTGGAAATAGTGGTAGTGTCTGACAAGATAATAGGTGTTGGAATAAGAGGTAGGAGAGAGACTTTTCACTGCATATGCTTGTTTATATGTGGAAAGGTTTACCATGTGTGTCTTTTGGTTTTCAAAGAAATTAAAATTGAAATACATGTGCTTTAAACATTCTGATGGTGAGGTCTCATCTCAGATTCTGAGCATGACCTGGGCAGTGGGGTTTTTGAAAACTCCCTGGGTAATTAGAACATGCAGCCAAGATTAAGAACCACTGCTCTAAGCTATTAGCAGAAACTCTTTATTATATACTGATACTTGTAAATTATTTAAGGCAGGCATTCCTAGATTTTTTGAGCAAGGAAGGGCTCCTTTGATGTTAAATATTTTTACCATCTCTCACACCACAGTTGACATATTTTTGGTATGTGTTTATTGCAGATTTGTTATTAACAGATCAAATGTCCAAAGTTACTAAGAATTAATTTCAATTAAATTGATATACATTTGAAAAATAGTAGTAGTTATATGAATATAGGTGGGAAGCAATGCAAATCCTCTTTGCAGGTAATTCTATGTTCTTATATCTTCTTATCTAAGACTTGTGTTTCTACAGGTATAAAGCCACCTTGCAAAATCCCTAGTTCCTTAGAAGTCCACAGTCCATAAAGTAGGAATCATTGGATTTAAGTATCTCTTTTCCTAGACAAGACTGTAGGGAGACATTTTGACCTTTTGGGCAGTAAACAGCAAATAGCAGGTGTTTCTGTAGTATTGACTTTGAGATCTGCTTGTTTTTTTTCTTATTGCTTTGTTTTAATTTCTACCCAAGTCCCAGTGTTCTCTAGAATACAAACTGTGCCCTGCAATCCTATTTACAACCTTTGCTTAAATATGCACCAGGCTTTTTTTCTCTTGGTAAGTTTTCTCAGCCATTTGTTTTGCTTAGAATGATAGTAGATAGAGCACAAACCCTCCTATCCTCCTCTACCATGATGATGCCCCTGCTAAACCTAGCTTTTCATGAAAATCCCTCTTTGAACCCTTTGTTAACATTGTGAGGTGACTAGTCCTTTACCTATTTGAACCCAGTTATCCTGGTTCCTATCCTGTATTAGATGTCAACAGAAAGGCACTGTGAATGAAGATTTTTAAGGGCTGCTTTTGGGAGCCCACTAACCTTTGGACCCCCTCCCTAAAGTGACAGTATGAATGTGAGAGCTTCATCAGAAGTGCATTAAAAGTAGAAAAATAGCCAATCCTGAATGCTCCATGCTATGTTACCCCAAATTTTGCAGTCATGAATTACATTTACTCTTTTACACTTCCAAACAACCATCAAGTTTCATTCAACCAAAATTAACATATGCTAATCTAAGAACTACTTGATATATTGGATTTTCTTAGATATATTACCACACCATGCTTCTTGGCATGATTTTTACTAAGCCTTACACATTTTTTTGTCAGTTCTAAAAACTACGGATTGTTTTCTCCTCCCTTGTGCATATCTGACTCTACCTTAAAGTTAAAAATCATTAAAGAAACAGAAAAGCATTTCACCTCTTTTTTTTTTTTTAACGTTTGTTTATTTTTGAGACAGAGAGAGACAGAGCATGAATGGGGGAGGGTCAGAGAGAGGGAGGCACAGAATCTGAAACAGGCTCCAGGCTCTGAGCTGTCAGCACAGAGCCCGACGCGGGGCTCAAACTCACGGACCGCGAGATCATGACCTGAGCCAAAGTCGGCCGTTTAACTGACTGAGCCACCCAGGAGCCCTGCATTTCACCTCTTGAATGTGCAATATATACACAGTTCAAGTTCTACCCATTTTGCAAGTGAGCAAGATTCCAGCCATCAATCAACCTGCAGTAACTTTTATTTAATTATATTTTAAAGGCATATGAGGTAATAGTAGGAGCTGAAAAAAAGCTTAAATAACCACATACAGTTAACTAATAGTGCTAAAGATTTCACCAGAATTTGCTTCTAAGTCCTCACGAAGAATGACTTGTTCTTTGGTAGATTTTCCTCTTTGGCTGTTCCTCAGCCATTTCTGTGAAATTGTTTTATAATGAAATGTTTCCCCCTTTCTTTCTTTATACTCTTTTTTATATAATCATGAAAGTAATACATGTTTATTAATGGAAGAAAAAATATGTTTTTATTTATTTATTTATTTATTTATTTATTTATTTATTTATATTTATTTATTTATTCATTTTAATGTTTATTTATTTTTGAGAGAGAAAGAAAGAGAGGCAGAGAGCAAACAGGAGAGGGGCAGAGAGAGATGGTGACACGGAATCTGAAGCAGGCTCCAGGCTCTGAGCTGTCAGCACAGAGCCCAACACGGGGCTTGAAACCATGAACCATGAGATCATGACCTGAGTGGAAGTCAGATGCTTAACCAACTGAGCCACCCAGGAGTCCGCCAAAAAATCTGTTTTTAAAAAAAGACTTAAAACCTCCATTGTAATGTACTATTCAGAGATAAGCATTAACATTTGGTTGCATTTCCTTTTCTTCTAAGTGTGTGTGTGTGTATGTGTGTGTTTACACATATATACACACAAATGTATGAACAAAATAGGAACATACAATATGCATATACATTTTGGTGTTCTGCTTTTTCTCTTAAAATCTGTTATTAGCATTTGTTTCTCCACCCTCATGTCTTCTGTTCTCAGGTTCATTCCCCCAGTTCCCGATCTCATTTCCTACCAGCCTCCCCACTCTTGTTTTCTTAGTCCTCACCTTGCTACCCTCCTTAATCTTTTCTCAGTGCTGCAGCCAAAGGCATTTCTCTCCTGTGGTACTAATTATTTCACTCCCCTATTTTATTTTATTATTTTTTAAAATGGTTATTTATTTATTGAGAGAGAGAGGGAGAGAAGGAGAAAGCATGAGCTGGGGAGGGGCAGAGAGAGAGGGAGAGAGAGAACCCCAAGTAGTCTCTGTACTGTCAACACAGAGCCCAATATGGGTCTCCATCTCACAAACACGAGATCGAGACCTGAACCAAAACTAAGAGTTAGACACTTAACTGACTGAGCCACCCAGGTGCTCCTCCCCTATTTTAAAGCCTTTAACATATTGCTTCTTTGCTCACAGGGTAAACCCGAGTTCCCTTTAGTTTCCTGCATGACCTTCAGCTCCTCTCTCAGGCCTATCTTTCAGTCACAGCCTGATGCTTTCTCCTTCAATATATTCTGTCCAGTTGCAGCGTTTCTCAACGTATGACCCACAAGCCACATGTTTTAGTCTTATAGAGTGACATTTGAACAATGAGGAGTCTAGGATCACACTCTAGGTGACCTGAATCAGAAATTCTAGATGTCACTCTATTTTTAATAAGTTCTTCAAGTAATTTTTGAATACCCTCCAACATGGCAACTTCTTTTCTAAGACTCCCTAATAGAAAAATTAAAATCAATTGTTTAAAGGCATTTCTCATCCATTCTGCACCTCGTTTGGTCCTCATTGCATTGCTCGGAAGTCAGTTTAATTATCATTCTACTCATTCCACAGATGAGGAAACATACAGATGAATCAAAGACATTAAGAGATTTGTCCAATCCACACAACCAGTAAGGTTTGGGGATAACATTTCAAGTCTGCTCTTTCCAAATCCAAATTCTAGCAGCTTTCCATTATATATTACCAGCTTCCCACTTTGGCCTGTAAAGAGAGAGACTTTGTTCTATGTGCCTTTAGTCAGTGCACTCACCCTTCAAGACTGTGGTACACATTGCAGGTGTTCTCACCATAGTCCTGAACACCATCTTTCCAGTATATGTGGTTGGTCAGACTTCTACTGCAAGCACCTAAGATTCTCTGTTTAACATCTTTCTCTTGATCTGAGCAAGAGGTAGACTTAAATGTCAGGGAGTCAGCGCCCCCAGGAGCCAATGGCATATGGGAGCTACAGCTAAATACTCTAGCCTTATCACCTGGGGCGGGGTGAGGCAAATTTGAGATGTGTTCTACAGAGAGCCCCAGAGATGTTCAAGTGACACACTGCTTCACAAAGCTTCCTTTTATCCCTTCCCTTCCCTCTCCCATCTCACATTCTCATTCTCCCCTGTTATTTTCTGGGGATCCCCTGACAAGTAAACTACTTGAACTCACATCTTGTCTCAGGGTCTGCTTCAGGAACCCAACTTAAGACAAAGCCCCTGATTAAACATGGATTTTGTATTTCAAGTGACAGAAACACAAATCACATAATGAAAACAACACAAAGTTGAGAAGTCCAGGTACAGACCTGGCTTCTGATGCAGTCAGCTGCACACGTGCAAAGAATGTCAGCCTTTCTGTGGCTCTCTCTCTGGTTCTTCACCTCTCTCCTTGCCCTGACATCTCTCTGTTTTGTTTTTCTTCATGTGGTTTTATTCTCAGGAAGTATTCCATGTTGAAACATGTTGGAACCTGAAGCAAAAGGAAAAGTGTGTCCCCCCCATTTATCCATGTTTTTATACATTTTAATGTCTTTTTTTCCTAGAATCAGAGTTTTAGTTTTGTCTTTTATTATCCTTATTTAGTTTTTACTTCATAATCACAAACTTAACTCTGCAATCCAGCTAGATTTGGAGGGGACTTAGGAAAATATGGAACCCATAGAACTGCAGCAAGAGCACAGAGATTATAAGATAGTTCAAGCAGATGGGGGTGAAGGGGTGCTCTCCTGAGCTACAGAAGGAATAATCTGCTAGTTAAGTTAAACACAAGTCAAATTTATTAGATCTGTGCATAATAAGCAATGGCGATCTTCTTGCTGGTCTTGCAATTCCTGGACATCAATTGCTCCATGGCTTCCATAATATTCGTGCTCTCTTTGACCTTGCAAAAGACCACATGATTGCTATCCAGCCACTCAGTCTCAGAAGTGCAGAGGAAAAACTGGAAACCATTTATGTTAGGTCCAGCATTTGCCATGAACAAGATGCCAGGACCCATGTGCTTCAAGATGAAATTTTCATCATCCAGTTTCTCCCTGTAAATGGACTTACCGCTAGTGCCATTATGGCATGTGAAGTCACTACCCTGGTACATAAATCTTGAATAATCCTGTGAAAGTAGGAAACTTTATAACCAAATCCTTTCTTCCCAGTGCTCAGAGCACAAAAGTTCTCTGCACTCTTTGGATCTTTGTCTGCAAACAGCTTGAAGGAGATGTGGCCCAAGGGCTTGTAATTCCTGGTGATGTCAAAGAACACGGTGGAGTTGACCATGTCTGGGTGGCATGGGTGGCTCTGAGATGGTGGCATCTGCAAGCTCCAGAAGTAGATTTTGAAAATATTATTGATGAGCCTGCTTCAATTAAAGTTAGATTATAATAAATTATTTTAGTGTAAATAAAATATTTATACTTAAAACAATATTTAAAATTTTATTATACATACTTTTAAATTTTTCAATACTTTTTCAACTACTTTAATATTCTGGGAAAAAACTAGCTGTTAAAAAATAGATAAAAACATGGATATAGGGGGCACATTTTTCCTTTTACCTCAAGCTCCAATAGAACTCAATATGACATTGTCTTCATTTAAGGTTGTTTTTTTTTTTTTTAATTTACATCTAAATTAGTTAGCATATAGTGCAACAATGATTTCAGGAGTAGATTCCTTAGTGTCCCTTACCTATTTAGCCCATCCCTCCTCCCACAAGCCCTCCAGTAACCCTCAGTTTGTTCTCCATATGTATGAGTCTCTTCTGTTTTGTCCCCCTCCCTGTTTTTATATTACTTTTGTTTCCCTTACCTTATGTTCATCTGTTTTGTCTCTTCAAGTCCTCATATGAGTGAAGTCATATGATATTTGTCTTTCTCTAACTGACTAATTTCGCTTAGCATAATACCCTCCAGTTCCATCCACATAGTTGCAAATGGCAAGATTTCATTCTTTTTGATTGCTGAGTAATACTCCATTATATATATATATATATATATATATATATATATATATATACACACACCACATCTTCTTTATCTGTTCATCCATCGATGGACATTTGGGCTCTTTCCATACTTTGGCTATTGTGGGTAGTGCTGCTATCAACATGGGGGTGCATGTGTCCCTTCGAAACAGCATACCTGTATCCCGTGGGTAAATGCCTAGTAGTGCAACTGCTAGGTCATAAGGTAGTTCTATTTTTAGTTTTTTGAGGAACCTCCATACTGTTTTCCAGAGTGGCTCCACCAGCTTGCATTCCCATCCATTTAAATTTTTGATATTTTGTTTATCATAGGCTATTTTATTTTATTTACTTATTCAAAAATATTTATTTTTTGGAGAGTGTAAGCAAGGGAGGGGCAGAGAGAGAAGGACTGAGGATCGGAAGTGGGCTTTGTGCTGACAGACTGACAGCAGTGAGCCTGATGTGGGGCTCAAACTCATGAACCATGAGATCATGACCTGAGCTGAAGTCTGACACTCAACTGACTGAGCCACCCAGGTGCCCCTGCCATAGATTATTTTAATTAATTTTTATTTTTAAAATATAAACTTAACTATTGTTTATCTCTATTTCTGAGTCTTTTTGGTATGTCCTCAAATTTTGCAAACTGGTATAGCCACTGTGGAAAACAGTATGGAGATTGCTCAAAAAGTTAAAAACAGGACTGTTCTACCATCCAGAGAATCACACTACTGTTTATTTACCCCCAAAATACAAAAATGCTAATTCAAAGGGATACATGCACCTCTATGTTTATAGCTGCATTATTTACAATAGCCAAATTATGGAAGGAGCCTAAGTGTCCATTGATAGATGAATGGGTAAAGAAGATATATAAAAAAGAAGGAAATCTTGCTATTTGCAACAACATGGATAGAGTTAAGAGAGTATTATGCTAAGTGAAATAAGTCAGAGAAAGACAAATACCATATGATTTCACTCATATATAGAATTTAAGAAACAAAACAAATGAGCAAAGAAAAAAAAGAGAGTGAAAAACCAAGAAATAGACTCTTTTTAAAAAAAAATTAATGTTTATTTATTTTTGAGAGAGAGATACACACACACACACACACACACACACACACACACACACACACACAGAATGCAAGCAGGGGAGGAGCAGAAAGAGAGAGAGGGAGACACAGAAGCCAAAGCTGACTTTAGGCTTTGAGCCGTCAGCACAGAGCCTGACACGGGGCTTAAACCCACAAACTGTGAGATCATGACCTGAGATGAAGTCTGAGACTTACCTGACTGATCCACCCAGGCACCCCAAGAAATGGGCTCTTAAGTTTAGAGAACCAGCTGGTGGTTACCAGAGGGGAGGTACATGGGGGATGCGTGAAATAAGTAAAGGAGATTATGAATACACTAATCATGATGAGCACTGAGTAATGTATAGAATTGTTGAATCATATATTGTATACCTGAAACTAATAAAACACTGTATGTTAACTATACTGGAATTAAGGTTAAAAGTTTTATAAAAATAAAATAAAATAAAATAAAATAAAATAAAATAAAATAAAATAAAATAAGTAGGTGTTCCCTGCTTATGACTGCTTCAACAGAATCAGCCACATCCCTCCGATGGCATGATATGTCCAATGGTTGATCCTACTGCTATTTTGGCCACATCGCTAGCAGCCCAGTCCTCTGCTGACTCAGACTGTTTGTTGTACCCTACCTGTAAGACTCTGACTCTCAGCCTCCTCCATACTCTTCAGGCTCACAACTTGAGAGCATTAAGTAACTGGGGAGCTGGTATCTCTCCTAATCAGGATGATAGCTGAAGCTGTTCTCACTGAGCTGGTTATTCCAGCAAAAAGATTTCAGCCCAGGACTCCCTCCTCTTGAGATGTAGAACTCTCAAATTGGTTGTGTGCTCTCAAGACCTCACTTTCCACTTCTTGAAGAACTGCCTTTTGAACTCAGTATTTAGCCCAAGGCTCCTCAGAACACTCCTCACCAGTTCCATTAACAGGGATAACAACTAACACTGCATTAAGTTGATCTCCCCAGTGGAAGTAAGCAGTTCTTATCCATGGGATCATTTCCAACATATCCAGGGCCGCCAGGCACCCCTGGCCATTGTTCTGGGCACAGGGAAAAGACAGTCAGTAACTTAGGTCTCTCCATGACAACTCCTGCGAACCATCTTCTTTCGCAAAGTCAATTGCCTTTTCTAATATCTATCATCTTTTGAGAACTCCGTTTAGTGTTCTTGGACAGATGGTGAGTGAGAATATTTTTTAAAGTTAGTTGTATTTTTACATACTAGTAGCCAACAATCAAATTAAATTTAAGAAAATATTTCCATTTATGGGGTGCCTGGGTGGCTCAGTCAGCAGTCCTACTTTGGCTCAGGTCATGATCTTTCCGTTCGTGAGTTGAGCCCCATGTTGAGCTCTGTGCTGACAGCTCAGAGCCTGGAGCCTGCTTTGGATTCTGTGTCTCCCTCTCTCTCTGGCCTCCTCTGCTCGTGCTCTCTCTCTCTCAAAAATAAATAAACATTAAAGAAAATTTTAAAAATATATGAACTTTCATGCATGCCTCACACTATATACAAAACTTACCTTAAAACGGATCATAGGCCAAAATGTACAACCTAAAACTATAAAATTTATAGAAGAAAACATAAGATACTCTTTGTGCTTTTGAGTTAAAGTTTTCTTAGATATCCCACTAAAAGCATGATCCATAAAGTGAAAAATAAGTTGGACTTCATAAAAATTATACATGTCTAGTCTTTGGAAGATACCATTAAGAGAATGAAAAGCCACACCTCTGTGGGAGAAAATATTCACATTTTAAAAGCATATAACTGATAAAGGACTTGTGTATATATATATATATATATATATATATATATATATATATATATGAATTATTATATATAATATATGTAAATATAATAACATGGATAAATATCAACATAATTATTCAAGGGGCACCTGGATGGCTCAGTTAGTTTAGCGTCCAACTTCAGCCAGGTCATGATCTGATGTTTCATGAGTTTGAGCCCCGCATCGGGTTCTGTGCTGACAGAGGCTGGAGCCTCCTTCAGATTCTGTGTCTCCCTCTCTCTCTCTGCCCCTCCCCCACTCATGCTCTGTCTGTCTCTCTCTCTCTCAAAAAATGAGTAAACATTAAAAAAAAATTGTTTAAAGTAGCCAGATTAAAAAAAAGTTATATGCTTTTGATTCCAATCATACACATTTCTAGAAATGAATACTAATCTATGGTATTGAAAGCAGAGCCACAGTCATCTGGGGTTGGGAGATGGGGCAGAGGGGAGGGAATGCAGGGAAGGAGGGAGGGATTAAAATGGCAGGAGGAAATTTTGGGGCTGATAGGTATGTTCATGTCAAAAGTTATCATAAAGTGCACCTCAAACATGTGCAGTTTATTTTATGTCAGTTTAACCTCAACAAAATTGTTTCACACACAGCATCCATCTTTGGATATTATAAAGCAGATGTCTCTCTGCTTTTCAAAGGCTTTGATACGTCATACATACTATTAGCTTCTCAATTTGTCCAGTTAGTTGATTCCCCTTCTGTTTATAGTAGAATTCAACATAAAGTAAGTATGTTATTCTTGAACGTGTGGCCCAAGAAGTCTCAGAGGGGTGACTAATTCAAAATTAGGGATCACTGTTGTTTCTTACTTAAATCGTAAGAAAAGCCAGTCTCCTCCCTATATCCAAATGCTATTGCTGCCTTTTTTTCTCAGAAGTAGCCTCTCATAATTGGAGTAATTTTACTTTTTCCTCATATTGTTTTAAAATCTCTTCATTTCCTGGGGTGCCTGGGTGACTCAGTCAGTTAAGCATCCGACCTGTTTGCATCCCATTTAGGCTCAAGTCCCACATCAGGCTCTGTGCTGACAGCTCAGGAGCCTGCTTCAGATCCTCTGCCTTCCTCTCTCTCCGCCCTGTCCCCACTCATGTGCTGTTACTCTCTCTCTCAAAAATAAATATTTAGAAAATAACAAAAAAATAAAATCTGTTTATTTTCTTAGTTCTTCCTGAGAGAAGTCTAAAGCAGTGCCCCTCAAGTATGGTCCACAAATATTCACTGATCCACAACAGATACATACAAAAGTTGAGAATAAGAGTATAGAAAGCATTATAGCAATTTTGAGGAGTAATTGTACATCTATTAAACCTAATAATTAAAAATCGGGGCTTTATTTTATATGTCTTTTTATTATTTTTCTATTCTTTTTTGAAGTTATAAATTATTTTTGTATAGAGTATATGACTTTCCGTTTGCAAAATAATTGAACTGAATATTGGCATAGAAAAATATTTATAATTACAAAATAAAAAGAGTAACATTTTAAAAAACATACTGACCTCTGAATTCTGCATAGGAAAACATTTTTAAGAACACCATAAGGAGTAGTTTCAGTATAGGGGTGCCCGTGCTCCAGCACAGAGCCTGGAGCCTGCTATGGATTCTGTATCCCTGTCTCTCTGCCCCTCCCCCGTTCATACTCTCTTTCTCTCTCATAAATAAACATTAAAAAAAAAAGTGTAGTTTTAGTATAATATCAAAAGTCTAGAGTCTGGCAAAGGACTACAGGGTTTAATTTCTGCCTCTCACACTTGCTAACTGACTTGGGGAAATTACCTATTCTGTGTCTTTTTAACTATTAAATAGTAACAATATAGTCATCATCATCATGAAACCTGCCATATAGAGTCTAGAAATCTATGAAAATTGCTTTGAAGAAGTCCTGGCTCACAGCAGGTATTCAATAAAGGTGTTATCTGTTAATAATTTTTTTGAGCAATTAGTCACGTCGAGAGGTCAATAAAGTACCCAAATCCCTTACATTAAAATGTTTTAATTATTTATGAGAATTAATTAGAAAATGACCTTTTCAGAGGTGAGGGCTATATCAAATCAATCTTTGCAACCCTATTCTCAGTGCTGGTGCCTGGTGAGGAATTAGCACTAAGTAAAGATGCCTAGAGCGCTCCTCTCCAGGGGGTAGGCATGCCTGGCTCCCCTTGCCATCCAATCTCAACTTTCTCCCATCTCTTACCACTGTCCCCACTTCTCTTTTTCTCTATTGGTTTTCTTATTTGCTATTTTTCTTCTTCCCACTAGAATATAAGGTTCATGGACTCAGGAAGTTTGTTTGTGTTTTTATTTGCTATTTCATCACATCAGTGCCCAGAACAGTGTTTGGGAACATAGTATTTTTCTGTTCATTTTTTTAAAATTGTATTTTAAGGACATATCAATTCACAACCACTGGAAAATAAGAAAAAACAAAATGTAAGACACAAAACTGGCCCTTTTACCACAGATAGTTTGAGGGACACTGATTTAATGGGGCTTATTTACCATTTTACACATACATAAACTGAGCCGCAGGAACTTTCAGGGACTTACCCAAAGGCTAAGTGGTTAGCCTGGATCCTGGCCTCTCCCTTCCTGCTGTGGACTCCCTTGTCTTTAGCAGGACAATACATTGAGCTTCTTAGATGGTTCAAGTGGGTGGGTTATTAAACTTTGGATTGGAGGTGACCAACAGAGTGCTCTTACTCTGAATGTTTCTCCTATTACTGCAACAGATGATACCCCAGAAAGTTGACCTGAAACAGTGGGGTTCTATCCCTGACTGGCGAGCAAGGCCAGGAGTTTCATTAATACTGGATTTGCCTTGCTAAGTAAACATGCTTATTTGGTTTTAATATATTAGGCTTCGCGATTCAGAACTAGATTAAACTGTCAATCATCCTCCCATATTTCATATTGTTTCCTCTGGGCAGGGGCATGTGTGATGTTACACATGTCTCACCAATAAAACAGCCCTCTGGATTGAAATCTGTTCAGGACTTATAGCAAGATGTCAAATTAATTGTACCGAAATAATGAGTTAGCACCAAATGCTAATTAAATATTGATGAAAGTCATACTTTCAATTATCTTCATTATGGCCCCATGTTTTATGTAGGCATTAAGTGCTTGCAGTACAGCTACGTCTGGTAATTAGCTCTGCACTATTAAAAAAAAAAAAAAGCCCGAGTTATTGCCCTACATGTTAAAAGCACTTAGAAACCACTTGGAAAATGGAAAAGAGGTAGTTCTTTTTTTCTGAGAATGTTTGAACTTCTATGAATTCCATACTTCCTGTTTGTAGTAATGGATCTACTTTTTTTTTTCCCCTGACTGGGCAGATTAGAAATCAAAAGGCCCCTCAAAGTCCCTATTGAGCTCTGCTGGGTCATGGCTTTTTCCACTCTGGTTAACTTCTGGCAGCCTTTTCTTTTAAACACTTACCCTGCCTTTGACTTTTTTCCTGCCTGTAGGCACAATGGTTGCCTCCGGCAAATATGACCATCGCTACAATTTGTTGTGTTGTGATTCAGGTGGTTGTCAGAGAGCGCAGTTATTGTGCTGCCAGCGTTCCAATCACCTGGATTACTATTTATCTTGTATACCCCCCAGCCCCACACAGGTGACCCAACAAAGGAGAAGGTGCCCAAGAATGTGGGTGATACAGTTTGACAACTGATAGATAATAACATTTTCCATCCTGGCTGTATAGTAGAATAGATGTAGGGTCTTTTAAAACATAGTGCCTTACCTGATCTTACGTAGGGCCACAGCCCATATGTGCATGTGTGAACATATGAGTGTAAGGACGGTTTAATGGGTCCTTAAACAGTATATGTATACTCTGCCATCCTTTCTGGTGGGAAGGCTTTCTCCACTTCTGTGCTTGAAAATTTCTCTCTCCATTCATTGTCAGTGATGCACTTTTTTTTTGAAATGTGAACTTACTTTCTGCTGGTTGGTCATTTGTTTGTTTTCAGATCCTTTTCTTTCAATATAAAACATGTTCATGGGGATAATCAGGTGCCACCTTGTCATGAAGCCATGGAAGCAGTATGGACTTGGAGTCTGGAAGCCTTGGGCTTCCATTCACATGTGGTGAATCCTGACTCCACCATTTGTTATTTACTGGCACTTTACAGAAGTTATTTAACTTCTCTGACTCTCAGTTTCCTCATCTGCGAAAGGGAGGTAGTCAAATCTACTTCCAAGGTTGATATGAACACCAAATGAAATACTCTACAAGCATGTTAGGCAGGTGGTTGATCGCCCCCAAGAAGGCTGCTATCTGAACCACTTGTAACATGTAAAAGGCTCTGCAAGAGATTCATAACAAATGCTCCATAAATGTCATTTAAAAAAATTAATTGGATTCTACAGCTGTTTTATATTCACTCACTGAGTCGAGGTAGAAATAGAAAAAAAAAAAAGCTGGTTCTATTGAAGACTTCTTCATCTGTCATAGGCTAAACCATTCTGTCCTTCAGAACACGGCTTTTGTCACTCACCAGCTCATAGTCCTCCAGTGGCTTCTGAGTGAATGCCAAAGTGCTCACCTTGTATGAACGAACCCTGGCCACTTGTTTAGCATCAACTCCTACCAGGCCCCCCTTGCTTACTGGCTTCCAGTCACACAGGTCTTTGTGCTGCTCCTAGAACAAGCCAAGCAAAGGCCCATCAGAGTCTTTATGATTTTGTGTCCCTTCTGCCTCGATCCCTCTTCTGCATCCTTGCATTTAAGCTGGCTTCCTCATTTCACTTGGGTCTGTGCTTAACTGTCACCTTCCCAGAGAACACCTTGGCCACTCTACATAAAGCAGCACCCATCTCTCTTCTTTAACCTGCTCTATTCATCTTCCTAGAGTTTAGCTAGAATAGTTACTGTCTGCTTATTTTATCATCTGTCTATCCTTCTAGAAAGTATACCCCAACACAACAGGGACCTCATGAGTTCACTCATGTATCTAGGTGACTGCTTGACAGGTACGGAATGAATTAATGACCAAAGGCTGGTGGTAAGAAGGGAAAGGGAAGTAACATTGCTGAGCACTTGCTCTGCTGGGCCACGGTCCAGACTATACAATCACTCTTTAGGATGGCAAGGTCCTCATCGTCACACACATCAGCTCAAGACTCACAGGCAATAAGTTGTTGCCAGTGCAAAGTCACAATGTCCAAAATCACAGTTATGATATTTCCCTTCATCCTGCTCTGGGCCCAATGGATCTTATCTCAGTGAAGGTAGCAGCATCTTCTCAGTTGCTCAAATTAGAAAGCCAAGAGTTGGGGTGCCTGGGTGGCTCAGTCACTTAAGCATCTGACTCTTGATTTTGGCTCAGGTCATGATCTCACACTCCTGGGATTGAGCCCCACATCAGGCTCAACATAGATTTCAGAACCTGTTTGGGATTCTCTGTCTCTCCCCTCTCTGTGCCCCTCCCCTGCTTGCATTCTCTCTCTCTCAAAATAAATAACCAGACTTGGAAAAAAAAAAGAAAGAAAGTCAAGAGTCTTCCTGGAGGCACTCTCCTCCCTCACTGCTCATGTCCAATCCATCAGGAGCCTAGTGACTTTATCTCCTAAATACCTCTCAAGTCCATCTGCTTCTCTCCATCTTTATTAGCACTCTAGTCCAAGGAGTCATTAGTTTTTACTTGGATCTTGTAGTACTTACTACCTGGTTGACCCTCTTTTCCACACTTGCTCTCTAATAACCCATCTTCTACAGAGACCTGAGAAATCATTACAAAATGCAAAACTGATTATGCCCTGCTGTCCTTCCCTTGCTAAAGTATTTCATTAATTTCCCATTGCCCTTAGCACCATACTGAGGTCCTAAATTTGGCCCACTGTGTACCATTTTGTCCTTGCCTCCCTTCTATTGGTTTCCACCTTGCTCACTGTGTACTGGCTACTCTGATCTTGGGCCATGTTTCTAAATAATCCAAGCATCTCCCATGCTCAACCTGCACACTCTCATTGCCTTCCTGCCTTTTGGCCAAGTTTTGGTTAACTCTCAACCTTTTTGTTTCAGCTCAATTATATGTCAGAAATATTTCCTTCCTATCCTACAGTCTAGGGACTGATATCAACCATCACAGAACAAGTGACTTCTTCAACAGGGAGTTTACTACAGTTGTAACCAAGAGATTATGAACTTATGCCTATCTTTCCCACTAGATTATAAACTCCCAGAGATAGCATTCTATAACATTTATCTTGTGGATGTTTTTCCATCACTTAGTCTGGGGTTGTGCATAGAAAGCACTCCATAAATGTTGAATTAATGAATGTGACGTCACTTTGAATGTTGGACCTGATGGGGTTAGAGCTTGGCTTTGGACCCAAGGCTGTCCAAATCTTAACTACACTAATGCTCTTTCTGAAGGTGCTGCTCAGGCCCAAAGCGAACCCAGGTACCAGAGAGAAGTGGAGGACTGGAAGTTCTGAGATCCTGGGAGTTCTTCCTGGAAGCAAGAGCTGGGAAGCATCTACCATGGGGGCTGGTCTCAGCCCAGATGCTCAAAGGCCACTGTGTTCTTCTTCCTCCCCATCAGGCTCCAAGACTGGTTTCGAGTTTATCTTTGTTTTTCCACTTCTCTGAACTTAAAAAAAAAAAAAAGCCATGACAGAATATCACCTTTCAGGAGGCACACTGCCTCATTTGGAGCTGTTAAGATAAGGGAAGCAAAAGCTTAATTGATGGAGAGTGACGAGGTGGGTGCTACTGTGTATCTGAAAATGAGGTGTGTGAGTGGAAATTGGATTTGTGGTGATAGTAACAGCTGAAAGAGGGCCACACTGCTAAAGAGCAACTAAAATTCACTCACTCATTCATTCACACACTCATTCACTCACTCACTCATTCACTCATTCATTCATTCAGGTGGTAATAGAGCATTCATTCATTCAGGTGGTAATTCAGAGTTTATGTGAGAAACCCTGATTTAGCATGAAATATACAACAATGAAAAAAATGGCTGGCACTAACCTCTTGTATCTTATATTTTAGTGGGAGAGAGACAATAAACAAATAAAAATTAAACATGTAACAATATTAAGTGATGAGAAGCACTTTGAAGAAAATCAGTATATGTAAAGAGATAATAGGCAAATGTGGCTAGGTTAGTTTTTTTTGTTTTTTACTTTTTGTTTTTAATATATGAAATGTATTGTCATATTGGTTTCCATACAACACCCAGTGCTCATCCCAAAAGATGCTCTCTTCAATACCCATCACCTCCCCTCCCCTCCCTCCCCCCCCCATCAACCCTCAGTTTGTTCTCAGTTTTTAAGAGTCTCTTATGCTTTCGCTCTCTCCCACTCTAACCTCTTTTTTTTTTCCTTCCCCTCCCCCATGGGTTTCTGTTAAGTTTCTCAGGATCCACATAAGAGTGAAAACATATGGTATCTGTCTTTCTCTGTATGGCTTATTTCACTTAGCATCACACTCTCCAGTTCCATCCATGTTGCTACAAAGGGCCATATTTCATTCTTTCTTATTGCTACGTAGTACTCCATTGTGACATAAACCACAATTTCTTTATCCATTCATCAGTTGATGGACATTTAGGCTCTTTCCACAATTTGGCTATTGTTGAGAGTGCTGCTATAAATATTGGGGTGCAAGTGCCCCTATGCATCAGTACTCCTGTATCCCTTGGGTAAATTCCTAGCAGTGCTACTGCTGGGTCATAGGGTAGGTCTATTTTTAATTTTTTGAGGAACCTCCACACTGTTTTCCAGAGTGGCTGCACCAGTTTGCATTCCCACCAACAGTGCAAGAGGGTTCCTGTTTCTCCACATCCTCTCCACATCTATAGTCTCCTGATTTGTTCGTTTTGGCCACTCTGACTGGCATGAGGTGATATCTGAGTGTGGTTTTGATTTGTATTACCCTGATGAGGAGTGACGTTGAGCATCTTTTCATGTGCCTGTTGGCCATCTGGATGTCTTCTTTAGAGAAGTGCCTATTCATGTTTTCTGCCCATTTCTTCATTGGATTATTTGTTTGTCGGGTGTGGAGTTTGGTGAGCTCTTCATAGATTTTGGATACTAGCGCTTTGTCCTATATGTCATTTGCAAATATCTTTTCCCATTCCGTTGGTTGCCTTTTAGTTTTGTTGATTGTTTCCTTTGCTGTGCAGAAGCTTTTTATCTTCATGAGGTCCCAATAGTTCATTTTTGCTTTTAATTCCCTTGCCTTTGGGGATGTGTCAAGTAAGAAATTGCTGCGGCTGAGGTCAGAGAGGTCTTTTCCTGCTTTCTCCTCTAGGGTTTTGATGGTTTCCTGTCTCATATTCAGGTCCTTTATCCATTTTGAGGTTATTTTTGTGAATGGTGTAAGAAAGTGGTCTCGTTTCATTCTTCTGCAAGTTGCTGTCTAGTTCTCCCAGCACCATTTGTTAAAGAGGCTGTCTTTTTTCCATTGGATATTCTTTCCTGCTTTGTCAAAGATTAGTTGGCCATACTTTTGTAGGTCTAGTTCTGGGGTTTCTATTCTATTACATTGGTCTATGTGTCTGTTTTTGGTGGCTAAGTTAGTTTAGATGAGTAGTCAGAGAAGGCCTCTTTGAGGTGACATTTGAGGAAAGATCTAATGAAATAGGCCACATGAATATAGAAAGATTTCAAATGGAAATAAGTGACATACAAAGAAATTTGGTTCATGCTTTAGTTATGAGAGGCTAATTTTTTTAAAGTTTATTTATTTGTTTTGAGAGAGTGAGGGAGGGACAGAGAGAGAAGGAGAGAGAGAATCCCAAGCAGGCTCTGCACTGTCAGTGCACAGTCCAATGTGGGACTTGAACTCATGAACCATAAGACCATCACCCGAGCTGAAATCAAGAGTTTGATGCTTAACCCACTGAGCTACCCATGTGCCCTAGGAGACTAAATGTTTAACAAATGTTGGAGGAGGTCATTGGGAAGATATGACCACTGGATGACCTGTGAACTGAATCCCAACAGTCAGAGGCGCTTCTCACTTCCTTCTCTGTCCTTGCAATGTGCATTCTGCTTCCTGGAAGCTGGTCCTGGAAGCTGCACCAAGGACACACTCTTGAGACAGTGATGTGCTGCTGAGACCATCTAGATAGTATACGTGACTGATCCCAGTTAAGGCTGCTATGTAAATTTCTAAGACTTGACAAGTGGGTGCAGAGATCTACCTGTCATGTGGCCACCCAAAACAAACCTCATAAGTAAGTTCCCTTGCACATTAAACCTTCCACTTATCAATCAGGAGTGGTTGCCTCTCTCTGGCCTCTCTCTGCCCTATTCATGGGCTGATTTGAGATTACACCAGGGACGTTCCTAAAGAGATTAGAAACCAATGCCAATATCACCCATGCCCACCATGGAAACTCAAGTGGTTTAACACAAAGGATGCTTATTTCTTGCTCATAGCAGAGGCTAGTGTGGGTTTAGTGGATGTGCATCCCTGTGTAGTTTCAGGCTCTCAGGACTCTTCCCCTGGTGGCTCTACCACTCTCTAGCATCCTGAGTCCTCTCTATCCCATTGGAAGATGAAGCAAACAGATGGCGTGGGAGGTTTTTACTGGCCAGGTCTGAAAATGGCATGTGCCTGTCATTTTTTTTTTTTTTTATTTCACCAGCAAGAACCCATCACATGTCACTCCTATTGGTACAAGAGGCTGGGAAATGCAACCCAGCTGTGTTTGAGAAGAAGAGGGTCCAGGTTTGGGAAGCACCTACCCCATTTCTTTCCAGCATACATAAAGAACACAGAGGAGGCAGAGTGACTGTTGCTGAGGGAAGATGATATTTGAGAGGTGGGCATGTGCTAGGGGAAGGTAATAAGGCCTTTAGGTCACAGAAGGGACTTTGTACTATTTTCCTGAGTATATTGGCATACTACTGGAAGATTTTAAACAAGGAAGTGATATGCTTGGATTTCGATTTTAAAAAAGATCTTGAAAGCTCTTCAGAGACTATAAAGTAGGGGACAAAAAAGGCGAGGATAATAATTCATGGGAGAGGTGATGATAGCTGGGGCTAAGGCATGGCTGTGGTGAAGAGCTGAACAGTGGTCTCATTGAACATAGTTTGGAAAGAAAAGCAAATAGGAGTTACTGTTAAATTGAATGTGGAGCCTGAAAGAAAGAAAAGAATCAGTGAAGCTTACTAAATTTTTTGTCTGAGAAACTGGGTAGATAGTTTTGCCCTTTACTGAGATGGAAGAGACTGGAAAAGGAGGAGGCGGCAGAAATGGAGACTTCTCTTCCAGATATTATATTTGTAATGCCTATTGAACAGCCAAGTGAAGGTATTAAGTAGCAATTGCAGATGGAAAGCTCATGGTGGCAGGAATGGAGTGATTGGAGCTGGAGATATCAGGTTTATCAGGGTGGGGTTATCAGGATATTAGTATATGAAACCAAGAGATTTCAGGAGGTCACTAATTTCAATAAAGAAGAGACAAATTTTGAGGACTTGCTCAGGAGCATTTCAAGATCTAAAGCTCAAATCATAGACTCGTGGACTCAGAAATAACAAGGCTCTACAAAGTTATCAGGTCAAACCTCTTATTTTTTTCAGTGAAGAGACTAAGCTCAAATGATGCCATTGCATAACTAAGATCACATCATTTGTGTTGGCAGAATTTGACTACAATCCAGATGTTAGGGCTACTTACCCACTGCGTCTTTGTCTATCTCATAATCAAAACAATAATTCCTGTGGTGAAGGATAAGAGAGAGGAATTAGAGGCACCTGGATGGCTCTGTTGGTTGAGCAACTGACTCTTGATTTTGGCTCAGGTCATGATCCCAGGATCGTGGGATTGAGCCATGCATGAGACTCCATGCTGAGCACGGGCCCTGCTTAAGATTCTCTCTCTCTTTCCCTTCCTTCCTTCCTTCCTTCCTTCCTTCCTTCCTTCCTTCCTTCCTTCCTTCCTTCCCTCCTTCCTTCCTTCCTTCCTTCCTTCCTTCCTTCCTTCCTTCCTTCATTTTCTTGCTTTCTTGCTTTCTTTCTTCCTCTCTCTCTTTCTCTATTTCTCTCTTTCTCCCTCTGCCCTGGCTTGCATGTGCTCTCTCTCTAAAAAACAGTAAATAAATAAAAATAAAAGAGGGGCAATTGGTGAGATGAAAGAGAAAAGGAGGGAAATAAACTGTGTTGGAGAATATGTTTACCCCCCTTCCCATCTCCCTCTTAATCTTTGTAATCACTGCAGAACACATTCTATATAAAGGATAAGGTCACTTTCATATTATTTCAACTCTGAAGAGACTGGGAGAATATTGAACAGTAGCCAATCCTGAAACATATTTCAGATGAAAGGGCAGAAAGAGCTGTTGGAAGAAAAAAAGGAAAAACTGCATCCATTGTCTTTATATCCAAAAGCAGAAGTTAATAAGTTTTACCTTTTTTTTTTTCCCTGAGACCTCTGGATTTGGGCTGTGTTTGGGGATTTGGGCAGAGGAAAGGTAAGGAGGCCAGACACATGATGGAAGTAATGGAGGCCCAGAGGAGAAGCATAGTCTCAAGGGGGAAGATCCCATTAACCCAAACTGTCAAGAAGTCAAATATGGGGACTGAAAAATAATTATAGATGGTGTGAACATAAATGATACTGAGAAGAAAATATCCAGAATGATAAAGTACACATAGTGAACAGAAAGAAACAGATAAACATAGGTGAAGGTAAGGAAAAATAAGATAAAAAGAGAGATGCAAACCATAAGAGACTCTTAAATACAGAGAACAAACTGAGGGTTGTTGGGGGGGGTTGGATGGGGGAATGGGCTAAAGAGGTGATGGGCATTAAGGAAGGCACTTGTTGGGAGGAGCACTGGGTGTTATATGTAAGTGATGAATCATGGGGTTCAACTCCTGAAACGAATACTACACTGTATTTTAACTAACTTGAATTTAAATAAAATTAAAATAAATGAATAAATAAATAAATACATAAATAAAGGTTGAATCATGTAATGTCAAATGTTAGTTTCCTGACTCCATCATCCCTTCTAGATTTACTAATCGGCAACATATTGTAAGATGGAACTTTCCCTTCTCTTACATTTATTTATTCATTTCTATCAGCATGTACTCATGACTTCCTATTTTACTCAAAGGGTTGCAATATTTTACAATTATTCTTTATTTTCATATTCAAATTGTCCTGGGCTATACCAAGGGGAGCCCCTTTAAATTGATTTGTGTGGTCTTTTGAGGTCTCCATCATTCTGGAGTATTTTATTGCTTTCTGGCACAAAACATTTTAGTCTTATTATGTAATTTTCTTACCCTAGTCCTAGAGAGGCCTATTTCTTTTTCTTTTCTTTTCTTGTCTTTATTTTTTCTTTTCTTTTCTTTTTTCTTTTCTTTCTCTTTTCTTTCTTTCTTTCTTTCTTTCTTTCTTTCTTTCTTTCTTTCTTTCTTTCTTTTTTCTTTCTTCCCCTTGTGATCATAACCTAAGCTAAAAAAAAAATTCAGACATTCAACCAACTGAGTCACCCAGGCACTCCAAGAGCCATTAGTTCAAGAACCCCTGGTTCCTTTCAATGGAGAATGATATTAAGAAGCCAAGATCTAACCTTCAGAGTGTTCCTGCTGCTAGATCCTCTCATAGGGCAGCATTAGGAAAGCTATACATATACACCTTCATCTCTTTATCTCTTTGTGTGTCTGTGTATCTGTCATCTATCACAAGCCAGTTCAGTCCAGCACAATAACATGTATTAGCATTCCCCTTTCCTTAATTGTAGTCCCTTATCTGGTAATAAAATACCCAGGTTGCATTATTCTCAATGTATTTATTTATATACTTCATCTCCTGATTACGCCAGCTGAAAATTTGACCCTGGGCACATTGGTCCCTCCTATCATACCTCAAGCCTCACTGAGAACTACCTAAAAGTTTGGACCCAAAGAAAGGGAAAAAGGAAGCCCCCTGTGTATTCCAGGGTAGGAGACATTGAAGGGGGTTCTCAGATATGTAATCTGCTATAGTTGGCAGAAAGCATTTGCCCTACTCATCTTCTGTTTCCTCCTCTATTGTCCACTTTCATCACCTGAAGAGCCACTTGCCAAGACCTCACTGTTACAACTGCTATAGGGTGAATAAGAACTTAGTTGTCAGGAACCAGTGTTACTCAGTGAGCACCCTGCAGCCGTGCAGCACAGTGCCTATCCTCACTTCTCTGCCTCTACCACTCAGCCCCAAGGCCACTCAGCTTGAACTCAGCAGTGCAGGGTTCCCTCAGCTTCTGGCTCTTACCAATACCCTGATGACTTTTCAATACTTTCATTAGATAACAGATACACTAACAAAAATAGCCTTGTCTGTTCTTGCCTTTACATTTTGTCATAGAGACTCAATCGAGTGTAGCTTATTGGCAGAATGGGAAGTGATGTCCCTCTGCTCCTGCTTTTCTAACTTCCCCCTCAGGCTTACCCATCCACTTCCTACTCTTATAACATTCAGATTCTCCTGTCTTCTCTTAATAACAAAATATGCACCAAGTATATTGATGGATGTGAACAGATCCTGGAAGAAAGAGGTTGGAGTGACATCTGGTCTAGAGCTCGGCCAATCCCCAGCCAGATCCCCATCTCCTTGAGTTTATGATCTCTTATACTCTTAATACTTAAAGGATAGGCTAATAACAGCTCCTAAAGAATGGGCTGGGAAGCTTCTTATAACTGGCTAAGCCCCCATGGAACTCTCAAGAGAAATACTCTTCTCCAGAGCTGTGCCAGCCATATGTGACTCACACTAGAACCAGGCTGAATGGAACAACAAAGCTGTGAGGATTGATGGATCACCCTCAGATCATAGTATGATGGTGGTCAGCCTCCATATCTTTTTCATTTAAAACATAGCTCTGTGTATGCTCTGCATTTCAGATAGTGCTAAACAGCACTTACAGAGTTGAATATTAATAGTACTACTATTAAGAAATGGTTCTTGGGGCGCCTGGGTGGCGCAGTCGGTTAAGCGTCCGACTTCAGCCAGGTCACGATCTCGCGGTCCGTGAGTTCGAGCCCCGCGTCGGGCTCTGGGCTGATGGCTCAGAGCCTGGAGCCTGTTTCTGATTCTGTGTCTCCCTCTCTCTCTGTCCCTCCCCCGTTCATGCTCTGTCTCTCTCTGTCCCAAAAATAAATAAATGTTGAAAAAAAAATTTAAAAAGAAAAAAAAAAAAAGAAATGGTTCTTTTCCTCAAATAACTCACTGCATAGTTTAAGAGACAAACAAATGAACAAATGATTGCAATGCATTATATTTGGTGAGGTGCCAGGAGTATGATAGAAATGTAGAACAAATAGCTGGCAGAGATGAGTGAGGAAATGCTTTCAAGACCAGGTCATGAACATTAGGAGAAAAGTAGAGTTAGCCAGACTGAGTATACAATAGAAGTGAACTCATTGAGGTGACAGAGAACTTGACACCTGGGGAGTGTGTGTTAATTAGTAAGAATATCAAGAAACAGCACTGTCATACAATAATGGTCTGTTGTACAGCACAAATTGGCACAATATTCCTGGAGGACAATTCATATTTCAACAGTTTTGGCCTGTGACTGATCAATTCTACCATTATGAATTTATAGTAGGGAAATAATCAGAGCACAAAAATATTTATCTCATTATTATTTTAATAGCTATTTATAATAGATAAAGTACATATATGTTGGAGTATTTCTCTGTTTCTTTCCACCCCAGGCTAAGACTCCAGCATCCCTTTCCGGCTCTAGCTCTTATTTAACATATCTTCTTCTATAATAGTTTCAACTCACTGGGTTTTTGTAACACTTTCCTTTCCTTCCTCTTCAGGCCTAGAAAGAGTAGGGATGTCCCACTGATGCCTTCCCTGCATGCCTCAATATCCCTTTGTTGTTCCTCTACCCTTGCAACATGTCTGGAAATAGTCCTTTTATTAAATTTTCTTCAAAATACCTCTTCAGGTGTCTTCTGTTTCCTCCTGGAATACTGACTGATAGATACATCACCTAAGCTTTTAAAGAACCATTTTGAAAGGAGGGCTTTTGATAATTCTACAATTACAGATCCAAATGGATGGACCCAAAACGTAGTCTTTCTTATTCTCAATTGACTATAACACACATAAGTGAGCATACCAGGGGTCAGGAGCTTTGCTAAGTGACAGGGAAGAACAATGAACAAGAATAATGAAGAAGAGATCCATGGCCCAAACAAGCTGACAGTCTAGTCAGAAGGACAATGCTTTATACATTATTTATACATTATTTATTATTGCATCCACATTGTACCCTGGTCAGATATCATATAACTAAGTTTGCATCTCAAGACAATATCTATTAACAAGCACATAGTCTCTAGGCACAGCTCTTTCGCCATAGACTGTGTTATACTCATTACCACCTCATAAGAAAATCAAGTAAAAATAATATTTGATAATTATAGTTTAATGCACCTGTCCTTGGCCTAAGGTGCAAATATTCAGCATGGGACCTTCTATGTTGATACTCAAATAGGACCTATGCATGTGTTAATTGGGAAAATTTGGGGATGAAAGAGTTAAAAATTTTCATTTGGGTAACACCAGGATGTGTTTTGAAATGTTTTCTCCTTTACTTGTTTCTTATACACTCTTAAAATTTGTGAGTTAATTGCATTTTGCCTGTTTTCTCCCCACCTCTCACTACAGTGAACAGAAAGATGACTGTTCTTTTATATTCAGCTGATAGGATTTTATTACACTGAGTTGTAAAGGACTTGAAGAAACAACTCCTTCTTGATTTTTGCCAGAAAGAAAGGCTATAGTTTATTTCTTAACTAAAGTTGTTATTTTTGGTAAGTGTCCTTTATGAATAAAAATGTTTTAGTGTGATATACTGAAATATAATAGGGTTAAACTGGAAACTTGGGGCCAAAATACATGAACTTTTGGGATCAAAGCAAATGGAACTATGCATGTTTAGCATGGGGGATATAGAAAAGACTTGGGGGTTTATGTTGACAGTAAACTTGACATGAATTAATATGCATGATTACTAAGAATATTGGTGTAATCTTAAGTGACATTAATGAAGAAGAAAATTTAAGATTAGGGAGGTAGTTCTCTTGCTGGATTCATTACTGGTCCATCCCACATTGACTGCTATAGGATAACTTTTAAAGGAGAAGCACAGATATATTGTACTGCATTTGGGGAGAGGCATGGGAATGCGTTAAAGGGCCTAAAAGCATGTAACATGGGGAACATGCGAAGGACAAGCAGAAAAGACAAAAAAATAGAGGGCAAAGAAGAGAGAGGACTTTGAGCACCATAAATGTCATCATGTCAAAGAGTCTGTGGATATGTAGCATGGAAAGCAGGCACTATGACCACTGAATGAAGGCTAAAGGTAGGCAGAGAGGGGGGAAAAAGTAATTCTCTATTGCAAAATAACTTTATTTCTTTTGGCATCCATTTTGGAAATAGTTTGTTTTGTAGACAACATCAGACAATAGTGTTGCTGAATGGTGGGGAATTGGTGCTTTTTTGAGACTGTTTGGGGAAGGTTAGCTTTCTGTTTTTTTTTCTGCCTTTGAATGATTTTCAGATTCAAACTATTGTAACCTTGCTTGTGGAATAAAATGTTGAGGATCCCAAAGCTCATGATTTTCTGTGCTGGAAAGAATTAAAAATAACCTCTGTTAACTGCTGTTCACCTGCCCTTGTTGAACTTGTTTCAACAGGATCTTCTTTCACATCATCATTTTATACTATTACGCAAAATTCTATTGCATAGATGTGCCTCGTTTTTCTTAATCAGTCTTCTTTTTTTGAAAATTTCAGTTGTTTTAGTATTTCATATTAATAATGGTGCTCCAGTGAATATCCTTGTTGCTCAATCTTTGCTCTTATCTATGAGTTGCTCTTAAGCAGTCCAATAGCAGGGTCAAAGAATAAAGGGTCAACACCATAAAGGCTTTGGAAGATATTTCCAAATTGCTTTCAAGAAAGGTGGACCATGCACAGTTTTCTTTCCTGTATACATTTTAGCTTGAATATAAAAAAATTAATTTCTATTTTGTTAATTTGTATTAATTTGATTAATTATGAGAAAGAAAACTGTTTTCAGATATTTATTAGCCATTTTTCTCCCTAATCTTCCTCCTGCCCTCCCTCTTGAACTAACTTTGTTTCTCCCTCTCCCACCCATGCCTCCCTTCCATCCTTCCTTCCTTTCTATAATGTCCTCATCCCTGTTGGCAAGATTAAATCATAATGCTTCCATAACAGCCCAAGTTATCTCACCCCCAGATTTATATGACATGAGAAAAACAAAACCTCTATTTCCTTAAGCCATTCTAAGTTAGGATTTTTATTCGGTGCAGGTGATAATGTTCTCTGCCTGTATTTAATTGTGAAGACCATAATTTGGTTATTGATCTGGAAGAGGTCTTTAGATGTAAGGGGTATGAACACCTATTCAATAAGTGTTGTCAATCAATGATGTTTTAATAGAGATGTAATGGAATAGATGATAACTATACTTGTGATGATCATAGCATAGTGTATGAACTTATCAAATCACTAAGTTGTACACCTGAATTTAAAGTACCATTATGTGTCAACTATACTCAGATTAGAAAAAAAAAAGGATTTTCAAATATTTTCCAGTTTCTAATTTATTTTTATCTTTTTTGTGTGGTCTGTTTATTAAAAAATTCAGTTATCAAATTTATCAATTTTCATTTTATGGTTTCTGCCTTGTTGTCATATTTGGGAAGACTTTTAGTACATGATCATGTATTTATATTTTGCTTTAAAAAACTAGGATGGCATATCCATTATCTTCCCCTCCCACACTCATGGCAGACATTGCTAACTGATGGTGCCACTCATTCTTTATTAGCCATTTTATTAGCTACTAGCCCTATCTGGGCCTCTTCTACCAACAATAAAGTTTCATGTAGCATAAAACTCATTTGCTATCCTTGATTTATAGTAGTTTGTGTTTTTAAAAAATCCATTCCTATGTGCCACCTTAAGTCATTTCTCAGACAAGATGGAGCATCAGTAGATAAAGAGATAGACTGGTCTACTGGTTTATTAACAATATTGGTCAAGCACCACTAAAAACAGATAATTGCTATTAACATTTCATAGACCAGAAAAGAAATTGAGAAGAAACATTTCTTTTAATTGTGTAGCTTCCAGTCTAACAAGAAGGTACAACTCAAATGATGATATCTGTCAAATAACAAAATCACTTATATATCTAAATCACTCATATATCAAAATCACTCATTATTTAGACACATCTTCTTTCCTGCCTCTACTATATAGGCTAGTGTTTGAATATTCCAAGTGTTTGTGAAGGAGTCAGAACACCTGGGGTATTCAGACCCATGACAACTTCATGGGAGGATGGAAGGGGAGGTGAGAATCTCTGCAACAATGGTTCAGCAATAAGGAGTAGTGATTCAAGAATTAGAAACAATAAGTACAAACCTTTAGAGAGCAAAAAGTTCTTCGGCAGGATTTGAGAAACCAAAAGTAAAGGAAACATAGTCAGGGGACCCTAGAATAAATTATCAGGAGCATGACATTTGTGAGTCATGGAGATTTTTCTTTTACTTTTGATTTGGCCCATTCCCTTCATTCTCTCTCCTATTTAACAGGCAATACGCTGATGCCCATTATGATTTTCCTTGTTGCTTTCTTTAGAATGGCAAACAAAGGGGCAATGCAGTTGTAGATACACATAAAATTCAAAGACAATAATTTTTTAAAATATGCATTCCATAGTTATTTTTAAGGCTTAATTTATATTATTGGTTCCTGAAAGGAAATGCCCAGATAACCTCTAAAAGCTTCTCTCTAGCTAGGATCTGCCACTGTGCTGCTCACTGAAGATGAGTGGCTGACTGCTCTGATGTTATCGATGGTGATACCACAGCATAAAGTAGGAAGAAATAAATGGGACTGGGCTTCATTGGTTTAACCTCTAGAAGAATCATGGAGCTAAGAAGAGAGGTTGTGGGAGGGGATCAATAGTTGACAAATGAAAAGAGTCTCGGTCAGTTGGAAAGGACATTTATTTTCCCATGACGTAGCAGAATAAATCACTTGTAGAATCCCACATCTCAGGATTGTCTTTTGCAAAATAACACTCTCTGTTTTTCTTTACCTAAAATCTTTGGGTACTACAGTACAAAGTTTTTTTCTACATTGTATAATCATGAAAATAGAAATACATCACCTAAATTGATGCTGGAAGGAAGGCAAATCTATCATCACTGTCATTGTTCTGAACAAGTACTTATATGTAACATATAAAGTACGTGGAACATGCTATTATGGAATCTACTTAATACAATGTGATTCCTGTTCCCATGAAGTTGTTTCCCCCCACAAAATGTAGCGCATAGCCTACTGATAACATGCAAATGTTCTTTTTTTATTGAGAGATTTATCTCGAATTGTGACGTTTCTTTCACTAATTCTTTGTGTAAGCCAAATTTATCTTTCACATTAAGAGGCCTCTTGGTTGCATGTAATATAAATCTATTTGAGCTATTTCGTGGTTTATTTTACACTTGCTGTTCTTTCTCTCCATCCATTCACTGTCCTTTTGTGTAGTGGCTAGTGTGTGCCATGGTGCTGCTCTGTGCTCTGGATTGTAGAGCCCTGGAGACTTCTTCTCTTGAACCATCTTGTTGCTTGATATCTGGTTGGGTGTGACATTGGGAGGTGCTGTTAGGTATGAATGAGGGCAAGACGAGAGAGATCTGGATGTTCATTTCTTCCCTCTGCTCTCCTTTGAGCAGTGGCTGCATTCTTTTGACCACAGCTCCCGCCAGGCTAGGCAGCCCTTTCTTCAGTACTCCAGCTCCACTGGCTGTCAACATACTCTTTCTTCCCTTATTTCTTTAGCCTAATGATGGTAATGGCTTCTAGCTGATGTTTTCATGATAGAAGGGAGAAACTCAAGGGAGAGCCCAATCCAAACCCCACAATTACATGTTAAGCTTCTGTGTGGATAGGGCAAAGGTCAAGTCTACTCACATCCAAGTGGCCAAAGCATGTAACATGACCAAGCCTCAAGTCAAACAAGTGGGGACATAAGCTTCTCCCACAGGGTTTTTAGACTGGGTGACCTGTTTTCTGCGGGCACTCTGACTAATACACTTATCTCTAGGGGAAAAAAAGGACATTTATTACAATGATATATTGAGTAGTCTTACTGAGCCCAAAGGCAGGGATTGCAGCCTGCCCTGGAAATAAGCCAGAATGAGAGACTTAAGTACACTCAGGACTTGCTTTCTTTTCTCTGTTCCTTTCTGTTTGCCTCCCTCTTCTTCCATAGGATAGTTTCATTTGCTTCTTTACCTGTATGTTGGAAAACATGGCCAACAGTCTTTAGGTGTAACATTCCATAATGAACTATCTCTTAGTCCTAACTCTAAATTCCTAGGAAAGCTTCTGACTGGCCCAGTGTGCAAGACATGCTCATGCCTAGTGCCATTGAAACAATCCAATGAGCAAGGTTGTACTGTACAAAACAGCTGCTGGGATCCAGCATGATTTATGACACGTTAAATAAAATTGTTAGGAAAAGAAGGGGCTGGCAAGACCACCCACTAGGTGCCCAGTACATCTGGGCATCATTTTAGTTATAAGTTTTCCTTTTGCGATGCTTATTTTGTTCAATAGCATTTATTAATTAACTACAATTAGTTTACTTTTGTTTACTTCAATATCTATTCTCTACTTAAAAGAAATCTGGGCTTCATATTATGAATATTATGAAGACGATTATGTCTTATTTTTAAAATCTTTGATTTTCTTTACGCAAGACACTATGTCTACATTTTCAATTTTTCTCAAATACAGAAAGAAAGAATACACCTTAAGTAGACATCTCTCTGAAGACGCCAGAGAAGTCCAAGTCCAAGTCTACCTGCATATACAGCTGTGATCCTGGTAATAAGGATATTCTCACTGACATACCAGGTAAGTGTAGACATGGATTTTGAATAAAAATAATGAAGTCTAACTATTTACACTGGTTTTGGTATATCTATAATGTATAAGAAGTATTGGTAGCAAAAAAATAATAAAAAGATATTGTGCTTTAAGGTTCTTGTCATCATCCATTACTGCTCACAATCTATGTGACATTTACTTTCACCTCAGCACTACTATGAGCCAGGCATATAACTCCATTTTGCAGATGAAAAAATTCAAGCTCAAAGAGGTTGAGTGACTGGCTCAAGTTCACACAGCTATGTGTGAATCTGCTAGTGACAAAGTCAAGTCCTAAATCCAGGTTACACTAACTGTAAACTCTGCTTATTTATAAAGAATCTAGGATGGTATTGGACCCATAGTAGCATTGATAAACATTAACTCTTTCTCTGTAAAGACTCTTTCATTTATATAATGCTATAATTTACAAGGTCCTTTCAGAAAGTGAGGGCGGTGGGATTGCAATAATGACAGGCTCCATTTACCACATTAGATGTCACAGGGGCTCTGAGAGTGAGTTGGCTTCATAGAGTCTACTATGAGTGGGATCCTTTTAACTAAAATTTGTAATATATGCTTTGACACAGCAAGTTCTGCAAAACTGTTTTATGTTTCAGGGACTAGAATCATTCTTCACTCTATTTGTCATGGAGTAGACGACAAGAAAGAGAGAAGGCAGAGGACATCCCATTACTCAGTCCTAGGATATCCCATTTTTTAGTTCATATTGAGCCATACACTATTTCCCACATGGTTTGTTCAGGAAATTCTCTTAGTCTCTTTGTCTTTCAGTCAAGACTTTTATACATAAGATATAATGATCTATTTATTAATTACCATGCTGTACATAATTACAACTCTATAAAAGCTGTGCACACACACACGCACATACATATATATGGACAAAGATGAGGGGGGAAATATAAGAATAAATAGATTTAACTTATTAGTGATGGGATGATGGGTAGTATTTTTAATTTTTAAAAATTTGAGTATTTGAAAGTGATTTATTGAATTAAAAAAGGAAACAATAACAAATAAATGTACCATAATGCTTCAGAAAGCCAGAATACACATCAAAGGGAGCATCTTGTAAAACTGAAGAGAACATTTTTTAATCATTTAAAACATTCCAAAACATACTAATGTATCTCTGTCACGATACACTAGAAGTTGATACTATGATTTTCCTCTAGAGATGGAAAAGGCTGGCTATAGAAAATGCCTGGGAAACAGGCCTTGTATCATCTACTGTACTGGTAAATTTGGAATTATGAATCCATGTAAGTGGATTACTAACAAAAAAATAAAAATGAAAACATATACATTTCTCCCTGTCTCGGTAGGTGAAGTAGAATTAGCATGATTCTGAAATTGCTGTTTCATTATTTTTTAAGAATTTCCCATCAGTATTTTACATGGGTCATTCAGAAAACCAATTTTTAAAAAAATTTTTTTTTTCAACGTTTTATTTTATTTTTGGGACAGAGAGAGACAGAGCATGAAGGGGGGAGGGGCAGAGAGAGAGGGAGACACAGAATCGGAAACAGCCTCCAGGCTCTGAGCCATCAGCCCAGAGCCCGACGCGGGGCTCGAACCCACGGACCGCGAGATCGCGACCTGGCTGAAGTCGGACGCTTAACCGACTGCGCCACCCAGGCGCCCCAGAAAACCAATTTTTTAAGTAAATAACTTCCTATGTTATCTTTGAGTGCAACTTATCATCCACTTAAAAGGCAATGGCTTTATCTGGGCATTGTGAGACATTTAAATTAAGTACAAAATGTAATCTCTGGCTTTGGTGAGCTTACTTTTCTTTCTAGGACCTATGAAGAAGTATATATAATAAGGCAAGCTAAAAGTGTGTGTACAGAATTATTACTGCAATGCTTAGCATAGACTTGACACAATTTAAACAGATGGAGATCAGAGTGGGGCTCGAGTTCACAGAGAAGTTTTATGCAATGTTTGTATTCGTTAGGTAGGGCTGAGGTGCAGTAACAAATCCATCCTAATAATTCAGCGACTGTGAGAGGGATATGTTGGTTTATTTCTTATGTAGCAGTCCAGGGTGGGCTTTTGGTTAGCTGCGTGGCTCTACTCCATGGTGGGAAAGGCACTCAGACTGGCAGTTGCTTTGCCTTCTTCACTGTATAGTATCTCAGGACCCACAGGACATCTCTCTGAGACACCCAAAGGGAAGAGAGTGCAGAGAAGCCTGAGAGCACTTTTATTTGAGTCTACTCCTGGAATGAAGACATCCCTTCCTTCCACATTTCATTAACTGAGAGGCAGGGGCATGCAGTTGGCTAGCCACATATTTGACCTCTTGCAATGGGAGAAGGAGGAAGGTCCATTCTGGTGGGCAGTTGACAATCTCTGTCACAAATTTGGGGAACATCAATGATTGGGAAGGATAAAAAACAGAATGAATAGCTTTACCCGGGCAGGAAGAACAAGCCTCCATTTCTTTATCTAATAAACAAAACTTATTCCAGATGATTTCTAAACTTGTTTCCACGTTTACACTTCTGTGGTTCTGGGAGCTAGCATTCAATGGGTATTGTGTTCAGGTGGAGTAATGTGTTCACGTTCGAAATGGTGCACAGTAACTCTTATGTGGGTAGAGTGGGTCTTGAATAATCCCTGTATTGCACCGGAAATTTTTTTAAAAAATCAAGTGACAGATATTGATCAAGCAACTACTCCATACCAGACACTTTGAGCCAGGTGCTCTGGAAGACACAAAGAAGTTAATTCATTCTTTTTGAGAATAGATTACATACTATTTATGGAGGAGCTGAGCTGGATGAAGAAAAAGGAAGATTAAAAATGAAGCAGACTAAGTTATGTGCCCATGATTCTAGACCTCACAGTTTGGGGCAGGAGATGAAGGCATAAATATGAAATGACCCTGGAATATCTTCTATAAGATTTTTGTGAAGAAAAATATCTCTAATATTTTCCTATAAATGTTTCCTTATAATTTGTCCCTTATAATTGAACATATTACATTTCCATTCATTGAAAGTTATGATTAATTAAGCTGACGTTAACTAGTTTTACTGCAAGTAAAAATGCATGACTCCATCCTCTATTTTATAAACCAATTAATTTAAGATTCTTTATAAGGTAAAATCGGACTGTTAGGCAATTAAAGTATTTCACACAATTTACCTAGTTCTGTGAAAATATATTTTCAGGTGTTAAAATCACTGGAAAATTCTGCCAAATGTGGTGTTTTACTGATGTTAATTCTTATCCAGTCATACCTCTAATATATCCCACGACTCTTATCCTTGGATATGATTGCTCTATCCTGACTTTATTTTTCTATAGTTTTAGTTTTAAAATTTTTATGTTCATGGGGGAAATTATAACTATGAAGGTTTTGGAGGGAGTGCATTTCTAGCCATGTTCATGTTTAGTTTGGCTTCTGAATCATGTCTTGTTATACACTCACTACAATTATTTTTGTTTTGTCCTGAATATCTGTTTCAATTTACCTTTCTTATGTGGCACAAGACCTGAGATTAGGATTCAGTCAGGCTTGTCACTTAATACTGGGCATGTTCTTTACTCTGATGGGGTCTTGGTCTACTTGTTTCTCAAATGAGGGAGTTGAACTAGAAGATAGGTAGGGTGCACTCCCTTTGGAATACTACTCTTCTGTATCTTCATATCGGGTTGCTTACTTTTCTTTATTTGGTTATCAATCTACTACTTTAATTTTCGTTGTTAAAAGAGTCTGCTCCTTTAACTTTTCTTTTAGGAAAGTATTGTCAGAAGCTTATCTGAATGAGCATAACCTAGGATGCTTATTAAGATGTAGAAGCCTATAGTCAATGACATTGTAATAGCACTGTATGGTGACAGATGGTAGCTACACAGGTAGTGAGCATGGCATAATGTATAGAGAATTTGAATCACGTGTTGTACGTCTGAAACCCAAGTAACATTGTGTGTCAATTATTAAATTTTTAAAAAATTTAAAGGTTAAAAAAAGATGTAGGTTCCCTATAAAAAATGTATAATCCCTATAGCACATTCACTAAATCAGATCAGACTCTCTAGGGAAATACTTCTCGGTGGTTAATGTGTATACAAGTCATATGGGGATCTTATTAAAAAGGAAAACTTCCAGTTCAGTGTGTCTGGGGGTAGTACCTGGATTCTGCATTTCTTTTTCTTTCTTTCTTTTTTTTTTAACACTTATTTATTTTTTGAGAGACAGAGAGTGTGAGTCGGGGAGAGGTAGGGAGAGAGAGGGAGACACAGAATCTGAAGCAGGCTCCAGGCTCTGAGATGTTAGCACAGAGCCTATTGCTGGGCTCAAACTCATGAATCGTGAGATCATGACCTGAGCTGAAGTCAGATGCTTGACCGATTGAGTCACCCAGGCGCCCCCAGAGATTCTGCGTTTCTAACAACTGCTGATCTGCCCACCACACTGAAGAGCAAGGCTCTTGAAGCTGTAATGGCAGTTCCAACCTCGCAGAACCATGTTTTGAATGAAGGCAGAATAAGGATCATGCCTAAATGTAGCATGTAGCATCTGAGTCATGTAAATAAGAAAGGTGTTGCAAGAATAAAGATTAAAGAATATAATGTAATATGTATCAGGTGCTCTTTCGGGTGGCCATATCAGAGAACCACACTCATTGTTGCTGTTATTCTAATCATAAGAATGTATTGAAATTCCAAGAACCAAGCAGTAAGACGAAAATTGTTTTCTTTTTACTGATTGCTGCTTTCCCACATGCTGTCCATTGGCTCTTTCTCTCATTTCCCTTCCATAGATTTTACAGAGTCTATGGCTGGTATGATCACATTGTTCTTAGTCATGGAAATACAGTCTCTTTCCTGATTCAGTGTGATGAGTAAAATGATTGTTTCTTCTGAAGGGTGAAAAGGTCTTCAAACTAGTTTGCTTTCTAGTAAGCAGTAAGCCTAGAGAGACCCTGGAAAGATGCCTGACATCTCCCTGAAGATTAAATTTCTGCTAAGTGTGTTTTTCTTAACTTACAAAAAATTTATTGAAACACAATTGCCATATAACATTATTGTAGTTTCAGGTGTACAAGTGTTGGTTTAATTTTTATTTTTAAAGGGTCTATTCTTTAACTTTTGATGAATTTATAATTGAGTGTAAAGTTAGCTTACATGAATGTCCTTTTCCTCAACTGCAATATTCAAAGGTAAAAATGGTTTTGTAGAAATGTATGCATTTGCATGTTTAAATGGGATCTGATTTATATGGTGCCAAGTACCATTACTGACAATTATGTAGTCTTTGAAATAAAATTATGACTTAAAAATGTATGTGACATATGTTCTACTCCAATTAAAAAATATGCCTAAGGAAATTATCTTTCTTTTTTTTTTTTAATTCCACAAACCCTGCTAAAATCCAAGAATTTTGTAAACCAATTTATATTTTTCCCTTTGCATGGATATGTTCATATCACTCAACATTTGAACACCAGAGTTTTTAATCATATTTCATGCTGCAATAATAATAATTATTATTCCAATCATAATGGAAGCTTACGCTTACAGAGCTCTTACCAGGTACCAGACTATATGCCAAGTGCTTATGTGAATTATCCTTTTACTTTACATTAAAGTCCTCATAGCCAAGGTGCTTTATTTAATATATGCATAAGGAAAATCTTAATGCTCACTTGGTGTTACACACACACACACACACACACACACACACACACACCCTGAGAAAAGAAAGAAGAGTCTTAAAAAAAAACCTGAAGTCATGTGACAGATTTAGCAAATTCTTTTTATTTACATAGAAATGTGTACACATACTTTCTCTGTACACAGAAAATTCTAAGTATATATACATATATGGTTCCCACATATTTTACAATAAATAGTATTTTAATCTTGTTTCTAGATGAAAATAAAAAGATGCCTTAAAATATTTCACACCAACCACAAAATTGCAAAAGCACCTGATGAACTCAGAGCAAAAATTTCAAGCCTGTACTACCACACACTAAGCCTAGTACAATTTTTCAAAAGACAAAATCAAACACTATACAGATATCACCAGTAAAAGGAAAGGAATGAAAAGCAAAATAGAGGACAAGAGCTGTTGGCTTTTTAAACAATGCAGTAAGAGCATTTTTGTTGGTTAGACTGGTCTTCCTTCAGTTTAATGTTTTAATTCAACTGATATTTTACAAATAAGGAGTGGGGGCTGGGTAAAGTTAATACCTACTGTAAAAAGAGTAGCTGTTCCATGAGTCTTACAAGTTCTAGAAACATTACTGGCCAGCCAGACCCTCTTTCTGGACTAATGCAAAGATCATCCAGTTCTACGATGCAGGATGACTGTCCACCTGCCTCAGAGAAGATGGCAAGGACACCAACGGTGAAGCCACAATAATGTTGAAGTGATTTCAAAAGCCTGGTGCATCAGGTATCTTCGTTGTTAGCACTTAATAATAATCAGTAATGTTTAAATATACTCTTCATTTCTACATAGAATTTAATACCTCATTCAAATAATTAACTAAATGCAAAGAGAACTGAATCTGGGAGGCTAGAAATAATGAATCCATAATCCTGGAATTTTGTTAGGCCACTTCCAATTGTTTTCCTTATTCTAACCTCTAGGGAACAACCACTTTCACTTTCAGAGTTGTTCTCTATGTGTATAAAAATCACACTATCAAATGAATAGAATGAAGCTATAGGTTATAAGGTGGATACAGATTTAATGGTATTTTTGGCAATCTCACAGCATTGAACTTGGCAAATGAATCTAAAAACATCATGACCTTCATTATTGTGGGACTCACTTAAAATATAACCAGATTAGCTTTCCCAACCCACTAATATTACTACTCAGGTGAGTAGCCTCAGGATGGTGGCCAGCAAAGGGCTAAATGTTTAAGTCACATCCCACTCAAGCTCAGATAATAATGTATTCTGTTCCACTGTGGCACTGTAACTTCACACATGAGGTCTGAAACAAATTTTACCCCTTCATCTCTCATATCAATAACAGCATAGATGTGGGAGGAAAGACAGCAATAAAAACGAGAGTTTGATGTCAGAAATGTGATTCCTCTATCAAATACAATCTTTTCAGTTACTTTACGGAATCTGCTATTTTAAGGTAACCTTCCAAAACATATTTCAAAGGTAGGCTCATTTCAAGAGCAATGTTTATCACATGCATAATTCGGTTCTTTCTCATTACATGTTGCTACCATTGGTGCTTGTTTTAGAGAAACAACAATATTTCTAGGACTTAGCCATCCTACATGAAAGCGATGGCTTCATACACAGTTTGACTTTTTAGATTAAGGTACTTAAGACCGAAACAAACACATTTTTACATTTAAAGATCTTTCTTTCTTTTTGTTTGTTTGTTTGTTTTTTAAATTTGAAATCTAATAGGGAACTAAGGTTCACTGCCAGAAACAAAAGGGATCCTTTATCATGAAGAGCTGGGCTTGGTTCTTGGTCATTCTAATTAAATATATAGTCATCCCTCATTTACATCACTGTGGAAAAATTCAGCCAGAAGATAAGTATGGAGTCTCGCTATGGTAATTGTAGTCAGGACAGACTTTCTGCACAAGTTTATAATCAACACTGTAAAAGGCAATGTAAATGCAAATGACCTTGAAGGGTTTGGAGCACAACCAAGACACATGGCTCTGAGTCTGCTCCTGGTAGCAGATCTTCGAGGGGTCAAAGTTGCACAGGGCAGTCTTCTTCGCCCGATCTGTTTTTTCATATTCAATGCGACAATTGAAAGATTTGGACTCCTTGGTCTCCAAGGTAGACTGCGGGGAAACTTCAAATTCCACCACTTTGGAGGGGGGTACCAAACTCACTGAAACATTGCCCAGGCCTGTGGAATTATGTCGGAAATAAACACTGAAGGTTCCATTTCCGTGGTCAACAATTTTCCCTGTGATTAGGAGGTTGAGTTTGACAGTTTTAATGTTGGAATGGAAATCACCCCATCCGAACATCTTCTTAAATTTTCCCGTTTTTACTATCGGCCTCCGTTTAGTTCTTGCCAATGGCTCCTGAACCTCGGTGACGTTGGCCAGCCAATCCCAAAAGTTTTCCATGCTGTCCGCATACGCCAAGTGTCCAGGCTTTGGGACTGGAGACTGTTTAACAAACAGGCGCAGAGGATTGATGATCCTTGAGTGCACCACGTTTCCAACCAATGTCCCCGGAGCATCTTTGTCTTCCCAATCCAGCCCCTCTGTGGCATGCACCACCTTCTTACTTTCACAAAATAACTGTTTGAAAAGAAGAAAGAGAAATAAACTTTAGGTTATGATTTGAGCGTACACACTAAAGCTAAAGCACAGGGGAAATGCTTGCAGTATTATTTCGATTCTTGATAAATAGCATTTCACACACACAGCTGGGCTCAACAGTGCAACGAGACGGGCATTTCATTCAAACACTGTAAAATTGTGAGTACCAAAATTAAAATGTAATTAGGAAGAGAGTATTTTATTTTAATGGATTGATGTGGTTTTAGTCTCAGCTTCCTAATCTTTACAATACTATCTTTCCAGATTGGAGGAAGGAATGTATTTTGGTATCTCATTCAATAAAAACATTCAATTTGTATGACAAAGACAAAAAAATCATTCAATTTGTGAGGTCTTCTACTTCAGGTAGAAGACAACTCCAGAATGCTGAAGGTTTCTACTAAGAAGCTAGCAACCATCCAAATATAAAATATTAATAAGTCTCTTAAATATATTTAGAAATATTAAGGGTATTATATTCAAAGGCTTATGTCATATCATTTCATAACTTTTGATAATTCCATCTCAAACTCTCTAACAAAAAAGGAGCATGAATAGTGATAGAACGGTCCACAAAAGTTTTAGTTGAAAGAATATAATTTCAAATTTTGTGGTCTTTACACAAATTGCAAATGTATATTTTTAATTAGTAACAGACTATGTATTATTCAACAAATGTTATTACAACTGAATTATATACCCCGAAAGAATTGCTTAAAAGGATGCAAATGTTTTATGGATTCCACAGAACGTGGTTCAGATCCCACCCACTGAAACATAGCACTTAATCTGCATCTGATTTTTCTTTTTATTCTTTTTGTAGTGTAAGAGTCCCCATAATTTCTAAAAATCATTTAGTTAAGTCAATATTGATTTGGAGGGACAGAATCATAATATATGAAACTGTTGCCTGGATTGAATATTTATGGATGACTTATGAAGTCCGGAAAATAGAGGCTTCTGGTGGAAACACATATAGCCTCTTATCTCTAATGGCACAAACCACTCTGGTAATGATTCTCCAGAAAACTGTCAGCATGATGAAAAGGATGAGAAAGAAGTGAAGCTGTATTTATGAACTGTTTCCCCAACCCTTTCAAACTTGGCAAAGCACCTGGTAAAAATAGTCTCAGATCATTACAAAAAATTATTACTTTCAATCCAATTTTGAGGGAAAAAAAAGAGACATAGCTTGGATTATAAATATTTCACTTGACTGTATGGTAGAGTTTAATAACCTGAGGTTATCTTTGATATATTCACAAAAGTTTAGAAGTTCTAATAGAGCTTTGTGCAAAGCGTTTTCACCTACACCTTGTCCCCAGGATCACTTTAGAGTCAGAAACCAAGGACTTCAATGCATGTGTGCTTTTTTCCCCTTTTTTGTACTTTGGGTGGTGAGGCAGAGTTCATAATCTATATATTTGCTTCTGATTAGTTTCCTGAATGTTTTCCTTCCTCATGTCTACTATCTTTAAAAATTCTTTTCCCTTAAATTACTGAGGTTTGGTAGGAGGGCAAATTGATACAATGCACATTCTTACTATATTCAGAACCTAAATGCATACCACCTTCTTAGGAGCTTGTGAATCCTCAGTTGATACTTCTTTCCTTTGCTGGCATTGAAAGATTAGTATATTCACCAGGAAAAAAAGAATCCTTAGTCTGGATTTCTGGTTCAAAATATTCTGCGTCTTTCTGATACTGTAACTAGCTTTCTGATTTTGAATACTCATAATTATGATGTGCACAAATCTCATTCAAAACCATTGGTAATAACCCACAAAGTTCAGTACTGGCTTCAGTTATAACTTGAGTTTCCTGAGAACTGACTGCTGCAGGCTGGTCCAACTGACGTGTCCAGCCTCTCCCCAGCAAGGACAAGGACACGTGGGCAGATAAGAAACCCCTTGATGATCAGGGGCACCTGGGTGGCGCAGTCGGTTAAGCGTCCGACTTCAGCCAGGTCACAATCTCGCGGTCCGTGAGTTCGAGCCCCGCGTCAGGCTCTGGGCTGATGGCTCAGAGCCTGGAGCCTGTTTCCAATTCTGTGTCTCCCTCTCTCTCTGCCCCTCCCCCGTTCATGCTCTGTCTCTCTCTGTCCCCAGAATAAATAAATAAACGTTGAAAAAAAAGAAACCCCTTGATGATCAAGGCCCAATTTCCCTTCTCTGTGATTATGATTCTTGTTGTCCAGATTCTATTATTTATTTTTCATCCATTTCCAGTATTTCATGAGATGTGCCTTGTTTGGTCAATGCTGACAGACATACCTACCACTTACTAGAATCTTGTAAACAAGAACTTTACTTCCTGATCTCTACTCCCCTATGTGGTACAACTTCCAAACTTCTTTTCTCACTCCTGCCTTCCTTCCTCTCTTTTCATAGGATAAATCCCTTCTGACATTTTCCCCTTCTAAATTGTTAAACAATCTTGGTTCTTACCTTTATGTACCATGCTGCCGATCAATACTATATTAGTGGAACTAAGACCCATTCTCTATTCAAAAACATTTGTCTTGCTCAGAAGTAGGAGAACATTTTTTGTTACCAACAGCAACATGATCTTTTTTATTTTCCCCTAAAAATGTTTGTTTTACATTATACATTTTCCTGAATTTTTTCTACCTGGGTCATTTGTTCTCATTTAGTGCTTGGCCTGGCTTTCTCCTTACTTTTCCATTATTGAAAACCTATAAACATTGAACCCATCATTCAATGACAAGTAAATTTGCAAGTTAACTGGTATTGGCTTATTCACTGCAGAAGCCGTTATGAGACAGATGTTAAGAACTCTTCTTTCTCTAGGACTTCTGCTGTGATGGTTCTGAGATTACTCAATGATAACAAAAACAAGAATAATAATAAATGATCATTTACTGAGTTTTAAAAAAATGAAGATTTTCTTTGTAGTAATTTATGTTGTAACAACTTGACCCAAACATATGTTGACAAACCCTGAGCAATAAGTATGTAAAAAAAAAAAAAAATCCTAGTTTATCAAGCAGGTAACTTAGATGTGATTACTTGCTTTTAGAAAAGCTCTTCAACTCTTCAGAAAAGATTTCCCATATGAATTTAAAGTGTAATTTAATTTCTAAAAAATATATTTTAACACAATACTCTTCAGGTTCAAACTTATTCAAGGAGCTCTTGATTTGAAGGTTGGCTTACATAAAAAATAATAAAATTTAACGAATAGCACAGATCTATAATTGGTCTCTGTTCTCATAAAAATACTTAGACAGTTCCTTAGATAAAAAGTAGATGTACATATGTTTTAATTTTTTTGCTTTGCCCTAGACCATCACATGTCTAGCTTGCTTTGACAGCAATATTAAAGAAATTGAGAAAAGCTGTGTGTAAGCTTATCTGTTTATTACTTATTATCATAAATACTGATTTCCAAACATAAACCCCAATCTCAAAACGTTATTAGATAATGATATATTGGCAGAAGAGTGTCATTAAAAGGATAAATATATTGCTAATTGTCCTAAAGAGAAGACGACTGTACCTCCTCTTCCAATTCACTCTCCCTTTGGTATAGCTCGTTTGGCTTCACCCCTGGCATGTTTTCTTCAAATGAATACATCACTGTTGAGAGGGCACCCTCCCCTAGACCCGGTCTACAAGGAGTATTGTATGATCTAAGTCCCCAAAGCTCATGCTTAACCTCAGAGACCTAATCAGGGATGACTAAGGGTTGGAGGAAATATAATCTTGCCCCACACTCATCCATACACTCCCAGTATAGAATCAGCATGGTGGAAAAAGCACAGGGATTTGGTGCCTGATGACCTCACACCCCTCACTTAAGTGTTTGATGTGAACCCGTTTTCTCACCTATATCTCCCTTGTTGATCGATTGTAAGGACAAAATGAAAGAATGCATGGAAATTACTGAGCCCAATCTCTGGCAAGAGTCATTCAATGACTGATGGCTCTTGCATGGTCCAGTGGATAGTACCATGTTTCCTATTCAAGAACTGTCTTCAAAGGGTTGTATGAACTCTCGGGCCTCCAGGAAACTGATTAATGGTTAATCAAGCAACTTGTTCAGTGCCATATGACAAATTAATGACTGAGTAGAAAATACTCTTCTCAGCCCCAGAACATCAATCAATCATTTCCTCCTATTTCAGTCTTGCTGGCATCTGAGTTATAGCCAGATCACAGGCACAGGTAAGCTCTCTTTGCCAACAAAATGTGTTTGTGGATCTTTGATTCCAACCTACCGAATGAGTCAGCAAAGGGACCTGAAAGTATAAAGTGTCTGGCAAGCGCCCTCGTTCCTGAACAGACAATTTCCATGATACAACATGCTGGGAGAGACTGCAGGTGGTTCTGAACCTGTTGGCAAACCACTCTGTCCAAGACCATGTTGTTGGATGTTATCTACAAAACACATGGCTATATTCCCCCTGGTTACTTTTGTACTTTCTGGGACTCTGTCGGTATCACTGCTGTCTTTTGTCCCATCATATTGCAATAATAATGCAAAAACATTTAACTGCAAGCACCAAATGGAGTTTAAAAAAGGGAGAAAAAAGAGGAATTGCTGTGCTTTATCTGTTTGAACATTCCCTGATTTCCACACATTTATCAAAGTTTAAGTAATTTATGTCTTGGCAGAGTGTATCAATTTCACAAAGCACACACATTAGCGAGATACAATGATATCATATTAGCTTTTTCTGCATCTTACAGAGGAACTCAAAAAGATTAATAAAAGCTCAAACCTTCATCAATTAAATGAAGCAGGTGGAAGGAAGGGAATAGAGGAAGAAGACTGTATTTCATTTCAATTCTTTGTTTTTAGGGGGAAAGAAGCTGACAGGTTCAAATCATTCATCATAACAAGCTGGAGTTGAATTTTGCTGATAATTAAATGCATTTTTTTCCCCAAGAGGCAAAGAAGTTGCAATGAATTTTATAGTAGCAGATGTGAGAACTGTCACGAATTATGGAAATAATTTATAAACCAAAAATCATCTTCATCTGCAAATACTATATCAGAAGATCCTTTTAAAAACTACATTTGTCATGTATTTTTCAATAAGCACTTTATTTTAGAATAATTTTAGTTTACAGAGAAAAGCTGTGTAATACAGTTACCATAGGCCCTGCACCCCATTTCCTATATTGTTAACTTCTTACACTGCAACACACTTGTCACAACTAATGAACCAATAATGACACATTATTATGAACTAAAGTCCATAGTTTGCTCAGATTTCCTTCATTTTTCCTTAATGTCCTTTATCTACTTGAGGATCCCTTCTAGAATGCCACAGTACATTTGGTCATCATGAATCCTTAGGTTTGTCTTGTCTATGTCTTTCCTTGTTTTTGATGACATTTTGTATGTTTTGAAGAGTATTGGTTAGGCATTTTGTAGAATGTCCTCCAATTTGAGTTTGTCTGATTTTTTTCTCATATTTACACTGGAGTTACAGATTTGGGGAGGAAGAACATAGAGGTAAGGTACCATTTTCATCACTTGATCTCAAGGGTCCATGTTAGCAACACATTTTATGACTATTGATGTTACTCTTAATATTTGGCTTAGGGAGAGAAGATCCTCTTTTTAAAGTTTTCCTTTCAGGGGGCACTTGGGTGGCTCAGTCGGTTAAGCTTCTGACTCTTGATTTCAGCTCAGGTCATGATCTCACCGTTTGTGAGATTGAGCCCCATGTTGGGCTTTGTGCTGATAGCACAGAGTCTGCGTGGTATTCTCTCTTTCCCTCTCTCTCTGCCCTTGTCCCACTCATGCTTGAGCTCTTCCTCTCTCAAGATAAATAAATAAACATTAAAAAAATAAATTTTTCCTTTTAGAATTTTCACAAGGCTTATTCATTTTTGTTATCATAAGCTTAGTTTAAAATTGTTTTAATGTTTATTTATTTTTGAGAGGAGAGAGAGAGACAGAGTGTAAGCAAGGGAGGAGCAGAGAGAGACACAGAATCCAAAGCAGGCAACAGGCTCTGAGCTGTTGGCTCAGAGCCAGACACGGGGCTCAAATTCACAAATCATGAGATCATGACCTAGCCAAAGTCAGATGCTTAATCAACTGAGCCACCCAGGTGTCCCTACCATAAGCTTAGTTTAATTTACACTTAATTCAGTGGCACTTGGTTAGGATTAACATTTTTTTAAGTGAAGCATTCTCAAGCATTTCAATTTATAACTAGTGCATCCCTGAATTATCTAAAATAACCTCAGAGTTGCTTAGGAAATAATACACTACTTATAAAGCATTTCAGCAACATTATGTGCTACAAATATGTCTGTCCTCATTATTTATTATTTTATTTTTATTTAATATTAATTTCTTAAAAACTGGGTCCATTTCGATACCTGGTAGCTCAATAGGAAGAGCTTGTTCTATCAATATCTTATGTAGAATTAGACACCGACTACATCAGATTCAAATGTCTGTTTTCTCAGTTTTGGAGCCCGTGCACTGTACTTGATTCTCCATATCCAGTGAGTCAGTATCAACTCTTCTTTGTACGTGTTTGGCAACGGGAATGGAGCTAATGAAAGAAAACCTCACAAAAGGGTGTTCTATATTCATAGTATTCTGGTGCTACACTACCATGAATGCTACTTGGTCTCCTGTGGGATTTGGGACAGTGAGACCTTTGCCATAATTATGGGATAATCCTTTTCTATATGTCCATACTGTGAGAGCTTTGCTTCTTCCCTGTGGCTGTATGCTCTAGGGCTGGGAGTAGAGAAGAGGGAGAAGATTTCTTTACACACAGCAAATAACAGAAAGGAAGTGAAAGACCTTTAAAGCTTTGAGCTTCTGGGGTTCAAATTCCATTCAATGTATGCCATGCCATTATCGGTCCAGATAGTTCTATCCTATAGCGTTTCTAACAGATGCTGTTTTTATTTGAAGAAATGTCAGGGGAGGAGATATCCCCACCAGCCTTGCTGTCCTAGTCCAGTGTTTAACAATTATAACTGACACTTTTATTTAATACCCATTCACTCTTCACTTACATGGCACCAGGGGAGTAGGAGAGACTTGGATTTCTTAAGGAATTGAACCTTAGCCCTTGAAGCTCACAGTTTCTATATACAGTTCTCTTGACTTAGCAAGACCAGACTGGATGACATTAACACACCTTGTTTAAGAAAGTAGGGAGCCTAAGACAGCTTGGAAATATTTCCACAAAAATTATTTTATTATTATTTTTTTAATGTTTATTTATTTTGGAGATAGTGAGAGAGACTGAGTGGGAATGCAAAGGGGCAGAGAGAGAGGGAGACACAATCCGAAGCAGGCTCCAGGCTCCGAGCTCTCAGCACAGAGACCAACACCGGGCTCCAGCTTATGAACCGTGAGATTATGACCTGAACTGAAGTCAGACGCTTAACCGACTGAGCCACCCAGGCGCGCCCCACAAAAATTATTTTACTTTTGTAAGAGTAAATTTATTGCTTCACTGACTTTAGCCTATACCTGCAATCAGATGAATGCAACTCTGCTCCCACATTGCACTTGTCAATGATTGGACTGGGAAAAGAAATGGAGAGTCCCAAGCAAGTCTGTGCATTGTAGAAATAATCTGTTGGCACATCCTTCAGTGGCTGAATTTGCCCAAACAGAAAACGATTCTGAGTGAAGGAATGAATGAAAGGAATGAATGAAGGAATGAAGGAATGAATCACAATACGTTAAAAACTGCAGCGGGAAACAGCGAGAGATGGAAATATCAGTGCTTTGATTTGCTGGAAGGAGTTGGCGTCAGAAACACTGGGATAGTAATCTGGCACTGTCACTTATGGTCCCATCATCCCGGTGAAGCCATGACCATTTTCTCCAGGGTAAAATGGTGGGGAGAAAAAAAAAAGGGGTGGAGTTACACTTGAGGGAGAAAAAGGAGGTTGTGAGGTAGAAAGTGAATCAGAGTGAGGTGGCTCTGTGGGCAGGACACTCATAATGAGGAGAATTCTGTAGTCCAGAGGATTGAGGTGACCCGGAACTGTGGCCAGATGTACACGTTCATCTTTAATCACTGATCCAACACATTTTATTGAATGCCTTCCAGGTACATCATTTAGGCACTAGGTATTGGGAGCACATTGCTCAAGGGACAGAGTTCCTGCCTTCATGGGAATTGCAGAAAAGCAGGGAAAAGAAGCATTAATCATACATAAATATCTCACTTACTTATAATTGTCACAAGGTCCTGGAAATTTATATCTCTATCTATATGTACACATATCAGTATAACAGGGAGTAGAGAGAGCTAGTCCTTAACAGGGGAAGCAACAGTACAGGGAGTGAATAGAATTGAGTAATTAATACCTTTATTCTGATGAGAGAAATGAAATCCAAGATTTACTAGTTGATGGTTGACAATGAATGAATCAGTGTCAAGAAAACGAATCGATCTTGGTATTTATATTCCTTTTTTCCTGTTCCAAATTGTATATCGATTTGTTTATAATTACTAATGAGAGTGTGATAACATTATAAGACAATAGTTCTATTTCTTCCAGTGAAAGGTTAATTTTTTTCTTTTCCTTTTTTTCCCCAGCTTTATTGAGGTGTAATTGACAAACAAAATTATAATATATTTAAGGTGTACCACGTGATGATTTGAGACACGTTTACAGTGTGAAAGGATCCCCAGCATCCAGTTAATTAACACATCCATCACCTCACAGTCACCTTATGGGAGGGAGAGGGGGATGAGAACCCTTAAGAAAGGGTTCTTAGCAAATTTCAATTATACAACACAGTATTATCAATTACAGTCACCATGCTGTACGTTAGAGCCAAAGAACTTATTCATCTTATAAGTGAAAATACATGGCCACTTCTATTAACCGTAAGTAGGCTCCAGCGTTCAGTCAGTGCTGAATTCCTGATTAGGAGGGCTAGTGCTGGCAGGTGGCACCCTCGCAGGCCTTGTCTTTCACCCTTAAACCTCCTAAGAGCTGCTGAAGGTTTATAATACAGCTGACCCTGGAACAACATGGGTTTGAACTCTGTCCATTTATATGCACGTAGTTTTCAATAAATACTGGACATTACTGTAAATGAATTTTTCTTCCTTATGATTTTCTTAATAATATTTTCTTTTCTCTAGCTTACTTTATTGTGAGAATACAGTATATAATACATATAATGTACAAAATATGTGTTAATCAACTGTTTATGTTATGGGTAAGTCTTCCAGTCAATAGGTTATTAGTAGTTGAGTTTTGGGGCACCTGGGTGGCTCAGTCGGTTAGGCGTCCGACTCTAGATTTCAGCTCAGGTCATGATCTCATGGTTTGTGAGTTCCAGCCCCACATCTTGCTCTGTGGTGACGGTGCAGAGCCTGCTTGGGATTGTCTCTTTCCCTCTCTCTCTGCCTCTCCCCTGCTTGTTCTCTGTATCTCTCTCAAAATAAATAAAAATAAAAACTTAAAAAAAAAAACAAGCAGTTGAGTTTTAGGGGAGTCAAAAGCTATACGTGGATTTTTGACTGCATGAGGGTCAGCACCACTAGCTCTTTGTGTTGTTCAAGGGTAGACTATGTATATTATTGGGTTCTGGGACAGTCAGACCTTTGCCATAATTGTGTTATAACCCTTTTCTACAATTGTATGTAATTAATACATCATATATTAATGTTGATTTATAATGAGCTAAGTATGCTCTGGATAAATAACAATATTCTGAAATAATGTAGGTTTGTCTTTATGTTTTTAAGTGTGTGAAAATACACTAATACACAACAAATTTGGCTGGCATCTATGATTTTCATGAGAAATAATGAGTGCTCTAAATAAAAGGTGAAACAAAACAACCTAATTGTTTTTCCATAATCATAGCATTGAAGAGGCGTCTATGCCTCAAGAGGATGTTTTCAGTTTTCTGTCTTTATGATTGAATATAAAATACTTACAGCCCATACTATTTTTCCATAAATCACTTGCCAAAATATACATAAAACACCACGCTTACATTGAATAAATCACCTACCATTAACAAGGAAGGCCATATCCCTGTTTTACACTGCACTAAAAATATGTAGTCCTCTGTCCATTGAAGAAAAAAAATTCTGGATTTCCAGAACCAGGCAGAATGAACTCAATGCTCCAAATTAGTGGATTGGTACCAAGCTGGGAGTGTTGTCTTTTTCTTAATAACAGGAGTGGCATACACTCTAAGAGATAAATTGATACAGATCTGTACAAATATTTTTTAAAGGCAGCTGGCTTGCCCCCTTTGGATATCCTGTAAGCATTCATTAATGTTCTTTCAGAGTGACAATCACTGCTAAGTGCCAGTTTGGAAGAGTAACTGGTTTGTTTAATAGATCTGTTTATAATGTTGTTCATGATGGAATCCATGTAGCTAGCCATTAATTATTTAACTGGGGCTATTAGTTTAAGCCAAAAACCCCAAAAGTGACCACTGTTATACAATTTAGAGGTGGCTTGCAGGTCCCATTATAGCTGAAGAATTATAGAGCCAATGAAGAAGGTGGTCGAAAGCCTCATTTTTACTGCCTACGTATAGCTTATATAATTGGATTGCTTTAACAATTCTATCCTGTATCCTGTAGTTAAAACTAAAATGACAACTTCCTCAGCAGAAAAAAAAAAAAAGAAAGAAAAAAGAAAGAAAGAAAAAAAAAATCCCTGTCATGATCAAACTCAGCATCCCATTAAATTTTTTGCTTGTAAACGAATCTTGGAAAGCATTTTCTCTGAGTAGAAATTTTACAGAGTATCATCATCGCTGACAAAACAGGTATTACATATCTGGTAGGGAACATACAATGTTGTATTGATGATTAGTAGTACAGCTTGCCCTAAAGTCATATTTCTGGGGCTCCATTACTGAACTGTCACAGCAGATTAAAAGAAGAATGACATAAAGGGGATGAAGGATGGTAGAATCAAACATACATCAATATATTAATTGTGCCTATTAATATCTTGTGGCATAATGTGGCATTGTTTCAAAATTCATTTTGCAAGTTGAAAAACAAATGATTGCTTAGGAGAAGAAAGCTTAACAGTGGACATCCTTCCTTTCTGCTGAGAGTAGCAAATTCATTTTACCTCCCAGATATCTTTTAATAGCTACCCTTTACATTTTTCTAAATTGATACAGGAACTAACAGGAAACATAAATGTGAAGACAGAAATCTTAGCAGTAAGAGCCAAAAAGCTAGATTGCAATGCTTGGCAGTACTTTTATTGCTAAGGTTAAATATGGCAATTCCTATTTTATCTTGATGACAGTAATCTGGAAAATCAATGACACAACCTCTGCAAAAAATTGCACACACACACACACACACACACACACTGATACACAGAAATATCATGTGTTGAACACATGTGTGCATGCACATACCATAACTTCTGCAAATGTTTAGGGGAAATGGTGTGAAAGGTAACTTAGACTTCATTTTGTATTAGCAAGCTGAATAAAAGGGGTTCTTAAACAAATAATGAACATGCTAGAACTAAATACTGAACATGCCTTGTGCTAGGGGGCTGCTAAGTGTTATGATGTGACCACACTTCCAGAATGAAACAGGGGCAGATGGCAGTCTCATTTAATGCAAGGTTTGCAAAGTCAAACAAGGTATTCTTTCGATAATCCAATAGAAAAAAAATAGTCTTTTAGCAGTTAAGAGATAAATGACTCAGGGGCACCTGGGTGGCTCAATCGGTTGAGCATCTGACTCTTGGTTTTGGCTGAGGTCACAATCTCATGGTTCGTGAGTCTGAGCCCTGCATCAGGCTCTGCACTGACAGTGCGGAGCCTGCTTGGGATTTTCTGTCTCCCTCTCTCTTTGCCTCTCCCTCCCTCCCTCTCTCTCTCTCAAAAATAAATAAACAAACATTAAAAAACAAAAAAGACAGAAATGCCTCAGAATGGTGAGTGGTACTGTTTTCACCCACGTGTCCTTATAAGCCTCAACCAAGTTTTCAATGTGAGAGAAGAGCTTCACGTGATAGGAACCCATCAAGACTTCTCAAATATAATACCTGGGAGAAACAACATGAATATGTCCTGACCTCTAAAAGCTAGCATTTAAAAAGGAAAGTTACAAAAGAGGGAAGAACAGTCAAATGAGGAGTAGAAATGCCAGATATTGTAGTTCTATGTCAGTTTAGGCAGAGTTTCAATGGGGAAACATGGGTGCAGGGGAGGGGTGCAGAGAGGCAACAGATGGGGGTTAGGAAAAGTGCACAGGTGCATGGCTTTGTATTTTACCATCAAATCCATTTGCTATTTCAATCTTCTGGTACCATTAGTCTGCAATTAACAATTACTGCCTGTGATGGTTAGTATTTTAAATTTTTAATTCTTTTTCAGTACACTCTACTATATCCAACATGGGGCTTGAACTCATACCTCAGGATTGAGAGTCACATACTCTATGAACTGAGCCAGCCAGGCACCATTATGGTTAGTTTTAAGTGTCTCCTTGGCCAGCCTACAGTTCTCAGTTATTCAAATACTAATCTAGGTGTAGCTGTGAAGGTATATTGTAGATGTGATTAACATCCACAATCAGCTGACTTTCTCTTTTTCATTTCAAAATGATAGTGTTTATTGGTTAACCTTCTTTCACCAAACATGACATTTATTAATTTAAAATAAACCTTCAAATGGTTTTAGATACTTAGTATGATATTTCACTTTAAATGTAAACATTTATAGTCGATTGGGGATTTTACATGATCCTACAAAAATGTGTTGCTTTATTATGACATGATATAAATGTTTTATAAAATCAGTGATAGTTTCCATATGATAAAATATCTATTTAATAAAAAACACAAATGCATATTACTTGTGTATATGAAACTGATTACTGTGTTCAATTTTTTTTTGCAATAACCATTCCTAACCTTTACACTGAGAACTACTGTCTACATAAATAACCTTATTTGTTCTTACGCCTACTTTGTGAGGTGTGTAGGGCAGGATATAGCCTTAAAAAGCTTAAGAGGGATTGTCCATGGTCCACATATTGAAAGGCAGCAATAAATCTAGGAATCAAGTCTTTTTTTATCAAGTCACTGTTTTTTCCACATTAACACTCTAATGGGCCTGGGGTGCCTGGGTGGCTAAGATTTAGTGTCTGACTTCAGCTCATTGACTTCAGGTCATGATATCACGGTCCATGAGTTTGAGCCCCACATTGGGCTCTGTGCTGACAGCTGGGAGCCTGGAGCCTGCTTCAGATTCTGTCTCCCGCTCTCTTTCCCTTCCCCCACTCATGCTTTGTCTCTCTCTCTCTCAAAAAATGAACATTAAAATAAAAATTTTTTAAAATATTCTAAGGGGCCTGACACCAAAAAATAACTTGGACAATATAATATAAATGATATGATAAAAATATAACATATTTACCTTACAAAGAAAAAAATTCTTTTCATTACAAAATGAATTTTATTCTAGAAAATGAAACTAAGAAAACTGAAGAAAATTAAAGTCAGATAACTGTGAATATTTTATTTTATCGTAAAGTTTACTTATTTATCTTGAGAGAGAGAATGCTAGAGGTGAGGGCAGGGAAGGGGCAGAAAGAGAGGGAGAGAGAGAACTTCAAGCAGGCTCTGCCTATCAGCACAGAGCATGATGTGGGGCTCAATCTCCCCAGCTGTGAGATAATGATTTGGCCTGAAATCAAGAGTCAGATGCTTAATGGATTGAGCCACCCAGGCGTCCCACAGATGACTGTGAATATTTTAATATGCATTTATATTTTTACCTTATGTAATATAAATAATCATCTTTTGTATATTACCTTTAATTACTTTTAAGGAAAATAATATTGTATTCAGTTGAATACTAGTTCAAATGCTGTAGAAGAGAAAAATCTCACTGTTACAAGCAGTAAAATCTAAATCCAAAGCAGGGTCAATTTTTTGTAGACCTTTCCCCTAAATCTTGGATACTTTGCTTTTCCATCATTTGTCATCAAAGTGCAAATCAGAGTCATTTGGATCTTTTTGAGCAGGAGCAAAGTCACTGTCCTTTGGACTGGCTGGTGTGGTATCTCCACCCTTGTGCAGCCCAAGGAGGTTTTGTCAGCTCCGGTCTTTGCATCCATGGCTCTGCCCTCAGAGTCATTCTTTTTTCATCTTGCCCTTTCCCTGTAACTTTCAGTGCAGGCTGACAACCTTTCTGGTGGTATAAATTTCTTAAAACCTTGTGACAGTCTCCTGTGTCATTCACTGGGATTCTAAGCCATTAACAAGAGTGCCCTCCACACATCTTTTCTGGATAACTGTTTGTCTATTCCTGGTTTCTGTTGAGATAGTTGATTGGATCCATGAGTCATAGACCTAGTGTCTTTAGCAAAAGTTGTCTAGCCACACCTTTGGTGTTTTCTCCAGAGCAGATCAGTTTGACTCTAAGTAAAGAGATTATTCTTGATGTTGTGGGTGGACCTTATACAATCAGTTGAAACATCTTAAAACAATTACAAGAACCTATCCCTGGAAATATAGCTTTTGGGTTTCCATTTATCTATCCATCTATCCATCCATTTATTTATCATCTATTTATCCTACTGACTCTGTATCCCTGGAAAACTCCAATACACTGCCTTTTAATTTTAATAATTATGTTCATGTGTGAACATTTTATTTTCATGATTCATTTATGTCTCTTACTGTCTTATATTCTTCTCAGAATATAGGGGATACTTGATTGCAACCTCATCACTGGGTCAGATTTAGGGTCAATTGTCTCCATGTTCTTCCAAGAGTAAACTGTGAAAGTTCAGATAGACTTTCACCTGTCATATTGTTTATTATTATCATTATTATTTATTTTTTACTTGACTCTTCCTCTTGCAAACTCCTTGAAGACAGCTACTAGATCTTGTTCGCCTTTATATCTCTAGCACTTATCACTGTGCTTGATTCACAATAAGTGCCTAATAAAAACGGACTACATAAATCTGAATGGCAGTGTGTAACATCCTGGACCTTTCACAAGTTTTTATTTCCCTAGGCTTTACTCTTAGGCCACTTTGGAAAATGTTCTAAATCCTAAATAAAATGTAGTCGATAAAATAGTCAACTAGAAAAAACAGTGGCGATGGGGAAAAAGGAGTTACACGTTGGGAGAATGGAACTGAATAAGAAGTAACGATCATCTGATAGAGGAATAATAAAAACTAAACGGAAAAAATTTCAAAATAACATTTAAAAAGGTTGGCAGTAATTACTGGAAGACTTAACTTACAGAGTATTATAAAAGGGACTGAATGTTATTACTCTCAAGGGGGTAGTTGTTCTGGGACTTTGTCCTCTACGTAGAAGCTGAGATTCATTCGCAGATGTCCACTGTTAGCCCGGAATTTATCTGCAGTTTAAGATCTATGGATCTAGATCTGTAACAGATAGGTTCACTTTAATTGAGCCATGGAAAGTACACAACAATAGCCTCCCATTTTGCAAAACATGATATGATTCTTCCATGATGGTGTACGTAGCAGTTGAAAATGAGGGTAGAAGTTTTTTAATGGGAGGCGGGGGCAGAGGAACTCTTTGTTACAAGTCAAATGATTACAGTGCTGCCTCATATAATCTCTACTGGGCTGATGTTGTGTTCGCACAACCCCATGGGCTTTTGTGCCTTGCTGACAACTGGCACAGTGAGGTAG